>NC_092102.1:27025169-28225169 GCF_045679555.1 Salvelinus alpinus | reverse complement strand
GCACATTGTGCTCTCCACCCTACTGTTTCCATTCTAGCATTGTGGCCCCGTAGTGGGTGTAATGACCCAATACACAAAATATTTATCACAGAAAAAATATAGCTGCAGTAATAAATCAAATGTTATTTTGGGGAATTTGTTTACAGGACAAAATGACTAAACTAGACATTGCTTAGCTTATTATGTACGCAGGTGCAGTAGTAGTTCACCAACTAACATGTAAACAAGCAATAAGGCAGTCATTTCCTTTCTCTGACTACTAGGCCATACTGTTGTGGATGTGGTCTGTTTTATTGTCTTTTCTTATTCTGAACTGTTGCTATGTTCACAATGTGTTGTGTTTATCATTGGTGGTCCATCAGTCAGTCAGTCAGTCATTCAATGGTTGGCTAACTAAGGTGACCCTTGTGAATCCATTAGGCCTATTATCATGACAGAGGAGGACCCCGTGTCTTGCATGCAAGGGCTATCTATATCTTCACTGGTTACAGCACAACCAAAGCAGAAACCCATTCAATAACAACCAGTCTGGTAGGTGGAAGAATGGGATTCCTGTTTCTGCTAAATGACTCATTCATTACCTGTCTATTCTGCCCTGATTATTTCTTTCATTATATACTGTATTAAACTATCATCTGTACTGTTTTTTTTATTAATTTATTTTCCAAACCTGGATGTTTTTGATCATGTTGCATGGCTTTTGACACAAGGTGTTCGCAATGGCTTGTATTCAAGAATTCTCTTTTGATATATTAAACAATACTGATCCCACCAAACCTCCACCCATTCTTTTAACATTATTGTTTATGTTCACTTTCAAAGAGTATTGATTAAGTCATTTGGACCCAAGTTTTGCATTAATTTGTTCTTGGAGCAGTAGTCTTTGCACGTAGGTCTTTCCTGCACCTCGTGAAATATATTTTTTTGATTTTGGCATTCAGATGACCGTACACCTCCCTACTGTCAGGAACAAAGGTTGGCGTCAATGCAGCCAATGATCTCAACACATTTACCCTATCTGTGGAAAAGTAGTGTACTTCAGTCCCATTTTTGTATTAGTAGTAAAACCAAACCTATTGATATTTTTGTACTATAGTTATTGTTCGTCTGGTGGCTTTGACCTGTAAACCAGATATGCTAAATGTCCCATCCCTCCAATCCAGTATTATTGCGGTGTGTGTCTTGTACCCATTTATGGAATTGGCCTGTTCTCCTTTTTAATACAAGCAATGACCATTGTTACATTTTAAATTTGAGTCACTTAGCAGACACTCTTATCCAGATCAGCTTACAGTTAGTGCATTCATCTTAAGGTGGCTAGGTGGGACAACCACATATCACAGTAAGTAAGTCAACTTTTCCTCAAAGTAGCTATCAGCAAAGAGGGGGGGGGGGGGGGGGTGCAAGTGTTGGTTAAGTTTTTTTTTTTTTTTTTTTTTTTAGGGGGGGAGGGGTATTATTTCAGATATTCTTTGAAGAGGTAGGGTTTCAGGTGCTTTTGGAAGATGGGCAAGGACTCTGCTGTCCTAGCTTCAGGTTCCACCATTGGGGTGCCAGGACAGAGAAGAGCTTGGACTGGGCTGAGCGGGAGCTGGCCTCCCGTAGGGGTGGGAGGGCCAAGAGACCTGAGGTGGCAGAACGGAGTGCTCGGGTTGGGGTGTATGGTTTGAGCATAGCGGTCGGGAGGGACAGTTCCTCTTGCTGCTCCGTAGGCAAGCACCATGGTCTTGCAGTGGATGCGAGCTTCGACTGGAAGCCAGTGGAGTGTGCGGAGGATCTGGGTGGCATGGGAGAACTTGGGAAGGTTGAAAACCAGACTGGCTATAGCGTTCTGGGTAAGTTGCAGGGGTTTGATGGCACAAGCGGGGAACCCAGCCAGCGTGTTGCAGTAGTCCAGACGGGAGATGACAACTGCCTGGATTAGGACCTGTGTGAGAGAGGGTCGTACTCTACGGATGTTGTAGAGCATTAACCTACAGGAGCAAGTCACTGCTTTGATGTTTGCAGAGAACGACAGGGTGTTGTCCAGGGTCACGACAAGGTTCTTTGCACTCTGGGAGGGCGACACTAGAGTTGTCAACCGGGATGGAGAGGTCTTCGAGCAGGCAGGTCTTCCCTGGGAGGAAGAGCAGCTCCGTCTTGTTGCGCTTGAGGTGGTGGGCCGACATCCAAGCTGAGATTTCTGCCAGGCATGCAGAGATGCGAGTCGCCTCCTGTGTGTCAGGAGGGAAGGAGAAAAGTAGTTGAGTGTCATCCACATAGCAATGATAGGAGAGACCATGTGAGGATATGACAAAGCCGAGTGACTTTGTGTATGGAGGGAAGAGGAGAGGGCATAGAACTGAGCCCTGGGCGAGACCAATAGTGAGTATCCTCTCCACGTCACATGGTAGGAGCAGTCTGCCAGGTAGGATGCAATCAAAGTGTGCAGAGCCTGAGACGCCCAGCCCTGAGAGCGTGGCGAGGAGGATCTGATGTTTCATGGTGTCGAAGGCGGCGGCTAGATCTAAGAGGATAAGAACAGAGGAGAGAGATTCAGCTTTGACAGTGCGGAGAGCCTCTGTGACACAGAGAAGAGCAGTCTCGGTTGAGTGACCCGTCTTGAAGCCTGACTGGTTAGGGTCAAGAAGATCGTTCTGAGAGAGATAAGAGAGTTGATCAGAGACAGTGTGCAATAGTGAAAATTCACTTTGTCTGAGAATTAGTGTAGAGGGTCTATGAACCTAATAAGATGTACTATCTATTATTGTTTGAAGGCTATAGGCCCATTATCGTATCCAGTTGGTATAGACAAAGGTTGAGAGCCCTGCGTCACCACCCGGAATACTATAAGATGCACGTGCCTAGGTTAAACGTTATGCAATTATTAAGAGGCTCAGGAACAAAGAGCTAATATCTTGCAATGTCCTTCTCAATGTCCTAGCATTAAATGATTTAGTTAACCTTAGCTCAGAGAAGCACAGTTAGAGACTGAGCATACATGCTATGTATATTGCTAATAACATTTACTGTTAGACACTTCACCAAATAATAATAAGTAATATTCCTCAAATGTGAGGACTACGGTTCGTATCCATTTAAAAAATAATCTGATTTATTACAGTTATGCAATAAGAATACATTTAACAAATGGTACATATCAGAAATCTTCACGATAAAAAGAATACAAAATGTCCTAAGTCTTAGCAGCATAGAAAATTCACCACTATGGCATACAAATGTACATCAGGAGATCGGTTTTCCTAGGACTCCATAATCAATGTTTAAACCCAGTTTTTATTATTCCAAGAGCGCCAAATCCCAGTATCACCAGTCTAATTAACATCACTTTGCATGGCCCAAAACATTAAAACAAAGACATGAAATCAACACACACATTCTTGGATCTAGTCATCACAACTCTTATCTAAATTATACAGGCACATCCCTGTGTCGCTCCTCTTTGAACTAGCCGCCATCCGACAGAATAACACAGTTACTCTGTAACAATAAATCCATAGCACTTACCATACAATGAAACATGTCAAAATGCATAGCTCTTTATGAACTCTTGAAACAATCCAAACATGACAATCTAATTGTTTTAATTAATTTAGTCGATTCAAGTTGCATCAGTCTTCACCCCTCCTGGCTTCAGTGACCCTAGAACTTCTGTGGGAATGTCTCTTCATTGAGCTTGCCACAGATAAGGTGTTTGACCCCTGTGATAGCCCACAGATGGTGTCATTCTACCAATACTCAGCGCCAGCAATTCACTAGGCGTATCTTCGCCACTGGCCTTCATCGTTCACATTTGTTCACTCTCTATATATTTTCACTACAACAGCATGCTCAAGTGTTTTGGAAAGAACATAAAGAAGGGATACAGGTCTATAGTTTTTGACATCAGATGAGTCAAGTGTTGGTTTCTTGAGGAAGGGAGCAACTCGGGCCATTTTGAAGTCAGAGGGGACGCAACCAGTGGTCAGGGATGAGTTGATGAAACAGGAGGGAGAAGGATTTAGCAGAAGGGAGAGATGATAGGATAGAAGGCGATGGAGTGGTGGGAGAGATTGCGACGGCTCATGGCCATCTGGGTAGGGGCTGAGTGGCTAGGGTTGGTGGAAAGGGAGACAGAAAAGGAAACAAAATAGGGATCAGGGGGGTTGCAGTGAGAATACTTGGTGAACAGCCTCTAGTATTGCTTGCCTTGTGAGCGTATTGCTTGCCTTGTGAGTTGGAGGGGATTGGGAAAGGGTGAGGTCAAGAGGCAAGGAGTGGAAAGATAATTCATCGAAGGCAGACGTCTAGAGGTTGAAGTCGCCAAGTACAAAGAGTGATGTGCCATTGTCAGGAAATTTGCTTTTCAAGGTGTCGAGCTCATTGAGGAACTCTCAAGGGCACCTATTGGGTGATAGAAGACAACAATGTTATGCTTTAGTGGACAAGTGACAGTGACAGCATTAAATTCAAATGAGATGGACAGGTGAGAGAAGGAGAAAATAAAACATCTTCACTTAGGAGAAATGAGTAGCCCTGTGCCACCACTGCGGCGACCAGATGCACTTGTATTATGAGAGAAAACGTAATCAGATGAAGAAAGAGCAGCTGGATTAGTGGTGTTCTCTGGGGTGATCCATGTCTCCGTCAGGGCCAAAAATTCAAGGGACTGAGGGGCAGCATAGGCTGAGATGAACTCAACGTTCTTGACCACAGATCGGCAATTCCAAGCGCTGCCAGAGACCCAGAATTCCACATGGATTGTGTGCGCAGGGTACACTAAATTAGAAGGGTTGCAGCCAAGATGTGTGGAGCGTCTGTAAAGCCTACAGGGAGAAGAGCAAACAGGTATAGAACACACACACACAGTTGCCAAAGCTACAAAATAGTGTAATTTTTATTTTCAGGTGTTTTCAAGACTGATAATTTACAGTCACCTCAGGCTCCCTATTCACATAGTTATTTCCATAATGTTCATTATTTGTTTTAAAAGTGGACATTACCAAGCCACTGACAGTAACATGATGCCATAGCCTACGCAAACAGGTTTTAAGAGTCTATATGAAACATGTGAGGGACAATTGCTCCTCCTGATGTTCAACAGGTGCACTTCTCAAACTATTTACAATGCCAATCTTGTATTAGTGGTGTGGCTAATTTGGCAGAGGTAGATTTGTGTTCTGTGTGTTCTGAAAATATTTTGATATCATGCCATCACAGATCTGGCACCTGAGGGCTGTGGCACCCATCTTACAAAGTAAAGGTTGAATAGAAAATGTAATAAATAAATAAACACATCCAGGACAGAGCAGCTTAGCATTACCACGATGGAGGAGTAAACAGCATACGACTGACAGGAACGACTCCTATGGAAATTTAGCCGTTTTTTCAAAATTATAATTTCTTGCAGTTCTACACTTTGTCCAAGAGGTGGAGAGGAAAATGTGCAGTTTTAAAGCATATGTCCTGCCATTCCACACATTTTGCCATGAGTTATGCAATATTCATATGATATCTGAGTGAGTGACAAACAAAATCAATTGGGGCCCACTGGAGGTCAGGGCCCCTGGGCACATGCCTTGCGTACTCGGTCAGTAATTCTGCCACTACAAGGTTTAGATAGCTGGCTAGACTCAACTAGCAATCTATAAAATGTTAGCTGACATGGCCTAATTAAGTGACTGACATGAGAATAACTGCTGCTTTTTCATTTATTTATTTTTGTTTTGGGGTCCCCTAGCAGATGGTTGTCGCTTATGTCTAGAAACGGCACTGCTCAAGTCATTGCTGCCAGTACGACTCCTGGGTCAAGTCATTGACCCAGGAGTCGTTCCTGTCAGTCGTGTGCTGTTTACTCCTGCATCAACGTTCATGCCAAGCTGCTCGTTCAAGGATTTGTTTATTTATTTTAGTCAGTCAACCTGTATTATGCTGGCCCAAAACAATGGAGGGAATGTTCTGATCAGTGGTATAGTGGTTGGTAAACACACAAACACCCTAGTGACATCTTATCAGAACAATCTGACATTTGGAAAAATCAAGAATAATTATTCTGGGAGCTTGTATATTAATTAAAAGCTCCATCGCTTGGGAGTAGAAGCTGTTAAGAAGTCTCTTGGACCTAGACTTGGCGCTCCAGTACCGCTTGCCATGCGGTAGCAGAGAGAACAGTCCATGACTAGGGTGGCTGGAGTCTATGACAATTTTAGGGCCTTCCTCTGACACCACCCGGTATAGAGGTCCTGGATGGCAGGAAGCTTGGCCCCAGTGATGTACTGCGCTGTACGCACTACCCTCTGTAGTGCCATGTGGTCGGAGGCCGAGCAGTTGCCATGCCAGGCAGTGGTGCAACCAGTCAGGATGCTCTCGATGGTGCAGCTGTAGAACTTCATAACAATTTCAATAAAGACATTTGATGAAGGTAGGCTTTATCAAGCCTTTATTTAACCTCATGGATATGCCTCCTTTAATTTAAAATACCTTCTGCACACATTGAAGGCTTTACCTTTTTAAAGTAGCCTAACAATACATAATATTACAGCAATAAGGTACAGTTACTAATGGATAATTGAATTGCTAATCTATTAACAAGTACTCTTGCCTTAGATACTAGCATTACTTTTTCAAAGTAGCACATGCAACATAAATATGGACTGAAGTGGGAAAATGGCTCTGTCCATCAGAACTTTCTTCTACAGTAGGACGCAATGATCTACGTCATCTGCCGAGCTATCCACAGCCAATTACAATCATATTTTACAAACAGGCTCTCTCCCACTCCTCGGAATCGCTCGCTCCGAAGCTGCCGACAGTCAATAATATTGAAAGCTGATTGAATAATATCAACCGGCTTATGTCCAGTAAGAACGTATCAATGGGAGCCTATAACGAACGGTAGGTATACTTGCGTATCATAAAATAGATAAGTAAAGACCGCATAATGAAATTGTTATAATGAATTGTGGATTTTAAATTTTTTAAACTTTATCAGTATTTGCAAAGGCTAACGACGGTGTAGTAAGCACTGTGGATTTTAGTTTCCTCACTGGAGATAAAAGGATCCTAGAAGACTCTTCTGCATAATTGTGTCCTGTCTTCTGCGAGGTATCCCGACAACCATCGATACTTCGCTGATCAGTCACTATGGAAGGCGAAGGAAAGGTAATGACGAAGAGATACCCAGAAACTGGTCAAATTAGCCGAGTAGCCAAAGTATGCTGATGGGCAAAGATAGTCTTGTTAGCATGTACAGTTTGGTTTGTCTACATTACTTATGGATAGTCTACTAATGTTAACTTTTTTTGCAGTGTATATGGAATAGCCTGGGCTGCACTTGGGCACATGCCATGAAACGACTCGACACAAAGGATGTTTTTAATGTATACCTTTGACAATATCTAGTGTTGTTGGGTTAGGGTTCAACGGGATGGTTCAATTTGTTTGTGGGACCAAAGTCTCAAACTTGCATATCAGTATAGACTGGATCCTTATACTTAAAGCAGAGTATGATGGATTGTTTATTTTGTGAATTACATAAAACGAAATGCTTACAATTCTTTACTTTATTTGAGTTTGACCAAGTGTCAAAACATCTACAGTTGAAGTCGGAAGTTTACATACACTTAGGTTGGAGTCAATAAAACTCGTTTTTCAACCACTCCACAAATTTCTTGTTAACAAACTATAGTTTTGGCAAGTCGGTTAGGACATCTACTTTGTGCATGACACAAGTAATTTTTCCAACAATTGTTTACAGACAGATTATTTCACTTATAATTCACTGTATCACAATTCCAGTGGGTCAGAAGTTTACATACACTAAGTTGACTGTGCCTTTTAAACAGCTTGGAAAATTCCAGAAAATGATGTCATGGCTTTAGAAGCTAATTGACATCATTTGAGTCAATTGGAGGTGTACCTGTGGATGTAATTCAAGGCCTACCTTCAAACTCAGTGTCTCTTTGCTTGACATCATTGGAAAATCCAAAGAAATCAGCCAAGAAAATAAAATAAATTGTAGACCTCCACAAGTCTGGTTCATCCTTGAGAGCAATTTCCAAACGCCTGAAGGTACCACGTTCATCGGTACAAACAAAATAACGCAAGTATAAACACCATGGGACCACGCAGCCGTCATACCGCTCAGCCGTCATACCGCTCAGGAAGGAGACGCGTTCTGTCTCCTAGAGATGAACGTACTTTGGTGCGAAAAGTGCAAATCAATCCGAGAACAACAGCAAAGGACCTTGTGAAGATGCTGGAGGAAACGGGTACAAAAGTATCTATATCCACAGTAAAACGAGTCCTATATCGACATAACCTGAAAGGCCGCTCAGCAAGGAAGAAGCCACTGCTACAAACCCGCCATTTAAAAAAGCCAGACTACGGTTTGTCCCCACATGGGGACAAAGATTGGACTTTTTGGAGAAATGTCCTCTGGTCTGATGAAACAAAAATAGAACTGTTTGGCCATAATGACCTGAACAGATAAGATATAGATTGTTTTGCTGTTTAAGCATTGACAGGACATATGTTTTTGTTGATACCCAGTTTTAGAGGTATTTATTGGTGTAGTGCATGCGGCATAAGGTCCAAAAAGAATTTCACTAAGAAGATTTGTAGGAGTAAAGCTACTCTTAGTGCGTCTCTCTTTTGACATAATAGATTCTCGATGCAGATTCTAGAAGGTGAAATAGCTGAGAGATTCCTGTCGATTTGAGTAAGGGTGAAACTTCTATGGATGTCATTGTGACTGCAACTATTTCACATGGGGTTGAATAGCTTCCTGTTGATGTGATCCCAACATGTGTGGCTAGATCTTGGAGATGGTGTCACTAAGACGACCTGACACAAAGGATGTTTGTGATGTAAAACTTAGTGTATATTGTCAGAGTGTAAAAAACATTAGGAACACCTTCCTAATACTGAGTTGCACACCCTTTTGCCATCAGAACACCCTCAATTCGTCTGGGCATGGACTCTATAAGGTGTCGAAAGCATTCCACATGGGTGCTGGGCCATGTTGACTACAACGCTTCCCACAGTTGCCATGTTGGCTGGATGTCCTTTGGGTGGTGGACCATTCTTGATACACACAGGAAACTGTTGAGTGTGAAAAAACCAGCAGCGTTGCAGTTCTTGACATTCAAACTGGTGAGCCTGGCAAGGCTTAAAAATCCTTCTTTAACCTGTCTACTCCCCTTCATCTACACTGAATGAGTTTAACAAGTGACATCAATAAGGGATCATAGTTTTCACCTGTATTCACTTGGTCAGTCTATGTCATGGAAAAAGCAGTTGTTCCTAATGCTTTGTACACTCAGTGTGTATTGCTGTTGCGTTAGGGTTGAACTGGATGGTTAAATTTGTCTGTGGGACCGAAGTCTCAACTGGATCCTGATACCTAAAGCAGAGTGTATGAGATGGTTTGTATATTTTGTGAATTACATAAGGCGAAATGCTTAGACTGAGAGTTTCATGTTGATGTGAGTAAGAGGGAAACTTCTATAGACATTAGTGTGACTGCAACTATTTCACATCTTGGAGGGGGTGTCACTCACTAAGAGCCTACGCACTTAAGTGTGTTTGTTACGTAAGTTTAAGTGTTCGCGTGTGGCTTGGCGCAGTGTGGCCTGTGTAAGCAAGCTGTCCTGTTTGCGTGCCCTGATTCTGATGTTCCTCATTCCTTAAGTGGATTATACTGAATGGACCACCAGTCTCGGCCAGTGCTACCATAGTGTCACAATGGTGGTGCACCTGTGAAGCTCAAGGATATGACAGGTGTCCTGATCAATTCATACTTTTAATAAAGCGGATACTCTATGTGAACAGTTTACCGACTTCAGATGTGTTGTTCCAACATCAGACATAGCTAGAACATTTGTCATCAACTGTTCCCTCCAGAACACACTACTCTCACTACAGAAATATCCTTCTCCAAAATAAGTCATAACAGGCCTCACATTAGAGCCACCCATGAAAAAGAAATGTGCACCGCATTTCAAGCGTAAACAACTAAAACAAGGACAACTTTAGCATATTACTGTAACAGAACATTACTGATGTTCCTCAGTCCCTAAGGGGATTACACTGAACGGACCACCTGTGTCAGCCAAGTGTTACCGTAGAGTCACTATCACTTGTTAACACAGAGTCCAAGTCAGGTCTCAAGTTCTTGTCCACATTTATTCCACATTTAGTCTTAGTCCCAATTCACCTGTCCTCTCATCCAAGTCTGAGACTTCTTAAATAAAAATCAGATTAGGCTAAATATATCCTCTCAAAGATAGTAAAAAACAACAATTACTTGTAGGCTAATGCTTTAATGCATATGTTCTGAAGAGGATAGAGCACTTTTAGCTATTCTTTGTTAAACTGAAGAGATGTTTGTTTTTCCTCTGTGCCCACAGGGGTTGACGCTCCAGCTGATGATGGCAGTGGGAACAGCTGTGATTGGCTCGCTGCAGTTTGGCTACAACACAGGGGTCATCAATGCTCCCCAAAAGGTGAGTGAGAAGAGGCCCTGTATAGAGTTAAGTCAAGTTACATTTTTTAAATGTTTGTGACCCTTAGAAGCCTGTCCAAATCCATTGAATGCGAAAACCGTATTCTTTCTTGACACCCCTGACTAGCTCAGCAGGTTAAGATGTTCCTCAGAGATGCATGGCGCTCATAGATCTCCTACCCAAAGGTGCCGT
This sequence comes from Salvelinus alpinus, assembly GCF_045679555.1. Classification (NCBI taxonomy): domain Eukaryota; kingdom Metazoa; phylum Chordata; class Actinopteri; order Salmoniformes; family Salmonidae; genus Salvelinus; species Salvelinus alpinus. The sequence goes on along the minus strand of NC_092102.1, from coordinate 28,214,493 downwards.
AATGCATGTTCCGACAGATTGCATCTCATCTCTCCAGCAGGAGCCCTGCCAGGTCAATCAAAGATGATACATCACATACATGTAGGATCTTTGACTGACGTGGTGAGACTCGCTGGTACGATGCAGTCCTTCTACTGAATTTAACACTTGGCTAAGTGAGTCTGGCAGATATACTGGAGAGACTCTGGTACTGTATGTACTTCACTCCAGCAGCTTCTTAAAGTTACTTGAGGTTTCACTGATGCCTGCTCTGTAAATAAGAATGTGTGAGTGCATGCACTTACATTTGTGTGTGTGTGTGCGGGCGTACGTACGTCACGTGTGATTTGGGAACGGTGTAAGGCGAACGGTGAATCCTGGAGCCTCTTCAGGACACCTGAGCACATAAGCACTGTAAATGGTTGCGGAGATTAAAGATTGCATCAGTCTGAAGGTGTGTAGGCCAGTCAGGTAGCTACTAGGATCCAAGCCTCTTTGATACTTTGTTATGCAAGGCGTGTAATTTCCTCCACGGTCTAGGGTGGAAAGTCACCATCTATTATAGCGAATTCCAGTAACTTTCCCAAAATGCCCAGGTTTTCCTGAAATCCCAGTTGGAGGATTCACAGATTTCCATCTTATTCCAGGAAGCCTCCAACTGGGAAGTTTGGGAAAGGTTTACCATTGTGATCAAATCAATTGTGGTGTGTCCATTACACCTGGCAGAGATAACAAAGATTGTTGTCAAATTCACAGGATTTAAGGGGAGGCTAGAGGAGTAACTGAGTTGTCTGATGAAACGAGTGTCTTTTGCATCCCTCTGATTTTTTAAAAGTTGACATTGTGCACCAATATAGCATTTTAAAAGCCTGTTATATTAAATGAAGTGCCCTTCTATAAATCTCATTCAGCATTTTGACATGTCCTTCCGTGTGACTTCTAGGAACATTTTAACCCACTTAACGAAAAATATTGCCATGTCATTGGATTTAGGTTCAAAGTTGGGTGGAAAAAAAGATGAAAATCACTTACCTTGATGACTTTCTCAAATCCAAATCAGTTTTCCACGTTGATTCAACGTCATCACATTAACTTTTTTTGTTGAAACATGCTCCAATGTTTTGTCACGATCATTTGGATAAATCATGATTTCGCAATGTTCGCATTGTTCCAATTTCGGAAGGGGTGGGGACATTTGGCACATACTTGTCCGTAACTTGCAAAGAGGGGGGTGGAGCTACCACCCTACTTCTGCTCCTCGTTCTAGTATCTTTTATAACACATCTTTCCCTAGAATTTAAACAAGCATCTGACTCAATTATGCAAGATTTTAGTTCTGGGAAATATCTATAATTTCACTATGGTTGGTAATTTACTATGAAGTGAATTGTGATGTGTGTATGATAATTATATTATTTAACGTCTCCATCAACCTTCAATGATGACTATAGTTTATGTATATTCTTCATGTGTTATGTTGTATTGTACCGTAGATCATCGAAGGCTTCCTGAATGACACGTGGAACAGCAGGTACTCTGAGCCCATCCCTACCACATCCCTGACCACCCTGTGGTCCATCTCCGTGGCCATATTCTCTGTCGGGGGCATTTTTGGCTCCTTCTCCGTGGGCCTCTTTGTCAACCGCCTGGGCAGGTAAAACTGCAGTGTTAATGTATTTTAGGCTGGTATTCACATTAAAAGGGTGTGGTAATCAGTGGTGATTTTAGCATGTAAATCTTGGTGGGGCAAACTCAACAACAAAAAATGTGATGCATGCCAGCAAAGCCCACTACACAACACAACACTAAACAATACATGAATTGCACAATAATTGTGACAAACGTTGCCCACAAACTTTTAGGGCCATAAAGCTGTCCCAACAGCAGAGTCTCAACAGCAGTCCCAACACCTTACCACTGCTACACCTGGCTATCAGCGGAGCCTTGCCTGGCAGCAAAACAGTTAATTCAGCCTCGTTTACTGCCTTTAAAAAAACATAGCTGACATGTCTGACTTGCTTAAACAAATGTGGTTTCTACTGACAATTGAGATGTACAAACTATGGCATAAGGCGATGACGAGCAGATAAGAGGCAATCCGTATTTTCGATTAAGACATTAATGAGCGAACTAGGACGGACGTAGTCAATATACCTATTTGTTCAGTATTTTGAAATGTACAGCGACAGATTCCAGAACATGGGCCGTTCTTACAGTATTGTCCCTGTACAAGTCAGAACCGTAGGATAAATGAGGCGTTTAAGCAGACAATGAAAGCTCTTACAATATTCGACGATGACATTTCTCTAAAACAGGCTATAGGCTACATGTGCACCATCACGTCAGAACAGTAGGCTGTTATGAGGGAGGAAATTGACCACATTTTTACGGTGAGGCACATGGGCTAACAGCTTACTACACAACATACATGTAACGGATGTGAAATGGCTAGCTAGTTAGCGGGTACGCGCTACTAGCGTTTCAATCAGTTACGTCACTTGCTCTGAAACCTAGAAGTAGTGTTGCACCTTGCTCTGCAAGGGCCGTGGCCTTTGTGGAGCGACGGGTAACGATGCTTCGTGGGCGACCGTTGTTGATGTGTGCAGAGGGTCCCTGGTTCGCGCCCGAAGTCGGGGCGAGGGGATGGCATAAAGTTATACTGTTACATTGGTGCCGTGACCCGGATCACTGGTTGCTGCGGAAAAGGAGGAGGTTGAAAGGGGGGTGAGTGTAACGGATGTGAAATGGCTAGCTAGTTAGCGGGTACGCGCTACTAGCGTTTCAATCAGTTACGTCACTTGCTCTGAAACCTAGAAGTAGTGTTGCACCTTGCTCTGCAAGGGCCGTGGCCTTTGTGGAGCGATGGGTAACGATGCTTCGTGGGCGACCGTTGTTGTGTGCAGAGGGTCCCTGGTTCGCGCCCGAAGTCGGGGCGAGGGGACGTACTAAAGTTATACTGTTACATACACTTAGTATTCCTTTCTTGGCTACAGTATACATATGTCCCTGGCATATTACATCATTCATGCAGCAGCATACAATACATTTTTGGACTCACTTTGTTGTGCTGTGCTCACTTGAACAGGACGGTGGCGCGGCAGTCCTTCTTGTGGGCTCTATCTAGAAAGAGGTCCAAAATCCCGACTTGGAATTCCGAGTTGGTTAACCGTTATTTTAGGTATTTTCCCAGTCGGAGCTGGTTCCCAGTTGTCTTGAACTAAAGTCTGAGATTTCCCAGTTCTGAGTTTCCAGTTGATTTGAATGCAGCAGAACTGATGCTGGATTGACAGCATGGCAAATGTTTTCAAACTTTTCTGTCCCATGGCGTTACTCCTTTATTCGTGATATCCAATTGGTAGTTACAATCTTGTCTCATCGCTGCAACTCCCCTACCGACTTGGCGAAGGTCAAGAGCCAAGCAGCACTGCTTCTTGACACACTGCTCGCTTAACCCGGAAGCCAGCCACACAAATGTGTCGGAGGAAACATTTGACCTGATGGAGTTCAGCTTGCAGTAGCTCGGCTCGCCACAAGGAGTCGCTAGAGCACGATGAGACAAAGACATCCCGGCCTGCAAAACCCTCCCCTAACCCGGATGACACTGGGCCAACGGTCACTGCCGGCTGTAATACTGCCTGGGATCGAACCCCGGGCTGCAGTGGCGCCTTAGCACTTATTGGTGAATTTGCGATTTCCAACTTGTTGTGTAATGTTTATGGCCGATGAGCACCGATACGCTTTATCTATAATTTCTCTTCATATGACAAGGATTGAAAACGATTTGCCAGTAGATTGTCGACTTGATTCATGATGATGAATGCCAGCTAAGATTTTTAAAGTATGATGTTGACATGATCAGTCCAATCAAGGCTACTGTATATATAATGTGATTTGATGTCATTTTAACTGTGGCCAATGATCTTGAGCCTTCTTGGATTGGCACTTCTAATGTAAGTCTATGGCAGCACCCAGGGGGCTTGAATTGTCTAGCTCCACCCATAGATTTTGCGGTGATGTAGTGTCCCCATGAGTGACAGAACACTGAGCCAATCACGGCGCAACTAGAGAACTGTGTCTCACCACCACAGAAAGCACTGAGCTAGGCTGAAACGCCTGCAAAAAAGAGACCATGTTTGTATGCGGCTTTATTAACTCAATTATTATAATTGTTTTACATTGTTTGCAAACTGATATGTGACATGTATTAATGGCAAAATAATAACATGCTAAACAGGCAAACAGGTGGGGTTCCCACCTGCCCTGAATGACGCGTCGCCACTGGTGGTAATCATGGGTCATTTCGGTTTGTTGTGCTGTCCTGTGCACCTCAACAACAGTATAGCATTTTTGTTGCTTTAGGAAGTGAAGACCTCTGTGAATGATTTGCAGGAGAAACTCGATGCTCATTGCCAACGTGCTGGCGTTCATCGCCGCCGGGTTCATGGGCTTCTCCAAGCTGGCGGCGTCGTGGGAGATGCTGATTATCGGGCGCTTCATTGTGGGGCTCTACTCCGGCCTGTCCACTGGCTTCGTGCCTATGTACGTGGGGGAGATTGCGCCCACCTCGCTCCGCGGGGCACTGGGCACTCTGCACCAGCTGGGCATCGTCCTTGGCATCCTCATGGCACAGGTAGGCACTGTCCGTCGGGTGACTTTATTTTTTAAAGCTAGTGATACAGCACAATCATCTGGACAAATATGGGCTTTCCACCAACATACAGTACTCAAGTAAACTCACAACCTTACCACAGTGTATTTCCATGGTAGTTTATCTTTCATTGACAGCATAATTACAGTGTAGTTAAATATTGTTTCTTACAGGTGTTTGGGATCGAGTCGATAATGGGGAACTCCACTCTGTGGCCCTTTCTGCTGGGCTTCACATTCATCCCAGCCATGCTGCAGTGTATCCTGTTACCCTTCTGCCCCGAGAGCCCCCGCTTCCTCCTAATCAACCGCAACGAGGAGCTCAAGGCCAGAGAAGGTAAGCCTTTGACCAGCTACTGCTACACCCCTCAAACTCCACTCTGGACCTCAAAGCCAGTTCCACTGCATTTTTTCATTGTTCCCATTTATTCAGGGACTGATTTAGACCTGGGACACCAGGTGTGTGTAATTAATTATCAGGTAGAACAGAAAACCAGCAGGCTCCAGACCTCGTAGGGTAACAGTTGAGTATCCCTGTCCTACACCCCTATTCCCACGAAAAGCAGGAGAGCTCTTGGGTGTGCTGGCTTTTGTTCCAGCCCTGCTCTAACACACCATTGAACTTATCAAGGTCCTGACCAGAAGCTTATTAATAGAATTTGGTGTGTTACATTAAGACTGGAACAAAGGGCTTCACCTCGAGTAGCTCTCCAGGAGGGAATGGAGCTGAGTTGTGTATTTCCCTGCAGTGCTGGAGAAGCTGCGAGGCACTGAGGAGGTGGGCGCCGACATGCAGGAGATGAAGGAGGAGGCCAGGCAGATGATGAGGGAGAAGAAGGTGACCATCCTGGAGCTGTTCCGCTCGCCACTCTACCGCCAGCCCATCTTCATCGCCGTCATGCTCCAGCTCTCCCAGCAGTTGTCTGGCATCAACGCTGTGAGTGTGGGACACTCTGGGAGACACACACTGACTAGCAAATAGACATGCTAACTCATGCACAAACACACACACACGCACTTCAAACTATATGGTCCACTCAATTATTACATTTTTGTGCAGGTTTTCTACTACTCCACCAGGATATTTGAGAAGGCGGGAGTCTCTCAGCCAGTCTACGCTACGATTGGTGCTGGCGTGGTCAATACAGCCTTCACTGTTGTGTCTGTAAGTCTGATAAACACTGTACAACATCCATAAACAGGAGCCCAGTCCCAGTGATCATATGAGCATCTCAACAATGAGTATTAAGATTTTTGGGTGGGAATGGAATTTATCAAATTCATTATTGTTTCCATTATAATAGATTATGAGATAAATGTATTGTCCATCTGACTGTAACAACAGAAATGTGTCTTGGAAATGAATCCACTTCCCAACTCCCACTAACACCACCATTCTTCTTCTCTTCCTCTCTCTTTATTTAGCTATTCGTCGTGGAGCGTGCTGGGCGAAGATCCCTTCACCTCACTGGGTTGCTGGGGATGGCATTCTCAGCTGTCCTGATGACAATCGCTATGGCACTACTGGTATGTATAATGGCGCAATAAAAAACATTTTTAAAAATCACTGGATTTGCGTATATCATATTTTATGTAGACGACTACCTCAGGCAGCCTCCTCCACTGATGTTCCCCCGTGTTTTTCCTCAGGACCAGCTGCCATGGATGTCTTACGTCAGCATCGTAGCCATCTTTAGCTTTGTGGCCTTCTTTGAGATCGGCCCGGGCCCCATCCCCTGGTTCATCGTGGCTGAGCTCTTCAGCCAAGGTCCTCGGCCCTCTGCCTTTGCCGTTGCTGGATTCTCCAACTGGTCGGCTAACTTCATAGTGGGCATGACCTTCCAATACGTTGAGGTAAGAAGAAAGAAAACTCACAGATTTCTGTGTTATTGCCTTGATGGCTCTATTACATATGCATATCAATTATTACAAACCGTGTAGTTTGGGTGCTGATTGGCTGAAACAGCATTTCAGCCGTGTCTATATCCAACAATATACCACAGTTATGACACAAAAATAGTTGTTTCCTATTCTTTTTATGTTGGTAACCAGTTTATAATAGCAATAAGGCACCTCGGTGTTTGGTATATGACATAGCGTCGTGCCTAAGAACAGCTCTTAGCCGTGGTATATTGGCCATATACCACACCCCCTCGTGCCTTATTGCTTAAATATACCACACCCCCTCTGGCCTTTTTTCTTAAATATACACAGAGTATACAAAAGATTAAGAACACCTGCTTTTCCATGACATAGACTGACCAGGTGAATCCAGGTAAAAGCTATGATCCTTTATTGATTACTTGTTACTTCTTAAATCCACTTCAATCAGTGCAGATGAAGGGGAGGAGACAGGTTAAATAAGGATTTTTAAGCCTTGAGACAGTTGTGACATTGATTGTGTATGTGTGCCATTCAGAGGGTGAATGGGCAAGACAAAAAATGTAAGTGCCTGTGAACAGGGTATGGTAGTAGGTGCCAGTCACATCTGTCTGTGTCAAGAACTGCAACGCTTCTGGATTTTTCTGTGTTTCCTGTGTGTGTCAAGAATGGTCCACCACCTAAAAGACATCCAGTCAACTTGACACAACTGTGGGAAACATTGGAGTCAACATGAGCCAGCATCCCTGTGGAAGGCTTTCAACACATTTTAGAGTCCATGTCCTGTCGAATTGAGGCTGTTCTGAGGGCAAAAGGGGGGGTGCAACTCAATATTAGGAAGGGGTTCCTAATGTTTGGTATACTCAATGTACATTGATAGTACAGTATATATTATATACCTGTAGTTTTATAATAGCCCTGATGACTTCCATTTTCAATTTGAAGTTGAAATTCAATTTGAATGGAAAAATGTGAAAATAATGTTACTTTTCTGTCTTCTCTGTAGCAACTGTGTGGCCCCTACGTCTTCATCATCTTCACTGTGCTACTGCTGGGCTTCTTCATCTTCACTTATTTCAAGGTGCCTGAAACCAAGGGACGGTCGTTTGATGAGATCTCCGCCGGCTTCCGCCATGAGGCTGGACAGTCAGGAGAAAAGTACGCTCCTGATGAGATGAACAGCCTTGGGGGAGCCGACTCTCAACTCTAAGCTCAACGACAACACTCCCAACCTCCTTCAATACTACTGATAGACTGGGGGGCAACATATGCCTGGGCTTTTCTAGTGTAGGGACGAGTGCCACTCCTATAGGCCTTCAGAGTCCCACCTCTCCTGCTCTCTGTGGTAAACTGATGACTGCAGTATGCATGGGGTTCCAGGAGGGGGGGGGATGAAACTGCGAATTCACAATAGAGATGTATAGAGATAGCAACGTTGTATGTTTCATTATGGCGTCTGACAGCATGGGCAGCACCATTGAGGCCATCTCCATTTTACATCTCTATAGTATTGAGACATCTCACAGGCAAATTTTTTCATGTCTGATCGGGTGGTGCAAACGGGGGAGAGGGGAATAAGTAGACCAGAGCCAGCTATCATAAAAGGGCATTTATGAGACATCTTCATTATCTTGTTGGTTTAAATCCTCATCAGCCTGAAAGGGAAAATAGCTCTTCATCCTATTTTGGTCTCTACCTGCAGCTTAAAAGGGCTGACTAGGTTGCTATTAAGATAACAAAGTGAAACACTGAATTAAACAATGCTTTCCATTCCACTTATCCAATACTTAATATCACCACAAACTATGCAGACACATTCTCAATTCCAACTGTTCATCCACAATTTACTCCAGCAAACTCTGACAATAAAAACAAAACCCCCTGACCAATCTTATTGACAAAAGGTTATAACAAGGCACCATATCCCTGACCTAGCCAAGATATTGAATGTCAATATTTTACTTATTTGTGTCTTGGCTCTTCTGTTACTGAGGAGCAATATGAACTATCTTTGCTAAAGCATTCTATTTACACCATTAGAAATTAATTAATTATGAAGCCAACTCTATTCATGGATGTTTGTGATTATATATCCCTCAAATATTTTCTTTATTAAGTGAAGTGTTATATTGTATCTTAATATATGACTCTGGTAGGACCTAATGCTTGTAATGGAATACCAACAGTAATAATGTATTTTTAATCTCTTTATTTAATGAATTAACTTAATTTAAGTTTTACAATAGTCTTGATCTTTGCACAAAACCTTACTGTGACTAAGTGGGACTTAGTAGTTTCAGCACACCATTCCCTGAAAATAACCTTACATTTCCTCAACCACAGTCCATTGGCATAATAATACTGCACATTTGGTATAAAATGAAATGTCAAACTATACTAGCAACAGTGGTGTAGTGGAGTTACCAGCTTTTTTTGCCCAACAGTTTACCATGCATGGTCTTGTCCAAATTGTTGAACTAGATCACATTTTATTAAAAAACTTTTTTTATTTTTTATTCTCTCAACACAATTGATTTATATTCAACAATAAAATGGAAACTTTCAAATTATATTGCATAATTAGATCATTCAACTAACCAGGCCTATCAAGTGTATTATTGAACTATATTTATAACATTTCTGTATCTGCCCTTTGATCTGTTTAACAAATTGTAGCTGTTGTTTATCCTCAATGTTACTTTTGGAATATGCATTTAAATAACTCAGCAAAAAAAGAAATGTCTTCTCACTGTCAACTGCATTTATTTTCAGCAAACTTAATGTGTAAATATTTGTATGAACATAACAAGATTCAACAACTGAGACATAAACTGAACAAGTTCCACAGACATGTGACTAACAGAAATGGAATAATGTGTCCCTGAACAAAGGGGGTATCAAAAGTAACAGTCAGTATCTGGTGTGGCCACCAGCTGCATTAAGTACTGGAGTGCATCTCCTCCTCATGGACTGCACCAGATTTGCCAGTTTGTTTTTTTTTCTCTGTGAGATGTTACCCCACTCTTCCACCAATGCACCTGCAAGTTCCCAGACATTTCTGGGGGGGAATGGCCCTAGCCCTCACCCTCCGATCCAACAGGTCCCAGACGTGCTCAATGGAATTGAGATCCGGGCTCTTCGCTGGCCATGGCAGAACACTGACACTCCTGTCTTGCAGGAAATCACGCACAGAACGAGCAGCATGGCTGGTGGCATTGTCATGTCAGGATGAGCCTGCAGGGAGGGTACCACATGAGGGAGGAGTTCTTCCCTGTAACGCACAGCGTTGAGATTGCCTGCAATGACAACAAGCTCAGTCCGATGATGCTGTGACACACCGCCCCAGGTCATGACGGACCTTCCACCTCCAAATCGATCCCGCTGCAGAGTATAGGCCTCGACGTAATGCTCATTCCTTCGACAATAAACGCAAATCCGACCATCACCCCTGGTGAGACAAAACCGCGACACATCAGTGAAGAGCACTTTTTGCCAGTTCTGTCTGGTCCAGACGTTGTTGCCGGTGATGTCTGGTGAGGACCTACAAGCCCTCTGTCCGCAATAGGCTGAGAGAGGCTGGACTGTCTGAGCACTGATGGAGGGATTGTGCGTTCCTGGTGTAACTCAGACAGTTGTTGCTATCCTGTACTTGTCCCGTAGGTGTGATGTTCGACTGTACAGATCCTGTGCAGGTGTTGTTACACGTGGTCTGCCACTGCGAGGACGACCAGCTGTCCGTCCTGTCTCCCTGCAGCGCTGTCTTAGGCGGCTCATAGTACAGACATTTATTGCCCTGGCCACATCTGCGGTCCTCCTTGCAGCATGCCTAACCACGTTCACGCAGATGAGCAGGGACCCTGGGCATCTTTCTTTTGGTGTTTTTCAGAGTTAGTAGAAAGGCCTCTTTAGTGTCCTAAGTTTTCATAACTGTGCCCTTAATTGCCTACCGTCTGTAAGATGTTAGTGTCTTAATGACCGTTCCACAGGTGCATGTTCATTAATTGTTTATGGTTCATTGAACAAGCATGGGAAACAGTGTTTAAACCCTTTATAATGAAGATCTGTGAAGTTATTTGGATTTTTACGAATGATCTTTGAAAGACAGGGTCCTGAAAAAGGGACGTTTTCTTTTTTTGCTGAGTTTATAATAATACAATGGGGTGTTCACAGGGTAACCTTTTCAAATGAAATATTGAGCAATAAAACCTTTTTATTACGGTATTTTCTATCATCTATACACCGAAGACTAAGTTCCAACATTAATAAGTAGGACAATGATATCAGCAAATGTGAATATATATATATACTTTTACTAGCAAATGTTACATACACTCCACTTGTATTTTAGAGGGTGACTGCTTTGTGACTACAAATGGGGATTTGTAGTGTGTCCTCTGATTTTCAGAAGTATAGCTACTGTAGTCTTTCAGTCATCTGAGGCAAAACATTTAGGAATTTATTGATTTTTATCCTTGTCTTTGATCAATACAATGTATAATAATTTCCCTACTTGTTTCAAGCTGTGTGTGTCCGTGCATGCATGCAATTGTGTCCCTCTCTCTCTCTCGTGTGTTCTCGTGTACACACCACAAGTCACTAGGCTAGTGACTTTTCTGTAGTGTTGAATGAACACTTCCTGTAAATAACATAAAATATAAATAACTGTAGTTGTAATCCCAAGTAAGCTCTAAGTTGTCAATTACAGAGTGGGGACATATATTATTTTCTAAAACAAATAATTTATTTGTGAGCTGTACAAATTCTGTGTGTTGTGCCTAGGGGGTGGGGGTGTAGATTTTTAGCTTTCTTTTTTATGTAAAAACAATGTGCCAAGACTGCTATATTCACAGTTTTTCCCCTTTTTTATGAGATATTGTATCGTAGCTGGATATTTGTCTCAATAAAAACAAGCTGCACCCAGGGAACCATGTTCATGGTTGTCTTTTCTGTTATTTTTATGTTCAACACATTTAAACAGAGTTGAAAGTTTTCCAAATAATATCATATAAAACTATTTTTGCTGTACAATTTTGCCATATCTTTACCACATCAAATCAAATTTTATTGGTCACACACATGGTTAGCAGATGTTAATGCGAGTGTAGCGAAAGGTTCCGACCATGCAGTAATATCTAACAATTTCACAACTACTTTATACACACAAGTGTAAAGGAATGAATAAGAATATGTACTGTGGCGTACAGCAGGTCAGCCACCAGGGGGAGACTCGTCGAGGCCTGGTGACAGACGGAGTATACATCACGAGGCGATGGCTCCATCTGCTGGATGTGCCAGGACTAATTGGGAGTTGGTGAGTAATCAAGGGCTGATTACTCACCAGCTGCACAAGTCTCATAAAGCTGCCAGAAGGGCAGCACACAGGAGGAGACTGGGGGCAGAAAGGACTCCTGTATAGTTGGGGGACGGTTACAGAGGTAACAGGAGTGAGTTCAGTTTTTGATCCCCACAGGATACAGCAAGACCCAGAGCCCAGAAGACGGTATCCCGGAGAGGGTCTCATGGGGGAGACCTTCTCTTTTTGAACTATTATTTTTAATAAACACATTTGAAACTGAGCTAATCCTACTCTGTCCGTGTCTGATCTGTGTTAATGTTTTGACCCAATCCTCTGGTCTGCCACAGTACAGATAAATATATGGATGAGCGATGGCCAAACAGCATAGGCAAGATGCAGTAGATGGTATAGAGTACAGTATATACATATGAGATGAGTAATATAGGGTATGTAAACATTATATAAAGTGGCATTGTTTAAAGTGACTAGTGATACATTTATTACATCCAATTTGTAATTATTAAAGTGGCTAGAGATTTGAGTCGGTATGTTGGCAGCAGCCACTCAATGTTAGTGATTGCTGTCTGATGGCCTTGAGATAGCTGTCTCTCGGTCCCAGCTTTGATGCACCTGTACTGACCTCGCCTTCTGGATGATAGCGAGGTGAACAGGCAGTGGCTTGGGTGGTTGTTGTCCTTGATGATCTTTTTGGCGGTGTAGGTGTCCTGGAGGGCAGGTAGTTTGCCCCCGGTGATGCGTTGTGCAGACCTCACTACCCTCTGGAGAGCCTTACGGTTGTGGGCGGAGCAGTTGCCGTACCAGGCGGTGATACAGCCCAACAGGATGCTCTCGATTGTGCATCTGTAAAAGTTTGTGAGTGTTTTTGGTGACAAGCCAAATTTCTTCAGCCTCCTGAGTTTGAAGAGGCGCTGTTGCGCCTTCTTCACTCCGCTGTATGTGTGGGTGGACCATTTCAGTTTGTCCATGATGTGTACGCCGAGGAACTTAAAACTTTCCACCTACTCCACTACTGTCCCGTTGATGTTGATAGGGGGGTGCTCCCTCTGCTGTTTCCTGAAGTCCACGATCATCTCCTTTGTTTTGTTGATGTTGAGTGTGAGGTTATTTCCTGACACCATACTCCGAGGGCCCTCACCTCCTCCCTGTAGGCCGTCTCGTCGTTGTTGTTAATCAAGCCTACCACTGTAGTGTCGTCTGCAAACTTGATGATTGAGTTGGAGGCGTGCATGGCCACGCAGTCATGGGTGAACAGGGAGTACAGGAGAGGGCTGAGAACGCACCCTTGTGCGGGGTGGAGATGTTGTTTCCTACCCTCACCACCTGGGGGCGTCCTGTCAGAAAGTCCAGGACCCAGTTGCACAGGGCGGGGTCGAGACCCAGGGTCTCGAGCTTAATGACGAGTTTGGAGGGTACTATGATGTTAAATGCTGAGCTGTAATCAATGAACAGCATTCTTACATAGGTACAGTAATCCCTCGTTTATCGCTGGGGTTACGTTCCGAAAATGACCCGCGATAAGTGAAATCCGCGAAATAGAAAACTTTTTTTTTTTTTTACAATTAGCAACTATTACATGTATACAAATACAGTGACTCACGTGTAGGCCGTTTCGTCGACATTATGGGTTTAGGAGATGTTCGAAATTACAAGATAATTTGGCCAACTTAATGTAAATTTGCCAAGCTGTTTTATGTACGTACACATAACTGCACGAGACGACAAAATGATAGCACAATTCGTAGCATGTTTTGATACAAGAAGCGGGAGTGAGTTTTTAGCGAATCAGAATGCAGAGCACAATGCACCAAAAAAAAAAAAAAAATGCATTATGAAAATCCGCGAAATAGCGAATCCGCGATAAGTGAACCGCGAAGTGGCGAGGGATCACTGTATTCCTCTTGTCCAGATGTGTTAGGGCAGTGTGCAGTGTGATTGCGATTCCGCCGTCTGTGGACCTATTGGGGCGGTACGCAAATTGGAGTGGGTCTAGGGTGTCAGGTAGGGTGGAGGTGATATGATCCTTGACTAGTCTCTCAAAGCACTTCATGATGACGGAAGTGAGTGCTACGGGGCGATAGTCGTTTAGCTCAGTTACCTTCACTTTCTTGGGAACAGGAACAATGGCCCTCTTGAAGCATGTGGGAACAGCAGACTGGGATAAGAATTGATTGAATATGTCCGTAAACACAACAGCCAGCTGGTCTGCGCATGCTCTGAGGACGCGGCTAGGGATGCCGTCTGGACCGGCAGCCTTGCGAGGGTTAACACGTTTAAATGTTTTACTCAAGTTGGCTGCCGTGAAGGAGAGCCCGCAGGTTTTGGTAGCGGGCTGTGTCGGTGGCACTGTATTGTCCTCAAAGCGAGCAAAGAAGTTGTTTAGTTTGTCTGGGAGCAAGACATCGGGGTCCGCGACGAGGCTGGTTTTCTTTTTGTAGTCCGTGATTGACTGTAGACCCTGCCACACACCTCTCGTGTCTGAGCCGTTGAATTGCGACTCTACTTTGTCTCTATACTGACGCTTAGCTTGTTTGATTGCGTTGCGGAGGGAATAGCTACACTCTTTGTATTCGGTCATGTTTCCGGTCACCTTTCCCTGATTAAAAGCAGTGGTTCGCGCTTTCAGTTTTGCGCGAATGCTGCCATCAATCCACGGCTTCTGGTTGGGGAAGGTTTTAATGGTCGCGGTGGGTACAACATCATCGATGCACTTGCTAATAAACTCGCTCACCGAATCAGCGTATACATCAATGTTGTTGTTCGACGCTATCCGGAACATATCCCAGTCCACGTGATCGAAGCAATCTTGACGCGTGGAATCAGATTGGTCGGACCAGCATTGAACAGACCTGAGCACGGGCGTTTCCTGTTTTAGTTTCTGTCGATAGGCTGGGAGCAAAAAAAGTGGTCGTGGTCAGATTTGCCGAAAGGAGGGTGAGGGAGAGCTTTGTATGCGTCGCGGAAGTTAGAGTAACAATGGTCCAGAATTCTTCCAGCCTGAGTCACGCATTCGATATGCTGATAAAATTTAGGGAGCCTTTTCAGATTAGCCTTGTTAAAATCCCCAGCTACAATAAATGCAGGCTCAGGATATGTGGTTTCCAGTTTACATAGAGTCCAATGAAGTTCTTTCAGGGACGTCGAGGTGTCTGCTTGGGGGGGATATACAAAACTGTGATTATAATCAAAGAGAATTCTCTTGGTAGATAATGTGGTCGGCATTTGATTGTAAGGAATTATAGGTCAGGTGAACAAAAGGACAGTTCCTGTTGTTATGATCACACCACGACTCGTTAATCATAAGGTATACACCCCCACCCTCCTTCTTACCAGAGAGATGTTTGTTTCCGTCGGCGCGATCAGTGAAGAAACCAGACCGACTCTGATAACGTATCCCGAGTGAGCCATGTTTCCGTGAAACAGAGAATGATACAATCTCTGATGTCTCTCTGGAAGGCAACCCTTGCTCGGATTTCGTCTTCCTTGTTGTCAAGAGACTAGACATTGGCAAGTAGTATACTCGGGAGTTGTGGGCGATGTGCCTGTCTACGGAGCCTGACCAGAAGACCGCTCTGTCTGCCCCTTCTACGGCACCGTTGTTTTGGGTCGCCTGCTGGGATCCGATCCATTGACCTCGGTGGTGGACCAAACAGAGGATCTGCTTCGGGAAAGTCGTATTCCTGGTCATAATGTTGGTAAGTTGACGTTGCTCTTATATCCAATTGTTCCTCCCGGCTGTATGTAATAAGACTTAAGATTTCCTGGGGTAACAGTGTAAGAAATAATACATAAAAAAACTAAATACTGCATAGTTTCCTAAGAACGCGAAGCATAGATTAAGGACGATCCAACTTGTAGTAACCTGGTATATATATTTTAAGTATTATGTTTATAAATAGATCGCAGTATCACCTCAATATGGAGTTTGCTTTCCGCTATCTCTAGCCCTTAAAATGTCTGCCATATAACTGTGCTCAAGAGAAGCCTCAGGTAGCTTACGCCAGGTGCATTCCTGTAATGTTATTTTTAAGTTACAATTAAATACTAAAAAGGTACTTACGTGTCCGAAGTCATCGATCCAAGAAGCATCCTAAGATACTAATATACGCTACAAAAGCATGTGGACACCCCTTCAAATGAGTGGATTCGGCTATTTCCACCAAGTCAGTTCATCAAATTTCTGCCCTGCTAGAGCTGCCCCGGTCAACTGTAAGTGCTGTTAATGTGACGTGGAAATGTCTAGGAGCAACAACGGCTCAGCCGCCAAGTAGTAGGCCACACAAGATCAACAAGAGCTTAGTGCGTAAAAATCATCTGTCTTCTGACGCTCATTGGATATGGCAGGGCTTGCAAACTATTACAGACCACAAAGGGAAGCACAGCCGCGAGCTGCCCAGTGACATGAGCCTACTAAAACGAGTTAAATTACTTCTATGCTCGCTTCGAGGCAAGCAACACTGAAACATGCATGAGAGCATCAGATGCTCCGGATGATTGTGTGATCACACTCTCCTTAGCCGATGTGAGTAAGGCCTTTAAACAGGTCAACATTCACAAGGCCGCAGGGCCAGACAGATTACCAGGACGTGTACTCCGAGCATGCGCTGACCAACAGGCAGGTGTCTTCACTGACATTTTCAACCTGTTCCTGACTGAGTCTGCAATACCAACATGTTTCAAGCAGACCACCATAGTCCCTGTGCCCAAGAACACTAAGGTAACCTGTCTAAATGACTACCGACCCATAGCACTCACATCTGTAGCCAGGAAGTGCTTTGAAAGGCTGGTCATGACTCACATCAACATCATTATCCCAGAAACCCTAGACGCACTCCAATTTCCATAACGCCCCAACAGATCCACAGATAATGCTATATCTATTGCACTCCACACCATCCTTTCCCACCTAGACAAAATGAACACCTACGTGAGAATGCTATTCATTGACTACAGCTCAGCGTTCAACACCATAGGGCCCTCAAAGCTCATCACTAAGCTAAGGACCCTGGGATTAAACTCCTCCCTCTGCAACTGGATACTAGACTTCCTGATGGGCCGCCCCCAGGTGGTAAGGGTAGGTAACAACACATCTGCCACACTGATCCTCAACACGGGGGCCCCTCAGGGGTACGTGCTCAGTCCCCTCCTGCACTCCCTGTTCACTCATGACTGCATGGCCAAGCACGACTCCAACACCATCATTGCGTTTGCCGACGACACAACAGTGGTAGGCCTGATCACAGACAACGATGAGACAGCCTATAGGGAGAAGGTCGGAGACCTGGCCGTGTGGTGCCAGGATAACAACCTCTCCCTCAATATGATCAAGACAAAGGAGATGATTGTGAACTACAGGAAAAGGAGGAGCGAGTACGCCCCCATTCTCATTGACGGGGTTGTAGTGGAGCAGGTTGAGAGCTTCAAGTTCCTTGGTGTCCACATCACCAACAAACTTTCATGGTGCAAACACATCAAGACAGTCGTGAAGAGGGCACGACAAAGCATATTCCCTCTCAGGAGAAAGAAAAGATTTGGCAAGAGTCCTAAGATCCTCAAAAAGTTCTACAACTGCACCATCGAGAGCATCCTGACTGGTTGCATCACCGCCTGGTATGGCAACTGCTCGGACTCCGATGGCCCAGTACATCACTGGGGCCAAGTTTCCTGCCATCCAGGACCTCTATACCAGGCGGTGTCAGAGGAAGGCCCTAAAAATTGTCAAAAGACTCCAGCCACCTAGTCATAGACTGTTCTCTCTGCAACCTCACGGCGAGCGGTACCGGAGCGCCAAGTCTAGGCCCAAAAGGCTTTTTAACAGCTTCTACTCCCAAGCAATAAAACTCCTGAACAGCTAATCAAATGGCTACCCAGACTATTTACATTGTCGTCGTCCCCCCCTCCACCCCACACTCTCTGGTTATTATCTGTGCATAGTCACTTTAACTCTACCTACATGTACATATTACCTCAATTACCTCGACTAACCTGTGCCCCCGCACATTGACTCTGTACCGGTACCGTCTGTATATAGCCTTGCTACTGTTATTTTACTGCTGCTCTTTAACTATTTGTTATTTTTATTTTTTACTTAAGACTTATTTTTCTTAAAACTGCATTGTTGGTTAAGTGCTTGTAAGTAAGCATTTCACTGTAAGGTCTACCTGTTGTATTCAGCGCATGTGACAAATAACATTTGATTGGATTTGACACGCATTACAGAGCTGAAATCCTATCGCTTCCTCCCTAACCTCTCAGCTCCACTGCATCAACTGTTAAGGAAGGGTGTGGCCTGGAAATGGTCAGAAATACAGGAAGAAGCTTTTGCTACGTCTGAAATCAGCAGAAGTACTGGGGCACAACTCAGCAGACAGACCTCATCTTATCGTGTGACGCCTCATCGTATGGTGTGGGGGCGGTTCTATCACACCAGATGGAGAATGGAGCAGAACATTCACTGTTGTGACCGACCATAAGCCTCTGAGCTCTATGTTCCATGAACAAAAGCCAGTACCACAAATGGTATTTCCAAGAGTTCATCGTTGGGCTGTGTGGCTCAGGGCCTACAAGTACAGAATAATCTACAAGCCAGGTACATACCATGGGAACGCTGATGCTCAAGTAGACTGCCCGTTCCAGAAATCATCGCTCAGGAAGGAGAAAATTAGCAAGTCTTGATGATCGATGTGTTGGATGATGCACCGGTGAACACAGAACAAATCAGGCAATGGACTTTAAAGGATGTAACGCTATCACAAGTGCATGAAGGCCGCTTGGCCTTGAGGCCGCTTGGCCTTGAGTGTTCGAGATGGGTGTGTACGTACTATGGGGTTCAAGAGTAGTTATCCCACCATAAGGGTGGGGTATGCTACTGTAGTTGTTGCACTGGTCGCATCCAGGTACGTCGAGAATGAAAGGCCAAGCGAGGTGGCCAAAGATGGACAAGTACGTGGAAAATGAGGTCAGCCTGTGTACAGATTGTCAGAGTAACAGGAAGTCACCCCCCACCGTGCCATTACATCCATGGAAATGGCCAGGAAAACCATGAACACGACTACATTTGGACTACGCTGAATCCTTCCTAGGAAAAATATTCCTTAAGTGGATGAATGTTACCCCATGAGCACATCACCATCGCACGCTATGATTGAGAAGTTGAGATAAAGCTTCAGTGTCATGGGATTGTTATCCAAGATGGCGAATTTGAGATAAAGCATCAGTGTCATGGGATTGTTATCCAAGATGGCGTAGCAGTCAGACGTCTTTGTCTTGTCCCATGTGTATATATCTTTTTCTTCGCGTTCTTTTTAATATTTTTCCTAAACCTCAACTTCAAAATACTCTCCTGAAACCCGCCTCACCCAATGTGGTGTGGATCTGTTTTTTGTTGTTGTTTTTTTACTAAAGTATTTCAATTTACCTCCGAACTGGAATACCTCAACTGAAGCTAGCTAGCTAACTAGCTACCAATCAGCTAACCACTGCTAGCGGTCATCAGCTAACCTTTAGCTCGGAAAGCTCTCGCCAGTTCGTACAACGCGCTTCAAACCAGAGCATACCAGACCTATTTTTCTCTCCATATCCCCGAATTCCTACCACAAACTCTGAACCTTTTCATCTGGATCATCACAGCTAGCTAACCACAACCCGGGTTGACTACTCCTGGCTAACGTTTCCGTCCCGGAGCTAGCAACAACTAGCCTGGGGCTAGCCCATGCTAGACTCCCGGCTCATCTCCCGGCTCACTCCTGGGCTACAATATCCAGACCCTTTCTACTGCCGATACGGGGCACGGAACCCCATCGATCCTCTACGACTGGAATACCGACATAATCTGCCGAGGATTCCATCAGGCCCCTCAGGCGCGACGCCGGCTGAAGGCCCATTCTGCTAACCTGCTAGGCCTACTAGCTACCTAGAGCTACTTGGAACCCTACTAACTCCAAGACAGGTCTATCGACGTCACCGCACGAAGAGGCAAAAACAGACTTACCCCCAGAATTTGGGTTTAATATTTTTTATGGAAAAGTTTGATCCTACTGATATATGGAGAGAGAGGTTTCCGGCCGTCAGATCATTCACTTGGAGTAGCAAAACAGGTTCCAGACAATCGAGAATAGATTTTTGACTTATATCCAAATGTATTGATAGTGAGTGTGTTACTACAAATATTTGTACTACTCCCCTCACAGACCATAGGGCCATTTACATTGATATCAAAATATTTACCCCTGATACTAACCTTGGCAGAGCATCCTACTGGAAGCTAAATAGCTCATTATTAAATAATGATATGGTTAAATTTGAGGTTAAAGATCTGCTCTCACACTTTTGGGAAAGGGCTTGTGAAGAAAAATCTTATTGCAAGAACTGGGAGCTCTATAAATTTGAGGTGTCCAAATACTTAAAAAAATATGGTAGTAATCTTGCTAAGACCAGAAGAGCTGAGGAGGAAAAGGTGATCATTAAGATAACTTCCCTTTCTCAGAGGTCCCCAGCCGGCCTCTCGGGGGAGGAGAAGATGGAACTAATTAAGTTACAAAATAAACTGGATAATATATATAGATTAAAAGCAGAAGCATGGAGGAGGTGTGGTGGTGTGGGGGTGTTTTGCTGGTGACACTGTCTATGATTTATTTAGAAGTCAAGGCACACTTAACCAGCATGGCTACCACAGCATTCTGCAGCAATACGCCATCCCATCTGGTTTGGGCTTAGTGGGACTATCAGTTGTTTTTCAACAGGACATATTTTCACGCTGACTGGCTAAAGTTGACTAGCTCACTAGCTAGCTACCTACTTCCAGACACAAATGAGAGAACACCTCACTGACCATTTTACTCGCCGTAGCAGAGCTGGTTATTCACTTCATGAATATTAGGCATACAGGGCATGCTTCTGTGCAAATGCACATTTATTATCTGCAGTTGATTGAATCGTGGATTGAATAATGACAAAATGAAAACATGTTTTTAGAAATTGTTGCTAATTTCTTGAAAATGAAATACAGAAATATTAATATCATAATTACATAAGTATTCACACCCCTGAGTCAATACTTTGGCAGCGATTACAGCCGTGAGTCTTTCTGGGGTCAGTCTCTAAGAGCTTTCCACACCTTGATTGGGAAACACTTGCCTATTATTATTTTTTAAATTCTTCAAGCTCTGTCAAATTGGTTGTTGATAATTGTTAGACAACCATTTTCAGGTCTTTACATAGATTTTCAAGTAGATTTAAGTCAAAACTGTAACTCAGCCACTCAGGAACATTTACTGTCTTCTTGGTAAGCAACTCCAGTGTAGATTTGGCCTTGTTTTATGTTATTGTCCTGCTGAAAGGTGCATCTTCCTCTAGGATTTTGCCTTTGCTTAGCTCCATTCCGTTTATTTTTTATCCTGAAAAACTCCCCAGTCCTGAACGATTACAAGCATAACCATGACATGATGTAGCCACCACAATGCTTGAAAATATGGAGAGGTACTCAGTAATGAGTTTTATTGGATTTGCCCCAAACATTCCACTTTGTGTTCAGGACAAAAAGTGAATTGCTTTGCCGCATTCTTTTGCAGTATTAGTTTAGTGCATGTTTTGGAATATTTGTATTCTGTACAGGCTTCCTTCTTTTCCCTCTGTTAATTATGTTAGTATTGTTGAGTAACTACAATGTTGTTGATCCATCCTCAGTTTTCTTATATCACAGCCTTTAAACTCTGTAACTGTTTCAAAGTCACCATTGGCCTCATGGTGAAATCCCTGAGCGGTTTCCTTCCTCCCCGGCAACTGAGTTAGTAAGGACGCCTGTATCTTTGTAATGACTGTGTGAATTGATACACCATCCAAAGTGTAATTATTAACTTCACCATGCTTAAAGGAATATTCAATGTTAGATTTTTTTCATTTGACCCATCTACCAATAGGTGCCCTTTGCGAGGCATTGGAAAACCTCCCTGGTCTTTGTGGTTGAATCTGTGTTCGAAATTCACTGCTCGACTGAGGGACCTTACAGATCATTGTATGTGTGGGGTACAAAGATGAGGTAGTCATTCAAAAACCATGTTGAACACTATTATTGCACACAGTTAGTCAAATCAAATATTATTAGTCACATGCGCCGAATACCTTATAGTGAAATGCTTACTTACAAGCCCCCAACCAAAAGTGCTGTTTCACAAAATATAGATAAGAATGAGATAAAAGTAACAAGTATACCAGGCAGTGATGCAATCAGCCAGGATGCTCTCGATGGTGCAGCAGTAGAACCTTTTGAGGATCTGAGGACCCATGCCAAATCTTTTCAGTCTCCTGCGGGGGAATAGGTTTTGTCGTGCCCGCTTCACGACTGTCTTGGTGTGCTTGGACCATGTTAGTTTGTTGGTGATGTGGCAACCAAGGAACTTGAAGCTCTCAACCTGCTCCCCTGCAGCCCCGTCGATGAGAATGGGGGTGTGCTCGGTCCATGCAACTTATTAAGTGACTTGTTAATCACATTTTTACTCCGGAACTTAATTAGGCTTGCCATAACAAAGGGGTTGAATACTCATTTTTAAACCTCCAATATGTAACTTTTTGGGAGACCTGACAAAATTCACATTGAAATGTGATTTATAGAAATGTCATTCTCATTGAAAGCAAGTCTAAGGAATGGTAGATTTGTTCTATGCGCGCAATTTCTATGCTTGCCGGTTTTTACTTACGGGTTTTGTACACTAGCTTCAAACAGTTTGAAAATACAATATTTTTGGTAATGAAAAGATATTTCACAGCGGTTTAGACAGTGATTCTCTACACTATACTTGCTTGTTTTGTCACATAAACTGAAATTAGGCAAACTATTTGAATTTTAGCATTCAGGAAATGGCAGAGATTTCTACATAGTGAATCTTTAATTAATTTGTTTAAAAAAATCTAAAAACCTAATTCCACTTTGATGTTATGGGTTATTGTGTGTAGGCAAGTGACAAAAAAAATTGAAATTTAATCCATTTTAAATTCAGGCTGTAACACAAAATGTGAAAACTTTCTATAGTTACTGTACATTTTTGCTGATAGCTGCTTTTTTAGGGCAATGACTGTGATATGTGGTTGTTATGCCTACATTAGTTGACTGTAAATCGCTCTCAGGTTTGGGTAGGTTACTTTCTAAGTGTAATCCCTTATAGTTACCTGTTCAAAACAGTACAGTAATGTAATGTAACAGTAATGTAATTTTTGGTTTATCCAAACTCAGTAACATAATCCTATTATATTCAGTTACTTTTGGATTACATTCCCCATGAGGAATTAGAAAAAGACAAAAAGGATCCATCAAATGCCTTTGGTGTGTCATCATAGTGGTCTCTAACCAGGGCAAGGTGACCGGAAACATGACCGAATACACACAGTGTAGCTATTCTCTCCGCAAGGCTATCAAACAGGCTAAGTCCCAGTACAGAGACAAAATTGAATCGCAATTCAACAGCTCAGACACAAGGGGTATGTGGCAGGGTCTACAGTCTATCACGGATTACAAAAAGAAAAGCAGCCCCGTCGCGGATCAGGATGTCTTGCTCCCAGACAGGCTAAATACCTTTTTTGCCTGCTTTGAGGATAATACAGTGCCACTGACACGGCCCACTACCAAAACCTGCGGGCTCTCCTTCACTGCAGCCGAGGTGAGTAAAACATTTAAACGTGTTAACCCTCGCAAGGCTGCAGGCCCAGACGGCATTCCCAGCCGCGTCCTCAGAGCATGCGCAGACCAGCTGGCTGGTGTGTTTACGGACATATTCAATCAATCCTTAGCCCAGTCTGCTGTTCCCACATGCTTCAAGAGGGCCACCATTGTTCCTGTTCCCAAGAAAGCTAAGGTAACTGAGCTAAACGACTACCGCCCCGTAGCACTCACTTCCGTCATCATGAAGTGCTTTGAGAGACTAGTCAAGGACCATATCACCTCCACCCTACCGGACACCCTAGACCCACTCCAATTTGCTTACCGACCCAATAGGTCCACAGACGACGCAATCGCAACCACACTGCACACTGCCCTAACCCATCTGGACAAGAGGAATACCTATGTGAGAATGCTGTTCATCGACTACAGCTCAGCATTCAACACCATAGTACCCTCCAAACTCGTCATCAAGCTCGAGACCCTGGGCCTCGACCCCGCCCTGTGCAACTGGGTCCTGGACTTCCTGACGGGCCGCCCCCAGGTGGTGAGGGTAGGTAACAACATCTCCACCCCGCTGATCCTCAACACTGGGGCCCCACAAGGGTGCGTTCTGAGCCCTCTCCTGTACTCCCTGTTCACCCACGACTGCGTGGCCATGCACGCCTCCAACTCAATCATCAAGTTTGCGGACGACACTACAGTGGTAGGCTTGATTACCAACAACGACGAGACGGCCTACAGGGAGGAGGTGAGGGCCCTCGGAGTGTGGTGTCAGGAAAATAACCTCACACTCAACGTCAACAAAACAAAGGAGATGATTGTGGACTTCAGGAAACAGCAGAGGGAGCTCCCCCCTATCCACATCGACGGGTCAGTAGTGGAGAAGGTGGAAAGTTTTAAGTTCCTCGGTGTACACATCACGGACAAACTGAATTGGTCCACCCACACAGACAGCGTTGTGAAGAAGGCGCAGCAGCGCCTCTTCAACCTCAGGAGGCTGAAGAAATTCGGCTTGTCACCAAAAGCACTCACAAACTTCTACAGATGCACAATCGAGAGCATCCTGTCGGGCTGTATCACCGCCTGGTACGGCAACTGCTCCGCCCACAACCGTAAGGCTCGCCAGAGGGTAGTGAGGTCGGCAGAACGCATCACCCGGGGCAAACTACCTGCCCTCCAGGACACCTACACCACCCGATGTCACAGGAAGGCCATAAAGATCATCAAGGACAACAACCACCCAAGCCACTACCTGTTCACCCCGCTATCATCCAGAAGGCGAGGTCAGTACAGGTGCATCCAAGCAGGGACCGAGAGACTGAAAAACAGCTTCTATCTCAAGGCCATCAGACTGTTAAACAGCCACCACTAACATTTAGCGGCCGCTGCCAACAAACTGACTCAGCTCCAGCCACCTTAAAAATGGGAATTGATGGAAATTATGTAAAAATGTACCACCAGCCACTTTAAACAATGCCACCTAATATAATGTTTACATACCCTACATTACACATCTCTTATGTATATGTATATACTGTACTCTATATCATCTACTGCATCTTGCCATCTTATGTAATACATGGACCACTAGCCACTTTAAACTATGCCACTTTATGTTTACATACCCTACAGTACTCATCTCATAGGTATATACCGTACTCTATACCATCTACTGCACCTTGCCTATGCCGTCTGTACCATCACTCATTCATATATCTTTATGTACATATTCTTATCCCTTTACACTTGCGTGTATAAGGTAGTAGTTGCGGAATTGTTAGGTTAGATTACTTGTTGTTATTACTGCATTGTCGGAACTAGAAGCACAAGCATTTCGCTACACTCGCATTAACATCTGCTAACCATGTGTATGTGACTAATAAATTTGATTTGATTTGATTTGACATGTGGTCAGACATGCTCAGGGGGAAGATATTTACTTGAGCCTATTTTAAATGCTGAATTGAATGTCATTGACAAAACAGAAAGGTGTCATAATGTTTTTCTTCTTTTTTACAAACATCCTTTCTGAATTTTAAAGTAATTCAATAAGTAATCATCTACTTTTTCAAAAGTATCTGTCATTTGATTACAATATTTGTGCTAACATTACAGTATTTTTTTTATCAGATGTAGAGGTTATTCCCCAACCCTGGTCACTCTCTGGATAAGAGCGTCTACTAAATGAGCAAAATATAACTAAAAGAATAGAATGTGGGCAGAGAAAAAAACTAAACAATGCGGCTAGAGATTGATTGTTTTGAAGTTTGGGGTGGCAGGTAGCCTAGTGGTTAGAGCGTTGGACTAGTAACCGAAAGTTTGCAACATCGAATCCCCGAGCTGACAAGGTAAAAATCTGTCCTTCTAACCCTGAACAAGGCAGTTAACCCACTGTTCCATCTGGGCCGCCATTGAAAATAACAATTTGTTCTTAACTGACTTGCCTAGTTAAACAAAGATAAAATAAAAAGTTACAGAAACTCCTCACGTGACCGGAAATATAACCTGAGTATACCGTGACGTAGACAATCGGGAGCCAATGGAAAACCGATTGATCTGGACGAGGCTGTTGATTGGTTGGTTCAAATGGCGAGAAACTTTAAACGGTTACGCCAAAACTCATTTGTTATTTTGCGCTCGCAACACTGCAGTTCAGCTGACGGCTCACTCGATTTCTATTACGTGTTGGTTGTGTTTAAGAGGTACGTTATAATATTTTGTATTTTAATGGACATCTCTTTTGTATCTAATTTACCCAGATAATTTTGATCAACAGTAAACTTACTAGCTAGCTAACGTTACCTGGTCGACTAATGCTAGCTAACATTATTTTGCATAGTTAACTTCAGTACACAATTTCTGGTATTAATTTGGATTTTATATAACGTTAGCTCGCGTGTTTGCTGTAATAACGTATATTTTGTCGCTACGCAGTTAAATGTGTTTGTGAATGAATAACCTTAGCTAACTAACTCTGCTAGACCCATTTGAACAACTCACATCATGCATAATCTGCTTGTTTAGGCAGAGACAATAGGTGCGGTGATGGATGCTGAGATGGCGCAGAGCGAATCGGCTAGTCACTACGAATTCGATGCACCGTCACATGTCATTGATTTCCAAGCATTGGAAACGGAGGACAACGCAGATATTTGGTTTGGTAAGATAGTTAGCAACCTATGTTCACGTGCTTGTGAACAATATTTTGAATGTCATTTAATTCTACGTGAGCCTCAAGTAGAATTCAATGAAATAACAAATGTGAGGGCATAAATGATCGTTTGGATCAGGAAAGTTTCTTCTAACGACTTCAAGTCAATGTTGAATAAAATTATATTTTAACTTTACCGGTTTTCTGTGTGTTTGGTCCTTTTGCAGGTAGGAATGAGACAATATCCATCCACAGGAAAATATAATTACATCAACTTTTCAAAGGGCCAGAAATCTGAACGCACTTGAAGCATGTGCACAATATTAAAATGCATGTAGGAGACTCATTCATGGGTGTAGAGCTCCTGCACATGCTTCAGGTGATAGAAGTCTTAATGCCCTAAAGTTTATGTAGTTACACTTTCCGGTGGAAATATGGTCTCACAATCCTACCTGCAGAAGGACCAACCAAGGACTTGGGTCAATTAAGTTAAAACCATTTTATCCAATATACTGGCTTGTAGAGGTCTTGAGAGGTAACTTTAGCTGACTGAATGCAATTCAACTTCAGGTCTCCAGGCTAGTAAGAATGGTGCTTCCCAGGATGAATGCATGCATTTCAATGTTTGTCAGCATGCTCCAATGGGGGCCTGACTACATGCTTTTGAAGTGGCAAACTTGCCAAGTTCTTGAATTCCCACAATGTATTCCTGAATCATTTGATGCTCTGCAGACCAATGTGCTGGCCAGGATGAGAGACTGTTTGGCCATCTTGCCACCCCAAACAGAAACATACCATTTGGTGCGACCCCCAAAGCACACTTGCCCAGGGCGATTGTATCTCCCAGGGTGAAAGAGAACTCCGACTCGGGTTGGTACTTTAGACAGTTGTGTGATTTATCTAGGCCAGATACATTCACAAGTTTGACTGACCATTGTGTAATGTGCTAATTATTACTGTTTCCACAATAGAAGCCCCAAGCACATCCTCAGTACCCACCACAGCAGATGCCCTGAGCACGTCCTCCAACATTGTCACATCCTGGGGAAATAGGCCAGCACCGGTAGCTGCCCCACCAAAGGGACCGCCTGCCCGACCACGCAGGTATTTTGTTTCTAGAACACTTAGCTAACATCTTGTTTGAGAGTTCTGTGAGGCTCTACATTGGTCAAATTGAGTTTTCACAAACCGATAGATCATTTAGTGCAGCTTTCGTCCTGCTACATTCATGGGTGTTCAGAATATTTTGTTTATTGCAAAAGTTAAAAGGAAAGATCACAAGGATAAAAACTTTTACTCTAAAGTATTGTCTCTGTTCCAAAACAAGCTTCTGCCTGTTTAGCTGTAGACCACTCCAGGAGTAAATGAAGTTCCAGTTGTCTTTGACCTAACTAGTCAGCATTAGACGAACCAACTGTATGCTTCCAAGTGGCAATCCTGTTTCTTCACTGAAGGGTGTCAAAACGCAAAGATGCAGCCAGCAATGAAGGACAGCACACAGCCCCTGAAGCTGCACCACCTGTTAAGAAGCTGAGGAGGTCTGTAAACATTTCCACTATCCTGCCCTCTGCCACCGGTCTATTGTTATGAGCAGCTTTGTGCCTAGGATTATTAAATCCAGCCCTGGATGTAATCATGGTAGTCATCAGTCTAACTGTTTACAGCTCAAACCCAACTGCTGTAAGAACCTTTCGCCCACGTAGAAGGTAAACAACTGGAGGGTCTTCCCCCTTCCCACCATGGTGAAAATGTTTAGAGGGGGCTATTTCGGCATGGTCAAAACTCTTCATTTTTGGGATTGGAATTATAAACAAACATTGGCTGTTGGTCATTAGTGACTGTGCCAATGTACAGTGGGGCAAAAAAGTATTTAGTCAGCCACCAATTGTGCAAGTTCTCCCACTTAAAAAGATGAGAGAGGCCTGTAATTTTCTTCATAGGTACACTTCAACTATGACAGACAAAATGAGGAGAGAAAAATCCAGAAAATCACATTGTAGAATTTTTTATGATTTTATTTGCAAATTATGGTGGAAAATAAGTATTTGGTCACCTACAAACAAGCAAGATTTCTGGCTCTTTCTGGCTCTCACAGACCTTCTTTAAGAGGCTCCTCTGTCCTCCACTCGTTACCTGTATTAATGCCACCTGTTTGAACTTGTTATCAGTATAAAAGACACCTGTCCACAACCTCAAACAGTCACACTCCAAACTCCACTATGGCCAAGACCAAAGAACTGTCAAAGGACACCAGAAACAAAATTGTAGACCTGCACCAGGCTGAGAAGACTGAATCTGCAATAGGTAAGCAGCTTGGTTTGAAGAAATCAACTGTGGGAGCAATTATTAGGAAATGGAAGACATACAAGACCACTGATAATCTCCCTCGATCTGGGGCTCCACGCAAGATCTCACCCCGTGGGGTCAAAATGATCACAAGAACGGTGAGCAAAAATCCCAGAACCACACGGGGGGACCTAGTGAATGACCTGCAGAGAGCTGGGACCAAAGTAACAAAGCCTACCATCAGTAACACACTACGCCGCCAGGGACTCAAATCCTGCAGTGCAAGACGTGTCCCCCTGCTTAAGCCATTACATGTCCAGGTCCGTCTGAAGTTTGCTAGAGAGCATTTGGATGATCCAGAAGAAGATTGGGAGAATGTCAGATGAAACCAAAATATAACTTTTTGGTAAAAACTCAACTCGTCATGTTTGGAGGACAAAGAATGCTGAGTTGCATCCAAAGAACACCATACCTACTGTGAAGCATGGAGGTGGAAACATCATGCTTTGGGGCTGTTTTTCTGCAAAGGGACCAGGACGACTGATCCGTGTAAAGGAAAGAATGAATGGGGCCATGTATCGTGAGATTTTGAGTGAAAACCTCCTTCCATCAGCAAGGGCATTGAAGATGAAATGTAGCTGGGTCTTTCAGCATGACAATGATCCCAAACACACTGCCCGGGCAACGAAGGAGTGGCTTCGTAAGAAGCATTTCAAGGTCCTGGAGTGGCCTAGCCAGTCTCCAGATCTCAACCCCATAGAAAATCTTTGGAGGGAGTTGAAAGTCCGTGTTGCCCAGCAACAGCCCCAAAACATCACTGCTCTAGAGGAGATCTGCATGGAGGAATGGGCCAAAATACCAGCAACAGTGTGTGAAAACCTTGTGAAGACTTACAGAAAACGTTTGACCTCTGTCATTGCCAACAAAGGGTATATAACAAAGTATTGAGAAACTTTTGTTATTGACCAAATACTTATTTTCCACCATAATTTGCAAATAAATTCATTAAAAATCCTACAATGTGATTTTCTGGATATTTTTTTTTCTCATTTTGACTGTCATAGTTGAAGTGTACCTATGATGAAAATACAGGCCTCTTCTCCCACTTAAAAAGACGAGACTTGCACAATTGGTGGCTGACTAAATACTTTTATGCCCCACTGTATTACTTTTTCACATGCAGATATAGTTTTGTCACCTTTGCATGGCATACGCTTTTAGTGTAAGGACTGATGTTTAATAATTAACCTTGACCAATTGTCTTGTGGAGAAAAGTAACCAGACTGTCTTGGTTTGTCTGTTTCCCAGGAGCTTATCACTACCCCCTAGACGCAGTGGTAGTGTCCGTACTAGCGTGCGACTCAACCCCAGAGCAGCCAACCAGGCCCGGCCCGCTGCAGCAGCCGCGAGCACCACACAGTAAGGCATTCTATCACTAATGGATTCAGCAATTAGTCAAGGAGGCACCATGACCTGATATTGGTGCCGACAAGCCTGTCAGTCCTTTCGTCCATGGCTACGTTAAGGAATTTGAGTGTTTACATTTCCCTGGGCACATCCAACAGTCTTATAGCCATAGCAGTAATACCTTATGCAACTAACCAAGTGTTTGCACATGGCTAGGACAAAAGCCTCCACAACCAGTGCTTCTCTAGGACCAGGATTGTAGAACACTGCCTTTGAAGGTTAATATCCCTAGATTGTGTGTTCACCCAGGAATAAGAGCTCTGAGCAGCAGGAGATGGTGCACATCAAGACTCTTCAGAAGGAGGTGGCTGACAAGCGGAAGAGGAACGAGGCCAGCTACAAGGCTGCCTTGGCAGGCAGTAAGTACCCCTTCCTTTCTACGAGTGAAGCGTTGCAAGTCTTCCTGACTTAAGAGGGATTTCATCTTGTCACTCAGGTCAGCTCCCTAAGAAGCTGGCTCTTGCCACCACCGTACCCAAAGAGTTCAACTTCAGCACAGATGGACGCGTCAAGGCAGGCACTGCATCAACCCACATGGAGGTGGACTTCACTGCTCAGCTCCGCAAGCACCCGTCCTCCCCCGTAAGTAGCTAGCTTTCTGTTTGGCCACATCGCTGCTATGGCTGTTAAAAGGATGGTTCACACAAACAAATATATGATTTTCCACTTACCTAGGTTGCCAATTCACCTGACATATTTTTGATTACTTGTTTCTTTTAATTCATCTCCTGAATTATTTCCATCTCAGACCAAGGCGCCGAAGGGTGCCACTGTTCCCAAGCCCTTCAACCTGTCAACTGGCAGCAAGAGGAAGGTGGCGGACCCTGTCCCCTTCATGCCCATGGCCCAACAGATCGAGCTGTTCCAGAAACGGACTCCGACCCGCTACCACCTTCGTAGTCGACAGAGCCAGGAGAGGGGTGCGTATGTTAGCTTTGTCATTGTTGTACATTACAGCTGAGTGGCAGTCACATAGCATACCCTGGGATGTGCTCACTGTATGCATGGCTGGGATTCATGAGATGTGTGACGAGGGAGGTGGCAGCAAATTACAATATGATGTCATCTCTTTCAGGCCCATCGCCTGTGAAGAGTGAGCAGCTTAAGATCACCCACCCTCACACCCCTCAACTGATGACCCGACAGAGGAGCCGTCCCACGGCGGTCAAGAGCAGCGCTGAGCTGGAGGCCGAGGAGCTCCAGAAACTCCAACAGTGAATCCACACTTATGGCTTCTTCACACTCTATCCTTCTACCCTCTGCATAGTAGTTATTAGACTGTTGGGTTACTTTTACCCGTGTGTACTCCCAATGAGACTTGAACAAAGCCAAAACGTTTACTGTTGCTCCAGCTCATCCATAGTCCAACAACCTTCAGCCGGAGGCCTGTTCAGAAGGACAGAACTTGCAGATAGTAATACATTGTGTAGAACCAATATGATTGTTCGACTAGGGAATTGTGTCTACTTATTCTATTGCTATTTGCATTGTTCAGAACACTTTGTCATTTAATAAATTAATCCACCCCTGTCCTGTATATTCCAGGTTTAAGTTCAAGGCCCTGGAGCTGAACAGAAAGATCCTGGAGGGGGCACTGAACCCCAAAAAGCCCACTGTGAAGGAGTCCACGCACCCAGAGGTATTCCATATGCATATGGACAGGAGACATGCGGAGCGGCAAGCCAGCAAGAAGCCAGATGAGCCTGAGGAGCAGCACACCTTCCGCTCCCGCCCGCTGCCGGTCAGGATCCTGGAGGAGGTGGTGGTGAGTGCTACACGACCAACATGTTTTTACTGGATTGTCATCAATTTTTACACTGAATTGGTTGTACAGTTTGTTTCATGTCTGCTCCTTAAGCAAAGGAGAACCGAAGAAGATGGGCACCCAGGCTAGTAGTATGAGGCTTTCAGTTTTTTTACCTCCATACTATCTATTCAAGGCATTCTAGCACTGGTATAACACTGACTGTATATAAGATGTGAAGGCTCCGTTATTAATGGTCTACCCACACCTTTTGGTTCACAGGGTGTCCCGGAAAAGAAGGTGCAGTGTCCCACTGTTCCAGAGTCCCCTGCATGGGCCCTGAAGAGGATGTGCATGGACAGAAAATTGGAGGAGGTGAAACCCCCAGCCCCGCTCAAGGCCCATGCTGTGCCCCACTTTGGCCTGCCCTTTCTGCCTAAGCTCCAGGACAAGACCCAGGTGGAGGTGTGCCCCTTCTCCTTTGAAGAGCGGGAGCGCGAGAGGCGGGTGCTGAAAGAGAAGAGGCTGGAGGAGCTGAGGCACGAAGAGGTAGCCCCACTAACTGCCTTAAAATTGTTCAGATTTCTCCTCGTGTATCATTTGCCTTACATTCTATCAATATGGGTAGACCTGATGAATGATGCCACTAATGGCATTACAGATGCACTTGCCTGTCATTAGATGGCGGAGAGAAAGGTTTTTATTTTTGGATGCTTTGTAAGACTTAAGAATCAACATTTGTTTGGGATTAAGAATGATAGCCTTTTGCTGCAAGTTGTAGAGCTAGGAAATGTTGTCCTAACTAGGTGTTGGTCTGACAATATAGCCTAAATGGTTGTCTGTTACTTATTTAATGTTCTTAACCCCTCAGGCGCCAACGTTCAAGGCCCAGCCACTGCCAGACTTCCATGCGGTGGTCCTGCCAGAGAAGAAGGTGGCTGAGCCCACCAAGCCTGAGCCCTTCAAGCTGCTCCTCGACGAGCGGGGAGCCGCCAAGAATGACCGCTGGGAGCAGATGGTAAGACAAACCTTTAATGAATTCATGCCCTGTTGCTTTCATACTTTGACCATATACAGTACAAGGAATAACTAATTGTTTGATTCTGGTGCCAGAGTATGTCAGTCTTCATGCATGTTTACAACAAATGGTACAAAATCCTATTCCCTGCCACCCATACGGTATTTCCTCCGTTTTGTTCTCAGATGAAGGAGGAACAGAAGCACCAGGCGGAGGCAGCCACCTTCAAAGCTCGCCCAAACACGGCAATTCACAAAGAGCCGTTCATGCCCAAGAAAGAGAACCGCTCAGTCCTGGGTACGTATGACCACAACTGCCTCGCTCACCTCTGCTTTCTGCACTATGGTGGCCATGGACAACCCTGGTCCTGAACCTGTTAGACTTCTTTATTCAACCCCTGAAATGTTTCCACCATTTTTATTTAAGGATTTCCAACATGTCACCCTGAGCAGTTCTGTTGGATCATTACCCATCTCCAGGGGAAGGATGTATCAGTCGAACTGGAGCATATTTCTTCCCCCACTACGAATGACTGTCTTGTTTTTCTTAAGTCTCCTACTCCTTTACATGGGCTTGCCTACTCCTTTACATGGGCTTTGTTTGGGAAACACTGAGCTTGGCTTCTGCACCCCTAACCCTTTATTCTTTTTGCTTCCCACCTTTTACTTTCCAATTTTCCTCCCACCTTTGAGAACACCTCCCCACCCAAACCCTTTTCACCCCCACCCTCTTTCTCTTCCAACCCCTTTTCCTTGGCACTCTTTTAGAAGACATTAATAATTCCGTAGTTCCAGAGGTCTTCCAGCTATCCACAGAGCGCCGCGCCAAGGAGCGGCTGGAGTTTGAGCGGGCGGTGAGCGAAAAGGAGGCGCTGAGGGCTCGCGTGGAGGAGGCGCAGCGGATGGAGCTGGAGGAGTGCGAGAAGGAGAAAATGGCCAGGCTACGCCAAGAGCAGGTAACTATGCAAACCTTAGACCAGCCCCCCCCCCCCCCAAAAAAAAAAGAAATTTTGTTTACGCACTTATAATAACTTTTATTTTACATTTATTTAACTAGGCAAGTCAGTGAAGAACAAATTCTTATTTTCATTGACGGCCTAGGAAGAGTGGGTTAACTGCCTTGTTCAGGGGCAGGACGACAGATTTTTACCTTGTCAGCTCGGGGATTTGATCTTGCAATCTTCCGGTTACTAGTCAAACTTACAGTAAAATGGCTAATGTGAATCCAAACAGAAAGAAAAAATTGTTGCAGTGTGGTAGCACTTGGTGTCCATAGACCATTATAAACCAGAGCTATTGAAATGAACCATTTTCTCTACATGGGGTGCTGGCTTTTGTTCCAGCACACACACTCCTGGGTATTATTCCTTGGGTACAAACTAGGGTATAATCTAGGAGTGACTACCTGAACTTCTTCATGAAACATTTGTCTGTTACTAAATGTTTACCCTACTTAAGATGTGTGTGCTCCAGTACCAACACACCTGATACAACTGATTTTTTGGCTTTTTGATATAGTTGAATTAGGTGTTAATGTTTGAATTGTTGGAACAGAAGCCCTGCTTGAACCTTGGTGTAAATGGGTGTGTGGGTGTTTGAACTGCGTCTTAATGTCCCCTCTGTCCCTCAGGTCCACAAAGCCCAGCCCATCAGACGCTACAAACTGCTGGAGCTGAAGAAGAGCGACGTCACACTAACTGTGCCCCAGTCCCCCAACTTTTCTGACCGTTTCCGCATGTGATGGCTGAGGGAAAGGTTTCGTGTGTGTGTATGTATGTCTGCCTTTTTTATTAGTTTGTAGCTGTACATTAACTGCGGTTGTGAATTCGTCCACTGTAGTATTATACCTTGACTGGTAGAAAGGGTCTATACTTTCATCGTCCTTGATTCAGAAAAGTACATTTGACACATTTGCAGGTGGTTCTTAAGAAAAAGTAATATTCCCAAGAGCTGGTGAAATCCTACGTTTTGCCCTTAGTGGGGAGTGTCTTTGCCATTTTAGCTGCCAGACACGCATTTCCCAACCTCTGATGGAACTACACATTTCTATGCGACGTGCCCACGTCGTTCTGCGCGAGAAATGCCTCGTGTAGAACGATGTAAAATACATGCGCTGTAATCTTTCTGAATATTCGCTTGCTTTTGAAGAACCACCTGCAACTGAACATAAGATACTTTTGTGCTCAATTTGGAAGTAATGTATCGTCAAGAACAGGTTCGTTGGAAAATTAGCTTCTGACCCCTTTCTACTAGCCAAAGTGTAATGCTATTATGGGACAATTCACAAACCTATGTGTTATTGTATAGCTAAGTAACTACTTCTAATTCTATAAAACGTTCTAACTTCTCATTCCCATCTTAATTGTACGTGGCCTGTACTTTTTGTTTGTTCTGATTTACTGTCCGATTTCAATTATGTATAATAAAGTTTTTACTTTTAATATAGTAAAGATTTAGTTCATACACCAGAATTGACAGCCTTACTATCTTATGAAGTGATATCTGCATACTGAACCAGATTCTAAAAAGCAAAAAAAAATAGTTTTTTTTTTACTGAGTTACAGTTCATGAGCAAATCAGTCAAATGAAATGTATTCACTAGGCCCTAATTTATAGATTTCACATGACAGGGAATACAGATATGCATCTGGTCACAGATATACAGTGCATTAAAAGAAATGGGCCTCGGGATCTTGTCACGGTATTTTTGTGTGTTGACTTTGCCATCACTAATGCAATTGTGTCTGTAGCTTATGCTTGCCCATACCATAACCCCACCTCCACCATGGGGCACTGTCCCCAAGGATGACATCAGCAAACCACTCGCCCACATGACGCCATAGACGTGATCTGCGGTTGAGGCCGGTTGGACGTATAGCCAACTTCTCTAAAATGACAGCGACTTATGGTAGAGAAATTCAATTGGCAGCGGATCTGGTGGCCATTCCTGCAGTCAGTATGCCAGTTGCATTCTTACAAAATGAGATGTCTGTGGAATTGTGTTGTGGCAAAACTGCAGACATGTCATAAACAACAGATACCATTAATATGAAGGGGCTAGAAGTGTCTTACAGGGTGAGTTACCGAGTGGCTGAGACAGGCAAGCCCCATACTATTGTGGCGGACTTAATTCTTCCTGCTGCTGCGGATATGGCTGGGGGGGAAAAGGCCCCCAAAAACTATACAGACTGCCTTCATCAAACACTTTCATGACGCTTCAGTGACATGGCAGAAGAAGTTTTGAAACAATTACTGCTTCGCATACAAGCCAGTGAATTATAAGCGTTACAGCTGGATGAGTCAACGGACGTGGCCAACCTGGCACAGCTCCTGGTATATGTCCGTTATGTTTATGGGGGGGGTCAATTAACCCTTGTATAGTCTAAACATTCTGTATACTCCCCTTGTCCTATGGGTCAAAAATGACCTGCCTTCACTAAACCCCTAAAATATAACAGCTTAATTGAATTTTAAACCCCAAATCTAATTTGCTTGAAGAAACAACTTGTCATTCATCAAACTTTGTGATTTATCTGGGTTTAATCAGTGGACACCACTCGTTTTTATTACAACACACCTGTCATTGTTTTCTTTACTAAAGTAGAGGATTATTATTATTCCTAAAGGTACTGCATAGGTGTAAAAAAAAAAAAAAAAATTGCAAGAGATAGCACTTGTATAGCCTAAGAAAGTAGCAGACGTGCTACAAAGTCGTTTTGAAAACATTTTATTGAAGGGAAACAAGTGTTGAACTTTTTTGCCAACAGTGATATATTCTTATATACTGTACAATGAGGAATTCAACTACAAAATACTAGTCTTCCATTTTTTTTTACCATTGCCCCACCCACAAGCAGTATTAAGAATAAGATAATAGATACAAAACAAAAACGTGAAGAACATAAATCAATCATCTCTAATTAGCACATGAAGGACAGTATGGAAGTGTGTGTGTGTGTGTAACAGTATAACTTTAGTCCGTCCCCTCGCCCCGGGCGCGAACCAGGGACCCTCTGCACACATCAACAACAGTCACCCACGAAGCATCGTTACCCATCGCTCCACAAAACCGCGGCCCTTGCAGAGCAAGGGGAACCACCACTTCAAGGTCTCAGAGCAAGTGACGTCACCAATTGAAAGGGTATTAGCGCGCACCACCGCTAACTAGCTAGCCATTTCACATCCGTTATACTCACCCCCCTTTCGACCTCCTTTCCCGCAGCAACCAGTGATCCGGGTCAACAGCATCAATGTAACAGTTTAACTTTAGTCCGTCCCCTCGCCCCGAACCGGGCGCGATCCAGGGACCCTCTGCGCACATCAACAACAGTCACCCACAAAGCATCGTTACCCATCGCTCCACAAAAGCCGCGGCCCTTGCAGGGCAAGGGGAACCACTACTTCAAGGTCTCAGAGCAAGTGACGTCACCGATTGAAAGGCTATTAGCGCGCACCACCGCTAACTAGCTAGCCATTTCACATCCGTTACATGTGCATGGACTTAGCAGATGTATTTCTGCAGCACATAGTATTTGTTTCACAGTCCTTTGGGGGGCAGAATTGGCTGCAGCCTCAGGTGGACCAGGACAAGATTTAGCCCCCTGAACAGCTTTCACAAACGCTGCAGAGGCTGCTGTGCGAGGGAGGCGCTCCCTTTTTTGAATGTGTGGGGTTACCAGGACCGTGCACAGCTGCTCCAGGGACACCCTCTTGTTCCGCTTATCAGGCATCCAGGTAGTGTTGGTCTTGTTTCATATCACGAAGGCATTGTATGAGGACACATCAATGATGTTATGGAAGATGACCAGTGGCCAGCGGGCAGTCATCCTCCTGCAGCTGTAAGTTCCAATCACATCCAGGTTGTCCACGCCTCCTTTGTTGTAGTCCAGGATGATGGCTGGCTTCCTGTCCTCACGATCACTGATTTCAGCCGTTTTGTGCAGTGTGCTAAGGAAGACCACATTCTTGTTCCTCTTTGGGAGGTAAGAAACTAGAGTGGTGGGGGTGAAGGCTAACTTTGATGAAAAGATCTCTCACGAAGCATTGTTGCGAGGAGTGAAGGGGGGAGGTCAGGCTTGTTCTTTCTAACTGTGCCAACCATGGTGATCTTTCTCTTTTTTTAATTTCACCTTTATTTAACCAGGTAGGCAAGTTGAGAACAAGTTCTCATTTACAATTGCGACCTGGCCAAGATAAAGCAAAGCAGTTCGACACACAACAACACAGAGTTACACATGGAATAAAACAAACATACAGTCAATAATACAGTAGAAAAATAAATCTGTATACAATGTGAGCAAATGAGGTGAGATAAGGGAGGTAAAGGCAAAAAAAAAGGCCATGGTGGCGAGGTAAATACAATGTAGCAAGTAAAACACTGGAATGGTAGATTTGCAGTGGAAGAATATGCAAAGTAGAAATGTAAATAATGGGGTGCAAAGGAGCTAAATAAATACAGTAGGGGAAGTGGTAGTTTGGGCTATGTACAGGTGCAGTAATCTGTGAGCTGCTCTGACAGCTGGTTCTTAAAGCTAGTGAGGGAGATAAGTGTTTCCAGTTTCAGAGATTTTTGTAGTTCGTTCCAGTCATTGGCAGCAGAGAACTGGAAGGAGAGGCGGCCGAAGGAGGAATTGGCTTTGGGGGTGACCAGAGAGATATACCTGCTGGAGCGCATGCTACAGGTGGGTGCTGCTATGGTGACCAGCGAGCTGAGATAAGGAGGG
The DNA here is from genome assembly GCF_045679555.1 of Salvelinus alpinus. Lineage (NCBI taxonomy): Eukaryota > Metazoa > Chordata > Actinopteri > Salmoniformes > Salmonidae > Salvelinus > Salvelinus alpinus. The sequence continues at coordinate 28,175,631 of NC_092102.1, read as the reverse complement.
ACTTTACCTAGCAGGGTCTTGTAGATGACCTGGAGCCAGTGGGTTTGGCGACGAGTATGAAGTGAGGGCCATCCAACGAGAGCGTACAGGTCGCAGTGGTGGGTAGTATATGGGGCTTTGGTGACAAAACGGATGGCACTGATAGACTGCATCCAATTTATTGAGTAGGGTATTGGAGGCTATTTTGTAAATTACATTGCCGAAGTCGAGGATCGGTAGGATGGTCATTTTTACGAGGGTATGTTTGGCAGCATGAGTGAAGGATGCTTTGTTGCGAAATAGGAAGCCAAATCTAGATTTAACTTTGGATTGGAGATGTTTGATGTGAGTCTGGAAGGAGAGTTTACAGTCTAACCAGACACCTAGGTATTTGTAGTTGTCCACATATTCTAAGTCAGAACCGTCCAGAGTAGTGATGCTGGACGGGCGGGCAGGTGCAGGCAGTGATCGGTTGAAGAGCATGCATTTAGTTTTACTTGTATTTAAGAGCAAGTTGGAGTTGGAGGCCACGGAAGGAGAGTTGTATCTTCAGGAGCTGCTGGCTGAGTTCATAAGAGGTGAAGAAATTGTCACATGTGACATTGTGCCCCCTCAGTCCATCTGTCACATCAAGCACAACCTGCATCCCCTGGTTCTTCTCTGGGCCTCCACTGGTCGGCTACCCTGTGTAGACTTGCATCTTCCAAGTGTACCTGGATTGCGCGTCACAGGCCACCCATATCTTGATGCCATACTTTGCTGGCTTGCTGGGCATATACTGCTGGAAAGGACAGCGACCTTTTGACAAAAGAGATTACTATCAGTAATTAGTATCAGTGTCACCGAAAACAATCACATAAATCAATAATATTACAGCAATACATAATACAATTAACAGTGAAAATCACTTACACTACAGATATAAAAATGTACCTCTAAATGGAACTAGTTGCTCATCCACTGTTACTTCAGGCCCAGGGTTGTAGAGGTATGGTAGACGCTCCACCCACTTCTCCCAGACCTCTCTTATGGCCGCCAGTTTATCTCTCACACGTCTTGCAGGTCTTGTCTCACAGTTATCAAATCGTAGCATTCTTGAGAAAGTGTGAAAGACTTTCAGTGGAATCGTGGCACAGAAAATCGCCCTTCCACTCTCTGCATCCCAGAGACTACATGTAGCTTTGCCTCGGGACCTATACACATCCGCTAAGATTAGCAGCCCTATGTAGGCACGCAGGTCAATCTCATCCATCCTTTTCCAGTTGTCTCCATATTTACAGAAACCCTCCAAATCTGTCATCTCCAGGATGATTTTTTTGATGGCTGGTGTGATGAAAATGTAGAATGTTGAGGCGATGTCCTGGGCATGGGCAACTGCATGTCTTGTGGGCCCTGGGGTCATCCTTAAGACATTTTGTGCTGCTATCCTACCCTGGTTGTCATGTGGTGACAAGGACCATTTTATTTTGCTGTTCTTTGACGAAAATGTCTCTCAGCTTGGGGGATTTCTTCTTCATCTGAAGATGATGCATCGTGCCCTGGGTTGTATTCTTCCCCATCTTCTTCTTCAGATACCTCCTCCTCTTCTAAATCATTGTTCTCTTGTTCCTCCTGGACAAAAAAATCAGATCTACAACCCGTTGGGCACTGAAACGTGCACTCATGGCTTCAGCAAAGAGAGAACTGGGGGACTGTCATCTGTAGCACATTTATAGCCTCTGACTGCATTCCTCATTAGTAAACGATGCGTTCAATAAATATTTATTTTGTCAGAAATGTTGTTCATTTTGACTGAAATGTTGTTTATTTTGTCTGTGAACTTGAGTCATGTGTGGGGTCATGGAGGGGAGATGCTGCACATGCACAATAAAGTTTTAGTTTTGTCTGAGTTCAATCAGTAGCACTCATAATCTAAATTTCTCATTGTGCTTATGTGTCTTTGTGGTTTTTGTGGCGTGTAAATTATTTTATAACTGCCGGGTCAAAAATCAACAGCTTTCATGGAAATATGAACAAAGGCGATGTTTCACTTTTTCTAATGTTGGGGTCACTCTAGGAAAAGTAATCAAATTTCAAGTTGAAAAAATATAATTTAGTGTTTTCTTTCTGCTGTTAAACATAGTGGCAGATCATTTTTTACCCTTAAGACAACACAAGGGTTAAGGAAGACTTCCTCTTCTGGAATCCAGGACAACCTGAGAGGACATTTTTAAAGTACAGGACAGCTTTGTGACATCAAATGGGCTTTGGTGGTCAAGATCTGTTGGTATCTGTACTGATGGCACAAAAGCCATGACAGGGAGACATAGTGGAGTGGTAACGTGTGTGAAAGCAGTTGCATCCGACGCCACTTGGGTACACTGCAGCATCCACCGAGAGGCTCTTGCTGCCAAGGGAATGCCTGACAGCTTGAAAGACGTGTTGGACACCAGTGAAAATGGTTAACTTTGTTATAGCAAGACCCCTGAACTCTCGTGTATTTTCTGCATTATGCAATGATATGGGCAGCGACCATGTAACACTTTTACAACATACAGAAGTGCACTGGTTATCAAGAGGCAAAGTATTGACACGTTTTTTTAAATTGAGAGACGAGCTTAGAGTTTTCTTTACTGACCATAATTTTCACTTGTCTGACCGCTTGCATGATGACGAGTTTCTCACACGACTGGCCTGTCTGGGTGATCTGAATCTTGGATTACAGGGACTCTCCGCAACTATATTCAATGTATGTGCCAAAATTGATGCTGTGATTAAGAAGTTGGAGCTCTTTTCTGTCTGTATTAACAAGGACAACACACAGGTCTTTCCATCATTATATGATTTTTTGTGTGCAAATTAACTTAAGCTTACAGACAAAGTCAATGTGATATAGCGAAGCACCTGAGTGAGCTGGGTGCTCAATTACGCAGGTACTTTCCCAAATCGGACAACACAAACAACTGGATTCATTATCCCTTTCACGCCCTGCCTCCAGTCCACTTACTGATATCTGAACAAGAGAGCCTCATCGAAATTGCAACAAGCGGTTCTGTGAAAATTGAATTGAATCATTTCTGGATAGGGCTGAGCTCAGAGTTTCTTGCCTTGGAAAATCGCGCTGTTAAGACACTGATGCCCTTTGCAACCACGTACCTATGTGAGAGTGGACAGACTGTGTGTGGAAAATGATTTATGTGCATCCTTTCAAGCACACCCACAATTTTTGATGAACAAATAAGGTTTTATATGTAAGATGCCTAAATAAAGAGCAAAATTATTGATTATTATTATATTATTATTTGTGCCCTGGTCCGATAAGAGCTCTCTCACTTCCCACGAGCCGGGTTGTGACAAAAACTCACACTCATTCTTATGTTTAATAAATGTATTGTATAGTGTGTGTGTGGCAGGCTTACAATGGTGCTAGCAGCTGGAGGTTGAATGTTTGAAGGGGTACAGGACTATAAAAAGTTTGGGAACCACTGGTGTAGACTAACCATCTTGGGGACCAGAGGTTGAGACACTGGTTGGATGGAGGCCAAACTGTGTCATTTCAGTAGTCAGCTCATTGAGAATAGTATTATGGGGGAACCGTATCTGATAGTTTAGTGAGACTATTAACACACCAATAAATATGCAAATTAGGAGTCTGGTCCAAGCCTGGAAAGGATTGGTTGTAACTTGATTAGCCAAGACCCAGACATTTGAATCACTGCCTTCTATGCCCAAATAAAAAAAATATTGTGTGCACATGCTCTCCTTCATCAGAGGAACTGCGTATGTCCTCTTGACGTCTGTCTGGCCTGACATGCATACCTTCATTATCTGCTACTGTTTCCCAACCCTCAGCGCCCTTGCCCCTCACTTGCCTATTTCTGGACAATGAGGCTGTCGCTGGAAGAGATAACGGAGCAAACCAGCTCACTGCGGCATTCTGCTCTCTGGACAGGACCAACCCCTACTGTCTGACTCTCACCAATACTGGTCTTTCTTGATCTGAGATTCTTCCTACTCTGCCTTCTACCGCTTTCATTGATCTAAGAGGTAGGTACAATTTTAAGAGCTCTGAGAGGAGGCCTGAAGAGTGCCAACCTTTATATTTTTGGAGGGATCTGTAACCAACTGTCCTGACTTTTTTATAATCTGTAACCAGCCTTTTCATTTCTTGAGGATAACTCTGCCTATGTCTTTTAGTCTAGAGGCTTGTGTTTTGCGGAGGCCTATTGAGGACCACTGTTCATCATGGGTTCTGTGCGGTGTACACCACCTGTCCCACTCCCCACAAACCTACCTGTCCTAGAGGCCAAAGTAGATAACTTGACTCACAAGTTGGATGAGCTCCTCTCCAGACAAATAGGTTCCTGCTCCGTCTGCTCCACCTGCAGTCTGCACAGCGGCCAGCCAGAGGCAACAGAAAGGCAGCTTGTGGCCCAGTCCAGGCTGCTAGAGAACTTTGAGAGGAAGATCGGTGAGATGCAGAGGACCTTAGATGCCCTGGCCAAAGGTAACGTTCAATCGGTCTGAAATGACACACGGAAGGATTGTATTGTTTTTGACAAGCTAAGTTTGACTGAGCTCACTACAGGATTGACCCATGGTTTAGTGTTTCAATGTCTCAACCAATACCGTGTATCTGCATTAAAGTTTCAAACTGCATTTCAAAGGAGATGAATAACTGTGAAGTGGACATGAATTACAATGATTTTGCTCACACAATGTTGATGTTACAACAACGTCCATGCTACTGTGAAGATGACAAAGGCTTGTAGGAATTGTGTCCAATTTCCTTTGAGGATAATTCTGTTTTGTCTTGTAAATGAGGTCTGGAGCAAAGGAACCCCCACCGCTGCCAGGAAGCTTCCCCAGCCCCACCCATTGAGCCATCACCTAGGACAGTATATCTGCCAGCCAGGACCTCACTAGTCACTTCTAAGGTACTTTGAGTCTGTTTCCTCATTGTGTGAATGGTTGTGTATACACTGCATTGTCTTTTTCCATGTTGATACATGGTAAACATGTATATCTAAATGACAAAACATAAAGCAACCGTTTTAGTCTGTCTGGTGCTATGTTCTCTCATGGTCAGGATGAGATCCCGGATCAGTTGGAGACAAACAGACAGCAGGATAAGACACAACACACTCCTACCACCCCAGCAAAGAAAGGTAACTATTCATACTCAATGAGCTCTAGACCAAATGTAGGTGACCATAATCCAGGGTGGATTCAATTGGTGTGTTATTTGATAGAGACAGATGCAAAGAAAACATTGACACGGCTGGCAGTAGCAGTTTTCCCATCAATGGCGCACACTCAAAAGATTTTGACTCAAACAAGGACCACAGTGACGAAGAACCAAGCGGTGACATCCATCGAGGCGTCACTTAGGACAGCATCTCTGCCAGTCAGTGATTCATTAAGCACTGAAAAGGTACTCTTATAATATGTTTCTTCATTGTGTGAGTGGTTTTGTGTATACATTGCATGGATATGTGTCTACTCCATATCTCTAATTGGCAAAACATAAAACAAGCCTTTTAGTTGATGATTGGTCAGTGGCACACCTTGTGAGATGCTCAAGCTGCCTCTGTTTCTCTCATGCTCAGGCTGAGACCCAGAATCAGTTTGAGACGAACAGACACCAGGAAACAAAGCAACAGACTCCTATCGCTCCTGCAAAGAAAGGTAACTCACTTCCATTTTAGTGGTATGACTATAGTCATGTCATACTCTGTGAGCTCAAGACCTACATTTGGCTAGATTGAGCTGACCAACATTCATGGATTTGATTTGTGTTTATGAGTTATATGATAGATAGGAACACAGAGAAAGCATTGCCAGATGAATGGATAGACATACAGTTGAAGTCGGAAGTTTACCTTAAGCCACCTTAGCCAAATACATTTAAACTCAGTTTTTCACAATTCCTGACATTTAATCCTAGTAAAAATTCCCTGTTTTAGGTCAGTTAGGATCACCACTTTATTTTAAGAATGTGAAATGTCAGAATAATAGTAGAGAGAATGATTTATTTCAGCTTTTATTTCTTTCATCACATTCCCAGTGGGTCAGAAGTTTACATACACTCAATTAATATTTGGTAGCATTGCCATTAAATTGTTTAACTTGGGTCAAACATTTCGAGTAGCCTTCCACAAGCTTCCCACAATAAGTTGGGTGAATTTTGTCCCATTCCTCCTGACAGAGCTTTTTCAGTTCTGCCCACAAATTTTCTATGGGATTGAGGTCAGGGCTTTGTGAAGGCCACTCCAATACCTTGACTTTGTTGTCCTTAAGCCATTTTGCAACAACTTTGGAAGTATGCTTGGGGTCATTGTCTATTTGGAAGACCCATTTGCGACCAAGCTTTAACTTCCTGACTGATGTCTTGAGATGTTGCTTCAATATATCCACATAATTTTCCTCCCTCATGATGCCATTTATTTTTTGAAGTGCCCCAGTCCCTCCTGCAGCAAAGCACCCCCACAACATGATGCTGCCACCCCTGTGCTTCACGGTTGGGAGGGTGTTCTTCAGCTTGCAAGCATACCGCTTTTTCCTCCAACCATAACGATGGTCATTATGGCCAAATTGTTCTATTTTTGTTTCATCAGACCAGAAAACATTTCTCCAAAAAGTATGATCTTTGTCCCCATGTGCAGTTGCAAACCGTAGTCTGGCTTTTTTATGGTGGTTTTGGAGCAGTGGCTTCTTCCTTGCTGAGCAGCCTTTCAGGTTATGTCGATATAGGACTCATTTTACTGTGGATATAGATACTTTGTAACCGTTTCCTTCAGCATCTTCACAAGGTCCTTTGCTGTTGTTCTGGGATTGATTTGCACTTTTCGCACCAAAGTACGTTCATCTCGAGGAGACAGATCGCGTCTCCTTCCTGAGTGGTATGATGGCTGCGTGGTCCCATGGTGTTTATACTTGCGTAATTTTGTTTGTACAGATGAACGTGGTACCTTCAGGCGTTTGGAAATTGCTCCCAAGGATGAACCAGACTTGTGGAGGTCTACAATTTGTTTTCTGAGTTCTTGGCTGACTTCTTTTGATTTTCCCATGATGTCAAGCAAGGAGGCACTGAGTTTGAAGATAGGCCTTGAAATTCATCCCCAGGTACACCACCAATTGACTCAAATGATGTAAATTTGTCTATCAGAAGCTTCTAAAGCCATGACATAATTTTCTGGAATTTTCCAAGCTGTTTAAAGGCACAGTCAACTTAGTGTATGTAAACTTTTGACCCACTGGAATTGTGATACAGTGAATTATAAGTGAAATAATCTGTCTGTAAACAAATGTTGGAAAAAATATTTGTGTCATGCACAAAGTAGATGTCCTAACCGACTTGCCAAAACTATAGTTTGTTAACAAGAAAATGTGGAGTGGTTGAAAAATGAGTTTTAATGACTCCAACCTAAGTGTATGTAAACTTCAGACTATAACTGTATATTAATTAAGAGGTGTCTGCTGGTATGGGAGCAGAGCAAAGAGAATGTGTTGGAGAGCAGTGGATTGGAGGGAACCAGCAGGGGGTCAGAGGTCAACCAATGGCAGCAGATTCCCACAGACAGAGTGAAACTGAAAGGGGTGGGATGAGAGAGGTTCCAGCTGTAGCGGTTGTCCCATTAATGGCGGACACTCCAAAGACTGAGACGAGGACCACAGTGACGGAGAACCAAGCAGCTGCTCCATCAAGTCCCGCCCCCGCACCACAAAAGCCGTCTGGGTTGGCTGTCCTTATGCCAACCGTGGAGAGCTCCTCCCTTAGACAAGTGCACAGCTGTCCAGAGTCCTTGCAGAGGTAAAGGCGCTTACTCATCATCTAACATACATACAAAAATGATAAATGATTGGATATCATATCTACATGTGAAAAACTCAACACATCCACCACCAATTTGAATCACATTGCTTTCCACCATACAAATTATAAATGCTACTCTGCTCTGCTCTGATTGTGCTGGCCTTCTTTCTGGTTCAGGCTCCAGAGCTCAAGGCCCAAGCCCCAGTATGTCTGCCCTGCCCGTGGACCGGCTGTTGGGAAGACCTGCAGTGTGTTGGGAGGGGCTAGTCCAGTTGCAGCCAGTGGAATACAGATCATAGTAGTCCCTACTACAGCAGAAAGGACCCGGCCCAAGTCCCATACCAAAACTTGCCATAAGGTCATAGGTGAATGTTGACTTCCGTGCACAAAAAGCCTTAGTGTGTTTGAGAATTTTGGGATTAGTATGCTATTATACAGAAACGTGTACTGACATTGCGCTAATGAGTGTTGCCCTCCCAATCTCTCTCTCTCTATCTATCTCTCAGATGACGTTCCCCCCCAGCCAGCTCCTTTCCTTCACCGCTGTGTGTCGTTGCGATCCAACCCCCCATCTGACACCTTCGTCATCCACACCAGAGAGGTGCTGGGGAGGTAAACTGACATCTGTAGCCTACTGGTCTGGAATAGTGGTAGAACTAGTAATCTCCCAGATGTTATCTAATAGCTATTGGGTTTGTGTGTTAATGAGTTAAGAAAAACATATTTTTCCCTCAGCGGACGCTTTGGCAAGGTGCACAAATGCACTGAAAAATCCTCTGGACTAAAGCTCGCAGCTAAGATAATCAACACACGAACTGCTAAAGAAAAGGTGAGTGAGTGAGTGAGTGAGGTACATATTTTTATGTTCACATACACATTTGCCTGTGTTGTTCTCTCAGGAAAGGGCAAATAACGAGGTGCAGGCAATGAACCAGCTGAGTCATCCCAACATCCTCCAGCTCTATGATGCCTTTGAGACCAAGCACCAGCTGGTGTTAATTCTGGAATAGTAAGTGGCTACTATTCCTTCATATTCCACTCTGCTATTCAGTGTCGTTGGTTAGCAAGATCTCCATTACACTGTAGTGCTTCCAAACATTCTACAAATCATTTAACAGGGATCAATAAATTAACAATTAATTAATATACTTTAATGATCTCCTGAGGGGGGATTTGGTTTGCTGGCAGCAGACACTAAAGTACAAAGTACAGACACTCAGAGACAGATATGGAACACTGAATCACCACAAATATGGATACATTATTAAAACAAAGACAAAGTGCATTACATACAGTATACCTCAATCAAAAGTACACAATGGAAAGGGGAGAAAGGTGCAGTGGAGTTGGTCAACCTGATGTCTGTGTGTGGCAGTGTTGAAGGCGGGGAGCTGTTTGACAGGATTGTGGATGAGAGCGCACCACTGACCGAGGTGGACGCCATGGTGTTTGTCAAGCAGATCTGTGAAGGGGTCAGCTACATGCATCAGATGTACGTCCTCCACCTCGACCTGAAAGTGAGTATGGTGGACTGGATGTGCATTCCAGATTTCAAGGCTCACCACCGTCACAAATGCCAAGCACATTTTAATTGCCACTTGAAGCACAGCGTGGTCAGTCTCACCATAACTCAGAGGCATCCATATGTGTGTTGTTGTAAGAAAAGTAATCAATGGTTAATTTATCCAAATGAATTTGCACACTCCAATGTTCACAGCCGGAGAATATCCTTTGTGTGAATCGAACTGGCCATCAGGTGAAGATTATCGACTTTGGGCTGGCAAGAAGGTAATGCCTCTCTTCAGCTGTGGGTGTGACTTTGGGGGATTTATTGTGAGCACTGGTAGCAGCTCTCTCAAAAAGAACCTTGAAAATACATTTTCTTTCTTCCTCGGAATCAGATACAGGCCTCGGGAGAAGCTCAGAGTCAATTTTGGAACCCCTGAATTTCTGGCCCCAGAGGTGGTCAACTTTGATTTTGTGTCCTTTCCCACAGACATGTGGACCTTAGGGGTCGTCACTTATATGCTGTGAGTCTAAAATATCAGCCTCATATTCCCTAACATCTAAGTTAAACCGTAAGTTGTATGGGGCAAATTTACTTCCACGTAAGTAACATTTTTACTTCGTGTCCCATTGACATCAATGCATGACTAAGTAAAAATGTGACTTAAGTGGAAGTTAGGATTCACCCCCCCATGTCCCTACCATGCATGCTCTTTCATTGTGACCTGTTTCCCTGTGTATGTGCATGCGGCACTTCCTTCCTCTCATCCTCCGCAGTCTAAGTGGCCTTTCACCCTTCCTGGGTGATGATGAGAGCCAGACCCTCAACAACGTCCTCTCTGCCAACTGTTCTTTTGAGGACGAGGCCTTTGAGCACATCTCAGCTGAGGCTAAGGACTTTATCTCCCACCTTCTGGTCAAGGAGAGGGGGTGAGGGCCAAAGCTTAAATAATAATCATAACACTCATGATTGTGATGATTATTACAGTTTATTAGTTATACTTCTACCCTGTTCCCTGTTTGGCCAGAGGGCGAATGAGTGCTTTACAGTGTCTAAGACATCCGTGGCTCAACAACATTGCAGAGAAGGCCAAGGGCAGCAATATAGTACTGAAGTCCCAGGTCCTGCTGAAGAAATACCTGGCCAAGAAACTATGGAAGGTCAGTCCAACAGATTTCCTCCACCACACAGTGTGGTTCATTTAGTTGGTTTTGTAGTTGGAAGACACATTGTTCACATTATGGTAGTTTTATCCTCTTTGCACTGCAATCAGCTGTTTCATGTCAATTGTTTCCGGCCAACCATTGTTGATGAGACGCATCCAACCTTACTGCCCTGCTCACTATGTTGTAAACGTGCTTCTGTGCTTGTTCACAGAAAAACTACATTGCGATAGCGGCAGCCAACAGATTCAAGAAGATCAGCAGCGGTGGGGAACTGACCTCTCTGGATACGGAGACGGATACAGTACCTATAGCAACGTAACAATGTCACCCATTAATACAGTACCTACACTGCCGCCTTACAATGTCACCCCCTGTGAAATCTGTACTGACCTACGCTGGACAAACTGCATACTTGTAAAGACCTCCCACATAATCAGTCAGAGAAGGTACTCTTGTCATGGTCTGTCTGTGTAAACAAAACAGGACACAGTGTGTGAATAAATAGTGGCTACACAACATAATTTCACTCATAAAATGAGCAGCAATTTTGTACTTTGATATTTTTATTTTCTTGTGTGGAAATGTATGGAAGCGGATTCATGCCAAAAGATATGACACTACATCTATAAAGGAAATAGTTCAAGTGATTTTTTATACGTAACCTTTATTTAACTAGGCAAGTCAGTTAAGAACAAATTCTTATTTACAATGACGGCCTACGACAGCCAAACTCGGACGGTGCTGGGCCAATTGTGTCCCTATGGGACTCCCATTCACAGTCGGATGTGATACAGCCTGGATTCGAACCAGTGACGCCTCAAACACTGAGATGCAGTGCCTTAGACCGCTGCGCCACTCAAGAGCCCTAATAACAAAATAATGAGAAACCAATCCAATCTAATATGTACTTTATTGTTTACATTCATACAATAAGAAAATGCTTCAAAGATAATATGATAAGAGCAGTTCAGCAATTCTTGTTTTGTATCTTCTTCTATAGGGTGATGGAACAAACAGCTAGAGCCTTGTCCTAAGAGCTAACGAGGATGTGATGCCTGCATACTAGTAACGCTTCCAGCTAATTTTACTACAGGCAACAATGCAATTGAATTAAATGGAATCCTCATTCAATACAATATGATGGGAACTTAACTATTGGGCATAACATCCTTTCGTCAATATGCTAAGCTAACCTCAATTCAAATCTATTACTATAAAGTGTGCATTCGTTGAACTGACAAAAATAAACTCTACACAAATGTTTTCTCTGCAATTACAAGTTGCTCTTTTCTGAGGTAGTCAAAGGACGCGTTCCAGGCTGACTACATTTCAGACAGTTGCATTGCATCAACCAATGGTTGCGTGCTACTTAATTGACGGCGCAGTCGGGCCTCAGATTGCTATATCATATGATGTGGTTAGGTGATATGTTATAACACCTATCCAGGTGTTGTGAGATTTGGCAGGCGTCTGCAATGTAGTCTGTCTAAAACGCTGCCAACAAGTATACAATCATCATGGGCGTGAAGGAACTGATCTTTACATATCAGGAAAGGATACAATACATAAGTACTGGTAAAAGAGACAACAATGTTCAAGGAGGAGAGATGTTATTCCGTACTGATTGTTAATTTTTACATAACAGTTACCTCCACGCCAAGAAAGAAACGGGTACTGTAATAGGATAAGATAGAGGTAGAGAGTTTATGGGTCAATCAATGTCACTGTCTGTTGTATCTAAACAAAACAAGCAATTTGATTAATAAAATCTACATTTTCACTTTAGATCTAATGGCACAAGTTAGAGCCAAAGTAACTAGGAAAGAGATTAAAATGATATACCCTAACCCCAAAGGACAGAGTTCTGTATTAATCTGTTCATCTAGGAGAGCATGTTGTTGAGGTAAAAGGAACAAAACATTTCATAAGACATCAATTCTATCCTTTCATAATGTCTTAAGTGCTTAAACCCAGTCAATAGAGTAGACACCCAAGAGGCACAACAGTAGCATTTTTTAAAGACATCGGTGCAACATTTCACTGAATAAAGGAGACAGTCAATGATATGCAGTAATATGAAACCCATTTCAGTAACACCCTCTAAAGCAGTGTTTGACAAACCTCTCCTCGAGTACCCCCTGCCATTCCACTTATTTGGTATATTCCAGAACAAGCACAGTTGATTGAACTTGTCAACTAATAATCAAGCTCTTGATTACTTGAATCAGGTGTGCTAATACTGTCTGGAACAGACCAAATAATTGGAATGGGGGTCCTGGATAGAGGTTTGGGAAACTGCTTTAAAGGAACATAAAAATCAAACATCTCTAGTTTTTGTATAAATAAGCAGAACATGATAACACAAGTACACTTTTACGTAAACTGCTGTTAAATATCTAACATGACCATTGTCAGACAAGTGACTAACATTATTGGAAAACAAGATGAGTGGCAGGTGTCATGTAGCACTTATGTCCACATTGTATAGACCTTATGCGGTCTTTTCTGAACAAAGTGCAACCATTTGGCCTATTTCTAACAGGCTTCAATAAAACAACATTTTGGTTGCTAAAACACACTTTCTATTCTCCTTCTGCTCATGTTTCTTATTATCGGATGAGGTAATACTGATGAAGTGGTTCTTTGTGTTCAACATCATCATAACAAAAACTATTGCTACTGAAAGCTTAATTAGCATCATTAAAAAAATACAATTCCCATTTTTTTTCCATAAAAAAAATAAATGCAAGCACATTGGATGCCTATATGTATCACTCGTATATTCAAGACTTTCTAGACACTCGTCCTTTATGGGAGGCTTTATTCAAGAATATTTGGAGTGTCCCTTGGCCTGGTGCTGGGGTCACGTGGGTCACATGGTATCAGGCTGCTCACTGTTGAAAGGTCTGGTAGTAGCGAGGTAGGGAGGTGGAAGTGCTCATTCCAGGATTGCTGAACCCCTGAGGTAGCTGGTTGTTGTTGTGGTTGTGGGCTCCGGGGCCCTGGGATGCGTGAAGTTGTGGGGGCTGCAGGAAGGTGAGACCTCCTGGGGCCTGATAGGGTAGGGGGCTGGAGGAGGAGGGCGGCACAGTGGAGGTGGAGGTAGACGGGTAGCCCATCACCAGACCTCCCATACTCATATGAGCACTGTAGGGAGGCAGGCTGAACGGCAAGAAGCCCAGAAGAGGACCCAGGTCCATGTTAGCAGCGCATGACAGCTCGGCTGAGGAGAGAGCGGGGCTCCTGGACAGAAGGTGGGGGTCCCCGGCCACTGGGCCACCCTGGGTTTCTGAAAGCACTTCCCTCTGAGGGGAGGCGGAGGAGGAGGTAGAGGAGGAGGCTGTGGTCAGGTGTGGGGGCAGCCCGCTCTGCAGGTCCATTAGGAAGCTCTCCATGTCAGTGCGGGGATATGAGGTAGATCCATGCTGATACCTGGCCATGTGGCCATAAGGCTGCTGTTGCTGCTGGGGGAGGTGGTGGTGGGGATGGGGAGAGGGGCCTGGCATGTTGAGGCCCACCCCCATGGCTGTGGGCAGGGAGCCCTGCATGAGGGAGTGGTGTTGGTGGCCCATGCCTGGATTGGACATGGTCTGCAGGGGGTAACTGCTGTACATGTCAATGGGGAAGGCCTCTACATGCTCCTTGGAGGAGGGTCCATTGTCGCATTGCACCGGACTTGTCTCCTCCTTTACGGGCCCAGGTGTGGTGGGGGCTGGTGTGGGGGTGGTGGTTGTGGGCTCCTGGATGTGGCTCTTCTTCAGGTGGCGCGTTAGATGGTCCCTGCGACCAAATCGCTGGGCGCAGCGCGGGCACAGAAAGTCACGGCGGCCCGTGTGCACCACCGCGTGACGCCGCACATCCTTGCGAGTGTAGAAGCGCCGGTCGCAGCGCTCGCACGAATACTTCCTCTCCCTGACGGTGGCGGTGACCTCCAGGGGCGGAAGCCTGTCGGTGTGGCTCCCTAGCTGCTCCAGCAGGGCAGGCGCCCCCTCTTGGCAATGGAGCTCTTCAGGGATGGTGGCGCTGGAGGCAGGGGCGTGGGCGGCCAGCAGGTGGCGCCGGTAGCCCAACTGAGTGCTGTACTGTTTGCCACACTCCTGGCAGTGGAACACCTGCCTGTTGGCGTCGTGGGCCTGCAGGTGGCTCTTCAGGTGCTCCTTCTGTTGGAACATGCTCTAGCAGAGGGAACGGCGCTGGGTCTTCTGCAGAGGGCGACGGGCCATAAGCATGAGCAGACGGACAAAACACTCATGGGGTATTTTAAGAGAGGACCTTCAAACTTGACACCATTGGCTGCACCGTTAATGGAGAGTAGGGTGTTGAATGCTGCTGAATGCTGCTAGTGGAGTGTTTCGTATTCTCTCCAGGTGAGGGTCTGTCCGCCTGTCTCCCTTTCCAGTACGAGCTTCTATTAGATGGGGGGGTTCTGCAGCAGCAGCTGCCATAGCAACCCAATAGGGCCTGGGCAAAGAGAGCAGAGTCACTCACTCAGCTGCTAAGGCTCAGACTAGATATGGGTGAGCATCCCTGAGCTTGTGTGAGTTTTATGTTGTTGTGTGTGTTTGTGTGTATGTGTGCGTGTCTCCACAGGGTAATTCTTGGGTAAGGCCCAAAGTTGTGTGCTTCTTCTCCCTGTCTCATCCAGCCACACGAGCCAGAGGACCGGTTGAACGTGAGTGGCAATTTTGCATGACCACAGTCCTATAAAGAAGCACAAGGTTAAGATCAGCCTACAGTTGTTGTGTGATGAAATTACCAGGGTCAAGCTGATGCCGGACACACCCCATGTATAGCACCCATCCAAAGCGATGCACTTTACATTATTTTACCCTATACCTGTGTAATAACCATAGCTATACATCATTGGTAGTAACACTTTTATTACATAGAACTTTAGTCATTACTTTGTAAAGTAATGGAGTTGAGGTGTTTTTGTGATTACACATGTGAAATAAGGAAAACTTTAACAATACTGTAATATAAAAAAATATATATTACTTGGCTTTTTAAGTTGAAGATTTACTATGGTTAGGCTAATTGTGCAAGTGCTGCAGATCAATATTCATCAAGTGAAACCTGGGGTGGCATGATATGAGCATTGTATTCTATATTAGAAAATTATCCTTTTTACATCATTTGATGGGGCAACTGTACAAAAGACACTCTGATCTGAGCAATGTAAAGCAAGGTATGCGAGTTTCACTTGGAAACGAATCAAGAGTCTATATACAACGAACATATGGTTCATCATCAACTCGCGGTGATCAGCATGTATATGAAGTCAAAAACACACAAAAACGTATTCGCGTAGTAACTTAAAAACACAAAGTAAATTAACTTAACTCAATAAATGGACTCGTGTAATTCATGAGCAATGATTGAAAAATAATGAATGGGGAAACGTAATACGAAAATAATGACGTGTTGATAACATTCAAAAATATATTTTTTAAACGTTTGTATTCTGAAAATGTGATGAGCGCTAACAAAACAGTTATGTTTTTCTTAATTACATAAAGTAATGAAAATAAATATACATATTGCACTACTATTTGAAAAGTGCCTAAGAAATTCAGCAAGTTCATGTCACCGAATTTGATCGGTATGAGTAGATTTGTACTATCAGCCTGGCAGGCGTATATTTGGGACGTTTCCGTTGAAAATTGGCGTAAACGTACCTTTAAAACTTTCGCGATTCGGTTATTGGTCCTTTTCTCTCAGATGTTTTGTAAAACTATTTTTCCAATTTTTTAAAGATTTATTCTTTTCGGGGCCTGGGTTTTTCCTCGGCGGCGCTGGAGTTGCAGAGCGCTTGCATTATGGGAGTGTGACGTCAGACACACCACTTTTTGACAAACTTTTGTAGGGGTTGCTAACTAAATAAGGTTCACCAACACTGTGCGACCTAGTATGCAATACTTCATATTAAACCTTAAGACACGGGACAATATTTTAAAACTTGGAAAAGATAATTCCATAACATCATTGCATATACTCATTTTTTCTGTAGAAAAGTAAAACTGTTGAATTGAAGGTGTTGTACGCCCAAAAAACAAGAGGATGGCCATATGGACCCCACATCATGACACTATATAAGAAGAGAGGATGATGGAGGTAGCGAACTCACGTAAGACGGGTATGAGGAGAAGATCCTCATCGTCTTTTCCATCAGATTTTCTGGTCATAATCTGGTTCTGGTTCTGGTCAGGTCTCAGGATGACCAAAAATCCTAAAGTAACCTTAATCCATGTTTCAAACAGTTCCTTCATTGAGGAACTGTTTGCAACATGGATTTAGGTTGCATTGATTGTGTAGTAAGATTGCATAGCCTACTGCTTTTCTTATTTGTCTTGTACCAATAGCTTCAAACTATATAATGTCAATCTCACAGACTGTCTGTCCAGGTTTGGATTCATAGCTCCAGCTGCAAAATGTGTGGTTACATTTCCCCAGCCCCATCCCTCAGTTCATCAAACAATGTAGCAGGATCAGGCTGTTGAAATGACAGATTGTACCTATTTTTATTAATGTGGATGTTCTCTGTGTGACTTGATTTGGGGGTATGGGCAATCATAATGACTAGTACTCTATTTTTTACAGACTATAATCCGTTTTTGTTTGATAATAACCAAAATAATTTTAATTGTCCCTTACCCCAATTTTTGTGTGTGCTAATAAATAGGCAGTTAAGGCTGACACAGACACAGGCCTTTTCCACTGTCATTTGAACAGCACTGCACACCCTAAGCAAACTAGAGTGCTGGAACATCAATGAAAAATATGGCTAGCCCTAGGATTTTATCTTAACGCTGCAGTAAATATAATTATGTCCCCTTATGTCTTTATGTAATTAAATAGTAGCCTAGAAAAATCTTATTTATTCTTGGATTTTTTAAAATCTCAAAACAGAATGTCCCACTGGGCACACGCTGGTTGAATCAACGTTGTTTCCATGTCATTTCAATAAAATAACATTGAACCAACGTGGAATAGACATTGAATTGACGTCTGTGCCCACAGGGGTGGTCTCAGATTTTTCCTCTCCATGTTTTCCTTCAGGTTGATCTCTGCCAGGTTCGTCCATGGACAGGTTACATGTTGATGCCATTGTGACCAGTGCTTGACTTGGGCAGGTGCTCACCAGAGCTGAGTAGCGGCACCTCAAATGTTCTACTGCTTGAGCTCCTGTTCCTCTTTGACAATATTAGCTCAAAAGTATTGTGGAGCTCCTGCACCTAAATATAAACAGTACCGACACCCAAAATGAGTACCAGCACCTATTTCAGTCCAAGTGTTGCACTGATTGTGGCTAATTTTGCAGATAGCAGAGCCACAATGGCTTGATCTTTGTCAATTCTCTCCCACTAGCGTTGGTTTGTAGAGTGACTAGAGAGAGAGAGGGGGTAGGGAGAGTTGTTTTGTATTTCATTCCTGCAGTGTTTTGACCCTTGACCTCATTGTTGTGTTCTGTCCGCCTTGCATTCCAAAGTGACTCACTGGGCAAAAATTGGTTGAATCAACATTGTTAACACGTCATTTCAACCCCCCCCCCCCCCCCCCCCTACAGTACAGCCAATGGTATTTCACGTTGCTTGAATTCATGTTAGTTGAAAGCTCAACCGAATGTAAATCAAAACTAGACGTTGAACTGCCGTCTGTGCCCAGTATTTTTTGCATTAGCATATGTGCTAACATGCATCTATAGGTACAGTGCGGAGATATTTGAATGCAGCACCTATTTTTTTTTTATCAAAACCATTAAAGGAGAAGAGGATTGCAGATGATTTTGAGCATTAGCATTACATTTGCAAAAAATAAGTTGTTAATAGTTTCCTTGTTTTTTAAAAATATATCAATACCAAATTCAGTGTGGTCAATCTTAGGGACGTCCATGAGGGCGATGACAAGTTTCAAGTTGAAAGACCACTGAGGAGTGGATTTAGTGTTTTAAATGGAAACGTAAAATCTGATTTGTCAATATCTCAGCCATCTTGTGATCAATCCCTTCATTAGTAAATTCCAAATGTGGTTTTTATTAGATTTTTATATGTATATTTTGCACATTTTAGCATATGTGCTAATATGCATCAACTGGTATAGTGTGGCCATCTTTGAATGCGTCAATGTTGTTTTCTCAAACTCTTTAGGAACTATTGTAATGAGTCCATAACCAGATTTGGAGTGAATCTGACATTTAGTCCATGAGAAGAATATTATTTATGATTATTTTAAGTATTAGCGTTACATAGTCAAAAAAGTGAATTGTTAATAGTTTCCTTATTTTTTAAGATATCAATGCCAAACTTAACATGGTTCATCATGATAATGGCTTTGATTACCTTAAAACGTTTCAAGTAGATAAGCCATTGTGGAGTGGATTTACAAAGGATTTAAATGGACACGTAAAATCTGATTTCCTGATGACTCCGCCATCTCTTAACCAATCCCTTTGCTTTTCTCCAATTTAGTTAAGGTTTCCACATGACCATATTTCCACGATACAGCGCTTGTTTACGGAAAACAGATGGGAGACAGAGTCGACTACCTGTGCTAATTAGTGTGAACGGAAGACACCCCAAACGTGATGTCACTGAAAAATACTGTCGGTTGCAACTATTAAAACCGGCTAAAGTGTATATTTTGCATTTGTGAAATTATTTTTGATGTGTTATGAAAGTAGAGTGCTTTAAGTTTCTAGAACCTTACCGCAGTTGAGAATTGATTCAAGTTTAGTTGGAGTATTTGGTTGTTTTGGCTGACAGAGCCAATTCGCCTCTTAACAGAACTTGTAAGGTACTTGGATGATAAGGAGTAACGTTAGGCTTCTGAAATCCATTATGGGGCTATGTCAAATGGGGTGACGGATATGAGGGTTTAAGCAAAGATATTTATAACTAACCCAAGACAGTTAGTCATCTGTGTTGGTTTAAATGGGAGCAAATGAAGCATAGTTGTCAGAACAAGTATTGTATTAGCATATTTCCGTTTCATCGTTTACAATGAGTGCAAGGGCGATTTGAGTTATTGCACACGCGCACTTCACAGAGAAGGCTTTCCCTAATGGTAATATGCAAATACATGCTAGAACACACCAATCGTTTTTCGCTAGTTCGTGCTTGGCTCTGCCCACTTCCTTGCTTGTTCTGACAACTATGCTTAATTTGCTCCCATTTAAACCAACACTGATTAATAACAATCTGTTACGAACAGAGTCCACTAAGTTTTGTAGATGTGACCCTTTGACTTTTTTTTCCCGTAACAGATTGTAGTTTTGTGAACAGAAAGCTGTACAGCACTAACCCTTGTTCTATCTGGGTTAAGCAAAGGTCTGTATAACTAACCCAAGATAGACAACAGCCTGTTTTTTTCGATGCGAGCAAATGAATCATAGTGGGCAAGGAGGTAGGCAGAGCCAAGCACGAGCAAGCGAGTTCCTATTTGCGCGTTTTAGCATGTATTTGCATATTTCGTTAGGGAAGCCTAGTCTGTGAAGTGCTCCTCTGCAATAACTCAATTCGCTCGTGCACTCCTTCTAGACAATGCCATTTTTTTTTTACTTTGGCAAAGGGTAAAGTCTACAAAACGTAGTCCAATCTGTTCGTAGCATATTCTAGTTTTGGGAATAGAAAACTGTATTGAGATCAAATGTTTCATCGATGAGAACATTTGCAGAATGTCGGCCAAAATCCATCTCGCGCCATCTTCTCCAATGCAGGCCACTGGGCTTCCTCTCATCACCATATTTGGTGGTGAGCGGAAACGCCAACTGGATGCTTCAGATTTATACATCCAGTGAAACATCTGGCTCATTGTTCTATCTTCGGTGTCAGTGAGACTTCTTCATCCAATATGTCGGTCAGCAAACAAATGTTTAATCTGCATGCCGCCACCTACTGTGCTGGAGTGTGTTAAGTGAGACTGCTTATAACAGCGCCACCTATAGGCCAATCTATGACATCATCTTTTACCAAGTTACTCTGTGCCAGTTACTTTGTGCCAATTTAGAAAAAAGTTACACATTTATGCTTGAGTTATTTGACCATGTCAAGAAAAAATAAAAAAGAATACAGGAGAGATAAGCAATAGGTTAGCTTCGCTGTGAACCCTTATTAATACAACAATATGGTTTAGTATGCGACGTTAGCTAGCTAAGCTCATGCGCAGAAACACGTCATCAGGTCTAACGGTCCATCGATATAAACTAGTTTTGACGAAAATTAAAACGTGTCAGTTTGAGGTTGGAGTTATAACACAATCAGCTACTTAAGACATTGGCTCGAATCTAAAGTTGTGCCTTCAGAAATCGAGAAAACGAACAATTTAAGGAAGAATTGTCCACTTCTCTCTTTGACTTCCCAAACCCCAGTCTGGTCTGTTGAGTCCACTGAGCTATAGGTAGAGTCTTGGGAAGTATCGCGATGTTGGGCCCTCTAGGTTTAGAAACTCTGTGGTAGTAGCTTCAAGACGAGAGGCGCTCGCTCGTTACTGCGCCCCCCGTATGTGTTTATTAGCTAGCTAGCTAGCTTATTACTAGCCTTTAGGCGCGTTACCGTGCACTAGCGTAGAACAATAATAGTTTATATAGCTAAATGAATTAGCTCAACAAGAGGCGTGCCTACCGAGCACCAGACGAGCGAGAGAACGAGCAACTACGTGGTGGGAAGGCTAGCGAAACGGAGAGAAACAGTTCAGCTAACGTTAGCTTGCTAGTTCGGGGTTTCTTGATCCACCGACCGTATTTAGCTTGCTAGGAACTAGCTGCTGCTGGAGGTGCAACCGATAACTAGCTAGCTACTAGAGGGGAGGAAATGAAGGACAAACAGAAGAGAAAGAAGGAACGCACGTGGGCTGAGGCGGCTCGCATGGTAATACTATCTTTAGTTGTAATATAGTAACTAGCTAATGTACTGACAGGGAAGACGAACACTCAGCAACCAAACAAATATTAGTCGGAGCCTGGGCTGTCTGGTTGGCACTGCACTTTAGCTAGCAGGGAGTGCTCGGATAATCTCAAATTAATTTAGCTAAATCGCCAGCATGTTAACAGTGAAATGAGTAAATGCATTGAGCCCCTGATAACGAAATAATTGTATTATTCATATGATTAACGTTAGTCATTCCACGTGTGGTTGTAGCCAGAGTCATGTATTTAGATGGCTCTGGTTGTATCTAAGCTAACGCTTATTGTTGACAGGAGCATAGCTAACATACGGGTACGTCTGCCTTCCAGTTTGACCCTTTGTTTGCTAGCTAGCGAGTTAGCATAACCCACTGTATTGGTAAATTAGTCAGACTACCAGTGGTACCACCATTAATTGAAAATGTAAACAAATAACAATTTCAGAGTTATCCACCGAAGCTAACGTTAATTACACTGTCTCTTATTTTAACACATTTAGACAGGTCCCTCTGGTTATGGTCAGAGCAAGGGTCAGGGGAATACCACCCCAAGCCTTAGCTAATGTTATCTAGGTGGTAGCTAGCTACAACCATTCAAAGATGGATACAGTTGTCTTTATGTAGCTATCATCATGGGTATTTGATAGCTAAGCTGGTGTATGTATGTAAAGTTTTTATTTAGCCATATTGATAAATAAGACTGCTAAGAAGTTGCTTGTAGGCTTCCAGCTAACGTTACTACCCAATGGTATACAAATCATGTCTGTGTTCTTGTGTAATGCAAGTCCTCTTTTGGCTTTCTTCAATGACCATTGCAACATTTTATTGTAATTCAGTTTTCCATTATGTTTTCTTCCGCAACAAGACACCCTATTCTCTATGCTTTGTAGAGTGTTCTAAATATACAGGTCTACTGTATGCGGTAGATTAAATTATTTATATTGTATCAGAGAGTACTTGGATTAAAATTGTGTGTAAAAAGGATATACGATTGGGAATGTCATGAGGTTGCCACTCAGAGCTGTGTCTTGATGCTGAGTAGGATAATCAGGCACCTACATTGTGTAGTTATGCAGAGCCCTAACACACAGTGCCCATTTACTGCTGTAAACGGTCTGCATTCGGCAACAGTCCATAAATTTAAATGGTAGGCAGACCCCTCTTCTGCGACTCAACTGCCAGATGAGGCTGTGTTGCATAGCAGTATCATTGGTGTTTCTTGAGGATTTTGAACTGGATGTAGTTAATGACACATTTTATTCAGTTCACATAGCTATAAAGCCTACCATGTTTTATATTGTGCATGCATATTGCAGATGCATTATAGCTCAACTAATTTCTCCTTTCTAATATGGGTGTGGAAGTTACTTAAATTTTAGGGTGGGGCTCTATTCTGTTGCCAGACCCTACTTTTCTGTTCCCTGCCTATCAGCATCCTTGCACGCCACGGCAGCGCTACATAGCTCAGTGCCATTTTTGGTTTTCACTGTGTGGGGAATGCATGTATTTATATCCGAAGCCCATATGTCACTGCAGAATCTTGTGGTGCGAATGTTTTGGCTAGGCTAGCTTTTGGGGAGCCTAAACAATATTCATAGGCTGAGGTGAGTCCAGTGTGTTCTGAAACTTGTGCTAGGCCATGCTAGCTTCTCATTATTCTCTGGGGCATACAGGAATAACAGACCGATTTAGTGATAAGAGATGTAAACAAAAAAAATAGATTTTCAAGCATGGTTTGAGAACCGCTAGTGAAACACACAAATACCTAGCTTGCACGCTCACACATTCAGATAAATGGGGATGGGCCGGTGTGAAATTGTATCTTCAACTAGATAGAGGACACACATCACCACATGGAACAAATCCATTTAGCGTTGCATAACACCACATACAAAAAAGGAGAACCTTCAAGACACTTTTCATACTATTACCAACAATGTCATGTTGCCTAGACAACCATAAGCACAGTCTGTAGGCTAGTTTATAATTTTCATATAGGCCTATCTGCAGTAAGTCAAAATAATCTATCTGCCATGGCATTAATCAGGAGTTTGGTAGTGGTGTGATGGGTTTTCTCCATGCATGACTGGGCAGGTTCTTTTCTCCACAGATTGCAGAGAACCCTGATAGGTCTAACTTATCCACCATCTGGCCCCTTGAGTTCCTCAGAGACTGTTTTCAGTTTCCCTTTTCTACAGGGACAAGGACAACATAATTGTTACATTGAATGCCACATGTCTTAGTATTCTGTAATCAACGCCTCACCGAATCATGGTGCATACTGTTGCTCTATTGTGATGTGCATCTTTAGTGTGTGTTGTGTGCTTGGAGTCGGCTTTGTCTGCTGGTCTCCCTGACTGAAATACCCTTTCCTCTTCGTCCAATTTCCTGCACGTGTGTCCTTGGGTTAATTTGAAGCAGCGCTCTACTACCCAGTCTGTGTTGTGTTGTTCCTTCTCATGCATCCTGTCATGACGACACACTGAGAGGCGCTGGATTAATCGCACAACCTCAAGCACCTATCTCTGGTCTTATTAATGGAAATTAATCAATAATTCACAGTATTTTTAAGGGAGTGGAGGTGGCACTTAACCACAAATGCTGCTAGGCTATGTAGTGATGTCACTTTATTAGAATTGGTGGTGTAGTGGAGGATAAACATTGTTTACACACCTTTTTATTTTGCGTGAGTGTTTACCCACCTTTTGCGTAAAAATGCATTGAAAGTATAGTGAGCGTTAATTTTTTCACCATAGCTGGCAATCAGCATTTACCCACTTATTTATCACGATATCACTTATTTAAATTGTTATAGTACGTTTATATGAATTGGTTCTCCTGGAGGGATAGGCCTAGTTGTGGGTGTGTTGTGCTATTTCACTGTCTTAGTGGATATTAAAGCCACATGCTTTCTGCTGACAAAGCTTGAGTGGTTAACTCAGGCGTTTTGAAACATTTTAATAAATGGACGCTAGTTTTATACACTGCCTTTTGTGAATCTTCCATTCATAAGGTATGGAGTTCACATTTTGTTGCCCTTTTTCACCAGATATTTCTGAAGCTGCTGTATTCACTTATTGGATGTATGGTATAGTTGGAGGTATATCTTAAATTGTATCTGTATGGGCTATAACATGTTCATGACTGACTGTAATTTTTCCAGGTTCTAGAGAACTTCTCTGATGCCCCCATGACGCCCAAGCAGATCCTGCATGTTATACAGACCAAGGGGCTCAAGGAAATGAGGTAAACAACCACCACACACACACATTTAATTAAAGGGATGATGCGAGATTCTGGCATTTAAGCCCTTGTTCTACCACTTACCCAGAGTCAGATGAACTTGTGGATACCATTTTATGATTCTGCAGACAGTATGAAGGAAGTTAGCATTGGCTTGCAAAACTACCGCTAACTAGCGTTAGCGCAATGACTGGAAGTCTACAGGTACAATAGCAATGCTACAGTAGCATACTGCACGCGGAGACATACAAATGGTATCCACAATTTCATCTGATTCTGGGTAAGTAAGGTTGAAGTTGGAAGTTTACATACACTTAGGTTGGAGTCATTAAAACTCGTTTTTCAACCACTCCACAAATTTCTTGTTAACAAACTATAGTTTTGGCAAGTAGGTTAGGACATATACTTTGCATGACAAGTAATTTTTCTAACAATTGTTTACAGACAGATTATTTAACTTATAATTCACTGTCACAATTCCAGTGGGTCAGAAGTTTACATACACTAAGTTGACTGTGCCTTTAAATAGCTTGGAAAATTCTAGAAAAGGATGTCATGGCTTTAGAAGCTTCTGATAGGCTAATTGACATCATTTGAGTCAATTGGAGGTGTACCTGTGGATGAATTTCAAGGCCTACCTTCAAACTCAGTGTCTCTTTGCTTGACATCATTGGAAAATCAAAGAAATCAGCCAAGACCCCAGAAAGAATTTGTGGACCTTCACAAGTCTGGTTCATTCTTGGGAGCAATTTCCAAATGCCTGAAGGTACCACATTCATCTGTACAAACAATAGTACGCAAGTATAAACACCATGGGACCACGCAGCCGTCATACCGCTCAAGAAGGGGACGCGTTCTCTCTCCTCAAGATGAACGTACTTTGGTGCGAAAGGTGCAAATCAATCCCAGAACAACAGCAAAGGACCATGTGAAGATGCTGGAGGAAACAGGTACAGAAGTATCTATATCCACGGTAAAACGAGTCCTATATCGACATAAGCTGAAAGGCCGCTCAGCAAGGGAGAAGCCACTGCTCCAAAACCGCCATAAAAAAGCCAGACTACGGTTTGCAACTGCACATGGGGACAAAGATCATACTTTTTGGAGAAATGTTTTCTGGTCTGATGAAACAAAAATAGAACTGTTTGGCCATAATGACCGTCGTTATGTTTGGAGGAAAAAGGGGAATGCTTGCAAGCTGAAGAACACCATCTCAACCGTGAAGTACGGTGGTGGCAGCATCATGTTTTGGGGGTGCTTTGCTGCAGGAGGGACTGGTGCACTTCACAAAATAGATGGCATCATGAGGACGGAAAATTATGTAGATATATTGAAGCAACATCTCAAGGCATCAGTCAGGAAGTTAAAGCTTGGGTCTTCCGAATGGACAATGACCCCAAGCATACTTCCAAAGTTGTGGCAAAATGGTCTAAGGACAACAAAGTCAAGGTATTGGAGCGGCCATCATAAAGCCCTGACCTCAATCCCATAGAAAATTTGTGGGCAGAACTGAAAAAGCATGTGCGAGCAAGGAGGCCTACAAACCTGACTCAGTTACACCAGCTGTGTCAGGAGGAATGGGCCAAAATTCACCCAACTTATTGTGGGAAGCTTGTGGAAGGCTACCCAAAACGTTTGACCCAAGTTAAACAATTTAAAGGCAATGCTACCAAATACTAATTGAGTGTATGTAAACTTCTTACCCACTTGGAATGTGATGAAATAAATTAAAGTTGAAATAACTCATTCTCTCTATTTTGACATTTCACATTCTTAAAATAAAGTAGTGAACCTAACTGACCTAAGACAGGGATTTTTTACAAGTAATAAATGTCAGGAATTGTGAAAACTGAGTTTAAATGTATTTGGCTGAAGTGTATGTAAACTTCCGACTTCAACTGTAGAACAAGGGCTTAAATGCCAGAATCTCGCATTATACCTTTAAAGCCCATCTTTATGGTAATGTATACCAGCAACAAAACCAAGAATGGAAGCGCTCATGTTTTAATTTTTTAAAATTTGATCCCCTTTTCTCCCCAATTTTTCGTGGTATCCAATCGCTAGTAATTACTATCTTGTCTCATCGCTACAACTCCCGTACGGGCTCGGGAGAGACGAAGGTCGAAAGTCATGCGTCCTCCGAAGCACACAGCGCGCCTCCAACCCGGAAGCCAGCCGCACCAATGTGTCGGAGGAAACACCGTGCACCTGGCCTCCTTGGTTAGCACGCACTGCGCCCGGCCCGCCACAGGAGTCGCTGGAGCGCGATGAGACAAGGATATCCCTACCGGCCAAACCCTCCCTAACCCGGACGACGCTAGGCCAATTGTGCGTCGCCCCACGGACCTCCCGGTCGCGGCCGGCTGCGACAGAGCCTGGGCGCGAACCCAGAGACTCTGGTGGCGCAGCTAGCACTGCGATGCAGTGCCCTAGACCACTGCGCCACCCGGGAGGCGGAAGCACTCATGTTTTATGTAAAATAAGTCTATGTTATGAGAATATCCATGAGAAAGGAATGTTTCAACTTTGACTCACATTTTTCACAATTCTTCCATGATCTCTACCTGGCCTGATCCACAATATGCTCAACAAAAACAGAAGGTAAGATGGCACAAGAACAAAGGGACAATATTTCCATTTTATGTTTAGCTGTCTCTTTGCATACCATAGGTATTGTTCTGCTTCAGTCATCTTCTCCCACTCTTTCTCCATCACCCCACCCTGTTTCTCTCTCTCTGTCCACCAGTGGCACAGCCCCTCTGGCCTGTCTGGTGACCATGCTGCACTCCCAGGTGAGGGGGGACAGAGTAAAAAACAGCATCTTCTTTAAGCTTCCTGGCAGGATGAGTCTGTTTACCTTGAAGGTATGGAACCAGCCCAATCCACACACCCATATCTCAAACACGCACCTCTTATCCCTACCCCTAATAAACCTCATACAAACCATATCTGGAATACACACACATGCATGTTTGTGATAGCAATCTCTCTTCTGGCTGTCCCTCTGCAGAAGAACGCTCTGCAGTGGACCAAGAGTTCCACGGAGGCGGAGACAGCCGAAGCCAGCACACTGGCTACTGCTAACGCAGCAACAGCAGGGCCAACGGAAGGTGCGGAGCAAGAGAGCTGTGACTCCATGGAAATAGTTGCAGCCAGTGGAGAGAACGATGGTGTGTATGGTTGTGATCACCACATGCCTTCATCAGTGATCATTTAGTGGAGAGTAAATGCCCTTTTTATTTGGTGTTTACTTCCACTGTAAATTAACATTGTTGAAGTTTACATTAATCACCACCCATCTTATCAACCGCCCTTTTACAGTTTATCCACCGTTTGTTTATACCACTACATCAATGGTCTTTATTAAGCACACATATCTAACGCATCACTATTAAATCTCTGACTGCCCTGTTCAAAGGCACTTTGAAAACAACACGTGTCGTGATAAAGGCGAAAAGAGCATGCCTATGATAGAATAAATTGAAGTGTTTTTAAACAACTGCAAACCAGAGACATTTTTTCTTATTTTTAGGATGTGATTGTTGCTGTGGTTACGGGTGCACATGAAACTGCCAACCGTGGCTTAGATCTGTTTTTTATTTATTTTTAAGATAAACATTTTATTTGGGTGAGCTCCTGTTTATCTGAGTGCATGGCTGAAAAGTGCTAGATGATTAACACCACCAATTGTGATAACGGAAACCAATACATGTGCAGTGTGAAAAACCTTATTGTCAGTGTTTGTGGTCCATGGACCATTTATCATCGACTAAACCATTTGGAACCCAGTAAAGAGAATAATTTGGTATCTGACCATAGCCCCCTCTACCCCTCACAGCATCCATAGATGAGAGCTCGTCCAGTGCCTCCTGCTCCACAGAGCCCCAGACCAGGCTGAGTAGATCTGGAGTCTCTGGACAGGTGCGCTCTGAGGCCCAGGCACAGACCCGACTATGTCGATCCAGACAGGTACGCTTTACCCCCTCAACCTGGGCTGTCTGTATGTGTACTGTTGCTCAATAGGGATATTATAGGTGGTTGTGCGTAGGTCGAGTCGAAAGAGGTTTTTATACTACATGCATAGGAAATGATTGCAGATCCCCTTTATGTCTGGCTTAGTGATAACCTCAGCATTCTATTACCTCTCACTATGTCCGTTTCTCTCCTTCTCTGCAGTCGAGCAGACAGAGGAAGAAGGCTGTGATGATGCCGCGGGTGGTCCTCACTCCACTCAAGGTCAATGGTGAACACGTCCCATCAGGTGAGCACTTCTCTCTGCTAGCCCCTTTGCTACCCTAACCCCATCTCGCTGTACCCACACACACACAACCTCTTCCTGGGCAAAAAATGTTTGCAGAATTTGTAGCATTACACACACACAGACACCTCTGAGTCATATTCCTACAGTGGGCTTGGACCATTTCTCACCCAGCATGGGCCTCTACTGCTTTGCCAGTCTTTTTATTTATGTGTTGCCTATTTACTTTTGCAGCAGCATTCTTAGACTGTAACTTCTTCAAGTTTCTCAGTAAGCTCTGGGTAATAAAAACACCGTCTGTGAATGGCCTTTAAACTGTTTTAGTGCTATCTATGGGAAGAAAGTGTAGGAATGGCTAGTGTTCCTGCAGGTTTCGTGTTGACTGAAATGTGACCTGTGTGCAGTTTTGACCGTGCTCCTCGTGCACCCAGAGTCTTTCTCTCATTCTGAGGATCCCCTGAAACCCTCCCCTCTTGTGGCTGATTGTCTGTCAGTCTCTGCGTGCAGAATAACCCTCCTAGCCACTCATTGTCTGAGTGCAACTTCTGTCCTCCCTGCTTCTTTTATGTGCACCTGGAAATTCCAGACTCATATCAGTCCTTCCCTCCCGCCTTACATTTAGCTGCCCAGTAAACCCAATTGCTATCTATGAGGTGGGGGAGCTCTTTCTGAGATTTCTGCTCCACCCTACCCCCCACCCTCCTCTCTCTGTGTTAATGTGGGACTGGGTAACTGCTCCCTTTGCTTTGTCTGTATTGCTCACCTGTCCCAATCCCCCCCACCCCGTGCTATGGGCTCTGCTGCCTCCCCTTTTGGCTTGTCTGCCTGACCTGCCCACCCCCGCCTTCCCGCTCGTAAGTCCCCCCTCACACACGTGACCGGAGTGTCTCACCAGGCTCCCCCTCCCCCCACCTCTCCCCCTCAGGAGCAGCGGGGAGGCGCAGGGAAGACTCTAGGGGGGGTCCAGGCCCCACGCTCCGTGCCCGCCCCGAGCTGGCTAGCTGGAAACGCCCCCAGCACTTCAAGAGCTTGCGTGGCTACCACTCAGGTACAGGGGTTAGACCCGGGTATAATAACCAACCCAACCAACCTCCCTCCAGTAAACCCTAAAACACCAACCCCTCCCTCTTCCAGTTGTAAGCCAGTTTATTTTCCTTTCATCATTGTTCAGGACACCTTTGGCAAAGAGATATGCCTGATGGAACCTGAACTGTAAAAAACTTGACAAATCTGTATATATTATGAATTTAGCTGTCACAAATGAAGAGGTCAAACAACATAATCTGGACATAGTACACAAACTGTAGAACTATTAGATGTATGTCTTAGTTTCTACACAGGCCAGCTGTCTACGAATAAGCGTCAAACCTGGACTTTGGGTCAATCCCAGACTGACAGGGTGATTTGGTAGCTAACCAATAGTACGCTGGACGCTAACATTGTCAGGGTTGCATTGGTCACTAATGCTAACTGAACAGCAGTGCATTGCAGGTTGCTAACTGAATGCCAGGGTCGGCTAGCTATCCCAACACTGGCTACCCAGCCAGGACATACTTAACCGCTCACTGACTGATAGCTGTTGTGATTGTGTTGGCTGCTAAACTAAACGCCTGAATGACTGTGCTGCTGGCTCTTAACTGGAGTTGTTGGCTTGCAATGGAACGGCCATGCTGTGCTTGCTGTTAGTTGAATGATTTGAGTTTTAAACCCATATCCATTGGATAGCATTAGCCACTTGCGGGCCTGTGGTTGTGTTTGTCTGCAGGGCCCATGAAGAGGAGCCGAGGCGGGGTGGAGGTGGACTTTGAGACGCCCGGCTCTATCCTGGTCAACACCAACATCAGGGCTCTCATCAACATGCGCACCTTCTCTGCCTTCCCAGCCCACTCCCAACAGCAACTCCTGCAGCTCCTCCCCGAGGTCGACCGCCAGGTGAGGGATCTTGCTCATAATTTATAATCCTAGTCATCATTTACAGTTGAAGTCGGAAGTTTACATACACCTTAGCCAAATACATTTAAAATCAGTTTTTCACAATTCCTGACATTTAATCCTAGTAAAAATTCCCTGTCTTAGGTCAGTTAGGATCACCACTTTATTTTAAGAATGTGAAATGTCAGAATAATAGTAGAGAGAATGATTTATTTCAACTTTTATTTATTTCATCACATTCTCAGTGGGTCAGAATTTTATATACACTCAATTAGTATTTGGTAGCATTGCCTTTTTAAATTGTTTAACTTGGGTCAAATGTTTCGGGTAGCCTTCCACAAGCTTCCCACAATAAGTTGGGTGAATTTTGGCCCATTCCTCCTGACACAGCTGGTGTAACTGAGTCAGGTTTGTAGGCCTCCTTGCTCGCACACGCTTTTTTAGTTCTGCCCACAAATTTTCTATAGGATTGAGGTCAGGGCCACTACCTTGACAATACCTTGACTTTGTTGTCCTTAAGCCATTTTGCCACAACTTTGGAAGTATGCTTGGGGTCATTGTCTATTTGGAAGACCCATTTGCAACCAAGCTCTAACTTCCTGACTGATGTCTTGAGATGTTGCTTCAATATATCCACAATTTTCCGTCCTCATGATGCCATCTATTTTGTGAAGTGCTTCACGGTTGGGATGGTGTTCTTCGGCTTGCAAGCCTCCACCTTTTTCCTCCAAATATAGCAATGGTCATTATCGCCAAACAGTTCTATTTTTGTTTCATCAGACCAGAGGACATTTCTCCAAAAAGTACGATCTTTGTCCCCATGTGCAGTTGCAAACCGCAGTCTGGCTTTTTTATGGCGGTTTTGGAGCAGTGGCTTCTTCCTTGCTGAGCGGCCTTTCAGCTTATGTCGATATAGGACTCGTTTTACTGTGGATGTAGATACTTTTGTACCTTTTTCCTCCAGCATCTTCACAAGGTCCTTTGTTGTTGTTCTGGGATTGATTTGCACTTTTCGCACCAACGTACGTTCATCTCGAAGAGACAGAACGCGTCTCCTTCCTGAGCTGTATGACGGCTGCGTGGTCCCATGGTGTTTATACTTGCGTACTATTGTTTGTACAGATGAACGTGGTACCTTCAGGCGTTGGGAAATTGCTCCCAAGGATGAACCAGACTTGTGGCGGTCTACAATTTTTCTTCTTCTGAGGACTTGCCTGATTTTCTTTTGCTTTTCCCATGATGTCAAGCAAAGAGGCACTGAGTTTGAAGGTAGGCCTTGAAATTCATCAACAGGTACACCTCCAATTGACTCAAATTATGTCAATTAGTATAGCTTCTAAAGCCATGACATAATTTTCTGGAATTTTCCAAGCTGTTTAAAGGCACAGTCAACTTAGTGTATGTAAACTTCTGACCCACTGGAATTGTGATACAGTGAAATAATCTGTCTGTAAACATTACTTGTGTCATGCACAAAGTAGATGTCCTAACCGATTTGCCAAAACTATAGTTTGTTAACAAGAAATTTGCGGAGTGGTTGAAAAATGAGTTTTAATGACTCCAACCTAAGTGTATGTAAACTTCCAACTTCAACTGTATAACTCAAGGACAGTTTCCCGGACCCAGGTTAAACCTTTCCCTGGACTAAAAAGATTTTTCAATGGAGATTCTCTATTGGAGTGTGCCTTTTTAGTCCAGCCCATCATGTCTCATCATTTCTGTGCCATATTGTTTTTTGGATTTCTCGTACAGCTCTGTCTGTGAATGTAACCCAGTATGTCCTGTCTTCCTCCTTCTCCAGGTTGGACCTGATGGTCTGGCTCGCCTCAGTAACTCAGCTCTCAACAATGAATTCTTCACTCACGCCTCCCAGAGCTGGAAGGAAAGGCTTGCTGAGGGTTAGTACCTACTTACTTAATTATATACTATGGTTGGCATAAAGGCCCACTGATATCACGTGACTAGGGGTTAGTGACTGGCTACACAGTTGGGGAACTCTTTCCTTTCAAGAGTTAATTCGCTAGCAATTTATTTTACTCTACAGAAATTGCCAGGTATTTTTCTAGAAATAACATGGTGTACAATAATAACCCATGAATTACTGTCTCTTGAGTATTCAGTACCAGAAAGTACCCATTGATGCTGTCACATAGCTTCCTACTAAATACCATGCAAATACCAGGGGAAACAGAATCAGTCAATACATGAAGGTATTATATAAAACGCTATAGCCAGTTATCTGTAGGTTAATCCAATATTGTTTGACCTGCTCAGGGGAGTTCACCCATGAGATGCAGGTGCGATTCCGCCAGGAGATGGAGAAAGAGAAGAAAGTGGAGGCATGGAAGGAGAAGTTCTTTGAGGAGTACCATGGTCAAAAGTAAGTCTTCTGAACATCCACAACATCGGCTGTTATTTTTTTAAGCTCCCTGTTATTCCATGGACCATTTGCAAATGTACTTGATTATTTCAACTGTATAACCGTGTCTTTTATGAAAGTGTATATACCCTTTATACTAATGTTGTTCTATTGCTGCAGGTCTGGCCTGACCCGAGAAGAGTCTCTGAAGTTGACGATGAGCGAAGCGGCCGATGCTGCCACCAGCGTTCTGGACAGCAAGGTGGCCTTGGTGGCGGCGGGAACGCCCAAGCGCCGCAATGTGGGCAGGCGGAGGCGCGATGGCAGGATGAGACGGCGAACGCGGGCAGACTTGAGACGCAGGGCGCAACGCACCCTCTGTAAGACCAACTCCCCTACCCTGCAGTCCTCCAAGCAGCTGGAAGGCACGCTCACTTTAGATGCAGCTTCTGTTGCCTCTGTCCCCTTGCCCGTCCCAGAGGCCACCACGATGCAGGGAGGAGAGGTGGTGTTGCAGGCCGACTGTGAACTGGAGGACCCGGCCCAGTGTGCCTCCCTAGAGCCCGTGCCCTGCCCTTCCCCTGTGCCTGCGCTCCCGTCTGTGACCATGCCTGTGCCCACCCCGACCCCCAGTCCCAGCCCTGTATCCATCAGCACCTCCGATGAGCCTGAAGTCACCGCCCGCCTGCTCCCCGAAGAGCCTGCACCTGCCGTCGCCTCAACCTCCTCTCCCTCCTCCTCGTCTTCCTCCTCCTCCTCCTCGTCCTCCTCCCCTTCCTCATCTCCCTCCTCCAACTCAGAGAGACAGGGGGGGTTCACCGCCGGCTTGGATTCTTCCTCCTCATCCTCTTCTTCCTCCACGGCCGCTGCCACCGCTGATCCACTGGACGACGGGGCCTCCATGGTCACCTCGGTCACGGGGGGCACAACCACCAGCAGCCGGGAGAGCAGCCCTGCAGCCAGCCCCACCCCCATCATCGCCACCTCCGCCCAGGCCACCAAGGAGCAGAAGAGGAGGCCAGACGAGCCCCAGGCCTTCTCCAGCTTCCCCGAAAAGAGGCCGCGAATGGAAGATCGTCAGTCCTTTCGTACCACAATCGACGGAGTTCACACGGAAAAGCCGCAGCCGACAGCAGAGGAGCCCAAGGTCCCACCTATCCGGGTATGAGGTCACCATTTTTAATTGTAACCCTTTATTGTGGCTGTAGTGGTGCAGTAGCAGGCACTCAATTTCCTATGACCTGGAATCCACAATCTGTAAAGTAAGTTTGATTTATTGTGATTTGTCTCCACCAAAAATATCAAGCCACCTTGCCAAAAACCAACTTCCTTCTCTGAAGATGGTAAATCATTAGTGATGATTGACTGGGTTTCGGTGTGGAATTCTTAGCCAAGCAATGGATGCGAATGTCTGTTATATGGCCTTTGTAAAATCCATGTTTGATATGCTCTCCTTGTCTGTATCCCTCCAGATTCAACTCTCCAGAATCAAACCGCCCTGGGTCAAAGGGCCGCCAACCTACCAGATCTGTCCCCGCATCGTGCCCCCCGGCGAGGGCTCGCGGCGCTCGGGGACGGGGGCGCGCACCCTGGCGGACATCAAAGCCCGCGCCCAGCAGGCCCGGGCCCAGCGCGAGGCCGCTGCTGCTGTTGCAGCCACTGGGGATGGACCAGGGCCGGGCGGGGGCAGGGCTGGTGCTGGGCTACAGGATCGCAGCAGTGGAAGACGAACGCGAGAGCACCCTGGACCCGTCGAGCCCGGAGGAACAGGCAACGTGGAGGAGCAGGGATCGCCTGCGGGCTCTCATCCGCCTGGAACACAACTACAGCAGTCCAAATTAGAGCCCTCATCTACCCCCACCCCCAACACAGCTGCCTCGTCCCCCTCCCTGTACACCTCCTCCAACCCCTCCCTATCCTTCTCCGAGCCCCCGCAGACCCCCACTCCATCCCCAACCACCCCGGAGGAGCGACCAGGGGAGCTGAGTGGGGAAGATGTGACAACACCACCACCAGTCAAAGGCACCTCCAACGGACTCTCGGACAAGACAGTGCTGCTGGAGCCTGAGTCTGTGTCCAGCCACCTCAGAGGTCGGGGCGAGGGGGACGACTGTGACAGGACAACGGCCAAACATGGTCCCCTGGCTCCCACCTCCATCCCAGATTCTCTGCCCAGGTTCGGGGCCCAGGGAGTGGATGTGATCAGGTCCCTGGCTGGGGGAGGGGGTGTCATCCAACATGGTTCCCACCACGTGGGGCCACAAGAGAACCCCCCCACCCCGGCCAGAGAGGGCCACAGCCAGAGCGAAAAGCAGTCACGGCCCCCGGAGAGGGGGAGAGATACAGCCTCCCTCCCTCGTCTCCCACCTTCAGTCAGAGAGGACGAAGCAGGGCATCACAGCGATTCCACGGAGACGGCC
The DNA here is from genome assembly GCF_045679555.1 of Salvelinus alpinus. Taxonomy (NCBI): domain Eukaryota; kingdom Metazoa; phylum Chordata; class Actinopteri; order Salmoniformes; family Salmonidae; genus Salvelinus; species Salvelinus alpinus. Next base: position 28,140,073 of record NC_092102.1, on the reverse strand, counting down.
TCCGACTGCGAGAACGAGAGCCAGGAGGAGGAGCCCCACCTGAGCATGTGGAGCCACCGCCTGCCTGCTCAGCGCAATGGCAACATCCAGCACCTCCAAAGGTTGTCTCAGCAGGCCCACGGCCAGCCTGTGATCTGCAGCCCCCCTCTACAGCAGATCCAGCAGCCGGTCATCCATGCTCACGTGTCCAACCACCACGGCCACAGCCAAACTGTAATCCAGCCCTGCTTCCCCAACGGCCTCCCCAGCCAGAGTCTCATACAGCCAGGCCTAAAGCAGCCGCAGCCTGAATGCACTCCCCACCCAGACCAACAGACTCTCGCTGCGCCACACTCCCAAACCCAGAGGGGGCACAAAACGGACCCAATGGATGACTACAAGGCGTCCAGTCGGGGCTCGGCTGAGGAGGACTGTAGGCTGGGGCTGAAGCCTTCTCCCATCCACCCCACCGCTGGCTCCAAGAGGCTCCCTAGTTCGGCCCGGCCTGTGTCCACAGTGGAGGCCAACAATCCTCTGGTCACCCAGCTGCTTCAAGGCAGCCTCCCGATGGAGAAAGTCCTGCCGCAGACGCACTCGTCTAGCAAGCTAGAGATCAACCGCCTGCCAGGGGGGCACCAGCCAGCCCCCCAGTCCCAGCTCAGCCGGCAGCAACAGACCAGGAATCCGGGCCTTCGCTTCAGGGGCCCCACAGAGGCCCATACGGGAGAGTCCCTGGTCCCTGAGTTGTCCTCTCAGAACCAGCAGAAGTCCCCTGTTGGCCGAGGAGGCTCCCCTGGAGCAAGCCGGAGCTTCGGGTCCTCTCCCCCGGGCACAGTGCCCTCCCGCATGGCCTGCCTGCTGGAGGAGGCCTCCTCTCGGGCCACGGCCATGCAGCAGTACCTGTCCCAGCAGCCAGGTGGCGCTGTGCCCCTTGGGGCCGTGCCCGTCATCACATCCCTCTCTTCTTCGTCCTCTTCCTCCAGACGGAACTCCCAAGAGTCGGCTGTCATCAGAGAGTCTCCAGAGAGGCACCACAACAACCTTGCTCAGACCCGGGCCACCCCGGACCTCTGCACCACTGAGGTGGTCCCCACTGTCAAGATAAACTGGCACCCTTCCCACCCCCCGCACCAACAGCAGCTCTCGCCCGCACCCAGCGTGAAAAGCGAGGTCACCTCCCGGCCCTCTTGTCAAGCTCTTGCCAAAACCTCCCCCTCTGGCCCCATGGTAGGTGGTGGGCCAGGTGTGGTGGTCACCAAAAAGGAGGCAGTGAACTCTATGGACGGTTACCTGACTGGAGGTGGAGCTATGGAGGGACTGCTGAACATGGAGATGTCCTTAGCCCGCATGGCTAAGAAGGAGGCGCAAAGCAAAGTTCAATACTCTTCCACCTCCCCCTCTTCATCTTCATCCTCCTCTTCGATCTCCTCCCTCCCTTTCCAGCTCTATGGTAAGCTGCCCAAGCAGGGCGGAGGGAACAGTGTGTCGGCGCCCGGCTTCAGCTACACGGCCAACGTGTCTGTGGTAGACGGCAGCGGCTTCTCGAGGAGCATTGCCGATGGCGTCCTACAGCTGCGTCAGCGCCACAGTGCCAGCCAGAGCGCCACGCTCAGCATCCAGGCGTTCGCAGACAGCGCCGCTGAGGAGGTGGCCCTCAAGTGCTCCTGCCGCCTCAAGGCCATGATCATGTGCCAGGGCTGTGGGGCCTTCTGCCACGACGACTGCATCGGCCCCTCCAAACTGTGTGTATCCTGCTTGGTGGTCAGATAGGCGCTTTCTCTGATGTTGCTACAGTGTTGGTGGTTTGGTGTGCCACCTTCAGCATACCTGCTCCATGTATAAACTGTTAACTAACCTAACACACCCAGGACTTGTGAGAGAAACAAGGGTGTGGGACTTAGGCTTCGACATGAACACGGGCAGGGTGATGCCTTGTATTATACAATCGGTCTGTATTTTGTTGCTTATTTTTTCTAATGCCTTTTATTATTTTGTATTATAATTATTAATGTGAATTTACTTGGCACGGTTGATTTGTAAATTGTGCCTTTTTTTCTTTTCTCAAAAAAACATTTACCTCATCTTGACACCTGTCATCAGTTCAGTGTGAAAATGGTGGCCGTTTGTTATTGTTTTTGTTTTCCTCTCTGGGGAATTTGTTCTAGTCTCTTTCTTGCAAATAAATATTTTTTTAAATCATTAAAGCAAGCATAAATTACGTTCCGTTTTTTTGTAATTGCTTTCCTTCAAGTCAAGACTATACTCTGCAGCTAAGCACAATATTCAAAACTAATCAAGCAGTCTGGTATTAAGCAATACAACTTTTTAATTTGCTTGCAGTATAGTTGAACTTATTTTAATGATCGTCACACTACAGTCCTTTTCCAAACATTTTGTCACACGTAGATATTTATTCTAAATACATCATTTTTACTTCCGCTGAACAACTTGACACATTGTAGAACGGAACCGCAAGAAACATTTGGAGCCGGCCAGTGCTGGAGAAATTTGGCACTGAGAACATAAGACAAAACATTTTATAAACAACCGATAAACACCATCAAAGAGCATTACACTGAAGTTCCAATGTAGACCAATTAGTACTTAAATTCCTTCACAGGTACATACATTCTTCACTACTTTGATTACAGTTCTGCATTAAGAACCCAATGGTAAATTGCTATCCCACACTCATTCACTTTTTACCCCTAATCCAGGGGTGTTCTACAGTCTCCCATTATTTGAAAAGATTTGATGAAAGAATTCACAAAACGAGTGAATTTGGATAATGCTGTTTGACAATGTGGTCATTTCATTTCTATACCTACTGTGTGCAAAAATGTGTTACTATACTTTAATGCCTGGAGCCCTCGACATGTGCCTGAACAGAAATGGCCTCAACAAATTCCCTGCTTTCACCAAGTACATTCAATGCAGTAAGATATGAACACAGAATGAGAAAATATTTCCACAACATTTGGGGCTTTCAGTACTTGTAAGTCCATCTCAAAAGCTCCACTGAATTGTTCGGTCACAGTCAAAAGCATAATTTTCCAAACAATCACATTTACAAAATTCTAAGGGAATAAAGAAGGACTTGGAAACTGGGTGCCACGGTCAGGCACAAGACAGAAGATGGGTAGATGGAGTTCACAGGTAGGGCATTGAGTGACATGAGAATTCAGTGTTCAGAGGAGTTGGGATAGTCCTAGGAGGCTAGTGGTGGTGACGTCTCTGGGGCTGACTAAGTAAGCTTCCAATCCCTAACTCGCCATCCTTGTTTTTCCAACTCAACCGTTACCTCCTAGACACCTCTGGATACGCGTACCTGGGCTATCGGGAGGGGGAGATGGTGCCATTATTATATTGCTTCTACTTATCCAATTCTTCTAGATATTCATTTCAACATTACGTTTTTAGGGGTTGATTTCAAATTCACCTGTTGTTGACTTGCAACTTATTAGGTAGGCTGTATAAAAAATAGTGGGAACTCATTTCAGCCATTCCACTGGAGTTATCAGCCTATTTCTTACACATTCATTACTTCTGAATCCAGAAAGGGGAGTCAACAAGGGCATAGGGATGGGAACAAGTTATAGAATGGGCGTACAGCTTCACGTCTCCTGTCCCTCCCTACTTCTCTCTGTAGTGAAGCAGGTACATCTTCAGAGGCTCAGGGAGCGGCAGACCCAGGATCCTCTCTCTTAGCAGGTTCACTGGAGCCTCATGTAGAAGGGCACCGCCCTCCCTCCTCTCCTCTTCCTCCTGCTCCTCTTCCTCAGGATCTCCTAGAACCCTGCAGTTCCCCTCTTCTTCCACCTCGTCCTCCTGCTCTTCTTCAGTGTCGGTTCCAGAGCGGTTGTTGTTGTTGTCCATCGGCCCGGGGATGAGGCGGCTCATGAATACGTAGCGGTTGGAGAGCAAGGTGGAGCCACGGTGTTGGGCCTGCCTCCGTCGGAACCGCTCCCCGCTGTGGGCCATCCTCCTCCTGGGCAACGGCCCTGGCCCTGCCACTGTCTTCTTCAACGTCAGGCGGATAGAAATGCGAGCCAAGTCCTGCAGAGTCCGCACCTTAAACATGGTCGCTGAGGAGGCACACACACCACAAGATGAAACCATTTCACCCTCCCCACATAGTAAGTGATGGAAGTTCTGCATTCTCATTTTCTAACTATTCCAACATGCATTTGAGACAAGTGTTCAGCTGCTTTCACCTCCTGCCTCCTTCCCCAGTCTCTTGAGTCTCCAGGGCCTGTATTCACAAAGCCTCTCAGAGTAGGAGTGCTGAGCTATAATAATAATAATTTAGAGGGTGCCTATATTTCTTATATTTTTTTCAAATCCTAACTCCCCCGAGACACCCTCGGAGAGTGGGGTCATGGCCAGGGTTCACTCATTATCAACGGCGACCCTGGAGCAATTAGGGTTAAGTGCCTTGCTTCTGCCTCCCCTATCAGGTCCCCCTGTTGTATTCTTTATAATCTAAAATAAAATGTTTTATCCTAGATCAGCACACCACTACTCAGACGCTTTGCGAATAGGGGTTTAGAACTCCAACATGGCTACTCATCACACAAAAGGCTCACTTGGAAAACTACCTCTGCTACAAAGACAATTAAATGACAGATATGCTAGTACAGTACTTACGTAAAGGCACTGCTTTAGGTTTACTGTTGTCTCTGTGTTTGGGCAACACCAGTGGGGCAAATGACACAGCAATGATCTTTTTGGTCTCCCAGCTGTTGTAACCTGTTCGAGTAATCTTGGTCAACTAAGGAGAGGAAGGACAATGATGTGTTAATGTGTACTAGAAATGTGTTTTTATTAAGCAGGGTTAATAAATACATCTACAGTGCATTCGGGAAAGTATTGAGAACCCTTCCCTTTTTCCACATTTTGTTACAGCCTTATTCTAAAATGGATTAAATAAATAATAATGTCTCAACTTACACACAATTGCCCATAATGACAAAACAAAAACTGTTTTTTAGAAATGTTTGCTAATTTCTCAAAAATAAACAAACACCTTATTTGGTATTTTATTAGGATCCCCATTAGCTTTTGCAAAAGCAGCAGCTACTCTTCCTGGGGTCCAGACAAAACATAATACAGAATGACAATACAGAACATCAATAGACAAGAACAGCTCAAGGACAGAACTACCTACCTACATACATACAAATAAATATGTTTTTAGACCCTTTGCTAGGAGACTCGAAATTGAACTCAGGTGCACCCTGTTTCCATTGATTGTCCTTGAGATGTTTTTACAACTTGATTTGTTTCTACAACTTGATTTGAGTCCACCTGTGGTAAATTTAATTAATTGAAAATGATTTGGAAAGGCACACACCTGTCTATATAAAAGGTTCCACAGTTGACAGTGCATGTCAGAGTAAAACCAAGCCATGAGTTCGAAGGAATTGTCCGTAGAGCTCCGAGACTGGATTGTGTCGAGGCACAGATCTGGGGAAGGGTACCAAAACATTTCTGCAGCATTGAAGGTCCCCAAAAATACAGTGGCCTCAATCATTATTAAATGGAAGAAGTTTAGAACCACTATGACACTTCCTAGAGCTGGTCGCCCGGCCAAACTGCGCAATCGGGGGAGAAGGGCCTTGGTCAGGGAGGTGACCAAGAACCCGATAGTCACTTAGGCAGGCCTCCAGAGTTCCTTAGTAGAGGAGATGGGAGAACCTTACAGATGACAACCATCTCTGCAGCACTCCACTAATCAGGCCTTTATGGTAGAGTGGCCAGACGGAAGCTACTCCTCAGTAAAAAGTAGAGGTTGACCGATTATGATTTATCAACACCGATACCGATTATTGGAGGACAAAAAAAGCCGATACCGATTAATTGGCCGATTTATAAAAAATAAAAATAAAATGTTATATATATATATATATATATATCATACACACACACACTTTTGTAATAATGACAATTGCAACAATACTGAATGAACAATGAACACTTTTATTTTTACTTAATATAATACATAAATACACACACACAGCTCTGAAGTGACAATGATACTGAAGAGTCTGCTTAGGAGCCAAATACTCTCAACTGTTTGAATAAAAATAGAGTTTAAGTTACCTGTGATGAATGTTGAAAACAAAAACTGTAATTCCTATATGCAGGAAATCCTATTTTAATAATGGGCATGGTAAGAATTGACGACCAAAGTGCGAGTCATAATTCCCATGACACCTTCTAGCAAAATCTGAAAAGCGGTTCCTTCATTTATTCCATAGGATATTTTTAGATTCACTTAAAATAAGGTCTGTGTTTCGTGTAGGCTTACACCACCTTGCCAATTTTATAACTGTGTAGATGTCCATAGGACAAGGTAACTCTGATCAATATTGGCTAAATATAAGCGAAGATCTTTTTTTTTGTAGAGTGGATTTATGAAAATATGTTGACAAACGTTACCTTATCCTAGTGAGATTTACACGGGTATCAAAACGTTGAGGCGGTTTAAGCCTGCACGAAACACAGACCTTATTTGAAGTAGATCAAGACATTCTCTATGGAAGACATGAACGGTAAAATAACGAAGGAACCCCTTTCAAGTTCAGCCGCAAGTTATTACAGGAATTATAACGCGTCGACTATTTCTCTCTAAACCATATACCTTTGACTAATCCGGAAAATATCACCTCGAAAACAAAACATTTATTCCGTTCCGTATTTTATTTAACGGGTGGCATCCATGAGTCTAAATATTCCTGTTACATTGCACAACCTTCAATGTTATGTCATAATTACGTAAAATTCTGGCAAATGAGTTCGCAAAGAGCCAGGCGGCCCAAACTGTTGCATATACCCTGACTCTGCGTGCAATGAACGCAAGAGAAATTACACAATTTCACCTGGTTAATATTGCCTGCTAACCTGGATTTCTTTTAGCTAAATATGCAGGTTTAAAAATATATACTTGTGTATTGATTTTAAGAAAGGCATTGATGTTTATGGTTAAGTACACATTGGAGCAATGACAGTCATTGATTGATTGTTTTTTATAAGATAAGTTTAATGCTAGCTAGCAATTTACCTTAGCTTACTGCATTCGCGGCACAGGCAGGCTCCTCGTGGAGTGCAATGTAATCAGTGTTAGAGCATTGGACTAGTTAACTGTAAGGTTGCAAGATTGGATCCCCCGAGCTGACAAGGTTAAAAATCTGTCGTTCTGGTTCCTAGGCCGTCATTGAAAATAAGAATGTGTTCTTAACTGACTTGCCTAGTTAAATAAAGATTAAATAAAGGTGTAAAAAAATTAAAAATAAAAATAAAGGCAAATCGGCGCCCAAAAATACCGATTTCCGATTGTTATGAAAACTTGATATCGGCCCCGATTAATCGGCCATTCCGATTAATCGGTCGACCTCTAGTAAAAAGGCACATGACGGCCCGCTTAGAGTTTGCCAAACGGCACCTAAAGGACTCTCAGACCATGAGAATCAACATTCCCTGGTCTAATGAAACCATGATTGAACTCTTTGGCCCCAATGCCAAGTGTCATGTCTGGAAGAAACCTGGCACCATCCCCACGGTGAAGCATGGTGATGGCAGCATCATGCTGTGGGGATGTTTTTCAGTGGCAGGGAGTGGGAGACTAGTCAGGATTGAGGGCAAGATGAATGGAGCAAAGTACAGAGAGATCCTTGATGAAAACGTGCTCCAGAGCACTCAGGACCTCAGACTGGGGCAAAGGTTCACCTTCCAACAGGACAACGACACTAAGCACACAGCCAAGACAACGCAGGAGTGGCTTCGGGACAAGTCTCTGAATGTCCTTGAGTGGCCCAGCCAGAGCCCGGACTTGAACCTGATCAAACATCTCTGGAGAGACCTGAAAATAGCTCTGACACTCCACATCCAACATGACAGAGCTTGTGAGGATCTGCAGAGAAGATTGGGAGAAACTCCCCAATTACAGGTGTGCCAAGCTTGTAGCGTCATACCCAAGAAGATTCAAGGCTGTAATCGCTGCCAAAGGTGCTTCAACACAGTACTGAGTAAAGGGTCTGAATTCTTACGTAAATCTGATACTTCAGTTAATTTTTTATAAATTTGTAAACATTTCTAACAACCTGTTTTTGCTTTGTCATTATGGGGTGTTGTGTGTAGATTGAGAAGGGGGGAACTATTTCATCTATTTTAGAATAAGGCTAAAATGTAACAAAATGTGGAAAAAGTCAAGGGATCTGAATACTTTCTGAATGCACTGTAATAGGAAGAGAAAAAAGGTGCATTTATATGGAGCCTTTCTCTAAACCCAAGTCACAAATGGAGCACAGAGCATTAGCTACACACAAAGGAAACAAGTGTCAAAATGTGTTAGGAGCAGGACCAAGAAAGATGAGACAACACAAACTCTATAACAGAGAATGCAAGGGACAGGGGAGATGAAACCACAAGACACCAGAATAGATTCAAGTTCTAAAAATAGCACTGGGTGAAGAGATGAGATTATTCTAGTTCAGGGATCATCAACTAGATTCAGCCACGGGCCGATTTCTTTCTTGAGCAGATGGTCGGGGGGCCGGGAACATAATTACAAATAATTTGTAGACTGCAAATTGACCGCAAGAAGCCCAAACAGATAATGTTTGACTAAGACATAATCATTTCAAACCTTGCTTACATTTGTATATGATCACGTGTCTCTCTATTATTTATGGGAATACTTGGGAACAGATTTATTTTATCAAAATCACTTGGAGCTGATTTCCTGGTGGCTTTACAGTATATTATGCCCCCCCCCCCCCACACACACACACACACACACAAAAAGGGTCTGAATACTTATGTACTTGTTTTTTATATACATTGGGAAAAAATTCATAAAACCTGTTTTTGCATTGTCATTATGGGGTATTGTGTGTAGATAGAGGGGGAAAAAATATTTAATCCATTTTAGAATAAGGCTGTAACGTAACAAACTGTGGAAAAAATCAAGGGGTCTGAATACTTTCCGAATGCACTGTATAGTTTGTGGGTGTGCACACATGCTGACCTTTTCCTCCAATGGCAGCACTAGGATTCCTCCTACTTTGAGCAGGTTCTTCATGTAGTCTTCCTGCTCCCGCTGCACCCCAGCTCCACAATACACCCGGTCATACTGACCACTCTCTGTGGCTATCTCCAGACAGTTCCCTATCACGAAACAGGGCTCGCAGAACTCAAACCTACACACACACACACACAGAAACACACGTTTCCCCCATTCCAGTCAGATGTTTCTTGGATACCTTTAGTATTCCCAAAACAGTTTTCTCGACAATCTTATCAACGACACCTAACCCAGAATAAATGTGCCCTGTACCCCGAAGACACAGACTTACTCTGTGTGGTGAGTAGCCTACTCACAATAACTTATCTTACTAGCTTGTTACAGAGTAATTACATTTAACTGGTTGCGCCTGATGGCATTATACCAGAGTTATAGGAGCTTCTGCTCTGTTGACCTCCTTTCTCTTTCTATCACTTTCTCTCCAGCTCTCTCATCATGAAACCCTCCTACCTGTCGAAGCTGTCGCTGGTCTTGATGAAGAACTCCAGTTTCTGGTATGCATACTCAATGACATCTTGGTGCAGCTCCACACCATGGTTCACTCCAAATGGACCTACAGTAAGGATGAGAAACAAGGAAAGAGTCAGTCCATCAACAATGAGAGTCCATCAATAATTTACACTTCTCCATTTTCTTTCCCTTAACAGGGCACATCCACAGGCTTGTGTATAGCAGTGGAGACCACAAGTGGCTGAGAGTCTCAATGGCAAGAATTGTGCTCAGCCTCCCTTGCAATGCACTTATCTAATTTAAGTCACCAAAGTTTTGAGAATATCTAGTGAATCTGGAGCAAGTTTATCCTTTTTCACCCAGCCTAGATTTCACCTGGCCAGGTGAGGTTTGTGTTGTCCTGACTCACCCAGTATGAGTCCCACCATGGTGCTGAGGTAGCCCGTGCCACTGCCCAGGTTGAGGAAGGAAAGGCCAGGCTGGAGGTCCAGGGCCTCCATCACCTCTGAGTAGATGCAGGGGGCTGAGAGGTGGATGTTGCCGTGCCTCCAGGCCAGGTCCTTATAGGCGCTGTCCCGGAACTCTTCCAGATAGTAGTCGGCCCGGTCGATGGCCCTGAAGGCCTGCTCCACTAGGTCCGAACGGATGTACTGGGCCTCCTTCAGGTTATCAATCAACTCGTCATTGTCCTCCCCCGCACTCACTGCTCCTCCCATCTTCACAGTCTCACACAGAGAGAGAGAGAAGAGAGAGAGATTAAATGGAATGTAAGTTTGAGAGATCAGGCTGGTTTAACGAGGATTGAGTCACACAAAAGGTGTCAAGTATTGATAAGTTATCCCCCTCATCTCCCCAATGATCCATACCAGCTTCTGTATTTTCTGCAATGCTGACCTCAGGCTCCAGATAATAACTTTTTATTGCTATATTTGGATTAACCACTGACTTGGGACATTATAAAAAACTGGTTATTTTCCATCTGCATTCAACAGAGCCAAGTGGTAGCTGGAGAAAATAATTTGTATTTTAGGGTCTTGAAGGTGTGTGTAAAATACAGGCCTGTTTTATAACCACTTTCTTCAAGTCTTTCATAAAGTTCGTATATCATAAACAAGTCAAATAAGCCCTTTCCCTGTGTTTTCACCAGTAGTCGGGCGGTGGCACTGCCACAGTACACGAGAATCCTAGTGACGGTGGTAGAGAGGCATATTTCCCACCAATCAACGAACACACAAAATACAGCTGCGCCACTGAATAACAAAAGAGTCTGTATTACATAAATATTCTCATTGCCACCAAAACTATTGCAACCAACATTTAGGTCAGCATTTCATACGCATTCGTCATAGTGTTTTGTTATGCCTTATTTCAAATAGTTTGATAAGGCTTTGTTATCAACAACCAACCAAGACGTGCACAAACTGCAGCCGCAATGTGAGCTAAATAAAAAAGTATCACCTTTTTTGTCTCTGTTGATGTCGTCTATGAAGAGCTGCGATGCAGAGAAGATAAATGATGGTCTGGTTGGAGCTAACAAAGAAATACGAAGCAGCTGTCTTTACCTTATAGAAGTGACGTTTAATCGACGCTGCTTTATAGTGTCAACTGTACTTCTCAAAATTATGTTGAAATCGTATATGTTGTTACCTTCTCGTTTCCCCCCCCCATACACATTCAATAGATTTCACCACTATTATGGATGTAAACATTGACCAGCTGACACTAACGTCACACGCAGTAACACCCAAATGTGCGCTCAGCACCCCCGGTGGAGTACTATTGTAAGATCTGGCAGGCGCCAGCAACACCTGGGCAGAGGAACGCGCCATTGTGAAAAAAACATATTTTTTTATGTAACCTTTATTTAACTAGGCAAGTCAGTTATCTTCGATGGAATATTCGTCTTGCATCGGCCGAGATGTAAAGTGGCAATTTTTATCCAGTAGAAATTAGGCTTTAAATGCGATTTCGTAATATCCATTTCAAGTTATTTACCTTGTTTGACATTAAACATAAAGCAGTATGTGGGATGGGATGTATGCCAATAATATTGCCACGTTCATGTTCTAGTCGGAACTAGGAAACTCTGACATTTCCAACATGCTGATAGTAATTATAAATGTGTCGCGTTCAACGAATCAGCAATTCGGAAATTTTCGAGTTTCTTAGTTCTGACCAGAATATGAACGCGGCATAAGACAATTGTAAGCCTATGTGGATACAGTGCCTATCTATAGACAGTCTGCACCCCTGTCAAAATGTTAATATTTTGTTGCCTTATAGCCTGGAATGAAAATGCATTAAAATAGTTGTTTTTCACATTTATCTACACATCTTACCCCACAACCACAGTGTCTCCCGACCCCTCTTGTCTCAGCCTCCAAAATCTAATCAAATTTTATTTGTCACATACACATGGTTAGCAGATGTTAATGTGAGTGTAGCGAAATGCTTGTGCTTCTAGTTCTGACAATGCAGTAATAACCAACGAGTAATCTAACCTAACAATTCCACAACTACTACCTTATACACACACGTGTAAAGGGATAAAGAATATGTACATAAAGATATATGAATAAGTGATGGTACAGAACGGCATAGGCAAGAAGCAGTAGATGGTATCGAGTACAATATATACATATGAGATGAGTAATGTAGGGTATGTAAACATAAAAGTGGCACAGTATTTATGCTGCAGTAGTTTATGTGTCGGGGGGCTAGGGTCAGTCTGTTATATCTGGAGTATTTCTCCTGTCTTATCCGGTGTCCTGTGTGAATTTAAGTATGCTCTCTCTAATTCTCTCTTTCTTTCTTTCTCTCTCTCGGAGGACCTGAACCCTAGGACCATGCCTCAGGACTACCTGGCCTGATGACTCCTTGCTGTCCCCAGTCCACCTGGCCATGCTGCTGCTCCAGTTTCAACTGTTCTGCCTGCGACTATGGAACCCTGACCTGTTCACCGGACATGATACCTGTCCCAGACCTGCTGTTTTCAACTCTCTAGAGACAGCAGGAGCGGTAGAGATACTCTGAATGATCGGCGATGAAAAGCCAACTGACATTTACTCCTGAGGTGCTGACCTGTTGCACCCTCGACAACCACTGTGATTATTATTATTTGACCCTGCTGGTCATCTATGAACATTTGAACATCTTGGCCATGTTCTGTTATAATCTCCACCCGGCACAGCCAGAAGAGGACTGGCCACCCCTCATAGCCTGGTTCTTCTCTAGGTTTCTTCCTAGGTTCCGGCCTTTCTAGGGAGTTTTTCCTAGCCACTGTGCTTCTACACCTACATTGCTTGCTGTTTGGGGTTTTAGGCTGGGTTTCTGTACAGCACTTTGAGACATCAGCTGATGGAAGAAGGGCTTTCTAATTTGATTTGATTTGATTTGAAATTCGGAGTGAAAAAAAATGGATAAAAATAAAATAAAAAAATGAAATAGTTGTGTTGGATAACTGTTCCACTCTCCTTGTAATAGCAATCCTAAATTAGCTCAGGTGTAACCAATCACCTTCAAAATCACAAGCCAAGTTAATTGGCTTCCATCTGTGTTAAATTGTAGTGATTCACATAATTTCAGGATAAATTCAGCAGTTCCTGTTTCTGGATTTTCTATAGGTGCCTCTGCTGGGTAGTGAATTGCAAAGCAAACATGCAACCATGAACACCAAGGAGCTTTCTCCAGAACTCTGGGACAAAGTTGTGGAAAGGCACAGATTGGTATAAAAAAAATCCTTGAATACCCCTTGGAGCACAGTCAAGACAATTATTAAGAAGTAGAATATGTATGGCACTACCTAGACCAAGCCGTCACTCCAAACTGGATGACCGAGCAAGTAGGAGACTGATCAGAGGGGCTACCAAGAGTCCAATGGCAACTTTCTTATTTTATGGTATTACAGCGGTCTGCAAATAAGCCAATGGCAACTTTGAAAGAGCTACAAGATTTTATGGCTAAGACTAGTCAAAGTGTGCATGTGACAATATCCCAAAGCACTCCACAAATTTGGCATGTATGGTACAGTGGCAAGAAGGAAGCCATTACTCAAGAAAGCCCACCTTGAATCCTGTTTTTAAGTATGCAAAAAAATACAAATTCTGTATCCATGTGAAACAAGTTGTGGTCTGACAAAATTGAACTTCTTGGCCTAAATGCAAAGCATTAGGTTTGGCGCAAATCTAACACGGCACATCACCTAATGAATACAATCCTTACTGTGAAGCATGGTGGCGGCAGCATCATGTTATGGGGATGTTTCTCATCGTTAAGGTCTCATCTAGATAGAAGGGGAAATTAATGGAGCAATGTACAGAAAAGTCCTTGAGGAAAACCCAGCATAAATCCAATTGAACATTTGTGGCATGACTTCAAGATTAATGTCCAATGCTCCCCAAGGAACTTAACAGAGCTTGAACAGTTTTGTAAAGAAGAATGGTCTGAACTGGCCAAATCTAGGTGTGCAAAGTTGGTAGACCTATCTGACTCACAGCTGTAATTGCTGCCAAAAATATTAACTCGGGAGATATGCAGTTATGATATCAGTTTTGTATTTATAATATGTATTTTTTTAAATCCACACAAATCCCCTTAAGTGTGGAGTATGGTGTGTGTAGATCGATCGATCGATCTCTCATGGTAATCAATTGCTATTTGCATTTGACATTGTCACTGGAATATTTATCCACCGTTTACATTATGGCTGGTGGGACCCACTCTTTGATGGTAAACAAAACTAAGTGGTTTTAATTTCATTGAACAATTGCAGATATGCTTCATGATATTAGCATTTCCTGAACAAGCCGACAGATGTCATCAGAGCTTAGCCATAGGTTATAAACCACCATGTAATATATGTCTGTTCTCCTTTAAAAAATATATATATTTGTTTTTTGTTGTTGTTATTTATATATATATATATAAATTATATACAAAAAAAAATGTATTGCAGAAAAAATAGTATACATACAAGTATACAAACAGACAATGATATCATATGCTAGGGGGTACAACAAATGACAGATTATACAAAGACCTTAAAAGATGCACACATATTGATTATTTTAACAGCTTTCTTATTAGAATAATGTAGAATGGTCTTAATGTACTGCTCGAATTCCTTATAGAAAACACAGAAGAGTGTTTTTTTATTAGTGAATTTACATTTATGAATATGACATTTTGCCATTAGCACAATTAGATTTGAGGTCAAATTGTTTTTCTTTATCCTTTTTATAGTTAAGGAAACCGAGCAGCACATTCTCCCATAAAAAACAAAAATTATCAAGAATATTAACAATTATTAAACTATTAATATCTTTCCATCATTTCTTTACATGTAGACAATGCCAAAATCAATGCAAAACTTTTTCTGGATTCTCAACACAAAAAGTATGGTTAATGTTAATGTATTTTGAGTTCCTTCATGATTCTCAGGGTAATACTTATGGATCATTCTGAAAGAGACCTCTTTGACCTTGTTAACAAGCAGGTATTTGTGTGGTAATAACCAGACTTTTCCCCCCAACAGATATATATGTCTGTTCTCACCATTTCAATGGTTGTATTTCACAACCTGTGAAGACTTTTGGTGGTAAAAGGACTATCTTGCTGTAACTGTTGGTTTGAGTTACAGAGGGCTATCGTGGTGGTGTGTCCATTAAAACATAGATGGTGGTTTGCGGTTCAATGGGCTGTTGCCCGGTTTATTATTTCAGTTGAATTGAAGATGAGAGATTTAAGGATGTGATGGTTAACAAGGATATAAAAACATACATGCATAAAGCAAACAAATTTATCAAACAGTAAATGTTCTCAATAAAATTATAGTATAAATTAAGAAATAACAACAAACTTACTTTGTCATAAACGCATCCAAAATACACAATATTACAAGAGAAAAGTTGTCTTGTAACAAAACACTGAAACTGAAATAGTAAGGTCTGCCACACTGATTCTTCTTCTTCTTTGGGACTAGGTTGGCGGATCACATCCAACTTAAAGGTGCATACACTGCCACATACTATGCTAAAGTGAGGCCAGTCACGGCGTACCTACATTAAATTATCTTAATTATTCCTATTCCTAAAAATAAAATAAAAAGTGCAACACCAACTGACCCTACACCTATATACACCACTATTTCATAAAAATATAAATCACCACCCCATTAACTCTTCTCCAGTGAAATATAATTGAACCAGGTACTTCTCTGCAGTTGCCATCTACACTCAATAAAAACCCACTACCCCATTACACTACTTTGACCATATCTGCCCCTGCCAACAGCCTGGAAGAATGGGACACAAATAACTAATGATTGGCTGTGAGAAATTGATGATAAAAACATTGTATAGGCTGTTTTGTTAAACTTCAGTGTGGCTTTTGACATTATCGATCATAGTCTTCTGCTGGAAAAACGTATGCGTTATGGTTTTACACCCCCTGCTATATTGTGGACAAAGAGTTAGCTGTCTAACAGAACACGGAGAATGTTCTTTAATGGAAGCCTCTTCAAAATAATCCAGGTAGAATCAGCAATTCCCCAGGGCAGCTGCATAAGCCCCTTACTTTTTTCAATCTTTACTAATGACATGCCACTGGTTTTGAGTAAAGCCAGTGTGTCTATGTATGCGGTTGACTCAACACTATACATGTCAGCTACTTCAGCGACTGCAACACTTAACAAAGAGCTGCATTTCGTTTCAGAATGGGTGACTAGGAATGTTAGTCCTAAATATTTCTAAAACTAAAATCATTCACTAAACCCTAAACCTCAACAAAATCTTGTAATAAATCATGTGTAAATAGAGCAAGTTGAGGTGACTAAACTTCTTGGAGTAACCCTGGATTGTAAACTGTCATGGTCAAAACATATTGATACAACAGTAGCTAAGATGGGGAGAAGTCTGTCCATAATAAAGCGCTGCTCTGCCTTTTTAACAGCACTATCAACAAGGCCGGTCCTACAGGCCCTAGTTTTATTGCACCTGTACTACTGTTCAGTCGTGGTTAGGTGCCACAAAAAGGGACTTAGGAAAATTGCAATTGGCTGAGAACAGGGCAGCAAAGCTGGCCCTTGGATGTACACAGAGAGCAAATATTAATAATATGCATGTCAATCTCTCCTGGCTCAAAGTGGAAGAGAGATTGACTTCCTCACTACTTGTATTTATGAGAGGTATTGATATGTTGAATGCACCGAGCTGTCTGTTTGAACTACTGGTGCACAGCTCGGACACCCATGCATACCCCACAAGACATGCCACAAGAGGTCTCTTCACAGTCCCCAAGTACAGAACAGACTATGGGAGGCCCACAGTACTACATAGAGCCATGACTACATGGAACTCTATTCCACATCAAGTAACTGATGCAAGCAGTAAAATTAGATTTAAAAACATAAAAATACACCTTATGGAACAGTGGGGACTGTGAAGCAACACAAACGTAGGCACAGACACATGCACTGCCTTGGAAGCAGCTAATGAGGATCCATAATGAATAAAAATACAAATACACCACGCCTCAACTCACCCTGTAATGCAGGGGTGTGCAACTCCAGTCCTCGAGGGCCTGATTGGTGTCACACGTTTTCTCCATCCCTAGCAAAATTGCATTCTAAACTGAAGATCATGATTAGGTGATTATTGGAGTCAGGTGTGTTAGCTGGAGCTGGGGCAAAACTGTGACACCAATCAAGCCCTCGAGGACTGGAATTGCCCACCCCTGCTGTAACGCTTCTGAAGTTAAATCTCATCTACCCAAATACTTCTCTGCAGCTGCCACCACAACATCTATTTTCTGTGATTTACTTTCCATTTCTGCGGTACAGTTGATATCCATTACTATGAACGCTAAGATGCCAACCTTACTGAAAAATACCTCACACGTTACCCTATCCCTCTGCACTGGCTCAAATCTACGACTCACTGCAATCCTCTCAGGATCCTTCACCTTTGACCCATCCTCCTCCATTTTCTTCACTGCCTCAGCATATGACACCCTCTGCACTACTCTGACTCTGGCCACTTCTATCTGCCTCTCTCGCAGCTGACACTTCCGATCCCCAGCAACATGATCACCCCTACAATTGAAACACACACAACTTTATCCTCCGAACCTTCACAATCCTCTGTCCTATGGTTGCCTCCACACTTCCCACATCTTGGAATCTCCCTCATACACACTGCTGCAACATGACCATAAACGTTGCACCTGAAACAGCTCAGTGGATTCTGAACAAAAGCTTTAACAGGATAATTGATGTATCCTAATGTAACAGTATAACTTTACGTCAGTCCCCTCGCCCCGACCCGGGCGCGAACCAGGGACCCTCTGCACACATCAACAACTGACACCCACAAAGCGTCGTTACCCATCGCTCCACAAAAGCCGCGGCCCTTGCAGAGCAAGGAGCAACACTACTTCTAGGTTTCAGAGCAAGTGATGTAACTGATTGAAACGCTACTAGCGCGTACCCGCTAACTAGCTAGCCATTTCACATCCGTTACACTCACCCCCCTTTCAACCTCCTCCTTTTCCGCAGCAACCAGTGATCCGGGTCAACAGCATCAATGTAACAGTATAACTTTACGTCAGTCCCCTCGCCCCGACCCGGGCGCGAACCAGGGACCCTCTGCACACATCAACAACTGACACCCACGAAGCGTCGTTACCCATCGCTCCACAAAAGCCGCGGCCCTTGCAGAGCAAGGAGCAACACTACTTCTAGGTTTCAGAGCAAGTGATGTAACTGATTGAAACGCTACTAGCGCGTACCCGCTAACTAGCTAGCCATTTCACATCCGTTACACTAACATGACTTTGTCTGGTAGAGACTCTGACTCAAAAGGACTGACAATGACTCTTCTATTTCACCATGCTCCCCACCGGGTCTGCGTCGCACCAAATGCAGGGCATCACAAACACCAGGAATTTTCTACTTCAATTGCTCCACACTTAACTCAGAAATCACTATTTTCGATACAAAGTCTTTGTTGCCAACCATGTAACTAAAATCCTGGACCACACATCACCTCAGGACTGGAGGTATGTTGACACACAGATCAACCCAGCAGATGACATCCCCAGAGGAAAGAGTCTGGCTGAGTTGTCGGCTCCACACAGGTTGAATCATGGCCCTCCATTCCTTCACCTACCCCCTAATCAGTGGCCAAAGACTCGCTCTGTAGCACCACAGGAGTAACTATCAGAGTTGAGAAAACCACTGTGACTCCGCTGCCAGACGCCACTCACTTCAATACCTGGAATGAACTGATTGAAGCCACTTACCAGTCCATCAACCAAACTCCGCCTCAAAACCCTGGTTCTCCAGCTACTGGTGGTTCTCAATGTGAGATCCTGCTCCTCCAGCACTCCCAGAGAAATTCCTTCCCAGAAGACCTCCATACGCTGGAAAGTGGTAAAGTAGTCCCTTTGAAAAGCCGCCTCCAAAACCTCTCTCCTGAATTGGACAAGTCTACAGGTCTCATTCAAGTTGGGAGCTAGCTCCGGAGAGCTGAGACTCTCGAACCAGAACTGGTGCACCCAGCAGTGCTGTATTCGAAGAACGCAATCACTCGCCTCATCAAACACTATGACAAGCTTTTCCATCTTGGTGCCGATAGGTTGTTTGCTGACATCCACTGCCATTTCTAGGTTCTGAAGGGACGTCAAAATCAAATCAAATCAAATCAAATCAAATCAAATGTATTTATATAGCCCTTCGTACATCAGCTGATATCTCAAAGTGCTGTACAGAAACCCAGCCTAAAACCCCAAACAGCAAGCAATGCAGGTGTAGAAGCACGGTGGCTAGGAAAAACTCCCTAGAAAGGCCAAAACCTAGGAAGAAACCTAGAGAGGAACCAGGCTATGAGGGGTGGCCAGTCCTCTTCTGGCTGTGCCGGGTGGAGATTATAACAGAACATAGCCAAGATGTTCAAATGTTCATAAATGACCAGCATGGTCAAATAATAATAATCACAGTAGTTGTCGAGGGTGCAGCAAGTCAGCACCTCAGGAGTAAATGTCAGTTGGCTTTTCATAGCCGATCATTAAGAGTATCTCTACTGCTCCTGCTGTCTCTAGAGAGTTGAAAACAGCAGGTCTGGGACAGGTAGCACGTCCGGTGAACAGGTCAGGGTTCCATAGCCGCAGGCAGAACAGTTGAAACTGGAGCAGCAGCACGGCCAGGTGGACTGGGGACAGCAAGGATTCATCAGGGCAGGTCGTCCTGAGGCATGGTCCTAGGGCAGGTCCTCCGAGAGAGAGAAAGAGAGAAAGAGAGAATTAGAGAGAGCATACTTAAATTCACACAGGACACCGGATAAGATAGGAGAAGTACTCCAGATATAACAAACTGACCCTAGCCCCCCGACACATAAACTACTGCAGCATAAATACTGGAGGCTGAGACAGGAGGGGTCAGGAGACACTGTGGCCCCATCCGATGATACCCCCGGACAGGGCCAAACAGGAAGGCTATAACCCCACCCACTTTGCCAAAGCACAGCCCCCACACCACTAGAGGGATCACTTCAACCACCAACTTACCATCCTGAGACAAGGCTGAGTATAGCCCACAAAGATCTCCGCCATGGCACAACCCAAGGGGGGGCGCCAACCCAGACAGGAAGATCACGTCAGTGACTCAACCCACTCAAGTGACGCACCCCTCCTAGGGACGGCATGAAAGAGCACCAGTAAGCCAGTGACTCAGCCCCTGTAATAGGGTTAGAGGCAGAGAATCCCAGTGGAGAGAGGGGAACCGGCCAGGCAGAGACAGCAAGGGCGGTTCATTGCTCCAGAGCCTTTCCGTTCACCTTCACACTCCTGGGCCAGACTACACTCAATCATATGACCCACTGAAGAGATGAGTCTTCAGTAAAGACTTAAAAGTTGAGACCGAGTCTGCGTCTCTCACATGGGTAGGCAGACCATTCCATAAAAATTGAGATCTATAGGAGAAAGCCCTGCCTCCAGCTGTTTGCTTAGAAATTCTAGGGACAATTAGGAGGCCTGCGTTTTGTGACCATAGCGTACGTGTAGGTATGTACGGCAGGACCAACTCGGAAAGATAGGTAGGAGCAAGCCCATGTAACGCTTTGTAGGTTAACAGTAAAACCTTGAAATCAGCCCTTGCCTTAACAGGAAGCCAGTGTAGGGAGGCTAGCACTGGAGTAATATGATCAAATATTTTGGTTCTAGTCAGGATTCTAGCAGACGTATTTAGCACTAACTGAAGTTTATTTAGTGCTTTATCCGGGTAGCCGGAAAGTAGAGCATTGCAGTAGTCTAGAAGTAACAAAAGCATGGACCAATTTCTCTGCATCATTTTTGGACAGAACATTTCTGATTTTTGCAATGTTACGTAGATGGAAAAAAGCTGTCCTTGAAACAGTCTTGATATGTTCGTCAAAAGAGAGATCAGGGTTCAGAGTAACGCCGAGGTCCTTCACAGTTTTATTTGAGACGACTTTACAACCATCAAGATTAATTGTCAGATTCAACAGAAGATCTCTTTGTTTCTT
Source organism: Salvelinus alpinus (assembly GCF_045679555.1). NCBI lineage: Eukaryota > Metazoa > Chordata > Actinopteri > Salmoniformes > Salmonidae > Salvelinus > Salvelinus alpinus. The sequence continues at coordinate 28,119,022 of NC_092102.1, read as the reverse complement.
GGGACCTAGAACAAGCATCTCTGTTTTGTCCGAGTTTAAAAGTAGAAAGTTTTCAGCCATCCACTTCCTTATGTCTGAAACACAGGCTTCTAGCGAGGGCAATTTTGTGGCTTCACCATGTTTCATTGAAATGTACAGCTGTGTGTCATCCGCATAGCAGTGAAAGTTAACATTATGTTTTCGAATGACATCCCCAAGAGGTAAAATATATAGTGAAAACAATAGTGGTCCCAAAACGGAAGCTTGAGGAACACCGAAATGTACAGTTGATTTGTCAGAGGACAAACCATTCACAGAGACAAACTGATATCTTTCCGACAGATAAGATCTAAACCAGGCCAGAACTTGTCAGTGTAGACCAATTTGGGATTCCAATCTCTCCAAAAGAATGTGGTGATCGATGGTATCACAGGCAGCACTAAGGTCTAGTAGCACGAGGACAGATGCAGAGCCTCGGTCTGACGCCATTAAAAGGTCATTTACCACCTTCACAAGTGCAGTCTCAGTGCTATGATGGGGTCTAAAACCAGACTGAAGCATTTCGTATACATTGTTTGTCTTCAGGAAGGCAGTGAGTTGCTGCGCAACAGCTTTTTCCATTTTCTTTGAGAGGAATGGAAGATTCGATATAGGCCGATAGTTTTTTATATTTTCTGGATCAAGATTTGGCTTTTTCAAGAGAGGCTTTATTACTGCCACTTTTAGTGAGTTTGGTACACATCCTGTGGATAGAGAGCCGTTTATTATGTTCAACATAGGAGGGCCAAGCACATGAAGCAGCTCTTTAAGTAATTTATTTGGAATAGGGTCCAGTATGCAGCTTGAAGGTTTAGAGGCCATGATTATTTTCATCATTGTGTCAAGAGATATAGTACTAAAACACTTAAGTGTCTCTCTTGATCCTAGGTGCTGGCAGAGTTGTGCAGACTCAGGACAGCTGAGCTTTGGAGGAATACGCAGATTTAAAGAGGAGTCCGTAACTTGCTTTCTAATGATCATGATCTTTTCCTCAAAGAAATTCATGAATTTATTACTGCTGAAGTGAAAGCCATCCTCACTTGGGGAATGCTGCTTTTTAGTTAGCTTTGCGACAGTATCAATTCTTTTGGGGGGATTGTTCTTATTTTCCTCAATTAAGTTGGAAAAATAGGATGATCGAGCAGCAGTGAGGGCTCTTCGATACTGCACGGTACTGTCTTTCCAAGCTAGTCGGAAGACTTCCAGTTTGGTGTGGCGCCATTTCCGTTCCAATTTTCTGGAAGCTTGCTTCAGAGCTCGGGTATTTTCTGTATACCAGGGAGCTAGTTTCTTATGACAAATGTTTTTAGTTTTTAGGGGTGCAACTGCATCTAGGGTATTGCGCAAGGTTAAATTGAGTTTCTCAGTTAGGTGGTTAACTGCTTCTACAGTTAACCACTGTAACCGTGCTTCTACACCTGCATTGCTTGCTGTTTGGGGTTTTAGGCTGGGTGTCTGTACAGCACTTCGAGATATTAGCTGATGTACGAAGGGCTATATAAAATAAACTTGATTTGATTTAACTGATTTTTGTCCTCTGACGTCCTTGGGTAGGCAGAAGGAGTCTGGAAGGGCATCAAGGAATCTTTGTGTTGTCTGAGAATTTATAGCACGACTTTTGATGCTCCTTGGTTGGGGTCTGAGCAGATTATTTGTTGCGATTGCAAACGTAATAAAATGGTGGTCCGATAGTCCAGGATTATGAGGAAAAACATTAAGATCTACAACATTTATTCCATGGGACAAAACTAGGTCCAGAGTATGTTTGTGTCAGTGAGTAGGTCCAGAGACATGTTGGACAAAACCCACTAAGTCGATGATGGCTCCGAAAGCCTTTTGGAGTCGGTCTGTGGACTTTTCCATGTGAATATTAAAATAACCAAATATTAGAATATTATCTGCTATGACTACAAGGTCCGATAGGAATTCAGGGAACTCAGTGAGGAACGCTGTATATGGCCCAGGAGGCGTGTAAACAGTAACTATAAAAAGTGATTGAGTAGGCTGCATAGATTTCATGACTAGAAGCTCAAAAGACGAAAACGTCATTTTTTTTTTGTATATTGAAATTTGGTATCGGAAATGATAGCAACACCTCCGCCTTTGCGGGATGCACGGGGGATATGGTCACTAGTGTAACCAGGAGGTGAGGCCTCATTTAACACAGTAAATTCATCAGGCTTAAGCCATGTTTCAGTCAGGCCAATCACACCAAGATTATGATCAGTGATTAGTTCATTGACTATAACTGCCTTTGAAGTGAGGGATCTAACATTAAGTAGCCCTATTTTGAGATGTGAGGTATCACGATCTCTTTCAATAATGGCAGGAATGGAGGAGGTCTTTATCCTAGTGAGATTGCTAAGGCGAACACCGCCATGTTTAGTTTTGCCCAACCTAGGTCGAGGCACAGACACAGTCTCAATGGGGATAGCTGAGCTGACTACACTGACTATGCTAGTGGCAGACACCACTAAGCTGGCAGGCTGACTAGCAGCCTGCTGCCTGGCCTGCACCCTATTTCATTGTGGAGCTAGAGGAGTTAGAGCCCTGTCTATGTTGGTAGATAAGATGAGAGCACCCCTCCAGCTAGGATGGAGTCCGTCACTCCTCAGCAGGCCAGGCTTGGTCCTGTTTGTGGGTGAGTCCCAGAAAGAGGGCCAATTATCTACAAATTGTATCTTTTGGGAGGGGCAGAAAACAGTTTTAAACCAGCGATTGAGTTGTGAGACTCTGCTGTAGAGCTCATCACTCTCCCTAACTGGGAGGGGGCCAGAGACAATTTCTCGATGGCGACACATCTTTCTAGCTGATTTACACGCTGAAGCTATGTTGCGCTTGGTGACCTCTGACTGTTTCATCCTAACATCGTTGGTGCCGACGTGGATAACAATATCTCTATACTCTCTACACTCGCCAGTTTTAGCTTTAGCCAGCACCATCTTCAACAAAATATCTGTAGCCATAAACAATATTCATACACTTTCACAATAATTATGCATAATTATAATTAATCATGAAATATTCCATGATGCTTAGTTTTCTTAGCACAGGTTTTCCTTTATTTCAAAATCAACATATGGCCAAAGACTAATCCATACACAGCCATCATCACTAACACGTGACATAGACAATACAAAATAAATATACATCAACATCTCCATTCACTTTGTTCTTCATTATCAAATAAATATTAAATACGTTCATCACATTTTTCCTAGTTCATTGCAAAGGTGTCTCAAAATACTTTATGGAAATAAAATAAATGATATAAACAAAAATCTAACTCTTTAAAAAATTATCAAAACTTGTCGGTTACAAAATATTTGCACTTAAAAAAGATCCCAGTATTTCAAATAAATAAGATATATAAAACAATTTATAGTTGATATTTTAAAATATTTCCTCTTTTTCAACAATGCAGAGGATAAACAAGTCCTCTCGGTCGCTGTTTAAAAATGTCTTCAGTGTCATTTTTTTTGTAAAAATAAATAAATAGGTCAATAAATAAATGCTGAATAAATAAGCAAAATGAACACAACATGAATAAATAATATATTAAACAGACTAAAATTCATACACAACAATAATAATGAAATCACAAACTATTCCTGGAAGTGCAATATTTATGCCCATAAATACTATCGACATTACTCAATAGGGTTGGAACACAAGTACACTATTTTGGAGCGTATGTTATGATGGGGTATTGGAGCCAGTATACTGCATTCTTAGTCTGTTCTGTACAATTAAAGTGGATGTCTTTTTTTATTATACCCCTCAAAAGGTTCCCAAACACCCACACCAACACATATTACTCCAATGCGCACAAAAACACTTGTGTGTCCATTGATCCTGTTAACCTTCATGCAAACAGGGAGGGGAGCAACATGAAATGGACAACATATTTTCTCCAAAACAAATAAGAGAAAAACCAAGTATATATTCCAAAAGCAAGGGATGATTATTTATGGTTGTTGGGTTTTGTATACCCAGACACCATGTCACCTTGCCTTCTCTCTCCTCTTCTGCCTCTCTTTTGTATGTTCCATTATGTCTCACCACACTTTTAGAGACTACACTTCGATGCCTTTTACTGCTTGGTTGATGGACTCCAACAGAGCGCGGTTCTCCGGGTTTTGGTAGCAATCTTTATTGGAGAACATATGGGTCAAGGTGTCCACGTAATTATCGAAGTTCTGGTCCGACATAGGTTCCTGCTGAAGTAAACACAAGTAACGCTTTAAAGACAAGTTGTATGCGTTAATTTGTAAGCGAGTGCCGTTGCATTTGTGGAGAGTATGTGGGTGTGCGTGAGTGCATACATGCTCTGAGTGATCCATCCCTATGTGTAACTCACCATGTGTGGCAGCCGGATGTTGGACAGGCTGCGGATCAGAGCTTGGCTCAGGCCAGACAGCTCCATGTACAGGGCATCGTTACTCTCCTCGATCTGCTTGTTTTCCTCCTCCATACTCTTCAGGTTCTTCTCCATGGATGAGATCTGGAGCAGAGAATCACCAATCAATCAACCACAGTTCTTCAGTCAGCCACAAACCAGTCAGAAACACTCTTTTTACAATCTGTTTTTGATTTTGAATTGAATTAGGAATGTACGGTCGGGACAGTATTTAGTGGGTATTGTTAACAAGTGTCAGACTCACCTGTGTGTGCAGGTTCATCATATCATCCTCCATCTCTGAGTTGGACTCACTCAGTTCCCCGATCTCTTTGTTCAGCTGCTTGATATCTTCATCATTATCCAGAACTATGGAAATTAAGCAACCAGTAACAACCAATAAAACAACTAGAAACAGTCAAACATAATTGAAGATCATCCAGTTTTACTGATGTATTGTTGACTTGACACACTCATAATGTTGGGACAAATCCTAACTTCCACTGAAATCAATGCATGACTAAGTGAACATTTGAGTTAAGTGGAAATTACGATTTTCCCTGTTATGCAGAAACTGTCAGATTAAACATTTAAGTTACTGTATATCCCCAGACTTACCATCGCTGGCCTTGAACTTTGCTGTAATGTACTCGTCTCCAGGGAACCTGGTTCTCTTCTTATTAGCGGAGGCTCTGGGACAACCAGAGAGACTTGGAACAACAGAAGAGGAACAGAGAGATGAGGCTAGGGATGGAGCACTGCTAGAACAGGGCCAGTTAGTTTAGTTCATTTTAATATGCCAATCACTTTTTTGTCTTTATACAATATGTTTTCCTGTGCTTTAAAAACCTGACTAGATGTAAAAATCTATCAAATGAAATGAAATCATAAAATAAACAACCTCAATAATAACCTATAATAGGTTAATAATGTTTCAGGATTAGGCCCAGCTTTTTGTAAAGTGTTTGCACGAACCCCGCCAAAAAACAATTGAATTTGATTGAGTGTAATACCTGCGGTGTGTGAGGAAGCTGCCGTTGGCGTGTCCTGATCCATCACAGCCGGGGGTGGGACAGGTGGGGCCCTCCGTCTTAAAGGCCTTCCAGGAGAAAGGAGAACCGTTGAGGAGCCCCTCCTTCTGACGCCTCGCTGCCAGCGGGCACCCGTATGCACTACGGTGGGTGGCATACTTCCCACTGATGTGGCCCAGGCTGTCACAGCCGGGCACCGGGCATCTACTAATGGAGGGGGGAAAGTCAGGGATGACAGGGAATGAGAGGGGAAAGGATAGAAAGAGAGAGACAGAGGAAAGCAATCAGCAATAGTTTGAAAACTAGAGGGCCGAAAAAAGGGCGGTCTGTTGTGTGGATGGTAAAGAAAAGGAATGGTTTGTCGTGGACCAACCTTAAAAGCTCAGAGTCTTCCTTGTCATCCTTGGTGGGTGTTGTTTTGACGGCACCTTTCTTAGCACGGGGGCATCCAGACAAACTGACAGAGACGTAGAGAGAAATTTGAATAAAGTCCTTTTTATATTATCCTCCAGTTGGATTTTCTAGGATTACATTTTTTTTAAACAAAAGCAATAAATGATCTGTGCATACCTTCTATGGGAGGCGTAGTTTCCAGTGATGTGACCTGATCCATCGCATTCAGGGGTCGGACACCTGGGAGTCAACCAGAGAAAAGTCAAGTCAGCATAGCACTGCATGAGATATTCATATTTGTTGCAAATGTAGAGATGATATGAAAGCGCTTTGTCATAAAAGTAGCTAACACTTTCTCTATGGGATAGAATTTGTTTGACACAGGAGATCGCAGCAGAGGGAAAACACATCCCCACGCATTGTAGTGACAATACAAAGGGTTCAGTCATGTCAGTATAAAGTAGGGTTATAACAGGGATAGAAAACTCTGGTCAAGGAGGGCCGCAGTGTGTGAAGGTTTTTATTCCAGCCCAGCACTAACACACCTAATTAAAATCCTTGAAGTCAGACAACAATTAGGTTTTTAGGTGTGTTGGAGCTGAACTGGAACCAATGCCTGCACACATGCCTGGGTTAGAAAGAAGGAAGGAAGGGGTAATACAAGCACAGACATACTTCAGTTCAGCAGAGTGGGCAGCCATGAGGGTCCGAAGAGACTTATCAGCAAGAGGACAGCCTGACAGACTAAAGATATGGAAAATATATATATAGACAGAGTATATTGTGTAGTCATTTAATAAGGGCAGAATAAAGGAAAGATCACAATCATAACAATGAATACTGTTTACAGGACTCATAGTAGCACATGATAAGAGCAATAGAGTATAGTAATTATTGAAAGTTCAGGATTTTTTATACAGATGTGTAGATTAGTTGACATTCAGTGTCAGTGAAACACTATAAATGCAGCTGTAAGACGTACAATGTGAAACAGCGCTAGCGACTGCATTGGTTGTAATGCAGGGGAGTAGGGCTGTGTCATACCTCCGATGTGAAGCGTAGTTTCCAGTGATGTGCCCACTGCCATCACAACCTGGGGTGGGACACCTGGAGATAATTGGGAAAGATTAGAAATTCATTCAAAAACATGAGGGTGGATGGCAGTACTACTTTGAACTGAATTCTTTATAATGGTGATGTGTCAGCCTTGATATTAGAGTACTAGGTAGAGAGACATAGATAATTAAAATGTAGGTTATTTTTTACTTATAGTGTTGTTATGAATGCTGGATTGAAGTTATTTTAGAGTATTCTTACAGTAGAACCTCTTTTTTGCAGTCTTTGGGCGAGAACTGGACCTTGAAGCTGGACGTGGTGACCTCGCCTGGGTACTTCCTGTCCTCCATGCTCTCCTGGGTGATGTCATCATCTTCTGCGTCAGAGGAGGTGTAGGAGTGGGCCACATAGTCCATCTGGCAGAAGGTCAAACAAACACAGGTAAGGATGGAGATTATAGTTCATCATTTAATCCACCCTTTATTCAAAAGATGACAGCTCCAGTATAAAAAATCATATAATCAGAACATAATCACACAAGTCTCACCTTGCCATATTTCCAATTGTCGTGTATCACTGGAAGCTGAGGCTAGAACACACACTAACCTCTCTCAAGACTATTACATTACCTTGATTCAGTGCAGCCCTCAGGTTCATTTCAAATCAGAAACGTCTAACACATCATTGTGATCTCTACAGCGCTGTTGGCTGGTCGTCATTGACCTTGCGTAGGCTTAAACACTGGTATACACTGATTTATAAGGCCATATTGGGTAAAATGCCATTTTATCTCTGTTCTTTTTTAGTCAGGTCAGTAAATAAATATTGATTACGGTCCCATTCTGATTTGCTTCTAACAGTACCAAAAATTAGAACAGAACATGTTAGAAATAGTTTTTGTTACTTAGCTCCGTGGTCCTGGAATTCTCTCCTGAACATTTAAAAATGTGATGATCTAGAATCATTGGTGGAGTTTAAACACTTGATCGATGTATATATCATAGAAGAGTGTAATTGTTTGTAGGCCAGCTGTTTTTAGTCAAGACGTTTGTGTTTTTAATGTACAATGTTTTTGTTTTATATGTTTATGTTTATAGTTTTGTTTACTGTTGTTTTGGTGTATGTAAGTTGTTTTGTCTGAAACGTTGTTCCCTCTGCTGCTATTGGACCAGGTCTCTCTTGGAAAAGAGATGTTATCTCAATGAGAAAAAACCTGTATAAATAAAGGTAAAATAAAAAATAAAGATTATCATAATTCCAATGGTTTGGGGTTAGTCGCAGACTTGGCATAAAGCAGTTACCTCATCCTGCTCCTCCTTCTCTTTGGGACAGTTTGGCTTAGTGAAGTCCAGAGGCCCCTCCAACTCCTCCTGTAGGTGGCCCTGGGACGAGGGAACGTCTCCCGGGTGCTGCGAGGAGGAGGAAGAACAGGGGTCTGGTGATTGCATCCCTTCCATCTTGATGGGCTTCTTCATGCTCAGGTCCAGTGTCCCATTCTCATCCACTTCAATATCTATGTCCTGAAGGTACAAGGACTATGTTAACACGTGTGTGTGTGTGTGTGTGTGTGTGTGTGTGTGTGTGTGTGTGTGTGTGTGTGTGTGTGTGTGTGTGTGTGTGTGTGTGTGTGTGTGTGTGTGTGTGTGTGTGTGTGTGTGTGTGTGTGTGTGTGTGCGTGTGTGCGTGTGTGCGTGCGTGCGTGTGTGCGTGTGTAGTAATGCAGTGTGTCTAATAAATAATTTCAAGAGGGAAAAATATATTCTTTATAAAGTCAACCACCAACAGGCTAGGCTGGGCTGAGCTGGGTAGCAGAGAGGCCTACCTTGCCAGCTGGGTCCTGCTGTTTGGTGCTAAGGTTCTCTGGACTCTCCCAGCAGCGTGTGGACAGGTTCAGAATGGCAGTGGCAGCCATGTGAGCAGCCTCGGCATCATGGGTGTAATCGTAGCCACTGGAGGACGAGGAGGAGCTGCTCTTTGCATATCCTCCCGAGAAGCTATGGCCCGGGGACGTGGCCTTAGGGAATGGTTTAGCTGTAGAGGAGAGAGAGGGTGGGTGTGTGCCAATGAGAATTTACCTTCACAGTATAACACGCCCCAAGCCGCCATTACAGTTCTCCTATAACCAGCAGGGTCATGATCCTAGACTATCAACCAATTTCTCTCATGAATACATACTAACGTGAAACGAAAAAGTTATGTTTTGTTAGTTAAAGGGACAGTTCACCCAAATTACAAAATGACATACGTTTCCTTACCCTGTAAGCAGTCTATGGGCAAGGTATGACAGCAATACATGCCTTAGTTTAGTTTCCCTGGCACTGTTTTCACATGCTAACGTTTAAGGAAGTCATGGGACTTATATTTGCATTTTTCATGCATCATGTTCAAATCATCTATAAGTGACTTTGTTGAGCTTCAAAATCAATTGGGGGAGACACTCTAGACCCAAACAATTACAGACCTATATCTATCCTACCCTGCCTTTCTAAGGTCTTCGAAAGCCAAGTTAACAAACAGATTACCGACCATTTTGAATCCCACCGTACCTTCTCCGCTATGCAATCTGGTTTCCGAGCTGGTCATGGGTGCACCTCAGCCACGCTCAAGGTCCAAAACGATATCATAACCGCCATCGATAAGAGACAATACTGTGCAGCTGTATTCATCGACCTGGCCAAGGCTTTCGACTCTGTCAATCACCACATTCTTATTGGCAGACTCAACAGCCTTGGTTTCTCAAATGATTGCCTCGCCTGGTTCACCAACTACTTCTCTGATAGAGTTCAGTGTGTCAAATCGGAGGGCCTGTTGTCCGGACCTTTGCAGTCTCTATGGGTGTGCCACAGGGTTCAATTCTCGGGTCCGACTCTCTTCTCTGTATACATCAATGATGTCGCTCTTGCTGCTGGTGATTCTCTGATCCACCTCTACGCAGACGACACCATTCTGTATACCTCTGGCCCTTCTTTGGACACTGTGTTAACAACCTCCAGATGAGCTTCAAAGCCACACAACTCTCCTTCCGTGGCCTCCAACTGCTCTTAAATGCAAGTAAAACTAAATCATGCTCTTCAACCGATCACTGCCTGCACCTGCCCGCCCATCCAGCATCACTACTCTGGATGGTTCTGATTTAGAATATGTGGACAACTACAAATACCTAGGTGTCTGGTTAGACTGTAAACTCTCCTTCCAGACTCACATTAAACATCTCCAATCCAAAATGAAATCTAGGATCGGCTTCCTATTTCGCAACAAATCATCTTTCACTCATTCTGCCAAACATACCCTCGTAAAAATGACCATCCTACCGATTCTCGACTTTGGCGATGTCATTTACAAAATAGCCTCCAACACTCTACTCAACAAATTGGATGCAGTCTATCACAGTGCCATCCGTTTTGTCACCAAAGTCCCATATACTACCCATCACTGCAACCTGTACGCTCTCGTTGGCTGGCCCTTGCTTCATACTCGTCGCCAAACCCACTGGCTCCAAGTCATCTACAAGTCTCTGCTAGGTAAAGCCCCGCCTTATCTCAGCTCACTGGTCACCATAGCAGCACCTACCCGTAGCACGCGCTCCAGCAGGTATATCTCACTGGTCACCCCAAAAGCTAATTCTTCCTTTGGCTGCCTCACCTTCCAGTTCTCTGCTGCCAATGACTGGAACAAACTGAAAAAATCACTGAAGCTGGAGACTCTTATCTCCCTCACTAGCTTTAAGAACCAGCTGTCAGAGCAGCTCACAGATCCCTGCACCTGTACATAGCCCATCTGTAAATAGCCCATCCAACTACCTCATCCCCAGATTGTATTTATTTATTTATCTTGCTCCTTTGCACCCCAGTATCTCTACTTGCACATTCATCTTCTGCACATTCTACCATTCCAGTGTTTAATTGCTATATTGTAATCACTTCGCCACCATGGCCTATTTATTGCCTTACCTCCCTTATCCTACCTCATTTGCACATGCTGTATAAAGACTTTACTTTTATTTTATTTTATTAAATTTAAAAAATGCAAGTGCTTTTGGATGATTTGGACATGATGCGCGGAAAATGCTAATATCGGTCTCATGACTTGAATAAGATTTGTGCCACAAATGCTAAAAAGTTAGCATGTGGAAACAGTGCCAGAGAAACAAACCAGAGCATGAATTGCTGTGATACCTTGTCCATAGAATGCTTACATGGTAAAAAAAAAAATGTCATTTTGGTTTCCAACAGAAATTCAACAAATGCCAAGATCATCTTACATTTGAAGGCTTTGGGTGAGGTTTGGCTGGTGGCGGGTATCTTTGGAACCAGCAAAGGCTTCCCAAACACCTGGACGTCGAAGCTTGCATAGTCGAAGGAGACCTTGGAGTATTTCTCCAGCTCTTTGGCCAGGTTGGCGCGGGGTGTGGCAGGCACCATGTTGGGTCTGTAGCCGTACTGAGGGATCTCCAGCTGCTTCACAAAACACATAGGTCTGTAGGAGAGAGAGAGAGAGAGAGAGAGAGAGAGAGAGAGAGAGAGAGAGAGAGAGAGAGAGAGAGAGAGAGAGAGAGAGAGAGAGAGAGAGAGAGAGAGAGAGAGAGAGAGAGAGAGAGAGAGAGAGAGAGAGAGAGAGAGAGAGAGAGAAGAGAGAGAGAGAGAGAAAAGAGAGAGAGAGAGAGAGAGAGAAAAGAGAGAGAGAGAGAAAAGAGAGAAAAGAGAGAGAGAGAGAGAGAGAGAGAGAGAGAGAGAGAGAAGTGAAAGGTAAGAGACAGAGGTGGTGAAACAGTCAGAACATTTTGTACAAGAGAAGGGGTAAAAGATTAGTAAAATGCATCAGATGGACAGCTATTGTAGTAAGTGGAGATATGGAGAAAGGGAGGACCAGAGAGGGCTCACCTGAGAACTCTGTCTGAATGTGGGCTCCCAGTTGCGGGCTCGCTGACTGAAGGCTGGGGGTGACTGGGGGTGACATGGCCCCCCTTGGAGAGTTTCTCTGCAGCTGCTATGGGACAACCGGACAGACTGAGAGGGACAAAGAGAGATAGTGAAAATGTATACATTTTCTCATAGAATCCCACCAGAAATAGAAGGTCAATGTCAGGTTGTAATCGTTGGACGGTATAATACCTGCGGTGTGTGTTGCGATTGCTGTTTACGTGACCCTGGCCTATGCATCCTGGAGTTGGACACTTCAGCACGTTCTCGTGCATGGCCAGTACTAGGGAGAGATAGACAGAGAGATATAAGAATGTGTGTCAGATATGCAAATTGTTCAAACGAGTACGTGTAATGTTTCGCTGTTAGAACTTTGGTATTAGCGTGTTAGTGCTCTGCTAGTACTCACTCTCAGGTGGGATCCTGTCTTTGTGAGGGCACCCAGAGAGGCTGCGGTGGTGGGGGTACAGCCCAGTCACATGGCCCGTCCCATCACACCCAGGGGTAGGGCATTTCACCTCCTTCTTTTCTGGATGGGAAGGGGAGAGATGTTGAGTGAGCAAAATCCCTAACAATTGGAACATGATTCTGATTCTATGGCGGGTTAAAAGATATCCTGATAAAGCATAAACTTTCCTACCTTTGCTGTGGTGTCCTCTGTGTCGCATGGCTTGGTCCATGGCTTTGCTGGCCCTGTCGTCGGGGCTGTGGTAGTGCTGGTGCTCTGGAGACTGTTGGTCGACGTGCGGCCCTCTCACCTGCTCGGCCTTCAGGGCGATGGCTTGCTCCAGCAGTCCCAAGTTCCCCCGGGTCATATCCCAGGTCTCTGAGTCATCTGTCACACCCGAACCCTGTGAGAGACAGTCATCTTCCTCCTCCTCTTCCTCCTCATCTTCCTCTTCCTCAGATCGTATCTCAATGGCCACTGTGGTAGGTGGGGCTTTGTGAGAGTCGTGGTCCTCTTCTTCCACCTCCCCTGCTTCTGTTTCCTCCTCTTCTTCCTCCTCCTCTTCCTCCTCTTCAGTCAACGGGGAACCAATCTTTACCTCCCCCACTGCCACTTCTGTATCCTCACATTCCTGAGCAGGAGTACTAGGGGCAAGAGGGATGGCAGGCTCCATGTAGACCACCTCATCCTCCTCTTCCTCCTTTTCTTCCTCTACCTCCTCTTCCACCTCCTCCTCTTCCTCCTCCTCCTCCTTTTCCTCTCCCTTCTTCTCTTCTTCTTCATCTCCCTCCTCTTTTGCCGGATGCCTGCTATAGTCGCCACTGGAATACTGGTGATCTGAGATCTCCTGACTCACAAATTGCCTCTCCTCCTCTTTCTCTTCCTCCCCTCCTCCCTCCTCCTCCTCCTCCTCTCCTACCTCCTCCTTTTGCTTCTCCTCACTCTCTGCTCTCCCTGTTTCATTGTCGCCTTTGGGCTGCTCTATTGTTCTGTGTACATCAACTGTATCCTCATCTTCCTCCTCCTCCTCCTCCTCAGCGGCCTGTATCTCTGCCACTACTTGCACCTCCTCTTTGTGTCTGTCTGCCTCTGCCTCTGCTTCTGCCTCTGTGGAAGCTTGCTGTTGGGTTGTGGTGGCTGTGTCCTTCTGCGAAGTCCCTGCTTCAGGTACAGCTATGGTGTCGGACTCAACAGATGTCTCTTTTTCGGTGTCTTCGGGTACCACCTGTGAGCAATCGGCTGTGTACAGTGCAGAGTTGATAGGTTATTGCTAAATAATGAACGCTCCCTGTATTTGTCTTTCCATCAATACTTACTTTAGTATCATCATCAATCTGTACCACTGCAATAGCCAATAGCAATCCATGATAAATGTGATATATTCCTTGGATTCTGGTCTTCTCTTGACTCACCTTTCATGGACATGGCTGGGTTTGGCGTTTTGCTATTTTCCTTCTCTTTCTGCTCCTCCTCCTCTGACTCCTCTCCCTCCTTATGCTCTGCCTCACTGGCGGCGTCACTGTCTGCTGTGTTGAAGCCCTCGTCCATGGCCAACTTCAGGGGCAGGGTCTTTTTCTTGGGGGCGGGTTGATTCTCTTCTTCCTCCGCCTCCACAAGTTTCCTCTTCTTCACTATTGGGCATCCAAGAATGCTATGGGTGCAAGGTGAGGAGATGGGTGTTAAAGTCTTACTCCAGTCTCCTTTCATTCTCATTTAACACCTGATTTACTTAACAAAAGGTACATCTCAATAGGTGGTCCAGGTATCCTCATGACATGGCACAAGTGGGGGAGGAGCCTTTCCTCTTTTGTTCTCTACTGTTCCTTGAGCAAGGAGGGTGGCCGATGACATCACACAGTCACCATCAGACCAATGCCATACTCCTTGAAGTTTGCAGTTGTCTAAAAAACACTATTTTGCTCAAAACATATTTTTTTTATCCTTTAGTGTATGTACTTTACTGTATTTATACATGGGATATTGTTTTTCAACAGGTAAAGTTAAAAAATCACTGGAGAAATGGAGAACGAATTATCCTTAATACCACATATGTGGTATTTTTAATGGAGCTTTTTCTCAATTTAATAGTATTTGTATTTAAAAAACAGTGTTAGCAGAGGAACTTGAGCGCTAAGAGTTGGTGGTGGTTAGTCTAGTTAGTATATCATACCTTCTGTGTCGTGAATATCTCCCAATGACATGGCCTGAACCATCGCACCCGGGGGTGGGGCAGCTACTTAGTGATACAAACAGAAAACAAACATTTGTTTTATTAATTTTGCACAATGAATTACGTTCAAACTTTGTATGTGCTTTTCAGTTCATCACCAACCTAGTTTATTTGCTCTGAATATCTGCATGCTCTGGTTTTAGTGCACCCGACCAGTCTAAAGCCATATTGCACTTATCAGGAGTGGACTACATGTATACAGTAATAGGACAACTGTGTGGCTGGATTCAATACAGTAGCAGAAAAACACGTATTCTCTCACCTTAACTCTGCTCCCACGAGTTCAACGGGTACTGGGGAATAAAAAGACAGAGAGGGAACATCATAAGACACACACTTATCCTAAATACACGACAAATGAAGCCTTTTCAATTAGTGTGTGTGAATGTGTGGCTGCGTGCGTTTGCTGCGTGCGTGCGTGCCTACTGTACGTGCATGTGTGTTTGGCCCCAGCTCACCTCTGATGCCTTTTGAGCGGGTCCGGGTTCTCGTTTCTGCTGTGTCCTGACTCATCTGAAACACACAGAGTGTCATGACACTGCACTTACTATCTGTCTCTCTTTCTCTTTTTCACACACACACACACACACACACACACACACACACACACACACACACACACACACACACACACACACACACACACACACACACACACACACACACACACACACACACACACACACACACAGCTTCTCACTTTGATTCGAAGGCTCCTTTTGGTCTCACAGAATCTGCTTATTCTGTCTCCTCGCGTCCACCTCTGGTTCAGCAGCTGCCCTCTGAACTCATTTTCTATTGGAGAGGAGAGACATAGGACACACAGTCAGGGTTATACAACAACAGCATACAGCATACATCAGGGTTGGGCAAACCTTTTGGCTCGAGAGCCACATCGGGATTTCGAAATTCAATGGAGGGCCGCACAGAGGCCCGCAAAAGTTTGCCCACCTCTGACATACACTACATTACCAAAAGTATGTGGACAACTGCTCATCGAACATCTCATTCCAAAATCATGGGAATTAATATGGAGTTGGTCCCCCCTTTGCTGCAACAACAGCCTCCACTCTTCTGGGAAGGCTTTCGACTAGATATTGGAACATTGCTGTGGGGACTTGTTTCCATTCAGCCACAAAAGCATTAGTGCGGTCGGGCACTGATGTTGGGCGATTAGGCCTGGCTTGCAGTCGGTGTTCCAATTCATCCCAAAGGTGTTCAATGAGGTTGAGGTCAGTCAAGTTCTTCCACACCGATCTCGACAAACCATTTCCTTATGGACCTCGCTTTGTGCATGGGGACATTGTCATGCTGAAACAGGAAAGGGCCTTCCCCAAACTGTTGTCACAAAGTTGGAAGCATAGAATTGTCTAGAATGTCATTGTATGCTGTAGCGTTAAGATTTCTCTTTCTTGGAACTAAGTGGTCTAGCCCGAACCACGAAAAACAGCCCCAGACCATTATTCCTCTTCCACCAAACTTTACAGTTGGCACTATGCATTCGGGCAGGTAGCGTTCTCTCCATCAAACCCAGATTCGTCCACTGGACAGCCAGATGGTGAAGCCTGATTTATCACTCCAGAGAATGCGTTTCCACTGCTCCAGAGTCCAATGGCGGCGAGCTTTACCACACTCCAACCGATGATTAGCATTGCGCATAGTGATCTTAGGCTTGTGTGCGGCCGCTCGGCCATGGAAACCCATTTCATGAAGCTCCCGACAAACAATTATTGTGCTGACGTTACTTCCAGAGGAAGTTTGGAACTCGGTAGTGAGTGTTGTAACAGAGGAAAGAGGATTTTACGCGCTACGCACTTCAGCACTCGGTGGTCCCATTCAGTGAGCTTGTGTGGCCTACCACTTCGTGGCTGAGCCGCTGTTGCTCCTAGCTGTTTCCACTTCACAAAAACAGCACTTACAGTTGACCGGGGCAGCTCTAGCAGGGCAGATATTTGATGAACTGACTTGTTGGAAAGGTGGCATCCTATGACGGTGCCACATTGAAAGTCACTGAGCTCTTCAGTAAGGCCATTCTACTGCCAGTGTTTGTCTGTGGAGATTGCATGGCTGTGTGCTCGATTTTATACACCTGTCAGCAACCGGTGTGGCTGAAATAGAAGAATCCACTAATTTGAAGGGGTGTCCACATACTTTTGTATATATTGTGTACATACTTAGACAGGCCTATACTGGTGACTTCCTAACCTATTAGGGATACAAGATATAGGACTGTGTGACATGCTTTATTTTTTCCATGTATGGCAATTTCATTCCATGACATAATGTAATGTTAATTGTTGGTGTTCTTCTTATTTGTTGTTATTCTTATTTGTGTAAAAAAAAATCTAAAAAGATTAAACACAAAACAATCCTTGAAGAGCACCCCTAGAAAATCATCACATGTTCAATCTGGACAGAGCTACAGGTAAAAACGGTCGATGGTTGATAAGAGGGTGATAAATAACCATGACTGTTATTGCAAACACAACAAGATTCCCATACACAATAGGGCTGTGTGGTTGGGATTCTCCCAGATAAATATAAGAGAACAATACAGAAGTCCGACAAGTACAGAAGGCCTGCCCATGTGCTATCACTAGCGCTGTTACATCAATGACATTACACTGTTCCAAGATCATGTTGCGTTAAACATGCAGCAATGTGCAAAAAAAAAAGTATCATATAGCATTTTAGGCATACCTATGATTTGGCCTACTTGGCCTATATAGTTGGACGTTATAACCGGTGGTGATTATATTATTTGAGGAATAGCCTTTAATGAACCAGACAGTTAATCAGTATATACTAAAATATTAAACTGCATTTACAACGGAAATGCAACTAGCCTACCCAAAGCCTCCTCCTCGACCATGTTAGCCTATTTTTCTTCTCTCTTGCACATAATGGAATTAGACCTAAAGGCCTAGAGTAGGACACATTTGAATACATTTTAATTATTTATGAATATGTGTTTAAAGAGAAAGAAAATGGCTTCGTGGCTTTGTTTATCGGCCTTTGACAAAAACACCACGGTGCTGTCCATGGTGCTGCTAACACGACCTCACACACTCCGCTATGACACAACGCCTTCGAGTTAATCCGTCTTGCTTAAGTGAGAGAGAGAGAGCCTTCAAATATCAAGTTTGGGTGTGTTTTTCTAGTGCTATTATAATAATAAGGTCGTTGTAATGGCACTCTTAGCGCACATAGCCCCGGGAGATGGTGACATTTGAGGGGCACATGATCATCGGCTCTCGGATATGTAGCTCCACCTCCGCCAGTTTCCTACTGACACATTTGACAGTCATCGACTACAAACACAACCTCCAGCGAGCCGAGTAGGAAAGCACAGGCAAATATATAGCAACGCAGCAGTAGGCCCATTGCAAAGCCACTTTGTAACCAAATAACATGCCGGTTTAGGCCTTGATCATCGATTGAACATCCACATACAACTGAAATATAAAGACAAAAAACATACACGAGATAAGAACAAGAAAAGTAGGCTACATTGCGCGTATAAAGGCCTATGCATCTCCGGATTGCAAAAACACAAAATTACTTTCACAATAGAACCCTAAACCGAAACAAATATGCCTAGTGGTTCAAATATTATTTTATATTATCACCCCGGTAGCCTACTTTCTATAGGCTCTTCGTAATAGAAAGAAAGGATACACCATAAAATACAACTACATGGCTATGTACAATGCCACACAATAGGCCTACAGCTTTCAAACTTATCAACATTAGGTCTATATGCCTCTTTTCTCGAAGTTTCAGAAACCATAAGCAACACGAAGTCTGAAACAAATCACACATGAATGTTTTTACAAACTGTGAACAATATAGCTTATCTGAAACTCATATCAAAACGATCAACGTTTTTTTAAAGGGGACTATCAAAAGAGTTCGTCATTCGTCCGAAATGACATTCTCTGGCCGTTTGGATTACTTTTGGATTACCAAAACAGAACTGTGTGTTCTGTTTGTTCGTGCCATACGTCTATAGTACTGAAGGTTGTGTGAAATAAGATACAATTATGTTCTATATGAATTAGCATCCTAAAGAGACTGCATCTTTAAGAACTAAGACCGGGACATCCATTAGGCGATAGAAACCAACAGCAATGGGTGTTCGCGAAAAGATAATAAATATGTTTACAATCTGATTTGAAATACATTTGAGGAACACACGCATTTAACTATACTACAGAATTTGAAACCATAATATGATTATAAATACCATTATTGAATGGCCTGGTTGCTTCGTTGTTTTCAAGTAGGTAAGGCGGGCCTCCTGATTCCTATTTCAACAACTTCTTCTCAGCGTTGAATACTACCTCCACAATATCCCCGCAACTCTTTCATTGACCGTTAGAGACATCAAACATAATCCGGAGCTCAGTGCTCTTCCACCAGTCTTCAGTTTACAAAAGCGGCATTAATCCAACTTTAAATGTAGAATAGCCTACTCCAAAATTCATAAGCAAAAAACATGGCTTCATTTGCCTTTGTCAGCGAGAACAGGCCTACGTAATATTGCCTTACCTTTCGCTCATGGGTCATTGTTCACCCCTCCCCCCATGCGCTGACATCACCATAGCAAAGCCCACAACATAGGCTAAGAGGTGGCTTCGAGTACTCCGGTAATTTTTTTAGATCAGTTATCATGCTGCAGCATCAATCATAATTTGTTGTAGTCTACACCCTCCATCAGCATCAGTATCAAGGTAAATCTAAGCACCGTAAAAATATTTTGAAGATTTCAGTAGCCCGGGTGGTGCGTGCCTTAGTTTCAGCACCATGGACAGTAGCTAGAGCGCTCTGCTAAAACCGCGGCCCATAAACATACTGTAACGTTGGTCCTTATAGATGTGGTAACTACTCTCAGAGCTAAATATAAACCACTTTCCAATTCACACCGATTTAAATTCCTTCAAAGTTAACTTAAATACCGATATTTTATTGAAGAAGAAAAAAACTATCAATTGCATGGTGTCTGTTACAGACAATGTCTTCGTAGCACAAAAACTGAAACACTGGTGTCAAGGCAAAAAAAAGCGTACCCCTCTCAGAGGGAACTCATTTTCTTGTGCAACAATACATAGGCAATACTCCGCAAAATATGATTAGGCCTACAGCCTGAGCGCCTCTGGACAAAGTAGTAGTAACCCTACAGTGTTTATTTAACCTTTCTCTAACTAGGCAAGTCAGTTAAGAACAAATTCTAATTTACGGCCTACTCCGAAAGACGCTAGGCCAATTGTGCGCCGCCCTATGGGACTCCCAATCATTGCCGGTTGTGATACAGCCTGGAATCGAACTAGGGTCTGTAGTGACCCCTCTAGCTCTGAGATACAGTGCGTTAGACCGCTGCGCCACTCGGGAGCCCAATAAGTATCTTTGCCTATATTTGCTCTCTATTGATTTAGTTTTGAGGAAAATTAAATAATGTTACAGAAAAAAAGCTACTTTAGAACAATGTATTGTTTAAATAGAGTAGGCTAATAAATGCTAATATAACCACGAATATATAGGTTATGACCATAATCTAGATCTAATCACAAATCATGAAGCCTATACCTATACACATTTGGAAAACCAATCAATAATTAAACAAAACGAATATGCTATTAGTAGTTTTATAGTAGTATACACTTTTGAATGCGTGTAAATAAATGCTTTTACTTATTGGGCATATAAAGTACCCTAGTAGGCCTAGTCTATACCCCTCAAACGTCCGGTTGTAAATATGGTGAAAAAATTATCAACATTTTGGCACTGTTAAAGCTGGAGCAACTTCAAAAGAGTTTTGCATATTTCAAGTCTCAACTCCTCTTCGGTTACCAGCTGGGGCCTTTTTCTCCCCCATCTCAGTCACGTTTTAAAGCCCCAGTGCAGATGGACAGCCCTGCTCTGGAATACAATCAGCGTCGGATCTGCTATGACCGGGACAGGCTGTATAAATATTACATGGTGGGTGACCGACGAGAGGGTAGGCTGCTCTCTCGACTCCCCAAAAACAGATGGACCAATCTGACAGACTCCCCCACCCCGCACAAAAATGTTTAATACGCCTGCAGCCTGACGTCTCCTATACAGAGTTAAGAGCCACTAATCCCTGAGGGGACAAAACTTTCCTTTGTCTAACAAAGTGTCTGAACAGAGTGTGAGTTCAGGAAATATTTGGTCAGCACAAAGGGCCTTGTGTGGTTAGGATTCAACATTGTTTTTCTGTTAATATAAATTCGGGCATATACTGAAAAACTTTTCATAAACAGCTGAACGGTTAAAAGGCCCAGAAAATTCAACAACTGGGCACAGACTACAAATCAACCTTTTTAATACGTTGTCGACAAGCTTATAGCTTCCGTACATTTTGGGTTATATTTAGACATTGTGTAAATATAGTTGATTAGTTTTTGCTAATGAAAAACGAAGAAGTTACATTAGCATAATTCGAGTATGTTTAAATCATGTTGACGCCACCTGTGAGTGTTTTGTGGTGGGTGGAAGATGCTTCTTTCTCATCACAAAAGCCAATGCAAATACTGATACTTTTTTTACGATGAATAGGCTACTGTGTCTTTAAATTACTTTGAATAGAGAAGATGCAAGTTTAGGCTACAACAGAAGAGCAGGTAAGGCCTATCCTAACAGTCTAAAAGTGACAGATGCGTAGACCGTCACATCTGCTCCTAACCATAGTTCAGTTAGCCATCAACACATTGCTTGCTGAAGAGAGAGCGAGAAACAGATGATAAATAGGTGACTCACCTAAAAAGGTTTTACACAGCTTCATCTTCATTTTTGCTGTGACTTTTCCCCTTGCACACCGCTTCCAAACACAGCAACTTTACTTCACACTAAGCAAAGTTGGGTAGAGAAACTTACGAGTCGGGAAGGGGGGTATTATTGGGCAGCTGTCGATTTGAACCAATCAGAGGCCACCGGTCCTTTTATTGTTTCCAAAAACAGCAAATGAGAGCGCCGCACACTCTTAGCGTTCCAAAACAATGCCCATTGAAAAGGAACACAAAAGGGTCGCGGTATCCCTAGTAAGTCACAAGTGAAATTCAACTTCTTCCCGGCTCTCTCATTGCAACTCCTCAAAGATGCTTGAGCTTTCAAAGTGTCTCTGAAAGGAAGCTTTCATTTCTTAGAATGCCTCCCTCAGAATCTTATCAGCAGGTGAGAGGAGGGCATACCCTACCAATTTCCCATAATATGTAATGAAACGAATTATATAATACTGAAGTAGTGTGTACAAATGCACAATCAGATTAATTTAGTCAATACAATTATGTTGGTAGCACTTTATACAATAGCATGCAATAAAGTGGTTATAACATGGCAATAGTGTGGAAACAAGTTATAGGCCTAGTATGCCTACTCATAGGCTAATGAAAACTCAGATAGCCTAAACCCTTAATTTCAGTGTAATTACGTTCTTCTTTCAGGCTATTACACCACATTTGTTGTGCTATAGTACAGCAACATGCTACAGTAAGGTTGTGTTCTGTCAGATAGGGATGCCAAACCCAGATCACTGAGTTCAAGTCAAGGTTTGACAGGTCTATCAATCAGTTACTTACAAATCAATGAAGGATGTTTCTCAGACACATGCCTACCATTTGACACACTGTAGCCTGACTGTCATCTACAAATGCCATCTCTCTCTCTTACTTGCTTCCCATTCTCTCATTGTTTTCATCTCTCTCCACTCTCCACTCATGTCTGTCTGTCTGTCTGTCTGTCTGTCTGTCTGTCTGTCTGTCTGTCTGTCTGTCTGTCTGTCTGTCTGTCTGTCTGTCTGTCTGTCTGTCTGTCTGTCTGTCTGTCTGTCTGTCTGTCTGTCTGTCCCTGTGTCTCTGTTAGTCTGGCCCTTCTCCTCTCCTTGTGAATGGTGCTCTGTAACTTTATGGTTCACCATATGTCCTTCTCGTCCTGTGAGTGGAGACTGTGCGCCTCCATAGACCCCTTTGACAGATGGCCTGCAGATATTGATGACCACAGGCTGCAGCCCCCCCCGGCTGCAGCCCCCCCCCCCCCCCCTCACCTCCTTTCTGACAGCACTTCTGGTTGTCGTAAAGGTATTTTGCAGGCTCAAACTTTTGAGAGTTGAGACGTATGGCTGAGACCTGATTATGATTACCTTGAAATTAACTTTTTTAGATTTGGTGTTTTTCACATGGTTTTCATCAATGGTTTTCATCAAAATAAACTGTATTTTGTAGTGTTTGCATCGGTAGTTGTTTTTTTAAAATCTGATGCTGTATGGGCCTATGGATGGGAGCTGTGAGGAGGCATACTGACGGATGGCCAAGTCCTGCTGCACTGCACACACGCATACACACGCACCCCCTGCCCCCTGCACGTTAAGAGCCTGATTACAATAACAAAGGCTGCTCACACTTTGGGGCGGAGCCAGCGGGATGATTTCCAGGCCATTGGCTGCTTAATGAGGACTCTCTGTGTGTGTGTGTGTGTGTGTGTGTGTGTGTCTGCGTGTGTGTGTGTTTGTGTGTGAATAGTGAAAAAAAGGCTATTTGCCACAGCTGTCACTCTTCAGTGTAATATCACTCTAGTCTGTCTAAAGTTAGTGTGAAAAGAACGACTGCATCAATATCCCTGGATCATTTCAATAATTATTTGAAGCTCAAATACAAAAAAAGACACATTTCAGTATTTTCAAGTAAATTGTTCTGGAATTGTTTGTGCATAGGGATCTATGAAGTGACTCAAAGTTGTAAGACTGAAGTTACAAAGAGGAGTAGCTTAAAAAGGTATGGTGTGGTAAACACAAACTGAACTTCAGATAATCGTTGAATAAAAATGTTCTATTTGTAAAAATGCATCACACTTAAAATACCAAGTATTCTGCCATGCCTTGCCAAATAAGCTCAGCAGATGTCGAAAAGTATAGGTTCACTTGTTTTGGTGGAGTGAATATGACAACGTGCCAATAGTCCTCTTTTTTCATTCATCCCTCAACTTCTCAATAGACCCCCCACCACACCCCTCCCAATAAGACAATTTGCCTTCTACTCTAGATGTTCATGCCACCTGCCCTTATACACCCTCCCTCCCACCCAGCTCAGCCCCCCCCCCCACACATAATTAAGCACACTCACTTTCTGGTCTCCAGACTATTTT
Source organism: Salvelinus alpinus (assembly GCF_045679555.1). Taxonomy (NCBI): domain Eukaryota; kingdom Metazoa; phylum Chordata; class Actinopteri; order Salmoniformes; family Salmonidae; genus Salvelinus; species Salvelinus alpinus. The sequence continues at coordinate 28,095,369 of NC_092102.1, read as the reverse complement.
TGTTTCGTCACCTTGCCTCCGGCAATACAGCAGCCCCCATTGCCCCTCATTCAAAAAGAAAGCCAGAAAAATATAAAATCTACCTGCAGACTGCTGAAGCCCAGCCAATATGATTGTTAGATTAGACATCTTCAAAGATTAATTAGGACCGGCCCACACTCCGAAGTATCCATGGTAATTTTAATTCCACATTCCTGTCGCCATGGCGCAGAGCCAAAGGACTGAGTGAATTCCCCCCCCCCCCCTTTCTCATCCAACTAGCCAGGCTGAGTTGGCATCTGTATGCAAATAACCTTCATGGTATATAGATAATGTATGGAGGGTGAGGGGATGTAGTACTCCCCCATACTTATGCACTAAGATATAAATTGTGTGACATTATAAGCAGCTGCCGGCCTGCTTTCTATGGCTGTCATCCAGAGAGGCAAAGCCCCTTGCAATTGCCATTTGTAAAATATTGATTATGAAATTGTTACAAATGAAAAAAATACTTAATTAAGTCAATCTGCTTACATTACCACATTGTGAACATCTTTTAAACAGTACTTCAAAACCGGGCATTTCTGTGCCTTTGTTATTAAGCTGTTTCCCCATGCATGTTCCTACATCTGTTTCACACACACATCTAAAATAGACAATGCAATAAAGAAAACAATATTGCAGACAATGTTTTCAGGTAGTATTATAATGGTTGGAAACATTTTGATGTCTAGATCTGCACAAATTGAGGACATTTTTTAATGAATGATTTACTTATTTGTTATACAATAATGTATTAAAATTTCTTCTGATGATGACCAACTTTTCACTCTATTCCCTGAAGGTCACAGGGAAACAGGACACCTCTCCCAGAGAAGAAGTGTCACGATGGGCAGCCACACCGGTCACTCTTTGACCCCTGACCTCTCGGAGGTGCGTGGTAACAGAGGTCGCCACCCCGGAGAGGCTTCTCTTTCTCCTCCAGTGGGAGCAGGTGTTGCAAAAGGACTGACCTCTTGAAGAGAATGAAAGGGCTGTTTGATTATTTACTGGAGTTGAATGTGCCACACGTGCCTCTCTCCCTAGGGATGAGGAAGACACTGCCAACATAGACACTGCCAACACTGCAACTCAATTAAACAAACCTAATAATCACATATGGCCTGCTTATCATTTATTATATACTGCATGAACAACAGGCTTAAAAACATATTATTATCTTAGTATATATTGAATGTATACATGTGCATCTGTTTGAATTTAAAGTATTCATGACAAGGTTTCATGTCAATGCTCTCTGTTACCGCTCACTGACAAACTTCTCTCACCAGGAAAGAGGGGATAGAAGGTGAAATGTGGACCTCTTCAGGGCCTGACTGTTCTCGACGCAGAACAAACAAACATGTGCAAAGCAGTGGGTCTACAGAGCCGACCACCTGGAGGTAAACTCATTAAGAGTCCTATAATAACCTTCTGCCAGCACAGCAAGCCTTGCACCATTCCCCCACCAACAAAATTATAACAACCACTACTATTGCACTGAAAAAAGAAACCTGACACAATAGGAGCATCTTATTAGTAGAGAACTGCCCAGTCTTAACATATGCTCCTAGAAGAGAGAGGGAAAGAGGAAGTAGAGAGAAGAGACTCGGTCCAGGGCATTTAGACAGAAGGACAGGGGGGTATACTGCCCAGGACCCTCAGAAGGAAAGGGGAGACGAAGGGAAAACATTTATTCTTTCCTCTCATCTTTCTTCCCTCTTCCAGATCAGTTTCAATCTCATTTCTCTATGACAAAAAATAGAAGTCTGAAGCTTACAGTTATGAACACTGGTATTGAAATGGTGAATTTACAGTCATCTTTTGTTAACATACTAACAATATTGGTTTTCATTGTTTCTTAGGTTGATGGTGTACAATTGAATAGAATAGGCTATTTCATGCAAAGACATCTCATTATCTGTCATGAAGAGAAAAGTGTTAGTTGAGAGTGGTTTTATTTCAATAAGGCAACATGCCATGGTATCAATAGCAGCTATCAATAGCAGCTAAGGCTGAATTACTTGAAACAAATGTAACATTTTCATTAATACACAATAATTATCCATTGCATCGACACAATAAAATCTACACATTTAAAATATATAGTTTCTGGAATGACTGTCAGTGCTGTGGGTATGGGACATACAGGTAAAGGTAACATAAGTCTGACAAAAGTGGCAGTTCATATCTCACGGGTTGAGCAGCCTTGTCATGTAGGATATTGCGCTGTTTTGCTAAAAATTAGATTCAAAGGTTTGGGTGCTGATGCATGTTTGGATATTATTCAAGCCAGTGTAATTATGTTATTAGAGCAACTGTGTTTTTCACATTTGCACTGTTACAGCAGGGGCCATGCGTTTTCTCAGTGAGCAAAATCACAAAAATGGCAGTCCAATCCCTGTTCAAAGTGTGACTTGCATCTTAACCCTCTCAACACGTACATAAGGTTTATACAAAAACAGCTTGATCATTTGGAATATAGCATGTGGATTCCGCTTGCATTCAGTATGCAAACACACAGAGAGAGCTCAGAGAATGGTGTCCCCTGGTGGACAGTGTAGCCAGTGATTATGAAGAGTCGAAATACGAATGTGTTTCAAGGTAATGCGTTGCACGAGATTTTCTATTCCAAAACATTTTTTGAATATATTGATTCTAAAATAACTTCATTTTCAGTAGGAGACGAGTGGACGCGGACATTGGCATAGTACAGGACGAGTAGGACACGAATCAGACAAGTGAAAACTATTTCAGGTGAGCTCTGGCTGGCTAGCGAGTTAGCTAGCGTTTCACTTCGTCTGCTTTATTAGTTAGCCAGCAATGTTGGCTGCATGTTAGCGAACAACTCATTCAAGTTTAAAGTTAGCCAGCGAAGGTTGGCGTTTCTCAAACTTTCGTCCAGATATCGAGAGTTGGCACAAATACTCTGCAAGCTAGCTAGCTATCCGTTCAATGTGTTGCACTCTTGCTGACTCTGCGGTGTACCATTGTCTCGAGCAACAGGCAAGTTTGCTATTTTTACAAACCCCGCCTTAAACTAGTAGCCACTGCCATAACATGACAAAACCTCGTTAAAAATTACAATGTTTTAGAGGATTTTTAAAAATGTATTTCAACAGTTTGAACCAGCTACTTTTGTAATGGAGTTCGGACATTTACTCAAACATTTTACGTTATTTACAGTGTTGGGGAGACTATTCTGAAAATATAGTTTACAAAGCTTGCTACCAATGACTTCACACTGGAAGAAGTTAGCCTTTTAAACACAAAATCAGAATTAGGCAGGTCTGATGCTGAAAAAGAAAGAACATCATTGCCTACTTCACCCATCTTTTCTTTTTGCAAAACAAGTACAGTATAGTTAGCTTCACCACTACATGGCAAAATAAACTACTGCAAACACCACAAAGGTTTGAATTTGTTAAACTATCACCAAGCTACTGAATATTTATTAAATTACTTGTTGAACTACATGTAGTTCACTACTCCCCAACACGGATTATTGACAACACAAAATACCGGTAATACAAATGAAATCAAATGTTATTGGTCACATACACGTGATTAGCAGATCGTATTGCGGGTGTAGCGAAATGCTTGTGCTTCTAGCTCCGACAGTGCAGTCATATCTAACAAGTAATATCTAACAAATTACACAACATATACCCAATACACACAAATCTAAGTAGGAATGAATTAGGACTATATACATATATGGACGAGCGATGTCAGAGCGGAACGGACTAAGATCATGTAGAATAGTATAGAATACAGTATATACATTTGAGATGAGTAATGCAAGATATGTAAACATTATTAAGTGACTAATATACCGTAGAAGTATAGAAAACAGTATATACATATGAGATGAGTAATGCCAGATATGTAAACATTATTTATTTGTTTTTAATTTAACCTTTATTTAACTAGGCAAGTCTTAAGAACAAATTCTTATTTACAATGAAGGCCTACTGGGGAACAGTGGGTTAACTGCCTTGTTCAGGGGCAGAACGACAGATTTACCTTGTCAGCTCGGGGATTCAATCCAGCAACCTTTCGGTTACTGGCCCAATGCTCTAACCACTAGGCTACCTGCTAAGATACTGTAGAATAGAATAGAATACAGTATATACATATGAGATGAGTAATGCCATATATGTAAACATTATTAAAGTGACTAGTATTCCATTCCTTATAGTGGCCAGGGATTTCTAGTCTATGCCTATAGGCAGCAGCCTCTAATGTGCTAGTGATGGCTGTTTAACAGTCTGATGGCCTTGATATAGAAGCTGTTTTTCAGTCTCTCGGTCTCTGCTTTGATGCACCTGTACTGACCTTGCCTTCTAGATGATAGCGGGGTGAACAGGCAGTGGCTCAGATGGTTGATGTCCTTGATTATCTTTTTGGCCTTCCTGTGACATCGGGTGCTGTAGGCGTCCTGGAGGGCGGGTAGTTTGCCCCCGGTAATGCGTTGGGCAGACCGCACAACCCTGATTACAACCTATTGTGGGCCATTGTACCAAGCTCATAATATACACTGCTCAAAAAAATAAAGGGAACACTTAAACAACACAATGTAACTCCAAGTCAATCACACTTCTGTGAAATCAAACTGTCCACTTAGGAAGCAACACTGATTGACAATAAATGTCACATGCTGTTGTGCAAATGGAATAGACAAAAGGTGGAAATTATAGGCAATTAGCAAGACACCCCCCAAAAAGGAGTGATTCTGCAGGTGGTGACCACAGACCACTTCTCAGTTCCTATGCTTCCTGGCTGATGTTTTGGTCACTTTTGAATGCTGGCGGTGCTCTCACTCTAGTGGTAGCATGAGACGGAGTCTACAACCCACACAAGTGGCTCAGGTAGTGCAGCTCATCCAGGATGGCACATCAATGCGAACTGTGGCAAGAAGGTTTGCTGTGTCTGTCAGCGTAGTGTCCAGAGCATGGAGGCGCTACCAGGAGACAGGCCAGTACATCAGGAGACATGGAGGAGGCCGTAGGAGGGCAACAACCCAGCAGCAGGACCGCTACCTCCGCCTTTGTGCAAGGAGGAGCACTACCAGAGCCCTGAAAAATGACCTCCAGCAGGCCACAAATGTGCATGTGTCAGCATATGGTCTCACAAGGGCTCTGAGGATCTCATCTCGGTACCTAATGGCAGTCAGGCTACCTCTGGCGAGCACATGGAGGGCTGTGCGGCCCCACAAAGAAATGCCACCCCAAACCATGACTCACCCACCGCCAAACCGGTCATGCTGGAGGATGGTGCAGGCAGCAGAACGTTCTCCACGGCGTCTCCAGACTCTGTCACGTCTGTCACATGTGCTCATGTGCTCAGTGTGAACCTGCTCTCATCTGTGAAGAGCACAGGGCGCCAAAGGCGAATTTGCCAATATTGGTGTTCTCTGGCAAATGCCAAACGTCCTGCACGGTGTTGGGCTGTAAGCACAACCCCCACCTGTGGACGTCGGGCCCTCATACCACCCTCATGGAGTCTGTTTCTGACCGTTTGAGCAGACACATGCACATGTGTGGCCTGCTGGAGGTCATTTTTCAGGGCTCTGGTAGTGCTCCTCCTTGCACAAAGGCGGAGGTAGCGGTCCTGCTGCTGGGTTGTTGCCCTCCTACGGCCTCCTCCACGTCTCCTGATGTACTGGCCTGTCTCCTGGTAGCGCCTCCATGCTCTGGACACTACGCTGACAGACACAGCAAACCTTCTTGCCACAGTTCGCATTGATGTGCCATCCTGGATGAACTGCACTACCTGAGCCACTTGTGTGGGTTGTAGACTCCGTCTCATGCTACCACTAGAGTGAGAGCACCGCCAGCATTCAAAAGTGACCAAAACATCAGCCAGGAAGCATAGGAACTGAGAAGTGGTCTGTGGTCACCACCTGCAGAATCACTCCTTTTTTGGGGGTGTCTTGCTAATTGCCTATAATTTCCACCTTTTGTCTATTCCATTTGCACAACAGCATGTGAAATTTATTGTCAATCAGTGTTGCTTCCTAAGTGGACAGTTTGATTTCACAGAAGTGTGATTGACTTGGAGTTACATTGTGTTGTTTAAGTGTTCCCTTTATTTTTTTGAGCAGTGTATAATAAGTTATACTCAAGAAAGCCAAGGCATTAATTTAAATTACACTGACAATTGAACAGTAGGACATTTTATACATTATGCCTTTTTAACATTGATCACTCACATACAGCTGCATTATTTTAATGTTTCTCCACTCTAGTGAGAGCCAGGCAGAGTTGAGGCTACACCATGGAGTTCAGCAGGATAGAGTTCTTCCAGGAGCTAGGGGAGAGCTGTGTGCTCCCTACGGCACAGCAGGGAGTGGAACAGGTCTGGCAGCTACTGCTCCTCTGCCTGCTCTGTCGACTCCTCTGTAGGCTGGGTGAGTTCACTTGACCAATAACATTATTTAATGAGCATTAAACAGAGGATGTGCCTAACTTTATAGACAAAGACTGAATCATGTAATGTATACTTTGCCATGACACCATCCACAGTGTGTGGGACACATGTACTGATGACAGATAAAGCATTCAGTATTATCTTACAGATGTCTAGAAAAGCACCCCAATTTGTACAAAGGCCTTTGGTGGTGCCAGCCTGGTACTTAGTGTTTCCTGTCCTCCAGTAGGTCTCTCGTCCTCTGTGAAACACTTGGGCTCAGTGTCAGCGGGTCTATATGCCCTCTACCTGTTCTTTGAGCAGTCCATGGTGTGGGTGTTAATGCTCAGTATGCTCTGCTACACTGTCCTGTTGCTCAACCGCCACTCCAGTAGCCGAGGAATCTTCCTCTCTGCCACTATCCTCATCTATCTACTCATGGGGTAATGAATGAAAATGATAACTCCATCTATTGCTAATGCTGCATCATAGGCAATGTTGCTCCACTTAACTGTTTTCTCCTGGGGTTTTTTTCTCTCCAGAGAGCTGCATATGATTGACAAAGTGACCTGGCATAAAATGAGAGGTAAATGTCCTGCACAGATGTGAATGATTGGATGGCAAGGCAGTATGAGACATATGCATGATTTTATAGATTCAGACACGGACATCTTCCTGTTACATTGTATTTGAGACCTTAGTGAAGGAACAACTGTGCATGCTTTGCCTATCATCCCCACTTCCTCAGGTTCTCAGATGGTGGTGGCCATGAAGGCCATTTCTCTGGCCTTTGACCTGGACAGAGGCACTGTGCTCGCTGTGCCCAACCCTCTGGAGTTCACAGGCTACATTCTCTTTGTGGGCACTGTCATCTTTGGACCCTGGATTAGCTACTCAAGCTACAAAGAGGCAATTGAGAGCCGTAAACTAGTAAGCCACAGCTGAAGAGATGTGCTACTGTTTTGCAAATAAATTATGTATTCTCAGTCAACTTGTTAAAAGAAAGCTGAATTGATTCCTGGATAGTATCTGAATTTACATTTGACATATAGGCCTATAACATATTGGTCCAGATTTACTAAGTGTTTGCGCTGGTGCAAAGTTTACACCTCTTTTCACCGCAGTTAGATCCACATACTGTAGCAGCTTTAAGTAAAAATGGCTGCTAAAATCTGTCCTTTTTTAACTTGGCTTCTCTGTCCCCCAGAGTTGGTCCTGGCTCCAGAAGTTTTCAGTCAGCTGGGTGAAATGCCAGGTATGCTTGGTGATATCCAACTGCATCGCCCCATACCTCTTTCCTTACTTCATTCCAATCCACGGGAGCAGAGGACTGCGCACGTGAGTGCATGTTTCACTGAGCAATTCCTTGGTCATTCCAATGCTATTTTGATATGTGAATGTACACCAACTTTATGTTAGTGATTTCCATTTATTTCTGTTTCTCTGCTTCCAAGAGGCACATAAGCAAGGTACGGGTTATTGTGATGAAGAACATCAAACAAAGTTCTTCAGACAAGCACTGGTAGTAGCAATAGATAACACTTCAAGATGGTGTCAGTGCATAATACTATTCCTGGCATTATTGCTGAATGAAGAAAGGCTATAAACAGTATCTTAGAGCTATCTTGTCTATTTTCCCTGTGTACAGGTGGCTCCATGCGTATGAGAATGCTGTATCCTTCCACTTCAGTAACTACTTTGTGGGCCACCTCAGCGAAAGTACTACTGTGCTGGCAGGAGCAGGTTTCACTGAAGACAAAGACAATATCAAATGGGGAGTTCAATTCATACGATCTATGGTTCAATTAGTGGTACACATTTCATATATTATCAATTTGCCTGTAGGTTAAGTTTATAATTGCAGTATTGTGATAGACACTATGTTACTATGCTATGTACCTATTGTAATATCTGTCTAGATAAGATATGTGAAAATAATGTGTGCGTGCATGCATGTGCATATCCATGAATGCACAAAATGTGTTTTTAGGGATCTGAAAGTGGTTAAGCCTCTGAATGTGGAGTTGCCCAGGTCCATGGTGCTGGTGGTGACCTCCTGGAACATCCCCATGTCTCGCTGGCTCAACATATGTAAGCATCATTACACCTTCAATTTAATATAAACAGATTAGACATAAATGTTAGAACTATGGGCCCTGTTTAACCAACCATATTTACTTTTTTACATATTAAAATGTCAACTGATTACTGTGTCTTTCCCCCATTTTGTTATAGATGTTTTCAAAAGTGCTTTGAAACTTGGCACATTTTCTTCCATCATTGTGACTTACACAGCCAGTGCCCTGCTACATGTGAGTATGAGTCAACCAACTCAGTGATGTCATCTTACGTGATGATTCAGAAAACGTCACTCACCATTGCACTTTAATACTGTTTTTTTGCTTTAGTAAGATTTGATCTGATTTTGAAAATGTCACTGCCTTATCCCTCTGGCTGAGGCCAAAGTGAATAGTTGGTTGATCAGCTTCCGATGTTGTAAAACCAATCTGCCATTTTGTTTTCTCCAGGGCCTCAGCTTCCATCTTGGGGCCGTGCTGCTGTCTCTGGGCTTCATCACCTACGTGGAACATGGTGAAGTTACCGCGCCTATCTGCTTTTCACATTCACATGCTCGCTTGTTTTATGTGAGTTTTGTTTCAAAGGTTGTACATCACCTTATTGTCTTGTCATCCTCTGTCAGTTCTGAGGAAGAGGCTGGCAGCCATCTTTAGTGCCTGTATCCTGTCCAAACAGTGTCCCAACAATTGCCATCATCAGCAGAAGAAGGTACATGCTTGTTGCATCCAGGAATGTTTTCCACTCAAGTTTGTATATCATATTTTGAAGGTGCTTTCCATAAGAGAACCTATTGTTAATTGCACATTGAATGGGTCCATGTGGGGTGAGTGAGCTAGCTAGTGCACATTGCGGGGAGGTTTGGGATTCAGAACACATCCCCAGTGTAGTGAATGATCTGTGCCTCTCTCGTAGGAGCTGTGGGTGTATGGCATCAACCTGGCCTTCAGTGCCATGGCCATCTTCCACCTGACATACCTGGGCTCCCTGTTTGACGCTGAAGTAGACAACTTGGCTGCAGAGGAGGTAAGGCCCACCAATGACCTGCTACTCCTGGCTGGGGCCAAGTTAATGGAGAACATAAGAATTAAACAGTGGTCTATATGAACTGCATGAACGTATTACTTATACACATTTAGTCACCATTGTCCTCCTTCTCAGGGTTATGTGGCCAACCACACCATTCAGAAGTGGTCAGAGTTGAACTGGGCCAGCCACTGGCTGGTGTTCGGCAGCTGGCTCTTCTACCGCCTCATTCAGTAATCTCATTGGGCGAAAGTCTGTACTGAACAGAAGACAAAAGCCTGGTCCAAAAAGAACAGAAGACAAAAGCCTGGTCCAAAAAATACAGAAGACAAAAGACTGGTCCAAAAAGAACCCTTAGTTCACAGGTGGGCCATCTTACCTAGCAAGGTCTGGTGTGGGTAAAGACTTAGTGGACACGGAGTAAGCAAAGTGTAGAGCCAGGACAATTGTCCCACACCATCATGACTGGAAGAATGCTGCATTGTTTACCAGGGTCTTTCTGTATTTGTTTGTTGTGGTGAACACTAACAAACCAGTCACACACAAGTTCATTGCTATGATGCATCACACTGTGGAGATTGAGAACCAGAGGTAGGCTGAAGATTTGTCAGTGGCTTCTGTATAGGCTACTGTTCATCTTCAGGTCTTTTGGAGTTTGATCACACACAATCATTATGAATATTTATGCTTCTGTGTATATCAGTAGCACTATTAGCCTTCTCACACTGCATTGTTCTTAGCCCCAGGCTAAGACTGGTCTAGCTTTTCCTGTGTTCATACAAGCATTTGTTAACCTGGGGCTAAGGTGCAGTGTGCCTTAAGTGAATGTATTATGTTGGACCATTGATGTTATATAATTAGGCACGGGGGTGTGTGTTTTATGGCCAGTATACCACGGCTAACGGCTGTTCTTATGCACGACGCAACGTGGAGTGCCTGGATTCAGCCCTTGGCCGTGGTATATTGGCCATATACCACAAACCCTGAGGTGTCTTATTGCTATTATAAACTGGTTACCAATGTAATTAGAGCAGTAAAAATAAATGTTTTGTCATACCCGTGGTATACGGTCTGATATACCACGGCTGTCAGCCAATCAGCATTCAGGGCTTGAACCACCCAGTTTATAATACATGATGTTCTCGATGGAGGTACTTTATTTCTACTTGTGTATCTTTTTTTCTATTAAAGACATTTTATTTCTAGTTCCGTGGCCCTACTTAAAAACTAATCAATGAACGGTTTATTTGGTAATGGGAGGTAAAACACACCCTAGTAGTTACATTATTTATTCAACAAGGTGAAGGATTGTACTGTATTTTGCAGCAAATTATATCATTTAAAATGCCAGATCAAAACAATGGTTAGTACATCAAGTATACTGAACAAAAATATAAATGCAACATGCAACAATTTCCATTTGTTTACTGAGTAACAATTCATATGTGGAAATCAGTTAATTGAAATAAATTCACAAAGCCCTAATCTATGGATTTGACATGACTGGGAATACAGATATGCATCTGTTGGTCGCAGATACCTTAAAATAAAAAGTAGGGGCATGGATCAGAAAACCAGTTAGTATCTGGTGTCACCACCATTTTCCTTATGCAGTGCGACACATCTCCTGTGCATAGAGTTGATCAGGATGTTGATTGTGGCCTTTGGAATGTTGTTGGAGGCGATTTATGGTAGAGAAATTAACATTTATCTGGCAACAGCTCTGGTGGACATTCCTGCAGTCAAGATTGCCAATTGCACTCAACTTGAAACATCTATGGCATTGTGTTGTGTGACACATTTTAGTGGCCTTTTATTGTCCCCAGCACAAGGTGCACCTGTGTAATGATCATGCTGTTTAATCAGCTTCTTGATATGCCACACCTGTCAACTAGATGGATTATCTTGCCAAAGGAGAAATGCTCACTAACAGGGATGTAAATACATTTGTGTACAACATTTGAGAGAAATAAGCTTTTTGTGCATATGGAACATTTCTGGGATATTTTATTTCAGCTCATGAAACATGGGACCAACATTTTAGATGTTGCGTTTATATTTTTGTTCAGTGGAGTTAATCTTAACCACTAAGAAGAGTATCATTCTTATTACAAGTGTTGTGTACAAAGACAATTTTATATAACTTATTGTCTTAATCCTTAAGAGTCTATGCGTCAATCTAATTGACATAATACAACAATTCCCATAAATCTGTCAGTTTTAAGGTAGAGATATCTGTATGGGCTTTTTTGCATGGGCTGCATCTCAAACCACTGCATCCGCCGATGTTGGCCTTCCGCATCTGCGGTGGAAAGTGGCAGAGCTACAGCACTTTGTCAGACCAGTAGACATTGAAAATTGGTCTTCTCACGAAAACGTAGCGTCCGAACGGTTTGGCCGACTAACTAATATGACCACTATATGGAAAGATGAGACTCACAAACACGATGGTGTACTCCGTTTTTCTCTACGACCCCCACAAGCCCCATGGGACTGGTCTAAAATCAGTACCGCCGATGTGCCAACGTCTGTCTGTAGCATCCGAACCGTTTGGGCTACAAACTAATATAACCCACAGGAGGTTGGTGGAACCTTCATTGAGGAGAGCGGGCTTGTGGTCATGGATGGAGCGGAATCAGTGGAATGGTATCAAATGCATCAAACAAATGGTTTCCAGGTGTTTGATGCCATTCCATTTGCTACGTTCCGACGGTTATTATGAGCCGTTCTTCCCCCAGCAGCCTCTACTGATATGTAAAGGGGAGACTTACGAACACGGTGGTATTTCTGTTTTGCTCTACAACCCCAACAACAACGACAGGACTCGACTGAAGGTAACCCCGGACCAATTATTTTCAATTATGGAAGTATGGAGCTAGTTTTGTACCAACAAAAAAAGGGGTTAAATATGTGTCCAAAAAAGTAAAATATTTCCTGAGCGTTCTTATACTGTATCTCCTAGAGACACTTATTCCTTAATGTTTTTTGATAAAAAATAATTACTTTTCCATTTATGAATGTGTTATTCAATTAATTTCTATGGGCTATAGTAGTAAAGCCCAAATTCAATATTTTATCAAATAATTTAAAACAATTGTTTTGATACCTAGAGGGGTCCTAAAATTCTAAATCAAATAGCTAAATGATACATGGTATGACAACTTTAAAACAATTTGTTACGTTAGTTTCACAACCCAGCTTGTTTAGAGCCGCCTCATAATCGGTTCAGAGACAACACAAGTTGACACATTCCAGAGTGGACTTGGCTCCCCATCTGTCGGCTTACCTGTGTTTAGTCAATCATTAATCACTGCTATCAGGAAAGCATCGTTCAGACGACAGGACGCCATCTCAACACGGAACTGACAAGACACTCGCCAAGTGTCCGTCCTCTGAGAATAGAAAAACAAAGTCTTGTCCTTTATTACATCAGTCTTTCTATACGAGGTCAGTTAGTTCAAAAGTAATTGTCCCTCCCTAAATTTGAGACCTACTCTAAATTCTGTCCTATTCATAATATATTTAGGGTTTGTGGTGTTTGTTAGTGGGAACTGTGCTCTCTGAGAGGATGAGGAGAGGAGTTAACTGCAGCTGGTTAGGAGCAGAGATCCCGCTGTCCTGGGAGTTCTTCAGTGGTAAGACCAGCATTTATGCATTCACATGAACTGTATGGGCTATGTTTTTGAGTGGCCAGAGAATTTGCAGTCATTGGATCTGATACATATCAGGTTCTGTGTGATAAACGTCCGTGCTTGAAGACACCAACATTTTCTTTCTATGCCAAAAACGGCACAATGCTTTTTCAATGCTTTGTCTATGTGCAATATTGGTGTTTGCCGTCTTAGATTCTGAGTGATGCCAACTGAGCCATTCTCTGCTACACCAACCCTGCTAATGTGTTGGGGCATTTCCGCCTGAGACTTACCTCACACCAGTGTGTCACCAGTGTTTATGATAATGTTAGCTCTATTGTTGTTTTCTGGGAACTGTATGTGTTGTATATGATTTGTCCCACCACAAGTCCTTGTGTTGTGCGTTTGTACCCAGTGATCAAGGATGAGCTATGGCTGTTTCTCATTCCTGCTGGGTTCGCTGTGATCATGCTGGCCCTGTTCCTAGAAGAGGTGGGCTTCTTCCTGCGTCACGTCCCCTACTCCAGACGCCGGCGCCTCTACCTGTGGATACTGGGCATGTACCCGGTAAAGGGACCTCTCATTTTTGCCACACATTTCAATTGTTTCGGATAGGTATTTGTACATTTTGTCATTGTTGCCTAACTACACTCATTCTCTTTCGGTCAGGTCTTTGGCTTAACCTCAATCATTGCGCTGTACGTTCCTCGCTCCTCCTCACTATGTAGCTTCATAGCTTCTCTGTAAGTATTGAGTACAACCTCTTTCTGACCATCACTTTGTTTTGTGTACTAATTTAAATTGTTCACATCATTCTGGGCTAAAACTTCCATCAGTAAAACTATCTCTCCATATGTCGTTCTTGCTCTGAAGGTACCACTCCATTACTTTGCTAAAGTTTATGGGGCTCATCACAGACTTCTTTGGGGGTAAGGCCCGCATGCTGGAGATCTTAGCTGGAGAGCAGGTGTCTCCGGATCCGTTCCCATGTTGCTGCTGCTGCTGCCTCCCTATGATAGCCATCAACAGGTACTTTATAACTGGGTGTCCTCCTCAGTGTGCGCATCCATATCGTGATAATGATAGATTCATAAGATATGGCCACATCGCAATAATGATAGATAAACAATATTGCTGTAATGGCCCCATATCGCAATATTGATAAATGCACAATATATCACCATAATCTCCCATGTTGCGATAATGATAAATGCACATATATTGCCGTAATCACCCTGCCCACTACCTCTCCCTCCATAGGACCAGCCTGGGATGGATGATGACTGCTGTGCTGCAACTGTCTGTGGTCAGAACCATCCTGTTCTTTGTCACTCTGGTCCTCTGGACAGATGAGCAGTATGACTATGGAGATGTGAGTGGAATGCATATATCGCAAGACATAATTGCATTGTAACCATTATTTTTTTTAACCATATCCATGCAATTTTTCACAGGTGGATTATGCCAATCCCAATATGTACACGAATGTCATCATAGGCGTGTCTACCTTCTTGTCCTTCTATGGCCACCTGCTGTTTTACAAAGCCACCAAAAAGGCCTTGCCTGGCTATGGGCTGAGGGCCAAATTTGTCTGTATCATTGTAGTGTTGGTGCTGTGTGGCCTTCAGAGTGGAATCCTGGAGACCATGGGGGCCCTGGAGGTGGTGCCCTGCACCGCTCCCTTCTCTGTCCTCATGCGTTCCCAGCGTAAGTGCACTGTGATGGAAGTCCTCCCCCATACATCTCCCTCTCAACATCATCTCCATGTCAATATTGTAACAGTGGAGATACATGTTTATTATTAAAATTATCAATGTGACATTGGTGGTAACCTTTTCTATTTTATTATCTTCCTCTCTCAGTAATTTACCACTACTCTGTGATTGTGGAGATGTTCTGCATATGCCTCTTTGCCCGCCACACTTTCCGTAAAGTGGAGCCTAGTCTAGAGGAGGACTTTGGGCTGGAGGAGAGGCCCCCCAGAGGCATATTGATGGAGAAGGCGGTTCAGACTGAAGACGTGGTGCCACTCAGGGAGAACCCCTGGCCTAGCTGGGGCGGCACCGGAGTCTCCAATCCCGACTGTAGTAGTGACAGCAGTGAGGACAGCCTCTGTAAAGTCGAACACGCCCCTTTGGATTGCTTCCCTTTCCCTCTTCAACCGAGACGTCAAAAGACAGTGAGGCCAGAAAACGTAACTGATGAAAGTGGCACTTTGGAGTTGCCCAAACTGACTGTCACTGCTGACATCAATGTTGTAGAGTCTAGAAATGTTACTGTTGTATGACAATATGGAATGTACTGTCCTGGAATCTCCTGGTGGGAAGACAACATAGGGGTCACCTCCAGAAAATGGAAGAAACACACCTCACCGCTTGAGGTACTACCTTAACCAGTTTGTTCCTTTTTGCGTATATTGACTGAGACTCTGGCTCTATCTATTCCTTAGCTGAATGAAGATGGTAGCTACTGGTGTGATAGGCTGTCATTTTTTCCTACCCAGATTTTTTCCCTACTTTTTATACTCTACATTTTGTTTTGCAATGTTATCTCAAAAAGCCAATAAACTCATTTTTAAAACGCCTGTTGCACAAATATTGCATATTTATTAATCGGTCTCTGTGTCTCTAATGCCGTCTCTCAAAACGTACAAAAAATCTTTGGAGTTTGATATGAATTTGATTACCTTCATAGGTTAATGTAATGTTCAATTCAAAGTAAGCACTAATATAATCTGTTCTCATAACTTCCCCATGGGGTAGATGATATTGGCTCCCTATGAGCTTCTCACACCACATACATAGTAGGCCTCTGGCCTAGCCTTCCCTCTGAAGTGCCTTGATACCAAAGATACACTATATATACAAAAGTATGTGGACACACCTTCAAATTAGTGGATTCGGCTGGGGTATAAAATCGAGCACACAGCCATGCAATTAACATAGACAAACATTGGCAGTAGAATGGCCTTACTGAAAAGCTCAGTAACTTAACTCAATATGGCACCATCATAGGATGCTACTTTTCCAACAAGTCAGTTCCTCAAATTTCTGCTCTGCTAGAGCTGCCCCAGTCAACTGTAAGTGCTGTTATTGTGAAGTGGAAACGTCTAGGAGCGACAGCGGCACAGCCGCGAAGTGGTAGGCCACACAAGCTCACAGAACTGGACATTCTAGCTGATTTTGTGCTTCCAACTTTGTGGCAACAGTTTGGGGAAGGCCCTTTCCTGTTTCAGCATGACAATGCCCCCATGCACAAAGTGAGTTCCATGCATAAATTGTTTGTCGAGATTGGTGTGGAAGAACTTGACTGGCCTGCACAGAGCCCTGACCTCAACAGCATCGAACACCTTTGGGATGAATTGGAACGCCAACTGCGAGCCAGGTCTAATCGCCCAACATCAGTGCTCGAGCTCACTAATGCTCTTGTGGCTGAATGGAAGCAAGTCCCCGCAGCAATGTTCCAGCTTCTTAATGGAAAGCCTTCCCAGAAGAGTGGAGGCTGTTATAGCAGCAAAGGGGGGGACCAACTCCATATTAATGCCCATGATTTTGGAATGAGATGTTCGACGTACAGGTGTCCACATACTTTTGGTATGTAGTATTTTTGGTATGTACCATGTAGTGTACTGTAGGTCTCATATTGTCAAATATAATGTCAAACAAATATGAAGTAGTTTACGCTGGCTACTGTAACTCCCCCAGGCATGTAGTAAGAGCCAAGTTTTGAAACAATGTGTCTACTGTGACCTCTTAGTGATACACATTTTTCCAATGGTTTAAATAATAAATAAGAATATAAATTTTTTCCCCAAAAATATTATCTGAACATTAGAGTGAGAAAATGCATATTATTCTCTTTCCATACCTTGCTGACCTTGCAAAATAATTACATCCTTACAAAGCTTCGCTTGCAGCAACAGTTTTTTTTCTGCTCCAATAGAAATACCGCTAGAATATGCTCCATCCAATCAACAGCATGAAACAGCTGCTTCCTCGAAAGTCTTTCCCCCAATCGAAGGATTGTTCCATTTTGGCGGTGCGGAAAACATGGCGGAAGATTTGAACGGTAAGGAGGGTGGGAAGTTAATACGTGTATATTTGTTGTGGTTTGAGGTTATTGTGGCTGTTTGAACTGATCAAATGTAACACTTAATTATGTGACCTTTAATACACGCTTGTCATTGAATATTTAGCATTGATAAAGCAATAACAATGACATTGAGTAGACCGCTCTATCTGCGCACTTCGATTGTGTGGTCTTTTAAAAAATAAATTGTAGCGGATAACGTTTTAATTAAAAGCTAAACGAATGCATACGGATATCGAATAACTAGTAACTAAACTAGCCAAAGAAATGATCGCAAGCTGCATGCACGATAAAGCGTAAATTCGAGGAAAATCGGCCCGGTTTTCAGACAGCCATAGTTACTTGCAAACAACGGAGAACTTCATAACCCGCCAAAACACAGACCTCGTTGAGTAGCTAGTTAGCTAGAAATGTCTGGCAGTGTCTGCAAGCTGTCTTGCAAGCGTTTCACATAACCCGTTAGCCTGCACAATTCCAAATTAGAACAAATAAGAATATGATAAAGCTGAATATATTTAATTGTTGCCTTCTAAACCTAACGTAGTTGGCAGCTATTAGCTAACGTAACTTAGCTAGCTAAACATGGTGGCTACAATTACAACATTGCAGGTTGCAACGTATCCTGCAAGCTGTCTTTGGACGATCTGCAGGTTGTCTGCCGCCGGGAAAGGCTCCACTGTAAAGAACTACAGGTGAACAAGCATAACATCGATGACTATGAGGTTGAGTACCTCTGTGACTACAAGAATTCTAAGGTGAGTGAATTAATTCACAATGGGTCTATGAAGGCTGGGACAAATCCTCCGTAGAGTTATCTCGAGCATTGCAACTGTCAGTTGGTGTGGTTCCTTTAACTTTTGGTTTCATATGGATACTGAGATAAAGAGACAGCAGTCAACAGTTACAGCACGCAATGACTACATCAAGCTTGTAACTCGACAAATTTATGTGGTGCACTTGCAGTTTGTTAAAAGTGGCTCCAAAATGACACTACATTATTTACCATTAATATATATTTATAATTTATAAGCTGACAGTCTGCACTTTAACCTCATAGTCATTGTACCATTTAAAATCCAAAGTGCTGGAGTACAGAGCCAAAACAACAACAAAAATGTGTCACTGTCCCAATACTTTTGGACCTCACTGTAAAATGTACCACGTTCAATATAATTATTTTGTGGCTTAATACGCAATCCAAGTCATGTGTCCTTTTGTCATCTATCAGGAGCAGGAGTTGTACCTGGTCAAATGGAAGGGCTTCCCTGAGTCGGCCAACACTTGGGAGCCCCGCAAAAATCTCAAGTGCAAGAAGCTGATGACTCAGTTCCATGAGGACATGGAGCGTGAGCTGAGGCGGCAAAAGAGACGGACCACCTGTCCCAAGCGGCTGGACAAGGACGTAGCCTGGATCCTGGTGCAGAAAGCCAAACTCCGCCAGAGGCTCCAGCGCTGGGAGGCCGACCTGAACAAGACGCGCAACCACCCAGGCCGCATCTTTGTCCTGAACGAGGTGGACCTGGACGGCCCGCCCAGGGACTTCACCTACATCAACACCTATAAGGTGGGCGAGGGCATCGTGCTCAATGAGATGGCTGTTGGCTGTGAGTGTAAGGACTGCTTCAGTGATCCGGTCGGAGGCTGCTGCCCCGGGGCCTCCCTCCACCGCCTGGCCTACACTGACAAGGGCCAGGTGCGAGTGCGGGCCGGGGAGCCCATCTACGAGTGTAACACCCGCTGCAGCTGCGGGCCTGACTGCCCCAACCGAGTGGTCCAGAAGGGCATTCCATTCGACCTGTGCATCTTCAAGACTGGGAACGGCCGAGGCTGGGGCGTGCGCGCACTACAGCACATCAAAAAGAACACCTTTGTCATGGAGTACGTTGGAGAGGTAAGTAGTATAAAGTATTAGCCAATACTTTAGGTAAAATGTATTGGCCTATGTCAACTGCATTTACCAGAATGAGCTATTCTGTCATGAAAATGTATAAATTGGATTGGAGTAATGGACAAAGAACATTAGACAAACGTTGTGCTAGTGCTATGTTTCTATTACGGGTGTTTGTGAACAGTTTCTGAAGTGGTGTGTTTGTCAAGATCATCACATCGGACGAGGCGGAGAAGAGAGGACATCTGTACGACCGGCAGGGCGCCACCTACCTGTTTGACCTGGACTACGTGGAGGATGTTTATACAGTGGACGCTGCTCACCATGGCAACATCTCCCACTTTGTCAACCACAGTGTGAGTGGCACATTATCATATATGTTCACCTTTCAAAACCTGAGGCATACCTGCAGAGTAGCCAAAGCACCATGTCGTACCTTTTTGGTAGTAGTATATTTTGGTATTCTAGATGCAAGTGAAAGCAGTCGCATCATAGACACAGCAGAATGGAAGTGGTTCAACTCATGGATGTTATAGTATTGCACTCTAATATGCTTCCTCAAATAGAGCATGAAGTGCAGCAAATTTATCTATATTATAAGCAGTAGGCTATTCTGAAATAAAGCATTAATTGCTGTAATGTGATTTGACCTTAAAGTATTGACCTTTAAGTTGTCTCTTCTCTGTTTTGCAGTGCAACCCCAACTTGCAAGTATACAACGTGTTTATAGACAACCTGGATGAGAGGCTCCCGAGGATAGCTTTATTTTCAACACGCCCCATCAGGGCAGGAGAAGAGCTCACTTTTGACTACAAGATGCAAAGTAAGTGTGAAGTTTCACTGCCTGACATGTAGGGCTGTGGCGATACTAGTATCAAGATATTCTTTACATTTCAAAAATGAAAACACAAAGCAGACCAATCGCTTTGGTCCTTTAAAAACCTGCTATATGTTAAATATATAGTGTGTTATAACTTAGAAAATAAAAACATGTGACTCTGGATGACAACATAATGATGTTTGTTTCCAACATTAAGGCTGTTTTCCTAAAGAAGGTAAATCTGCTTCGTGTTTTGTTTACTTGCCATGGTACTAATGAGTATCGCGATTCTGGTTTCGTCCCGGCTCTACTAGCATGACCCCAACATGACAGTTTACACATTAAAGGTAGATAATACAGCTACTGTTACTAATATCAACTGAAAGCAACAAGTCACTTGATTTTCCATCAGTTGATCACCATGTGGGTGATTCTTTCGAGCAGCAAGCCCACAGCACGATAGGTAGTGGATTTATCAACTTCCAATACAGCATCGGCTGGAAGCTATCATGAGCCTCTATTGGTAATCGTGCCGCAATATTGCTGGAGATTTGCATAGAGTTCAGCTTTCTAAATTTTTTTTGCATCGCTCTCTTCGCTTTGCACATTTCACCTGGCTCATTGAAAATGAATAGGCTCTGTCATTTTGTCATCACCTATCACTGCTAGTGGGCATTGCAGGTAACTTGCTAGCTACTTTCACTAACTATAAAGGTGGGAGTGGGCACCAAATGTGTCATATTACCTAAACTCAGTCCTTTCAGGGCTAGGTAGGCGAGTGCAATTGGGAAAACCCAACTTTTTTTTGTACTACAGTAACACATGAATTACATTGAGTTATACAATTTCAATGAACACTGGACATTTCAACATTAAACTTTATTTAGCGTTTCACTCTTGAGTGTGTTTGATGCTTCGATTTTCATATTTGGCTTGTTAAGCAGTTTGACAATTATGTGGTGCAGGTGAGCTAACCATAACGCATATATCTCAGATACGCTGTCTTGGCTGAATTTGACTCTTGACATTGTCATTGCAGTTGATCCAGTCGATGCAGAGAGCACGAGGATGGACTCAAATTTCAGTTTAGCGGGACTCCCAAGCTCTCCCAAAAAGCGGATTCGGGTGGAGTGCCGGTGTGGATCTGACACATGTCGGAAGTATCTCTTCTGATATGGATTGTAAACGGAACATCAAAGCTTGAACAGACACTGTGTAATATTTCGGGGAATTATGTTAATTGTACGGCTTTATTTGTATTTGTCTATTTTTTATTTTTTAACTTTTAAGCCACATTGGTGCATTGGGTGATATCAAAAGAGATATGATACATTTTTGTATTTTTTTTTCTTCATAACTTCATTTTAAATGTCCCCAAATGTATCTAGTATGTTGGTAAACCATTTTAGTAAAACAATGGCCAATATGACCTAAATGAACCAGCTTAAACATACATTTTACACACCTGGATTTTAGAATTTCTTCAGCGCTTACATATCGGTAGTGCACTTGTCAGTCTGTACATTTTGTCAGTGTTTGAGGATTTAAAATCTCGACTTATAAATTCAGTGGAACATAGTCATTGCAAATTCTATGGTGCCCAGTCATTTTCACTAGCAGTTCCTGTCTCAAGTTTATTGAGCTTCAAGCCTCGTTGGTGGAAAGAAACATTAAAAGGTGTACTTTTATACTGATATGCTTTCAATGACTGTTGAGAAAATTATTAAGTTGCAATTCTTCCCCACTTGTAGATAGTGCTGTATGTTGTCCTGAAATAATGTTTAGGAATTTTGTGTACCTCCAAACTGTCCCAGTGCTTTTTTTGTTTTTGAATTGGCCTACTTTTTCTTAAATGTGAATGAATCCCCTCTGACACTCCCGTTTTGTTGTCCTACAATTGGTTGTTTGTGAGCTGCAGTATAATTTTACAAGCCACACCATGAAAAAGCTCTCCATGGTTTAACCTATTTGTGAATTAGATGAGAAATGTCCTTCATGTGGAAGTCAATATTATTGTTCATGTAGTAATGTGATGGCCAAACAAAGCTGTTCCTTTTTATTTTATATTTTCCTTAGTCATTTATATTTAACTTTTTTTTATTCACGTTCATTTTTATCAATGCAAATCTTTTTTAAGGTTTACAGCCAGCAAAAACATTGTAAATAAAAGTTTTAATCTGATTTATTCTTCTGGACAATATTTAGAGTGATGCAGCACTAAAAGTGTAATGTAAATGTAGCTGAATCAAAATGTAAAGTTTACAATTCATTTGAGTACAACCTCAACACCACTAGATGGTGCAGCTGCATTCCTATGACTTCACATCAAATCCCCCAATAATATGGTGCTGCTGTAGCTACAGTGAGTGTACAAAACATTTAAGAAACATTCCTAATATTGAGTCCCCCTCTTGTCCTCAGAACAGCCTCAATTCGTCAGGGTATGGACTCTACAAGGTGTCGAAAGCGTTCCACAGGGATGCTGGCCCATGTTCACTACAATGCTTCCCACAGTTGTGTCAAGTTGGCTGGATGTCCTTTGGGTGGTGGACCATTCAAATTTTATTTGTCACATACACATGGTTAGCAGATGTTAATGCGAGTGTAGCGAAATGCTTGTGCTTCTAGTTCCGACAATGCAGTAATAACCAACAAGTAATCTAACCTAACAATTCCACAACTACTACCTTATACACACAAGTGTAAAGGGATAAAGAATATGTACATAAAGATATATGAATGAGTGATGGTACAGAACGGCATAGGCAAGATGCAGTAGATGGTATAGAGTACAGTATATACATATGAGATGAGTAATGTAGGGTATGTAAACATAAAGTGGCATAGTTTAAAGTGGCTAGTGATACATGTATTACATAAAGATGGCAAGATGCAGTAGATGATATAGAGTACAGTATATACATATGAGATGAGTAATGTAGGGTATGTAAACATATTAAGTGGCATTGTTTAAAGTGGCTAGTGATACATTTTTACATAATTTCCATCAATTCCCATTATTAAAGTGGCTGGAGTTGAGTCAGTATGTTGGCAGCCGCCACTAAATGTTAGTGGTGGCTGTTTAACAGTCTGATGGCCTTGAGATAGAAGCTGTTTTTCAGTCTCTCGGTCCCTGCTTTGATGCACCTGTACTGACCTCGCCTTCTGGATGATAGCGGGGTGAACAGGCAGTGGCTCGGGTGGTTGTTGTCCTTGATGATCTTTATGGCCTTCCTGTGACATCGGGTGGTGTAGGTGTCCTGGAGGGCAGGTAGTTTGCCCCCGGTGATGCGTTGTGCAGACCTCCCTACCCTCTGGAGAGCCTTACGGTTGTGGGCGGAGCAGTTGCCGTACCAGGCGGTGATACAGCCCGACAGGATGCTCTCGATTGTGCATCTGTAGAAGTTTGTGAGTGCTTTTGGTGACAAGCCGAATTTCTTCAGCCTCCTGAGGTTGAAGAGGCGCTGCTGCGCCTTCTTCACAACGCTGTCTGTGTGGGTGGACCAATTCAGTTTGTCCGTGATGTGTACACCGAGGAACTTAAAACTTTCCACCTTCTCCACTACTGTCCCGTCGATGTGGATAGGGGTACACACGGGAAACTGTTGAGTGTGAACCATAGCAGCGTTACAGTTCTTGACACAAAATGGTGTGCCTGGCACCTACTACCATACCGTGTTCAAAGGTACTTAAATATTTTGTGTTGCCCATTCACCCTCTTAAGTGGCACACACAATCCATGTCTCAATTGGCTCATGGCTTAAATCCTTTAACCTGTATGTTCCCCTTCATCTACAGTGATTGAAGTGGATTTAACAAGTGACATCAATAAAGGATAGCTTTCACCTGGTCAGAATGTAGATATTTAGGTTTTTAAACTCAACATCAAGCAATGGTGTTATCATAATTTTTTTTACATATCTAAAAACCTGTAACATGATTTCTATACTGGCGATACCCAACAACTGAAAATGTATACTTTCCTTTTATAGTTGTCCTGACATTAAGTATTAGCACTAGCTCAAATGGCAAAAATATGACATGTCTCTGGGTCGACAGTAATTTTGTTCTATCGACATTTAGACAGCAATACCTGTATCTTCCATCCCAGTCTTTCAGTAAAGAGTAGTGCTTGTCCCTCTATGTCTCACACACAGCACACTCCTCCCTCTCTGTCCCTCCACTGCCTGTTCTCACCTCCCACTCTATCAGATGAAATCACCAGGCCGCAGCTCCCTCCGCTCTTGGCTCAAGGATATGTATTGGAGCTCTTTTTAGTCAAGGCTGTATAGGCAGTAACTGGCATTAGTGAGCACAGCACAGGGCCTTTTCCCTTCCCCTCTCAACGTCAATACAATGGCACCAATACACACCATTTCTATTGACACGTCAAGGGTCAGGAGGCTGCTCCCTGTTAGCTATCATGGACTATCATATCTCAGTCTTCAGAATCTTCTGGTCAGGCAGTTGGCTCTGGTTAGCATTAGCTTTACTTAGGAATTCAGATGTCTGCAGCATCACCAGAGCCTGGGGCAGCAGGACACCCATGGTGGGCTGCGTTAGGTTAGGTGTCTGCTGGGTGAGAGGGCAATTCTTGGGACCCTTATTGAATTGGCTGGATTTATGGAGGATCAGAGATGGAAATGGAGAATAAACCAAAGCACCCAGATTGCCCCTGTCTGGAACAGGCATGTGTGAGAACAGGGATTAGATTATATGAATGGACTGACTAGAGAGTTGTTTTCAGGTTGCTCATCAATGATGATGAGCAACCTGTATGAGGATGAGGATATATGACAAATATGAATTCTCTAAAGAACCATTAGAAATATCTAGATTTGTTTAATACTTTGGTCATATTGAAGAAAATATATAAATTATTTTAACCTTTATTTAACTAGGGAAGTCAGTTAAGAACAAATTCTTATTTAAATTGATGGCCTACCCCGGCCAAACCTGGACGACGCTGGGCCAATTGTGTGCCGCCCTATGGGACTCCCAATCACAGCCTGATGTGATGCAGCCAGATGTGATGCAGCCTGGATTTAAACCAGGGACTGCAGTGACTCCTCTTGCGCTGAGATGCAGTGCTTTAGACCGCTGTGCCACTATGTACAGGTATGTCTATTTAATTTCAAGCATGTGGGGTAGCATCAGTTGTAAGTTCATTTGAGGGGAAGCTTCCCAAGTTTGATGCCAAAAGTTGGTATAAAGGAAAGATGACATCAAAAGTTGAAACATAGTTTATTATAATATTACGGATCTGCGAACTGATCTTGAGCTTCTTTCTACCCACAAGTGCCGATCATCTAAAAGGCAGATTAAATGACAAAATGTATGATAATCTGGGGTTTTGTAAACTCTTGACAACTTGGTGACCTTAAATATGGATAACAAGGCATGGAAAAGGAAAACCGTATCTTTACTACCTTTACAATGGTCTCTTGTAACCCTGTGAACTCATACTTTTGTGGCGGGGTTATGTCCTCTTTCTGTTGCGTGGGCTAAAAAACATGAGTGCAATACACAAAATAAATGTTAAAATGAATATCCCAGGTGAGGAGCAACATACTCTAGCTGAGAATGTTTTATGACCTGAATCAATATTAAAATTGTCTTGTGTTTGACTTCACGGCATAGAATAAAATGTTGTACTTGCTCCTTACTTTTACATCTTGCAATCTGTCAATAGTTTCAAAGGAAATTTATTTTTCATTACAAAAACCAACAACAAAAATCCTAAATGGCCAGAGACATGCTTATCAGCTCAACCATTTTCTTTTTAAATAATACAAGAAAGAAATGGAAATCACACACTCTGACTTGCTGCTTCCATAATATTTAGAGGTTTAAAGACATTTACATAGGTATCCTTCAAACCTCTTGTATTTTACGTTTGATATTCATCTGCAGATTGTTCTGTGAGCTTTGACATTTTGGGGTCCAGCTTAATTAAAGGGTAAAGTAAAAAAAGTGTTTAAGTTCTGAAATTCAGGATTTGTTCTACTATTCAGAGACTATTCTTATGATTCTGTATTTTCATAGATTTCATGTATAATAACACTGTGGATGCACACATGTGAAATTTCTTATTTTAAATCCACAACATAAGTATGTATGTAGTCTCTCCACATACAGGGTCATAATAACTACAGCTACACTGTAAAATCCATGAACTTCGATGAGACATAAAATGAAATATTCAGAAGTCAAATTGGCTTTTGGATGGTTTTGGGCTTTTACAAAGCCCAAACACTACAGAAGAGATAGAAATTGAATCAGTTCTATGACTAACAAAATGCAGTGTATTTCAAACCAAACAAAAAATCATGTATAACATTATTTTATATGATGTTATTCCTTTCACTGAGACACATTGGAAATGAATAAGAGTGCAATAATCATAGTATCTGTGTGGATAGAACCACTCACCCCAAGACAATCTCAAACTGTCTTCAACCTTTATATTCCCATACAAGCAATAACATAATCCCCATTCAGACAGAAGGCTCTGTCATCCAATTAAGAGGAACTGCACATGTAAAAAATGTTATACCTCTAGAGGCTTTGCAATTCAATGGTTTAAGAAGACACACTCGTTGCATCAGGTTTTTGAATGAACCTCATTGGTTTTAGCACATTCAATTCTCTGTGTCAGGAACAGGCTGAGGGTGAAAAAGACTCGAATAAGCATTTGCAGGACTGACATTTTTCAAAATGCAACGTGTTTCTGGCCATTCCTATTCCCCAAATATCCTTGGTTTTCACCCCTCTAGTCTAGCCTCTAAACATACACACCATCATACTTACGTACAGAAACACTCACACACACATGCATGGTAAAAATATGAAGTCCGGCCCCCCCCCCCCCCCCAGTTCCAAGTTAGTCCATTGTCCATATAATACACATTAAATAGTACAGAGGTCACAGTTAATTTACAAAAGGTAGTGTGCCTGAAGCAACAAAAAAAGCACTGTCAGGCATTTCTGCTTATCAAAAAATCACCCCCGGTCTCCCTCCTTCCCTCCCCAACACCAACCAACCCCAAAATTCACACATCTTTTTTCATTCCTTGTTTTCACAGATCAATACACAACACCAGCCTCATCCCCTCCCCCCTCCCACTGATAAGAGAAGAAACAACAACAAAAATTCTGAAAGAAATCCACAATAATCCAGGAAGGGCTTTTGTTAATTCCATTAATTATCCGTTTTGGATTAAAGTTTCCTCTGTCCTTTGCACAAAATTGTACACTCCCGTGTTACAATTTGGCAAGTGTTTTTTCTCTAATACCATCCATGTTAAAGTTTTTGACTGGAGCTTTTACTCTTAGGTTGCGAAGGGGAGAGTTATGCGTTCCCACCGAAAGTCATTAATTACACAGTGTTGTGTTTCCCCATTAGTTGGAATAATCCCTTGATGTTTATTACTTCAACACATAGAGGCATACAGCTGTCAACTCTTTCTTGCATTGGTTATAAACAAAC
Organism: Salvelinus alpinus; assembly: GCF_045679555.1. Lineage (NCBI taxonomy): Eukaryota > Metazoa > Chordata > Actinopteri > Salmoniformes > Salmonidae > Salvelinus > Salvelinus alpinus. The sequence continues at coordinate 28,067,920 of NC_092102.1, read as the reverse complement.
TTTTTTTTTTTTTTTTTTACAGAGTAAGGCCATAACCCAGATAATAGAAATAACAATTCAAATTTCTGTTGCGTTTTCATTGTTATTGTTAGTTTGTGTCATTGTTATCGTTTGCAGACAACAGTAGACAATTAGAAAACCCCCCAAAAAACGTACAGTTGTACCCACAAAGGGATAGTATCTCGTTCCAAACCTCTCCTTGACATTCACTTAAGATATTACAATCTCTGTGTCCTGGTCTACACTTGGTTAGCATTCTGGTTCAATTCTAAATCATGTTAAGAAAAAAACTATTGATTTATCATCCTCCAATGTGCAAAAACATAAATGGGCAAGTTTTTCCCCCCACCCCTCTTCCAAGACCGTCATGTGAAGTGATGATGTCATCAAAGATAAATAACTTTATCCTATCTGAAGATATAAACATTCTGATTTAGCTTTTATGAACATTACTATCAACTGTCTTTTTAAACAATTTGCGAGATTTAAAGAGATTTCCAAGGTGTTCAATCATCTGTAATAATACCACCTGCAGCAACAGGAATTTAGAAAGAGCACTGAGCATTTTCTGTCAATGCATCATTGGTTTTCTGTTATAAAATGGACTCAGATTCTCATAGTTTGTCCTTGATTGGGGCATTGTTTTGTTTAAGTTATCCTCAGGAATCATGGGATAACACAAATATCACCTAAACATGCACTTCATAATTCTGTCTGACTATTAACACTTCACAATTAGTATCTGCTCATTTCTGTTCAACGCTAATGAACACAAGATCAAACTTTTCTCGATGGCAGCTCTTGTTAACACGTGTTTTTCCCATCTCCCATAGTTCACTGATTTGAGGTGTTCGTTAGACCAAATGAGAATGCTACTTGCACATTTTTGTAACGTATGACCATGCCATAATAACTCTTGCTGACTTTCCATGATAGCCTCTTGTCAGTTTCTACTTCCGTCGACTTCACTAAATCTTGCATGTTTTCTTTCAAGGGTATTAGTTGTTCAAATCATTAAAATTACGGCAGATCTCAAGATGGACAAATAAATAAACATAATAATTAATCTGAGAAACACCAAATAAACCCGTGAGAGTGCCTGAATATGCTATTTGTACAAAACTCATATTTTGTATGTTTGACTGTGTTGCTGATGCCTTTGATTCAAGCAGTTGAAGGAAGCAGTTTCATATTTGTTCCACATTAAAAGTAAGAATACATACATGCATCTGAGATGGACTCTTTTGTTGTTGGTTCAGTCTCCTATTCTTTCTGTGTGGAGAAGGCCATTTATATTAAAAAAATAACATAAAAATGGCAGTTAGCAGTTTAATGTAACTGATCTAAAAATTTATCCAAATCTATAAGCTGGAGTCAAAGGTGTTTTTGGTTTGATAATAAAATGCGGAAGTCATACATTCTTTCTATAATAATTTTAGACCAACAATTGATTTCATGGTTTCTACACTGCAGCCACCACATGCCTGTTACTGTGTGTAATACTCCCCCAATAAGACTTTAGAAAAACAATTTAGAACATCCCAAATGAGCTTGAAATACCTATGCTCTCCTCTGACAAGCAGAAACCCAGATACATCACATGGAGGTGAATGGAATTCTGAAATTTTAACCTCTTCAACAGTTCCAGACTGACACCCACCCCTTTTAAATCATCTTGCACTGAATCAAAGGCCACAACAACTCAAATGGTCCCTCAGCCAACCAAACAACTCCCAGACATCCCTGCCACCCCCCCACCCCACCCTCCCCAGGTAACGACCGCCCACCGTCCCCCTCACATGACGCGATAAGGCTCTCGGGGCAGATGAGGTTTAGTCCTACAGCTGGCTGGCAGGTGTGCCAGGAGCCCCTTCTTCAGGTCCTTGTTGAGGAAGAAGCAGACAATGGGGTTTACCCCTGCCTGGGCAAAGCTCATCCATACGGTGGTGGAGAGGTACCGGTGCGGTATGGTGCAGGCCTTGACAAACACCCGCCAGTAGCAGGCCACTATGTAGGGTGACCACAGCACCAGGAACAACAGGGTGATCACGTAGAACATCCTGCCGAGCTGCTTCTCCGCCTTGAACTCCTCCATGCCCAACAGGCGCCGGTTCTGGTTGTGCAAGTTCTGCCGGATGCCCAGCAGGGTGGGCGGCATGGGGCCCCGACCAAAGCCTGCGATCCAGTTGGCTGCCGCCTGGCCGGTGGCGCCAGGCCCATGGAAGGTCCAGTTTTGGCTAATAGCTGGCACCATCTGGACGGGCTTCATCTTGCGGTGCTTGTACTCGAAGAGCAGCAGTTTCATGTAGACCACGTGCGTGGCCAGGATCAGCACGGCCAGCATCAGCATAAAGCCCAGTGTGTCGTTTGCCTTGAAGTAGCGGTGCTCGAAGATGCACTGGTCCTCCTCGCGGATGAACTTGTAGGTGCCCACATCAAAGACAGGTGGGAAGGCCATGGCCACCGACAGTGTCCACACCATGCACACCACCGCCACGCACGTCCAGAAGGTCATGCGCTTGGAGTAGAAGCGGTGGTGGGCGATGGCCATGTAGCGCGTCACGCTGATGCAAAACAACATGAAGGCGGCATGGAAGCAGAAGAGCACGGCCATGAAGGCCACCACCTTGCAGCTGAGCACGCTGTAGGTCCAGGCCGAGCCGTTCTTGATGGACACCAGCACGAAGGGGAAGCAGACGGCCGAGCGGATGGTGTCGGCCAGGCACAGGTCCAGCAGGAAGTAGTAGGGGGCCTTGTGCAGGGCCCGGTCCCTGAGGACCAGCAGAGACACCACCAGGTTCCCCACCAGGCTGATGCAGATGATTAGCCCCAGTAGGACCAGTTTGATGTAGGTGGACACAGCTGACGAAGGGCCCCCGACTGCCATCCCTCCCGTCGTGGCCACCACCGCCGCCAGGGGACCGGCGAGCCCCTCACTGGTCTCGTTGCCATTGGCCATCCCTTTGTCTCCCAGGTTATGCCCACTTCTCTCCTGAAATCCACTCCTCCTTCTCCCTCTCCTCCTCCGCCTCCTCCTCCAGCTGCCCTTTCGTTCGTCCTCGTGGTTGCCTCTCCTTTTGATCTCACATGGAACCGGAGCGCTTCAGTCCGCATTGCCCCATTTTTCACTAAGCCCCTTGTTTCCTGTAGCTCTACCTCTCGTGCCTCTTCTTCTCACAGCTTCAGCTCCTGTAAACAGGAAGTAAGAACAGCAAGCATTAAATGTTTGGATGGACTTCCAGGTCTGACATCAGTGTGGAATAATACAGTGTAAGCGTTTGCAGGGAGTATACTGTATAAGGTTAATATGAGAGGTGTGTGTCTCTTGGGTTTTCTAATAGTAAAATACAATGCTTTTATGATTCCAGCATTGGCCTAGCTGGACTGCAGCAGTTGTTTTGTAAAATGTCATAATCTCCAGGAAGTGGTGGTTATGATATGCAATGATTACCTAACTGTCAATATCGTGCTAGGCCAATATGGAGTTAGGTAAGAGTATGAAGTGTTAGACACAGCCATTCTACCAACCGTGTAACTACCTATATGCAGATGATTAGCCCTAGTAGCCCCAGTTTACATACAGCGGGTTCCAGAATGATTGGATTCCTTGATAAGGATGAGCAAAAAATACAGTATCAAATAAATAATACAAATACTGAGCTAAATTGTATGCTCATTTAATACAAAAAAATCAGAAAGATATTTCAAAATTATTATTTGTCAAAATTGTTTTCAATACTCCAGCAGCATTTTTTACATTTGGATTTATGTCATTTAGCACAGTGGTTCCCAAACTCTGGGGCCTGTGGGTCCCCCCTCCCCCCCAAAATAAATAAAACAAACTCACGCCGGCTTTCAACTTACTCTTAAAAGTTGTAATGGTAGAATGCACAAGGTGCAATTTGAAATTGGCTAGTGCATCATCAGTTCCTCTTGTCATGTCAGTCATTGCATACCTTAGAGAGCTGTTTATAATTTGTCAGAAATGTCCAGATCAACTAGCCCATGTCAGCTAACGTTTTTTTAGCCCATATATACTGTTGTCAATTTTTTGTCACTCAAATATCACATGACATGGCAAAATGTATAGAATTGCAAGAATATTTGCTTTAAAACTGAAAAATTTTCTTTGCACCCTGACAAAATGTGTAGAATTGCAAGAAATAAGCTTTAAACTGTCACGTTCCTGACCTTATTTACTTTGTTTAGTCTTTGTTTAGTTGGTCAGGATGTGAGCTGGGTGGGCATTCTATGTTTTGTGTTTCTATGTTGGGTTTGTTGTTTGGCCTAATATGGTTCTCAATCAGAGGCAGGTGTTTGTCATTGTCTCTGATTGGGAACCATATTAAGGTAGCCTGTTTTCACTGTTTGTTTGTGGGTGATTGTTCCTGTTCGTGTGTTCATCTGTTCTGTGTTCCCATGTTCAGGACTGTAGCGTTTTCGGTTCCTTCTGTCAGTTTGTTGTTTTTGTTCGTCGTTTAAATATCCTAATTTCACCCGAAGACAGCCGTTACATAAACCTGCAAAATTCTCTGAACAGTGATGAACAGTGATGGTGCCTATAGCATTGTTCCCCAATGCTGGAAGGGGGGCCCCGAATGAAAAAGTATGGGAACCCCTGTCTTAGGAGAGCTATTTATAACTATTTTAGAAATCTCCAGATCAACTAGACCATGTCAGCTAACGATCCCTTATTAAAGATGATGTCACGATCGTCATGGTAATCATACTCGGAACAAGGCGCAGCGTACGTAGAGTTCCACGTGTTTATTAATTGAAATTCACAAAAACAATAAAGAGCAACGAAACGTAACGTACTGTAGAGCTCACAGGCATCAACACGAAAACAAGATCCCACAAAAACCAGTGGGGAAATGGCTGCCTAAATATGATCCCCAATCAGAGACAACAATAAACAGCTGCCTCTGATTGGGAACCATACCAGAACAACATAGAAATCAAAACACCTAGATAGGAACACTCCCCCTAGTCACACCCCGACCTAACCAAAATAGAGAATAACAAGGCTCTCTATGGTCAGGGCGTGACAGTACCACCCCCCCCCCCAAAGGTGCGGACTCTGGCCGCAAAACCTGAAACCAACTGGGGAGGGTAGGGGGGGGGGGTGACTAGTGTCGGTGGCGGCTCCGGTGCGGGTCTTTGCCCCCGCCGTGCCTGGACTGGACATCGGCGCAGAGGAAGGCTCCTGCCATGGAGCGGGACCGGACGCCGTGCCAGGACTGGGCACCGGCATAGAGGAAGGCTCCGGCCTTGGGGTGGGACTGGACGCCGTGCCTGGACTGGACATCGGCGAAGAGGAAGGCTCCTGCCCTGGAGCTGAGCTGGACGCCGTGCTCGGACTGGGCATCGGCACAGAGGAAGGCTCCTGCCCTGGAGCTGGAGGTTCTGGACCATGGACCATCGCAAGAGGTTCCGGACCGTGGACCGTCACAGGAGGTTCTGGACCGTGGACCGTTGCAGGAGGTTCCGGACTGTGAAACGTGGCCGGCAGCTCCGGACTGTGAACCGTCGCCGGAAGCTCTGGACTGGGACTCGTCGCCTGAAGCTCTGGACTGGGGACCGTCGCCTGAAGCTCTGGACTGGGGACCGTCGCCTGAAGCTCTGGACTGGGGACCGTCGCCTGAAGCTCTGGACTGGGGACCGTCGCCTGAAGTTCTGGACTGGGGACCGTCGCCTGACGCTCTGGACTGGGGACCGTCGCCTGCCGCTCTGGACTGGGTAGGCGCACTGGAGGCCTGATGCGTGGGGCCGGCACAGGTGGCACCAGACTGGTGACACACACTTCAGGGCGAGTGCGGGGAGCAGGCACAGGACGTACCTGACTGGGAAGGCGTACTTGAGGGAGAGTGCGAGGAGCAGGCACAGGACGTACCGGACTGGGGACACACACTTAAGGGAGAGTGCGAGGAGCAGGCACAGGACGTACCGGACTGGGGACACGCACTTCAGGGAGAGTGCGAGTAGCAGGCACAGGACGTACCGGACAAGGGACACGCACTTCAGGGAGAGTGCGAGGATCAGGTACAGGACATACTGGGCTGTGGAGGCGCACTGGAGACCTGGTGCGTAGAACCGGCACAAATTGTACCGGAACAATGACACACTTCGCACGGCGAGTGCGGGGAGCTGGCACAGGACGTACTGGGCTGTGTATGCGCACTGGAGACCTGGTGTGTAGAACTGGCACAAATCGTACCGGAACGGTGACCCACACTTCAGGGCGAGGGCGTGGAGGAGACACAGGACGTACCGGACTGGGGAGGCGCACTGGAGGCCAGATGCGTGAAACTGATGCAGATGACACCGGACTGGTGTCACGCTCCTCAGCACGCCCGCTCTGCAGCACTCTCATCGCCACCACCTCTCTCCGGAATCTTTCGTCGAGTTCCTCCTTCGACTCCCTGACGGTCTCTGGCTCATTCCTCGGCTCCGCCGACCGCCCCGTGTGCCCACCCCCCAAATATTTTGGGGGGGCTGTCTTTTGGGCTTACTCTGTGGCCGCGAACCCCGGCGTCGTCGCTGTCCTCCCTTCTCTCCCTGCGTCTGCTTCCACGGAAGGCTTTCGTCTCCAGCCATAATTTCCTCCCAAGTCCAGGATGTCTTCTCCTCCTTTAATTCCTCCCAAGCCCAGGATACCTTCTCTTCCCGGGCACGCTGCTTGGTCCTGTTGTGGTGGGATCTTCTGTCACGATCGTCGTGGTAATCATACTCGGACCAAGGCGCAGCGTACGTAGAGTTCCACATGTTTATTAATTGAAACTCACAAAAACAATAAAGAGCAACGAAACGTGACGTACTGTAGAGCTCACAGGCATCAACATGAAAGCAAGATCCCACAAAAACCAGTGGGGAAATGGCTGCCTAAATATGATCCCCAATCAGAGACAACGATAAACAGTTGCCTTTGATTGGGAACCATACCAGGCCAACATAGAAATCAAAACACCTAGATAGGAACACCCCCCCCCTAGTCACACCCCGACCTAATCAAAATAGAGAATAACAAGGCTCTCTATGGTCAGGGCGTGACAGATGAGGACAAAAGACTGTATAAAATTAATAATACAAATACTGAGCTATATTGTATGCTACCAAAAAATAGAACAATTACAGTATATTATTTTATACTAATACTATTGCTCAGAGAAAGAGGTTTTGTTCAACAAGTAATAAAAAATATAAAAAAGATATTGATCAAAATGATTGGATCATCTGTTTTCAATACTCCAGCACCCTCCCCCTGCGAGGATAATGACACTGAGCCTTTTTCTAAAATGTTTTATGAAATTAAAGAACACATTGGGAGGGATCTTGACCATTCCTCCATTCAGAATCTTTCCAGGTCCTAGATATCCTTCATCTGTGCTTATGGACTGCCCTCTTCAATTCAAACAACACATTTTCAATGGTGTTCAATTCTGGAAACTGAGATGGCCATTGCAAAATGTTGATTTTGTGATAAATTAACAATTTCTTTGTGGATTTTGGTGTGCGCTTGTGGTTGTTGTCTTGCTAGAAGATCCACTTGCGGCCTCTGGGCAGAGGCAACCAGATTTTTGACTTGGAATGGCCTAAGGTCCCTCCCAATGTGTTCTCCAATCTCATAAACATTTTAGAAAAAGGCTCAGTGACTTTATCCTCGCAGGGGGAGGGTGCTGAGCAGCTAGGCAAAAATGGAGGAAAACTAAACTTCCGGAGAACCTATCATCCTTCCACTCCCTCCTCTTTACCTTCTCTTCTGTATCCTCTGCTAAAGCCACTTTCTATCACTCTTAATTCCAAGCCTCTGCCTCCAACCCTGGGAAACTCTTTTCCACCTTCTCCTTCCTCTTTAATCCTCCACCTCCTCTCTCTCCTTCCTCTCTTGATAAAAAGGTTGATGACTACCACTCCTCATTCACTCAGCATACTGAGTCCACTGGTCCCACTCACACAGAACTCCCCTACGCCTTGACCTCTTTCTTCCCTCTCTCCAGCTGAAATCCCGCTGAAATCCAGCTGCCCAACAACATGCCCACTCGACAGTCATTCCCTCTTCCCTTCTCCAGACCATCTCTGGAGACCTTCTCCCATTCCTCCCTCATCAACTCATCCCTGACCACTGGCTGCGTCCCCTCTGACTTCAAGAGGGCCAGAGTATCTCTCCTCCTCAAGAAACCAGCACTCAACCCCTCTGATCAGTATCCCTTCATTCTTTTCTTTCCTAAACACTTGAGCGTGCTTTCTCTGACCAACTCTCTCGTTATCTCTCTCAGAACAATCTTCTTGACACTAATCAGTCAGACTTCAAGACGGGTCACTCAACTGAGACTGCTCTTCTCTGTGCCAAAGCTGACTCTCTCTCTCTGCTGTTCTCATCCTCCTCGATCTATCTGCTGCCTTCGACACTGTGAATTACCAGACCCTCCTCTCCACCCTCTCAGGATTGTGCGTCTTATGCTCTGCACACTCCTGGATTGCATCCTGCTTGGCATGTGCTCTTACCAGGTGGCGCAGAGAGGATCTGTGTCTGCACCATGTGCTCTCACTACTGGTGCCCCCCAGGGCTCAGTTCTAGGTCCTCTCCTCTTTTCTCCATACACCAAGTCACTCGGCTCTGTCATATCCTCTCATGGTCTCTTCTATCATTGCTATGCGGATGACACTCAACTGCTTTTCTCATTCCCCCCTTCTGACACCCAGGTGGCAACATGCATCTCTGCGTGCCTGGCAGATATCTCAGCGTGTATGTCAGCCCGCCACCTCAAGCTCAACCTCAACAAGACGGAGCTACTCTTCCTCCCAAGACCTCTCCATCACGTTTGAAAACTCTACTGTGTCCCCCTCCCAGAATGCAAAAGACCTTGGAGTGACCCTTGACAACACCCTGTCGTTCTCTGCAAACATCAAAGCAGTGACTCTCTCCTGCAGGTTCATGCTCTACAACATCCGTAGAGTACGACTTTTCCTCACACAGGAAGAGGCGCAGGTCCTAATCCAATCACTCGTCATATCCCTTCTGGACTACTGCAACTCTCTGCTTGCTGGACTCCCCGCGTGTGCCATCAAACACCTACAACTTATCCAGAACACTGCAGCCCATCTAGTGTTCAACCTCCCAAGTTCTCTCTTCACTTCACTCCTCCATACACTCCACTGGCTTCCAGTCGAAGCGGGCATCCACTACAAGACCATAGTACCTGCCTATGGAGCAGCAAAGGGAACTGCCCTGCTCTAACTTCAGGCTATGCACAAACCCTACATCCAAACCTGAGCGCTCTGTTCTGCCACCTCTGGTCTCTTGGTTGTCCCACCCCTACGGGAGCAGTGGTCAAAGCTCTCCTCTGGTCTGGCACCCCAATGGTGGAACCAGCTTTCCCCTGATGCTAGGACAGCACTGTCCATGCCCATCTTACGAAAATGTCTGAAAACCTACCTCTTCAAAGAGTATCTTAAATAATACATCTGCCTTATGTCTCAGCTAGTTTGAGATGAATGCACTAACCGTAAGTTGCTCTGGATAAGAGCGTCTGCTAAAAAAAAAGAAAGACTAAAATGCAAATGGTTCTGGAGTATTGAAAACAGGGGATCCAATAATTTTGACCCATATCTTTTTTATATATTTTTTGCATTACTTGTTTAACAAATGAGCATACAATTTAGCCCAGTATTTGAATTATTTATTTTATACAGTATTTTTTGCTCATCGTTATCAAGGGATCCAATAATTCTGGACCCCACTGTATGTAGTACATCGTAATAATAAGGTATGTTATTCTATTTCAGTTAACTCTTTAAGGGATAGTTCGGGATCTTGACAATGAACCCCTTTATCTACTTCCCCAGAGTCAGATGGACCCGTGGATACAATTATTATTATTTTTCACTAACCTAACGCTAGTTAGAATTGGCTCGCAAAACTACCTCTAACTTCCTTCATACTGGACGCAGAGACATACAAATGGTATCCTGAACTATCCCTTTAACTAATTTTCCATCTTTATGTCCAAGTCTGTCCCACCTTCCCCACCCTTTACCCCGAAATAACGTTCTGACTGTAGTTGTTTACAACATTAATACATTGTATTAAAGGCCCTATCTTCGAGCATTATTCAAGGCCTGTAATACAGAATCAAATGTCATAATAGTGGAGGAAGATGTTCAAGTCATCATCCTCGGAATTACACAAATCATTTGTCCCATGGAATCAATCAATTGTTTCTACAAGGGGTGAAACAGGGCTCACATAGGCATCTGCTGTAGCATGCTGTGGAACATCTTCTCCTTCCCCCTCAGCACCAATCATATCAGCTGTTTTCTCCACACGCTACATGGCATGCCAGCAACTAGTCTGTCACGGTAATTACCTCGCTTGTTGCTAGGCTACAACACCTTACAATATTTGTGTGTGTGTGTGTGTGTGTGTGTGTGTGTGTGTGTGTGTGTGTGTGTGTGTGTGTGTGTGTGTGTGTGTGTGTGTGTGTGTGTGTGTGTGTGTGTGTGTGTGTGTGTGTGTGTGTGTGTGTGTGTGTGTGTGTGTGTGTGTGTGTGTGTGTGTGTGTGAAGGAGATGGGGGAAAACAAATCACTTGTGAAGTTGAGATGGCATTTGCTTGATGAAGCCTCATTGGTGCAGTCACTTTGGGGACCACTGACCGGGCATTTCCAAAAGAGGTTGCATTGCACAGTGACACTTGAGATGTACAGTATGTCTGATAGCTCAGTGGTGTGCATGTGTAGGTGTCTGTGCATGCTCTCTTGTGTATGAGTGGGTGTGTGTGTGTGATGGGAGTCAATCGGTATTGACCCCTCCACCACCATCATTTGTATTGATGAAACCTTCGGAAGTGATCGGGGGAATGTACAGGTGATGATTATGGAGTATGTGAGTCCTACAGGAGAGAGAAGGGCTTAGAACCATTGTTTCACCGCAGGCATACTAATGTATTTCTGTCACAGTAATTACAGCAGCTTGTTGCTAGGCTACAGGACCATTCTGCCTTGTGCTGTGTTATTCTCTCTCTGTGTGTGTGTGTGTGTGTGTGTGTGTGTGTGTGTGTGTGTGTGTGTGTGTGTGTGTGTGTGTGTGTGTGTGTGTGTGTGTGTGTGTGTGTGTGTGTGTGTGTGTGTGTGTGTGTGTGTGTGTGTGTGTGTGTGTGTGTGTCGTGTCTGTCATGTCTGTCGTGTCTGTCTGTCTGTCTGTCTGTCTGTCTGTCTGTAAGACTATATGAACTATTGTGATGAATGGTGGGGGCATTGATAGTTTCAGATGGAGAATAGCTATTGTTTCGTTTTTTCTGGGGAGTGCATACCATATGAGAAAGCCAATGAAGGTATCACATAATAAACTGTTTTCAGTTATAAGTGCACCCATAGTTAGTTCTCAAAGTCTATGATAACACTTCAGAAAATGTCTTAGTAAACAATTCATTATACGTAGAGTAAAATTATTATATACATTTAGAATAATTTCTAAAACATTTATAAGCATACCTGAGTATTTATGATGGCGTTCTAATTAAAGGTATTATAAAGTGCTAACACAGTTACTCATAATAACCCAGTGGTCCCTGATGAGCCCAGTTCTCCTTCATTTAAAAATAAAACCCATATTATTGAATAATAATGCTTATATTAATGAATAAGAGCTGAAATACATAAATGTACACTACTGGTCAAAAGTTTTCGAACACCTCTCATTCAAGGGTTTTTCTTTAATTTTACTATTTTTTACTATTTACTATTGTAGAATAATAGTGAAGATATCAACACTATTAAATAACACATATGGAATCATGTAGTAAACAAAAAAAGTGTTAAACAAATCAAAATATATTTTATATTTGAGATTCTTCAAATAGCCACCCTTTGCCTTGATGACAGCTTTGCACACTCTTGGCATTCTCTCAACCAACTTCATGAGGTAGTCACCTGGAATGCATTTCAATTAACAGGTGTGCCTTCTTAAAAGTTAATTTATGGAATTTCTTTCCTTCTTAATGCATTTGAGCCAATCCAGTTGTGTTGTGACAAGGTAGGAGGAGTATACAGAAGATATACCTATTTGGTAAAAGACCAAGTCCATATTATGGCAAGAACAGCTCAAATAAGCAAAGAGAAATGACAGTCCATCATTACTTTAAGACATGAAGGTCAGTCAATCTGGAACATTTCAAGAACTTTGAAAGTTTCTTCAAGTGCAGTCGCAAAAACCATCAAGCGCTATGATGAAACTGGCTCTCATGAGGACCGCCAAAGGAATGGAAGACCCAGAGTTACCTCTGCTGCAGAGAATAAGTTAATTTGAGTTACCAGCCTCAGAAATTGCAGCCCAAATAATGCTTCACAGAGTTCAAGTAACAGACACATCTCAACATCAACTGTTCAGAGGAGACTGAGGGAATCAAGCATTCATGGTCGAATTGCTGCAAAGAAACCACAACTAAAGGACATCAATAAGAAGAAGAGGCTTGCTTGGGCCAAGAAACACGAGCAATAGATATTAGACCAATGGAAATTTGTCCTTTAGTCTGGAGTCCAAATTTGAGATTTTTAGTTCCAACCGGATGGTCTCGGCATTGGTATTTCACACTGTAAAGCATGGAGGAGGAGGTGTTGTGGTGTGGGGGTGCTTTGCTGGTGACACTGTCTGTGATTTATTTAGAATTCAAGGCACACTTAACCAGCATGGCTATCACAGCATTCTGCATCGATACACCATCCCATCTGGTTTGTGCTTAGTGGGACTATCATTTGTTTTTAAATAGGAAAATGACCCAACACACCTCCAGGATGTGTAAGGGCTCTTTTACCAAGAAGGAGAGTGATGGAGTGCTGCATCAGATGACCTGGCCTCCACAATCACCAGACCTCAACCCAATTGCTCAGCATATGTGGGAGCTCCTTCAAGACTGTTGGAAAAGCATTCCTGATTGAGAGAAGCTGATTGAGAGAATGCCAAGATTGTGCAAAGCTGTCATCAAGGCAAAGGGTGGCTATTTGAAGAATCCCAAATATAAAATATATTTTCATTTGTTTAACCCTTTTTTGGTTACTACATGATTCCATATATGTTATTTCATAGTTTTGATGTCTTCACTATTATTCTACAATGTAGAAAATAGTACAAATAAAGAAAACCCCTTGAATGAATAGGTGTTCTAAAACATTTGACCAGTAGTGTAACTTTAAACCAATTTCAATATGGCATATTAAAAAAAAAACCTATAGGGGCCTATATTCTTGTTAATTGCCCAATCTCTCATATACATATATTTTTCAATTTTTGATTTGTTATAGTAAATCCAATATTTCAGATATAAACAGGGGCTTACTTAATTAGGCATGAGACATTTTTAAACCAAAGCAATGTCACAGTTTTGTGTTGCTAGCTATAGAAAGGGACTGTGGTATCATTTGACTCTGTTCACATGATGTAATACTATGGTCATGTAGACATAATGTCTTCTATATTACCATTCCCCATGGTTACATTTGTGGAATACTATAGATTCCAACAAGCGACCGGGGGCCCTGTGACTGCTTATGTCGCTTATGCCTGGGGCCGGCCCTGGGTGGCACCTGATATATTGAGTTAGTAGATTAACAATAGCTAGATGAAGTATGTGGTTGAGTGTCACTTGTCTGTGTCAATAGCAGAATCACAGCAGAAACACACACCTGTCATAGGCTAATAATTGGTAAATTATTAGAATCATTTTTTTAATTTATTGTAGCACACTATTGGTGTCTCCTATTCAATCACCTCTATCATTACACTGTAGGCCTAAGATATTTAGAATTAATTAGGCTGTTCCAGAGCCTTATATTGAGATAAAGAATCTATAATCCAAATATAAGGCTCTGGTCTATTACATTTCATGTGACTTTATTAGTCTAAGTGGCATGAACCTTGGTGGCTAGAACATGAGAACAGTTTGTAGAAGCCCTATATTCAGGGCCGGCTCTAGCCTTTTGGAGGCCCTAAGCGATATTTGCTTTGGGGGAATGCTAACAAGCAGGCCAAATCTTGACAGCAGAGAGTTTTAAAGTCCTGCAATTCTACAAATTTTGCCTCGGGGCAGGGAGACATTTTTGCTGTTTTAAAGCGAATTTTCTGCAGTTCTACCCATTTTGCCATGGGGCGGAGAGAGTATTTAGCAATTTTATAACACATTTCTTGCAATTCTACTCATTTTGCTGCTTATGTTGCTTATGCCTGGAGGCCAAAAAGGTATAAGAGAAATAGGCATATGAAGAATAGATTATTAATATACAGAAAGATGTGAGTGGAAAAGGAGTTCAAACGATGGGGAAAAACAAAGATATTGATGAGGTAAGATTACATCATCATGTGTAGGCCTATATAATTTTGATTGCAAAATTAATATACTGGCTATAGGGATATAAGAGCTTCACAGGAATACCGAAAGGCTATAGATCATGAAGGGAGGGGCCTGGAGAAATTGGAGTGGGTTGGTGGTAGCTGAGCCATTGTCAAGAACTGGATAGCAACAGCAATAGAGTACTGCTGCCATGGTCGCGGTGGGAGGAGGCGACGCGGAATTCACCAACCAAAGGAGCCGGAATCACTCTGACACTGTTCATCACCGACCGAATGCAATTATAAACAACGGTATTAGAATATGAATAAACACATCCGGGGCTAGGGAAAATACAATAGGTTTAGAGGTGGGCTTGACGCGTCATGTTTGAAGTTAAGTAAATGCATGAACAATTGCGAATAGGCCTAGAGCCTATGGTAGACTGGGTCATTTGAAGCATTCAACTTGATCCAATCCTTTCACAATTCATGAACAGATGATGTTGATAATAATTCATCAACGAGGGCTGATGACGAGACCCCAACACCCCAGTTGCATCGCATTCGCAAATGGGTAGACCTGTATCGATGCTGTCATAACGGAAATTTGACCAGTGAATAATATAGCTACCGATTGATATAGCCTCGTGTCCATAATGCGGTTCCCCGTTGTAATTTACCATAGGGCATAGATCACACAAATGGCACTTAAATCTGCAGTGGTGTGTGTCGACTATAATAACCAGAAGATATTAAGGGCCTACATGTACAGTTTGTTTATGGCATGCGTCATGGGGCTGCATGAATCATAACAGAAATAGGCTATGTTGTAGCCCCAAAAATGGGTTTCACACACGTTAACGAATTAACCAGGTACCTGGGGGAAAACATAAGGCTACGTGGGGCCTAGGAGTAATAACAAAAACACCGAAACAAAAAAAATGACATAGGAAGGTGAAAGGAAATCTTACCTTATTTATTATGCTTGTCCTCGAGACAAAGGTTTAGGATTTTATTCTAGGCCGCTTGTTGCAGTCCACATTAAATATAAAATGATTCAAAGATCATGGTAAAGCAACAGTAAATAGCATAGAGGGGTCAACAAAACGAGCATAAATTCCAAATATAATCCACAATGAATGTCGACATCCTTCACAATTAAATGACTGAAAACATCATTTATACAGGGTATTGTCACCTCAGTAGAATCAGATCTTAATGCACATATACTTTTACTTTTGCAAGGCTCCCCCGTCAATTAAGCCTGTTGCAGACTTCTTAAATAAACACAGGTTTTAAAGAACAAAAAGGATCGTTTCCTCTTTTTTCGTGTGCATGTCATGTCTTCGGGTTTTCCATAAAGCTCTCCCAATGTTCAGCAATAAATTCCCATCACACTGACAGAATAGAACAAATGGGTAAATTCCAATTCTGACAATCTTTTCTGTTTTCAAATACTTATTTCTCGGTGAATGTCATCAACTGGATCCTATCACTGGTAAACGCATCTCAATTTTGAAAATAACGGTGGTCATATTACAGAACATCACGCTTTTATTGTGGGGCTTGCTCTGCTTGTTGGATTCTCCATCAAAAAAAGAGACGCCTTTTTTCGACCATTCTAGTCTCTTGTGATTTTATATTTTCAGTGATAACCCATCCTCTTCCATATTCAACTGTAGGCCAATATGCGGACTCCGTTCAGAGTGCAGTCATCCTTTTTGAAAATATGTACACTGTAGGCGCCCTATATATTTAAAAATGCACCCGTCTGGTTTGGTCTTTGATGGGATTGAAAAAACGATTCATTGTTTGCGGTGATAAATCCCAAATCCCAGGTCTTTCACGGACATGTCAAGTCGTTTGGAATCCATCCTCAGTCATTGTATAAATAATGAAAACTAGAAATGACCTAAATGAAATGGCTGTTAGCAATGGTGAATTGGAAACAGCGGCTCTCGTCTATGCGCGGAGCCTCGGGTTTTCCTCGGCTCCCTTCGGAATTAGCGATGTAAGATTCGGGATCTTTCGGAATAGGACAGGCGCGTGGTACGGTGTTCTAGAGAAAAAAAGAATCCGTGTGATACACAATCAGTCACATAACTTCACTACATGGAAAGGATATTGGAAATAGTATCTCCCCTCTTCATGATGTGACAGTTTGAAGTTACTGTGCCCTTTTTTTTTTTAACAAAGCATATATTTCAACTGCTGTAGGCTATTGTTTTTAATGTTGTTGCTTTCCCATCATGGTGGTAGGCCCTATAATAAAGTATTACTTGACCTGATCATGTGATAGCAAAGTATATTTATATGTAAATATAGATTGTTTATACAGTGAGCTCCAAAAGTATTGGGACAGTGACAATTGGATTTGAAATTATATGAGGTTAAAGTGCAGACTGTCAGCTTTAATTTGAGGGTATTTTCATCCATATTGGTGAACCGTTTAGAAATTACAGCACTTTTTGTACATTGGCCCCCCATTTTAAGGAACCAAAAGTATTCGGACAAATTCCCTTATATGTGTATTAAAGTAGCGAAAAGTTAAGTATTTGGTCCCATATTCATAGCACGCAATGACTACATCAAGCTTGCGACTCTACATATTTGTTGAATGCATTTGCTGTTTGTTTTGTTTATATTTTGTGCCCAAAAGAAATGAATGGTAAATAATGCATTGTGTCATTTTGGAGTCACTTTTATTGTAAATAAGAATAGAATATGTTTCTAAACACTTCTACATTAATCTGGATCCTACCAGGATTACGGATAGTCCTGAATGAATCGTGAATAATGATGAGTAAGAAAGTTACAGACGCCCAAATATCATACCCCCAAGACATGCTAACCTCTCACCATTACAATAACAGAGAGATTAGCATTTTTTGGGTGGGTATGATATTTGTGCGTCTGTTACTTTCTCACTCATCATTATTCACGATTCATTCAGGCCTATCCGTAATCATGGTAGCCTCCACATTAATGTAGAAGTGTTTAGAAACATATTCTATTCTTATTTACAATAAAAGTGACTCCAAAATGACACAATGCATTATTTATCATAGCCATTGTATCATTTCAAATCCAAAGTGTTGGAGTACAAAGCCAAAACAACAACAAATGTGTCACTGTCACAATACTTTTGGAGCTCACTATATATCAAGGGTCAGACTGAAGCAACAGCTGCCACTCTAGAGAGCTAAAGAAAAAGTCAGGTGCACTGTTATTTCTCATCTGGCTTTAGTTTAGATGACTTTCTGTTTAGATTCTTTTTTTTTTTTACTTGAATCATCCTCATCATCATAATAATCATCATCATCGTCATTATAATCATAATCATCATCCTCAACCCCATCCTCATCCTTATCATCATTATTATCACCATCATCACTATCATCATCTCTACAAATACTTCCATAGTATTAGTGAAGGTCAGACTGCATTGTGGAGGCATCAGACCACATGGCTTCACCAGGTGATGTTGATATTGACATAAAAAGCGGTGATGTAAGTCACTTCCCTTGTAAGGCTATTGGTGCCCAATCATTTAATCCTGCTCTAAATCCCTGGTTAAAAGGTGTTTTGTCTCGGCATGACACAACACTGTGCCGAGTGCCGTCATGCCTGCCTCGACAGCTGTCTAAACCGCTGGAAGCTAGGGGACCAGATGGCATCTCCTGACAAAGGGAAATATTTAGGAAAGAGAGCCGGACACAGAGTAACTCTCCCAAAAATCATAGCAACAATCCATTGGAGGTTTTTCTTCATTCTGTGGGGCCGGGGAAGAATGTAAAACTGTCTTTTTTAAATTTAATTTGGGTCCTAGTATAAGCTTGTTCAGCCAAGGTCAATGTCAAAGTAAATGGTGAATATGACATAGTAATGGACTTCTAGGAACTTCTTGCCGTTGTGTGTATGGCAAACGAGGCATATAGTGTGCATCCGCCAACCGGGAAGCCTGGTCCCAGGTAAGATCTTGGCTGGGAGGCAAAGTGAACTGTAGCCTGTCCCTACTGGTCATGATTCCTGGACAACTGTTCCTATCTTTCTCGACAGACCATAAAAAAGAGCTGAATATCATATGGAGTAGTCTTTGAACCTGCAGTCTTTGATGTGTAGGCTAATGATCTGGGGAGTCTAGGACTCAATATATCTGGAAGAACAGGGCTTATCAACCCCCATTGTTTTATATTTTATGGTACTAATATTAAGATGAGAATATAGTAGTAAGCATAGCAAAACTATGGATTGCAGATTCTGTATGTCTTTAGAATACTTTATTAATACAATTACTTAAATCTGTAATTTGGGTGAACTTTCCCTTTAACAGAGATGGTTCATCTCTCTCAATAGCCTTGTACTCACATGTTTATGGTTCATCTGTTGGCATGACAACAGTGTTGTCTGAATGGTCTGTGAAACTGACGGGTATTTCCCTAGAATGGGGGCCAGACTTAGGTTTATATTGAATGAGAATATAAAATACTGTTGTCATTACTGCTAACTAACCAATGTTTACCATTGGTTAGTTAGAATTAAATCAAATGACCTCAACGTTGTTATACTGTATACGGTGGTACTGGAACTAAAACATCTCAATTCCATCTACATTAATCAACGTCAATGTTAGCTCTGTACATGATGAACCACATATGAATATTACCAAGTAAAGTCATTATCTAACTCTATATAACTCTGTACTAAATTACTAATACTGTATGTTGGCCATTGTCATAAAATAGTAATAGAAAAGGCGACCTTGAAATTTGATGAGACTATTTTCAATGACAAGTTATTAATACACCAAGGCTAATGAGTTCTGAAATAAGTTTTAGGACAAAACATTTGGTCAATCTGTATTCAGTCAAAGTCATATGATATCAATGGATATATTTCTGTAATTTTCAGTGTATTTTGTTGCTTCAGTTAGCAGATTAAACTATTGGTTTTTAACAAATAGATTTGTGATGATGAATGAAAATAGGCCTACTATCATACAGTTACTGTTACAGAATTTCCAAATTATATCCTAAAAATTTGAAAAACACACCAGGGCATTAATTAAATAACAGTTATGAAAAACTAGCCCCACATAGGTTTTTGTCAAGGCCTGTATTCAGTTGTTATCTAATAAGGGTAATGTTTAATAAGAATGTATTGAAAATGAAATTGAGATACTCAAGTAGACAGCTTCCTTGCAACTTCCTGTGGTGTATTTTAGATAGATGACCTTTGAAAACCTGAAAAAGAACTTTTCAGAACAAAGTGTTTACACCTGCTTAGAACGTCGTACTTTACCTCGCGTGGGCTTCCCCGTTGCGTAATGGACTATTTTTCGTTGGTTATGTTAATGTTTCCTCTGTAAAATGCCTTGCTAACAATATTTGGTGGTGATGGTGGTATTAATGATAATGATGATCATCATCTTTATTACAGAATAAAAGAAGAAGTAAAGTAGACACAACAACAGCAAGAAATTCAATTTCTCATAAGAAATACACATTTTGATGTCATCAGTTGTAACATTGATATTTTCATAAACTGTTTAATTCTAAAATGATACTGATCAGTCTACTACCCAATGGTAAACATTGCACAACTTCTTGCAGTAGCTTATATTCTCATTCAATATAAACCTACGTCTGGCCTTCATTCTAGTGAACTTTTCATGCTTTTACTGTTTTGAGCATATACTACTGTACGTCACAATGAAAATGTAACCTTCAGCAAGTCACGATTATGACACACTTGAGGTCAACAACTGCCTACTTTCACCACCACTCCTCTCACGCGAGGAAAGAGGAAAAGTTGAATCAGAGACATATTCATTTCATTATGAATCACTTTCAAATTAATATGTAGGAGGTAAGGATGCAAATTCACAAAAAAGTACTTTTCGAATGCCTTGTAAGCAAGTATCAATACAGTATGTGTGGTCAGGAATGTCAGAATGTGTGGTAAAAGACGGAACAATCTGTGTCCTTTCTCTGTTCCACCGCAGAATGAGGTTAATTTCATTGTTTTCCCTCAGCTGTGTTTTACATTCACACGAGAATACAAGTTTCAGGCGAATGTGTCTTGGTACACATGATAAATCCTACTCCTCATAGCCAGTCCAAGAGTTAAATGGGTAAAAGCAGTTAGGAGAGTACTCTGGAAAGTTATTTAGGGATGTGGTTTGGAGACAGTGCTGGGTAATTGTAGGCTAGATGCAGGGTTTAGAGCCTGCAGATAGCACTGCAGAGAGTGAGGCCCCTCAGGGTCATGGTGTCCCGTAACGTGGTCTCATAGACTAGACATAACATAGTAAATGTAAATCCGGGACACTCAAATTAGTAAAATATGTTACATTTGGTATGGTTACATAAGACAGATGGTTACTTAAGGCAAAAATGAAAGTGGTTGGTCAGCGTGGATGGGTGGGTGTATAATGCGAATGTCTAGCAAACCAAAGGTTGAAAGTTCTCATCACGAGTAACTTTAGCATTTAAGCTAATTAGCACACTTACAAATTTTTTGCTACTTTGCAACTACTTAGCATGTTAAGTAACACAAATGTCTAGCATTCCGAAGGTTGTGAGTTTGATTCTCATCACAGACAACTTTAGAATTTTAGCTAATAAGCAACTTTTCAACTGCATACTACTTTTTAGCTACTTTGCAACTACTTAGCATTTTAGCTAACCCTCCCTCTAACCCAAACCTTAACCCTTTTTTGGTTAACCCTTCCCCTAACCCCAACCCTTTAACCTAACTCTAAACTAAACCCTAACCTTAACCCTAACCCCTAGCCTAGCTAACGTTAGTCAGCTAGGTAACATTAGCCACCTAGCTAGAATTTGTAACATATCATAAGTTTAGCAAAATTTGTAACATATTGTACATTTAGCAAATTCGTAACATACACTGAGTATACCAAACATTAGGAACACCTTCCTAATATTGACATGTCGCATGCAGACAACCCAGGTTCATTTAACTTACTTATGCTAACTCAGTGCAATACGGTGGATTACCTAGCTAATCAACAGTATCACAACACAAACTCTTTCTGTACACTCCCATTGTCACGCCCTGATCTGTTTCACCTGTCCTTGTGATTGTCTCCACCCCCTCCAGGTGTCGCTTATTTTCCCCAGTGTATTTTTCCCTGTGTTTCCTGTCTCTCTGTGCCAGTTCATCTTGTCTGTTTCAAGTCAACCAGCGTGCTATTCTTTCTTTTACTAGTCTTCCCGGTTTTGACCCTTGCCTGTTTTCTGGACTCTGTACCCGCCTGCCTGCCCTGACCTCGAGCCTGCCTGCCACTCTGTACCTCCTGGACTCTGATCTGGTTTTGACCTTTTGCCTGTCCACGACCATTCTCTTGCTGCCCCTTTTGGAACTAATAAATATCAAACACTCAAACCATCTGCCTCCCGTGTCTGCATCTGGGTCTGGCCCTGAGCCCTTATAGCCATTGTGGCTTGAAGGATTTGTTTGGAATGAAATAGGTTGTGTTTCAGACTATTGAGGGTAGGGTAAGTCACTTAAATCATGCAAGCCCTATTTGTGTCAAACCTGTCCCAGTTACAGTTACAGTCACATCCCAAATTATTGGCACTCTTGATAAAGATGAGCATAAAAGACAGTTTAAAATAGAAATTCCAAATACTGAGCTATATTGTATGATATATATATATATTTTATTATATTATTTTAAACGAATACAATTGATCAGAGAACTTGTTTAACAAGTCATATTTATTCCCTCCTCAAAAAGATAGGGGTCGAAATTATTGGCACCCCTGTTTTCAGTACCTTTCTATACCTCACCTTGGGAGGATAACGGCACTGAGCATTTTTCTAAAATGTTTTATGAGATTGGAGAACACATTAGGAGGGATTGTAGACCATTCCTCCTAAAAAATGTTGATGTCAAATTATTGTGACCTTCCATAGCTTCCTGTTTCACTGGGGTATAGCTCTTTGGCCATGCAGTGTTTGGCCTCAAATGAAGGATGCATATGCAGAAAAAAACCTCATACCTATTGTAAAATATGGTGGTGGATCTTTGATGTTATGGGGCCGTTTTGCTTCCACTGGTCTTGGGGCCCTTGTTAAGGTCAATGGCATCATGAACTCTACCTAGTACCAGGATATTTCAGCCAACAACCTGGTTGCCTCTGCCAGGAGGCTGAAACTTGGCCGCACGTGAATCTTCCAACAAGACAATAACCCCAAGCACACATAAAAATCCACAAAGAAATGCTTAATTGACCCACAAAATGAAAATGTTATTCTATTATTTGTTAAACAAAATATTTTTTTCTGAGCATTGTACTAGTATAAAATAATATATTTAAAAAATGTTTTTTTATTTTTTATATATGTATTATTTATTTTATACAGTCTTTTTTGCTCATCTTTATCACGTGTGCCAATAATGTTGGATGTGAATGTATGTAGTACATTTTTATTCTGTTGGCAGTCTCAAACTTTTTTTGAGAAAGCTTTTCTTACCTTCCAGTAACTTCCAGGTATAAATACAGACTGGATTCTGCAAACACACATTTTACACATCTGTTCCCTCTCTCACACATTGCGTGAGGCATCTTTAGGTGAGTGTTGAATGAAGGGGATCATGATTTTGCATTGTTCATGGTCTCTGTAGTCTTAATTTGAGCATGTTATTGCTTTTATGCAAATTTATTTCAAGAATGCAACTCGTCATGGCTAACCACTGTGTTAACACACACTGAATTATACACGGCCACATGATTATGTTTAGTCTGTATCAATAACTTTCAAATATAGCTATTGTAAAAGTTACCTGAATGTGATGTGTTGGAAAAGTAAAAATAAGATACTTTTGAAAGAGATCAGCATCAATGTTAAAATATACTTTAACAAAAGACAAAACATGCAGATAGGTTTTTGTTTACTTGCCTAAAATAGTAATAATTAATGATGAATTAAAATATGAAGTAATTGTAATATCATCTCATCACAGAAATATACTATTGATAAACCTTACATTGTGTATATTTATGAACCTGTTTTAATAAACATTTCAATTTCAAAATGTCTTTGCTCTTACCATAACCTGCTTCACCATTACTGTAGATATTGCTGGTAGTATGTGTTCTTTTAAGCATAATAGACGTCAAACATCATTAGTGGAATACTACCCCCCCCCTTCCTCTGACACATTTGTTACCTTTTTTCATTTTCTAGCATCTCTTCCTCCTGAGAACAGGAAGACAGAAAGTGAGCAGGAGATACAGAGTAAGGTGAGAAAACTGTCTGTTTTAGTCTGTGGCATTTGCATTTTAGGAATGTACTTCTTTGCTTTCAGCTAGAGTATTTGTTGGCAAACCATTCTGAGCATCAGAAGGGAGATAATTCAGTGGGCAAGTGTCTCTCAAATTGTGGTGCGTGTCCACCAGAGGTATGCTAGGTACGCAAAACTCCAGACCGTGGCGTAATCTGTAATGGTGGATTGTATGTAGCTGTGGTGTATGAGCTATTTTATAGTGTAGTCTAATGATCATGGACCTTACTCCTTTAAAAATGTAAAAAGTATCAATATTGTATACCAGTTGGGTAACATAGATGAGAGATTGTAGGCATATAGCAAAAGAGTGAAAAATGCATGTTTTGTGAAAAGCGGCTGATAGATTTGATTAAGTACACACGATTAAGAAAAGTTTGCAATAGCTGATGTAGTGATGAACCTGTTAAAAGGTGTTAACAGGTGTAAAAGTAAGCATTTAAAGCATCACTAATCATTTAGGCTAAAACAATCCAATCATTCCTCTACACATTGAAACATTATGTTCAATAACTTTTTTTTTACTTCTCAGTGAATGGATTATTCAATGACACCCCAGTCGACACAATTCTGACACAATCATTCACAAAATTGAAACGACTCTGGAATGATATATATTACATTTTGGGTAGATTATTTGAATTCAGTATGTTCAAGAGAAGATTTATTTTATTTTATTGACAATCTCATCCAATATAATTCTTAAATTGATTTGGGTTAAGATCCAAGACCTGACATTCATAACACAATGAACTGTTGATGGTTTGAACTCTTCACTTGCATGGTAGTCATGATGCGAAAAGTAATTTGTGACTAACATGGGGACTTGTCCTGGATGTGTCTTTTATTATTAACCCATTAATGTCCATAATGGACATTTCTAATTGAATTTGGTTAACTTGTTCTCTGAGCTTACTGATGGACAAATCTGAAGATTTTTTTTAAATCGACCAAGCGTTTGTCTACTATGTACGTTTTTGATATTGTACAATATTTAGTCCTTGGATACATGGGGTTACAGTTTTTACACATTTTATGAATCAAGTCATGTGAATGAATACATGTTCAAATCATCAGATCTTAAACATGTTTGGTACATATATTGCCTGGACCAATATACAGTGCCTTCACTAAGTATTCATAACCCTTGACTTATTCCACCTTTTGTTGTGTTACAGCTTGAATTCAAAATGGATAAAATAGATGTTTTCTCTCTCATCTAGCTACACACAATACTCCATAATGACAAAGTGAAAACACGTTTTTAGAAATTGTTTTTAGAAAAATACAAAAATACAGTATCTCATTTATATAAGTATTCACACCCCTACACCCCTACTTGTAGAAGCACCTTTGGGAGTGATTAAAGCTGTAAGTCTTTCTGGGTAAGTCTCTAAGAGCTTTCCATACCTGAATTCTGCAACATTTGGCCATTATTATGAAAATAATTGGTTGTTTATCATTGCTTGACAACCCTTTTCCCAGCCCTTAACAATTACAAGCATACCCTTAACATGATGCAGCCACCATTATGCTTGAAAATATGGAGAGTGGTACTCAGTAATGTGTTATATTGGATTTGCCCCGAACATAACACTTTGTTTTCAGGACAAAAAGTTAATTGCTTTGCCACATTTTTTGCAGTATTACTTTAGTGCCTTGTTGCAAACAGGATGCATGTTTTGGAATATTTTTATTCTGTACAAGCTTCCTTCTTTTCACTGTGTCACGAGGTTAGTATTGTGGAGTAACTACGATGTTGTTGATCCATCCTCAGTTTTCTCCTACCACAGCCATTAAACTCTGTAGCTGTTTTAAGGTCACTATTGGCCTCATGGTCCCTGATCGGTTTCCTTCCACTCCGGCAACTGAGTTAGGAAGGACACCTGTATCTTTGTAGTGACTGGGTGTATTGATACACCATCCAAAGTGTAATTACTAACTTCACCCTGCTCAAAGGGATATTCAATGTTTACCAATAGGTGCCCTTGTTTGCGAGGCATTGGAAAACCTCCCTGGTCTTTGTGGTTGAATCTGTGTTTCAAATTCACTGCTCGACTGAGAGAATATATAGATAATTGCATGTTTGAGGTACAGAGATGAGGTAGTCATAAAAAAATAATGTTAAAAACTATTATTGCACACAGAGTGATACCATTCAACTCATCATGTCACTTGTTAAGCACATTTTTACTCCTGAACTTATTTAGGCTTTCCATAACAAAGGGGTTGAATACTTATCGACTCAAGACATTTCAGCTTTTCATTTCTCATTAATTTGTAAAAATATTTGAAAACATTATTCCACTTATTCCACTGATATTATAGGGTATCTTGTATAACACTGAGCCCCAAGAAATCACTATTTAATCAATTCTAAGTTCAGGCTGTAACACAACATGTGGAAAAAGTCAAGGGGTGTGAATACTTTCTGGAGGCACTGTAAACATATCTAAAGAAATCCACAAACACTCTTTCTCACACACACCTGTAGCGTATATTAAGCAACATAAGCAAATCCATCGTTTTTACAAAGTTTTCTCTCCTTCTCAGATCTTAAACATGTTCAGATCTTAATACATTTTGGTGTATATATTGCCTGAACCAATATATATATAAAAACAATATCTAAAGAAATACACACATTCTCACACTAACACATACTCCTAGAGTATATTGTACAGTATAAGAAAATCCAATGCACATCTATAGAGAATGAGGCATGCTAAATCATTCTCCCTGTTTATCTCCCTCTCTCACAAGCACATGTGTACACACATACAGTGGGGCAAAAAAGTATTTAGTCACCCACCAATTGTGCAAGTTCTCCCCCTTAAAAAGATGAGAGAGGCCTGTAATTTTCATCATAGGTACACTTCAACTATGACAGACAAAATGAGAGAAAAAAATCCAGAAAATCCCATTGTAGGATTTTTAATGAATTTATTTGCAAATTATGGTGGAAAATAAGTATTTGGTCAATAACAAAAGTTTATCTCAATACTTTGTTATATACCCTTTGTTGGCAATGACAGAGGTCAAACGTTTTCTGTAAGTCTTCACAAGGTTTTCACACACTGTTGCTGGTATTTTGGCCCATTCCTCCATGCAGATCTCCTCTAGAGCAGTGATGTTTTGGGGCTGTTGCTGGGCAACACGGACTTTCAACTCCCTCCAAAGATTTTCTATGGGGTTGAGATCTGGAGACTGGCTAGGCCACTCCAGGACCTTGAAATGCTTCTTACGAAGCCACTCCTTCGTTGCCCGGGCGGTGTGTTTGGGATCATTGTCATGCTGAAAGACCCAGCCACGTTTCATCTTCAATGCCCGTGCTGATGGAAGGAGGTTTTCACTCAAAATCTCACGATACATGGCCCCATTCATTCTTTCCTTTACACGGATCAGTCGTCCTGGTCCCTTTGCAGAAAAACTGCCCCAAAGCATGATGTTTCCACCCCCATGCTTCACAGTAGGTATGGTGTTCTTTGGATGCAACTCAGCATTCTTTGTCCTCCAAACACGACGAGTTTAGTTTTTACCAAAAAGTTATATTTTGGTTTCATCTGACCATATGACATTCTCCCAATCTTCTTCTGGATCATCCAAATGCTCTCTAGCAAACTTCAGATGGGCCTGGACATGTACTGGCTTAAGCAGGGGAACACGTCTGGCACTGCAGGATTTGAGTCCCTGGCGGTGTAGTGTGTTACTGATGGTAGGCTTTGTTACTTTGGTCCCAGCTCTCTGCAGGTCATTCACAAAGGTCCCCCCGTGTGGTTCTGGGATTTTTGCTCACCGTTCTTGTGATCATTTTGACCCCACGGGGTGAGATCTTGCGTGGAGCCCCAGATCGAGGGAGATTATCAGTGGTCTTGTATGTCTTCCATTTCCTAATAATTGCTCCCACAGTTGATTTCTTCAATCCAAGCTGCTTACCTATTGCAGATTCAGTCTTCCCAGCCTGGTGCAGGTCTACAATTTTGTTTCTGGTGTCCTTTGACAGCTCTTTGGTCTTGGCCATAGTGGAGTTTGGAGTGTGACTGTTTGAGGTTGTGGACAGGTGTCTTTTATACTGATAACAAGTTCAAACAGGTGCCATTAATACAGGTAACGAGTGGAGGACAGAGGAGCCTCTTAAAGAAGAAGTTACAGGTCTGTGAGAGCCAGAAATCTTGCTTGTTTGTAGGTGACCAAATACTTATTTTCCACCATAATTTGCAAATAAATTCATTTAAAATCCTACAATGTGATTTTCTGGATTTTCTTTTCTCATTTTGTCTGTCATAGTTGAAGTGTACCTATGATGAAAATTACAGGCCTCTCTCATCATTTTAAGTCGGAGAACTTGCACAATTGGTGGGTGACTAAATACTTTTTTGCCCCACTGTACCATAGACTTGATCCATGAAATGTGTAAAAAAACAGTAACCACATGCCCATAGACTAAATATAGTATGATACAGAAACGGCTGTATTTCACAATCGACAATAAGTTGAATCATTCATTGAGTGTACAAAACATTAGGAACACCTTCCTAAAATTGAGTTGCACCCCTTTTGCCTTCAGAATAGCCTCAATTCATCCGGCATGGACTCTACAAGGTGTCGAAAGCGGTCCACAGGGATGTTGGCCAATGTTGACTCCAAGGCTTCCCACAGTTGCGTCAAGTTGGCTGGATGTCCTTTGGGTGGTAAACCATTCTTGATACACATAGGAAACTGTTGAGCGTAAAAAAAACAGCAGTTGCAGTTCTTGACACCTTTAAACCGGTGCACCTGGCACCTACTACCATACCTTGTTCAAAGGCACTTCCATCTTTTGTCTTGCCCATTCACCCTCTGAATGGCAAATATATACAATCCTTTTTTTTCTTTACCTTTATTTAACTAGACAAGTCAGTTACATTTTTTTTCTTCTTTTTTTTCCAGTGATGGGTTAACTGCCTTGCTCAGGGGTAGAACAACAGATTTTTACATTTTCAGCTCAGGGATTTGATCTCGCAACCTTCCGGTTACTAGTCCAACACTCTAACCACTAGGCTACCTGCCACCCCAATATGCAATCCATGTCTCAATTGTCACAAGGCTTAAAAATCCTTATTTAGCTAACCCTTTATCTACACTGATTGAAGTGGATTTAACAAGTGACATCAATAAGGGATCATAGCTTTCACCTCGATTCACCTGGTCAGTCTGTCATGGAAAGAGCAGGTGTTCCTAATGTTTTGTACACTCAGTTTATATTTGGCATATTTGGGCTTAGAACAGGTCAAATAACAATAGTATTTGTTTCTTTTGTATTTAAAAAAAAAAATATGCTTTAGTATTTGAGATTTTTTCATATTTTCTCTAAATCCCAACTTTGATTGACACTGGAAGTGTGATCGATAATGACCATCTTAAAATCCAATGTGGCCTGTCTATACATTTTTACTGTTGACGCCACATTTCATGTATTTACACCAAACAGAATTTGTTCTGTGGCACATGGATATTATACCTAATTATAAACTGGGTGGTTCGAGCCCTGAATGCTGATTGGTTGACAGCCGTGGTATATTAGACCGTATAGGTATGACAAAACATGTATTTTTACTACTGTAATTACATTGGTAACCAGTTTCTAATAGCAATAAGGCACCTCTAGGGTTTGTTGTATATGGCCAATATACCACAGCTAACGGCTATATCCAGGCACTACGTTTTGCGCCATGCGTAAGAATTGCCCTTAGCCGTGGTATATTGACCATATACCACAACCCCTCATGCCTTATTGCTTAAATATAGTACAAGAATGTCATTTTTTCAAGAATGTGTACCGTTATCATTACATGTTGCCGTGTAATCAAAATTACCCTACATTCTGGTTTATCTGACTCTGTCAATAACTGTACTTTTTTTACCACAAAAAAGCAAATGATGGAATATGATAATGTTTTCGGTACATCAATGTCAAAAACTATGAATCACCTTGCAGAATTTGTACTGTTATACTTTGGTCTTTCAATTGTATTACTTTTGATCTGTGAGATATACATTTTTAGGTTAGAAACCAAGAAAGCATTTAGTCTCTATGATTTATTTGCAGTGAGTCTAAAAAATAAAGTATTGAGGCTTCACAACATGCATTTAATCAGAAACTCATCAAAACATTCCGGGAAGATTAGGTTGTGTTTCTAATGGACATATTGATGCTTAACCTAATTTAAAGATCAGATTAGGATGAACAGATTAATACATAAGGGAATGAGCACAATTCTTTGTATTGTAGTTTATAGAATAATAAATGTAGGTTAAATTCTGGTGAAAGCCAATAGTGATGTACTAGTAATAGTTATAAATGGAAGCTCTGAGTCAGTGTAACATGATTGTAGAGTGTGGGTTTGTAGAATGTGGGAACTGCTCATTCCAGCATTTACACCCCTCACTTGTTGTGGCTGGATTAACGCTGCATGCTAATGCCACATGAGTCATCGTGAGTAGTCGTTCATGTTCTATCTCAATTGCTTTTTAAACGTTCCTTTACAGCCCAACATCTGGAAATATAGAAGCTGGACATAAATGTTCAAGAAATATCCTGGTTTTGTAATTTAAACTGCAAAAATGTTAGCAAATTTCTAATTTGCTCAGTATGATAAAAAAAAGCTGTAGGACTGGTATTACATGAAGATCAGATTCGTAGTTTGGTTTCACACTGATTTTGCTATTTAGATTCATTCAGTAATTTTGGACATGAAAATGTCATCACTCCAGTATACTCTAATCTATTTTTATATATGTTTTGTTCTCATTCAAATAGAACATTTTAATTAGAAGAAAACATATTATGAGTTAAACGTAATAGAATTTTGAAAAATCTAAAGTTAAATAATGTCTTTGTGGATCAAAGATTAACAATAACATTTCCTCTGCTTATAATTTCTCCCTCCCCTAGTGTAGTGTTATAGGCCAAAAAAAGCTCCTCTTCAAATCAATGTCACCCACAGGTTCATACCAAAACGCCAACACCAGACAGATATCATAGATATGGGAGCATAGTGAGTAATAAGAAAACTCAAAGAGAAATACTTTAGATATGACACACGATGAATAGCTTTACATACAGTATGTAATTGATTGCAAATATGGTATTTTGATCATCAAACACACTCCTAGATTACAGTAAAAGCTGAATGTCATTGCCCTCAGTTGAGAGAAGTGTTGAAAGAAGTGTTAATATCTTCTACTTGTAATGTTATTGTAGCACATCCATTCATCAAATCACACTCTATGAATCTGTGTGATATCAACATGTAGCTCTCAATTCCAAATGAAAAAGATTTGCTTATTCATTTAATGCCTGTTATGTGACTTGTTGATTCAGTCTTCTCTTTACTTTGATCTGAGCTCTCTGTACAGGAGATATGTTTGGTTTTGCTCGTGAAGTGGATATAAAAGCGAGAAACCACAAAGAGCTTCAGTACTTTCTATTTCTACTGAATTCCTGTTTCCTCTTCCTGGGTTGCTGGGTGAGAGCGTGCATTTGCAATTGTATACGGTGGTCTGGTCTTTTTCCACATTTTGTTATGTTACAGGCTTATTATAAAATTGCCTAAATAGTTTATTTTCCTCGTGAATCTACACACAATACTGCATAATGACAAAACAAAAACAGCTTTTAGAATTTTTGCAAATGTATAAAAAAGAAAACTGAAATATCACATTTACATAAGTATTCAGACCCTTTACTCAGTACTTTGTTGAAACACCTTTGGCAGTGATTACAGCCTTGAGTCAAATCAAATCAAATCAAACTTTATTTGCCAAATGCGCCGAATACAACAAGTGTAGACCTTACCGTGAAATGCTTTCTTACAAGCCCTTAACCAACAGTGCAGTTCAAGAAAAGTTAAGAAAAATATTTACCGAATAAATTAAAGTAAATAATTATAAAAAGTAACACAATAACATAACAATAACGAGGCTATATACAGGGGGTACCGGTACCGAGTCAATGTGCGGGGATACAGGTTAGAGGTAATTTGTACATGTAGGTAGGGGTGAAGTGACTATGCATAGATAATAAACAGCGAGTAGCAGCAGTGTACAAAACAAATGGAGGGGGGGTCAATGTAATAGTCTGGTGGTCATTTAATTAATTGTTCAGCAGTCTTATGGCTTGGGGGTAGAAGCTGTTAAGGAGCCTTTTGGTCCTAGACTTGACGCTCCGGTACCGCTTGCCGTGCAGTAGCAGAGAAAACAATCTTTGACTTGGGTGACTGGAGTCTCTGACAATTTTATGTGCTTTCCTCTGACACCACCTATTATATAGGTCCTGGATTGCAGGAAGCTTGGCCCCAGTGATGTACTGGGCCGTACGCACTACCCTCTGTAGCAATTTACGGTCCGATGCCGAGCAGTTGCCATACCAGGCAGTGACGCAACCGGTCAGGATGCTCTCGATGGTGCAGCTGTATAACTTTTTGAGGATCTGAGGACCCATGCCAAATTTTTTCAGTCTCCTGAGGGGAAAAGGTTTTCTCGTGCCCTGTTCACAACTGTCTTGGAGTGTTTGGACAATGATAGAGCGTTGGTGATGTGGACAGCAAGGTACTTGGAACTCTCGACCCGCTCCACTACAGCCTTGTTGATGTTAATGGGGGCCTGTTCGGCCCGCCTTTTCCTGTAGTCCACGATCAGCTCCTTTGTCTTGCTCACATTGAGGGAGAGGTTATTATCCTGGCACCACACTGACAGTTCTCTGACCTCCCCCCTATAGGCTGTCTCATCGTTGTCGGTGATCAGGCCTACCACTGTTGTGTCATCAGCAAACTTAATGATGGTGTTGGAGTCGTGATTGGCCACGTAGGCGTGGGTGAACAGGGAGTACAGGAGGGGTCTAAATACACACCCCTGAGGGGCCCCAGTGTTGAGGATCAGCATGACAGACGTGTTGTTGTCCACCCTTACCACCTGGGGGCAGCCCGTCAGGAAGTCCAGGATCCAGTTGCAGAGGGAGGTGTTTAGTCCCAGGGTCCTTAGCTTAGTGATGAGCTTCGTGGTCACTATGGTGTTAAACACTGAGCTGTAGTCAATGAACAGCATTCTCACATACTGTAGGTGTTCCTTTTGTCCAGGTGGAAAAGGGCAGTGTGGAGTGCGATTGAGATTGCATCATCTGTGGATCTGTTGGGGCGGTATGCGAATTGGATTGGGTCTAGGGTATCCGGGAGGATGCTGTTGATGTGAGCCATGACCAGCCTTTCAAAGCACTTCATGGCTACCGATGTGAGTGCTACAGGGCGGTAATCATTTAGGCAGGCTACCTTCGCTTCCTTGGACACTCGGACTATGGTGGTATGCTTGAAACATGTAGGTATTACAGACTCAATCAGTGAGAGGTTCAAAATGTCAGTGAAGACACTTGCCAGTTGGTCCGCGCATGCTTTGAGTACACGCCCTGGTAATCCATCTGGACCCACGGCTTTGTGAATGTTGACCTGTTTAAAGGTCTTTCTCACATCGGCTAACGAGAGCGTTATCACACAGTCATCCAGAACAGCTGGTGCTCTCGTGCATGCTTCAACACTGAAGACTTGCCTCGAAGCGAGCATAAAAGGCATTTAGCTCGTCTGGTAGGCTCACGTCACATGGCAGCTCACGTCTGAGTTTCCCTTTGTAGTCCGTAATAGTTTTTAAGCCCTGCCACATCCGACGAGCGTCAGAGCCGGTGTAGTAGGATTCAATCTTTATCATGTGTTGACACTTTGCTTGTTTGATGGTTCATTTGAGGGCATAGCGGGATTTCTTATAGGCGTCCGGATTAGTGTCCCGATCCTTGAAAGCGGCAGCTCTAGCCTTTAGCTCGGTGCGGATGTTGCCTGTAATCCATGGCTTCTGGTTGGGATATGTACATACGGTCACCGTGGGGATGACGTCGTCAATGCACTTATTGAAGCCGATGACTGAGGTGGTATACTCCTCAATGCCATTGGATGAATCCCGGAATGTATTCCAGTCTGTGCTAGCAAAACAGTCCTGTTACGTAGCATCTGCGTCATCTGACCACTTCCGTATTGAGAGAGTCACTGGTACTTCCTGCTTTAGTTTTTGCTTGTAAGCAGGAATCAGGAGGATAGAATTATGGTCAGATTTGCCAAATGAAGGGCGGGGGAGAGCTTTGTATGCATCTCTGTGTGTGGAGTAAAGGTGGTTGAGAGTTTTTTTCCCTCTGGTTGCACATGTGACATGCTGGTAAAAATTTGGTAAAACTGATTTAAGTTTGTCTGCATTAAAGTCCCCGGCCACTAGTAGCACCGCTTCTGGGTGAGCATTTTCTTGTTTGCTTATGGCCTTATAGAGTTTGTTGAGTGCGGTCTTAGTGCCAGCATCGGGATGTGGTAGTAAATAGATGGCTACGAATAATATAGATGAGAACTCTCTTGGTAGATAGTGTGGTCTACAGCTTATCATAAGGTACTCTACCTCAGGCGAGCAATACCTCAAGACTTCTTTAATATTAGACATCGCACACCAGCTGTTACTTACAAAAAGACACACACCCCCACCCTTTGTCTTTCCAGACGTGGCTTCTCTGTTCTGCCGGTGCATTGAAAATCCCTCCAGCTCTAAATTATCTGTGTCGACGTTCAGCCACGACTCGGTGAAGCATAAGATATTACAGTTCTTAATGTCCCGTTGGTAGGATAATTGTAATCGTAGATCATCAATTTTATTTTCCAATGATTGCATGTTAGCAAGTAGAATTTATGGCAGTGGAAGTTTACACGCTCGCCTACGGATTCTCAAAATGCAGCCCGATCTGCGTCCTCTTTTCCTCTGTCTTTTCTTCATGTAAATTATGGGGATCTGGGCCTGTTCCCGGGAGAGCACTATATCTTTCTCGTCAGACTCATTCAAGGAAAAGGCTTCTTCCAGTTCGTGGTGAGTAATCCCAGGTCTGATTTCCAGAATTTATTTTCGGTCATAAGAGACGGTAGCAGCAACATTATCTACACAATACGTTATAAAAAAGTTACAAACAACACAAAAAAATGAACAAATAGTACAATTGGTTACGGGCATGTAAAACGTCATCCATCCTCTTTGGCGTCATCTTGGGTATGAGGCTACAAGCTTGGCACACCTGTATTTGGTGAGTTTCTCCCATTCTTCTCTGCAGATCCTCTCAAGCTCTGTCAGGTTGGATGGGGAGCGTCGCAGCACAGCTATTTTCAGGTCTCTCCAGAGATGTTCGATCGGGTTCAAGTCCAGGTTCTGGCCGGGCCATTCAAGAACATTCAGACTCTTGTCCCGAAGCCACTCCTGTGTTGTCTTGGCTGTGTGCTTAGGATCGTTGTCCTGTTGAAAGGTGAACCTTCGCCCCAGTCTGAGGTCCTAAGGGCTCTGGAGCAGGTTTTCATCAAGGATCTCTCTGTACTTTGCTCCGTTAATCTTTCCCTCGATACTGACTGGTCTCCCAGTCCCTGCCACTGAAAAACATCCCCACAGCATGTTGCTGCCACCACCATGCTTCACCATAGGTATGGTGCCAGGTTCCCTCCAGACGTGACGCTTGGCATTCAGGCCAAAGAGTTCAATCTTGATTTCATCAGACCAAAGAATCTTGTTAATCATGGTCTGAGAGTCCTTTAGGTGCCTTTGGTAAACTCCAAGCGGGCTGTCATGTGCCTTTTACCGAGGAGTGGTTTCCGACTGGTCACTCTACCATAAAGGCCTGATTGGTGGAGTGCTGCTAAGATGGTTGTCCTTCTGGAAGGTTCTCCCATCTCCACAGAGGAACTCTGGAGCTCTGTCAGAGTGACCATCGGGTTCTTGGTTACCTTCCTGACCAAGGCCCTTTCCCCCCGATTGCTCAGTTTGGCCGAGCGGCCAGCTCTAGGAAGAGTCTTGGTGGTTCCAAACTTCTTTAACTTCTTTAAGAATGATGGAGGCCACTGAGTTCTTGGGTACCTTCAATGCTGCAGACATTTTTTGGTACCCTTCCCCAGATCTGTACCTCACCACAATCCTGTCTCAGAGCTCTACAGACAATTCCTTCACCTCATGGCTTGGTTTTTGCTCTGACATGCACTGTCAAATGTGGGACCTTATATAGACAGGTGTGTGCCTTTACAAATTATTTCCAATCAATTGAATTTACCATAGGATACATCTTAAGCATGATCAATGGAAACAAGATGCACCTGAGCTCAATTTCGAGTCTCATAGCAAAAGGTCTGAATACTTACAGTTGAAGTCGGAAGTTTACATACACTCCACAAGTTTCTTGTTCACAAACTATAGTTTTAGCAAGTCGGTTAGGACATCTACTTTGTGCATGACAAAAGTAATTTTTCCAACAGTTGTTTACAGACAGATTATTTAACTTATAATTGTATCTGTATCTGTTTCTGTATATAACTGTATCACAATTCCTGTGGGTCAGAAGTTTACATACACTAAGTTGACTGTGCCTTTAAACAGTTTGGAAAATTCCAGAAAATAATCTCATGGCTTTAGAAGCTTTTGATAGGCTATTTGACATAATTTGAGTCATTTGGAGGTGTACCTGTGGATGTATCTCAAGGCCTACCTTCAAACTCAGTGCCTCCTTGCTTGACATCAAGGGAAAATCAAAAGAAATCAGCCAAGACCTCAGACCTCCACAAGTCTGGTTCATCCTTGAGAGCAATTTCCAAATGCCTGAAGGTACCACGTTCATCTGTACAAACAATAGTACGCTAGTATAAACGCCATGGGACCACGCAGCCGTCATACCGCTCAGGAAGGAGACACGTTCTGTCTCCTCGAGATGAACGTACTTTGGTACGAAAGTGCAAATCAATCCCAGAACAACAGCAAAGGACCTTGTGAAGATGCTGGAGGAAACAGGTACAAAAGTATCTATATCCACAGTAAAACGAGTCTTATATAACCTGAGAGGCCGCTCAGCAGGGAAGAAGCCACTGCTCCAAAACTGCCATAAAAAAGCCAGACTACGGTTTGCAACTGCACATGGGGACAAAGATTGTACTTTTTGGAGAAATGTCCTCTGGTCTGATGAAAAAAAAATAGAACTGTTTGGCCATAATGACCATCGTTACATTTGGAGGAAAAAGGGGAATGCTTGCAAGCCGAAGAACACCATCCCAACCGTGAAGCACGGGGGTGGCAGCATCATGTTGTGGGGGTGCTTTGCTGCAGGAGGGACGAGTGCACTTCACAAAATAGATTGCCTCATGAGGAAGGAAATTATGTGGATATATTGAAGCAACATCTCAAGACATCAGTCAGGAAGTTAAAGCTTGGTCGCAAATGGGTCTTCCAAATGGACAATGGACAATGGACCAAATGGACCCCAAGCATTTTTCCAAAGTTGTGGCAAAATTGGTTAAGGACAACAAAGTCAAGGTATTGGAGTGGCCATCACAAAGCCCTGACCTCAATCCTATAGAGAATTTGTGCGCAGAACTGAAAAAGCTTGTGCGAGCAAGGAGGCCTACAAGCCTGACTCAGTTACACCAGCTCTGTCAGGAGGAATGGGCCAAAATTCACCCAACTTATTGTGGGAAGCTTGTGGAAGGCTAACCGAAACGTTTGACCCAAGTTAAAAAATGTAAAGGCAATGCTACCAGAAACTAATTGAGTGTATGTAAACTTCTGACCCACTGGGAATGTGATGAAAGAAATAAAAGCTGAAATAAATCCTTCTCACTACTATTATTCTGACATTTCACATTCTTAAAATAAAGTGGTGATCCTAACTGACCTAAAAGTGAATTTCTACTTGGATTAAATGTCAGGAATTGTGAAAACTGAGTTTAAATGTATTTGGCTAAGGTGTATGTAAACTTCTGACAAATTTCTATAAACTTGTTTTCGTTTTGTTATTATGGGGTATTGTGTGTAGATTGATGAGGAACATTTAGAATAAAAAAAGTTAGAATAAGAAGTAGCGTAACAAAATGTGTAAAAAGTCAAGGGGTCTTGTCACGCCCTGACCTTAGAGAGCCTTTTTATTTCTCTATTTGTTTAGGTCAGGGTGTGATTAGGGTGGGCATTCTATGTTTTCTATTTATTTGTTTTTGGCCGAGTGTGGTTCCCAATCAGAGGCAGCTGTCTATCGTTGTCTCTGATTGGGAATCATACTTAGGCAGCCTTTTCCCCACCTGTGTTTTGTGGGTAGTTATTTTCTGTTTATTATCTGTTTACCTGACAGAACTGTTCGCTTTCGTTTTGTTACTTTGTTCGAGTGTTTCTTTGATCAATAAAATCATGAACACTTTCCACGCTGCGCTTTGGTCCACTCATTCCGACAAGAACCGTTACAGGTCTGAATACTTTCCGAATGCACTGTACAAGGTGAATACCGCTGAAACAGTACCATGAAATCAACTGTTACCCCGGTTTGATTACTAAGAGGGGAGAAAAGAATTGGAGCATCCTCTCCCCTTCCCTCTTTCCTGTGCTTCAGTGAGTTTCAAAAGTATTGGAACAGTGGCACATTTTTAGGCTCTGTACTCCAGCACTTTGGATTTGAAGTGCAGATTGTCAGCTTTAATTTGAGGGTATTTTCAAGCTTGTGACTACAAACTTGTTGGATACATTTGCTATTTGTTTTGGATGTGTTTCAGATTATGTTGTGCCCAGTAGAAATTAATGGTTAATAATGTATTGTGTCAGTTTGGAGTCACTTTTATTGTAAATAATAATATGTTTCTAAACACTTCTACATCAATGTGATGCTACCATGATTACAGATATTCCTGAATGAATCGTGAATAAGGATGAGTGAGAAAGTTACAGATGCACAAATATCATACCACTAAGACATGCTAACCTCTCACCATTACCAGGGGTGGCAGGTAGCCTAGTGGTTAGAGTGTTGGGCCAGTAACCCGAAAGGTTGCTAGAAAGAATCCCCGAGCTGACAAGGTAAAAATCTGTTGTTCTGCCCCTGAACAAGACAGTTGACCAACTGTTCCTAGGCCGTCATTGTAAATAAGAATTTGTTCTTAATTAACTGACTTGCCTAGTTAAATAAAGGTTAAAAAAATTACAGTTACAGGGGTGTTTAGCATTTTGGGATATGATATTTGTGCGTCTGCAACTTTCTTACTCATCATTACAATTAAAGTGACTCCAAAATGAAATAATACATTATTTACCATTAATTTCTATTGGGCACAAAATAATCTGAAACACAACCAAAACATCAGAAAATGAATCCAAAAAGTTTGTAGAGTCACAAGCTTGATGTAGTCATTGCGTGTTAGGAATATGGGACCAAATACTAAACTTTTGATTACTTTAAAACACATATAAGTGAATTTGTCCCAATACTTTTGGTCCCCTAAGATAGGGGGACTATGTACAAAAAGGGATGTCATTTCTAAACGGTTCACCCGATATGGATGAAAATACCCTAAAAATAAAACTGACAGTCTGCACTTTAACCTTAAAGTCATTGTATCATTTCAAATCCAAAGTGCTGGAGTACAGAGCCAAAACAACAACTAAATATGTCACTGTTCGAATCACTGTATGTTTTTGAGATACCTGCTGCTATCAGTTCCATCTCTGTACGCTTCAATGTCTGTGTAGTTGCACCTGTGCGCAACCACAATATCTCTCAGCCCAGACTGTGTTTGAACTCCTTTACCTTTCATTATGTCTGATAAGGGAACAAAAGACACCATGCCTCCAAACCTGTTGCTGTCTAACATTTATCAAAGAGCACATTTGTATGCCCCCCCCTCTCTCTCTCTTTCTAGCTCACTTTCTCTCTCTCTCTCTCTCTCTCTTATTGTAGTGATGTGTTGTTTAATGTCATATGTTGAAATATATGCAAGACCGAATACAACATATCCTTACAAATATGAAAATCTCTACATAATTGGTGCCCTGTGTGGGGACGATCTATTGTGACTTGTGATTATTTGCAATTGTTTATGTTGTCTACACATTCACAACTTTTATCCACCACCACCCATGCATTCCTAGCGGTAGCATGCACTTAGCACTAACCATCCATTTCCTCTCTTCTGCACCAAGCCCAGGGATGCCACAGACTGAGAGTGAGAGGTTGAAGAGTGGGCGGCTGAACAGTGGTAGACAGCAGCAGCAGCGAGATCGGCGGGGTGAACACGGAGAGGAGCCAGACACACGTACCAATCCAAATGATTCTGTCTCACCTCGGCTCTATGCTCGTACCTCTGTTACTCAGGTATTGGTTGAACTGCTACTGTGGTTTCAATCAACAAGTAACATATAATTGGAAGAAGACTAAAATAAATATAATAAATATAGAGCTAAAGTGTAAATCAAGACAGTTCCATACAGTTGGCTTTTTCATGTTTTTTTTTGTCTATTATATTTTGTATAATAATGCCAATTGAAAGACAAGTTCCCAGGAGGCAATATCTATATTTTCATTACATGGAGTTTTTCCTAATAGTGAGATAGATGAATGATATAAATAAATGTCCATTATTTATAGATGGGTATCCCATTGATGATTAGACCTGGAGGTCCACTTATGGCCTCATCTCAGCTCCAAAGCATACTGTTACAGCAGGTAGGATATTATCCTCTTCTTATACCTGCTATTATAACATGTTTCAAGGCCCTATTCTGACCAGATTCATGTAATGCATACACTGATATTAGCAAAAAAGCTGCTTGTGTTTGCTCAGAGCACTCCCTGCTGGTAAAAGGGGTGTACTGTAAGTGTGAGCATGTTGTTATGCGTCCTTCCCAGTGTTCCAGTGAGGAGGAGGGGAGACCGTTCCTGCAGCGGGTGTCTCGGTGCTCCCAGTTGAGCCAGCACAGACCCTCTGTCCTACGCCAGGGTGTCCTGGCTGCCCACGTACGACCACAGGGTAAGCTCTGCTCTGACTGACCCTCTGCAGCAGCACCCTTACAGTACATATACAACTGAACTGTCATGTCGTATGAGACGATAGAATAAAACAGCTCTTTATGGAGAAACACTGTCCATGACACTGCTGTGTAATAATGTAGAATGGATGTAGAATGGATGTATAGAATCCAAAACCAACTCCATAGTTAATTTCTCTCCGCTCTTCTCTCCTACTGCAGCATCCTTACAACCAAACCATTATAGCTTTTCATTGTCAAAACATTTAAAAAATGGCCCCCTTCCCAAAATAGGTCATTTTTTATTTAACTAGGCAAGTCAGTTAAGAACAAATTCTTATTTACAATGACAGCCTAGGAACAGTGGGTTAACTGTCTTGTTCAGGGGAAGAACAACAGATTTTTACCTTGTCAGCTCAGGGATTTGATCTAGCAACCTTTCGGTTACTCGCCCAACATTCTAACCACTAGGCTACCTGATGCCCCAGGTAATGCAGGTGTAGGGTCGCACTTTTGAATGGAAACACTGGTGGCTTAAAGAAATTGTGTCATTACATATGTTGTACACAATTCTATACAGCCATTATGCATAATTCCTATAGAAGGTTCATGGAAAGTGTTTCTACAGTGGCAAGAAAAAGTAGGTGAACCCTTTGGAATTACCTGGATTTCTGCATAAATTTGACATAAATTTGATCTGATCTTCATCTAAGTCACAACAATAGACATACACAGTGTGCTTAAACAAATAACACACAAATTATTGTATTTTTCTTGTCTCTATTGAATACATAATTGAAACATTCACAGTGTAGGATGAAAAAAGTATGTGAACCTATAGGCTAATGACTTCTCCAACAGCTAATTGGAGTCAGGAGTCAACTAACCTGGAGTCGAATCAATGAGACAAGATTGGAGATTTTGGTTAGAGCTGCCCTGCTCTATGAAAAACCCTCACAAAATTTGAGTTTGCTATTCACATGAAGCATTGCCTGATGTGAACCACACCTCGAACAAAATAGATCTCAGAAGAACTAAGATTGAGAATTGTTGCCTTGCATGAAGCTGGAAAGGGTTACAAAAGTACCTCCAAAAGTCAGTCCACGGTAAGACAAATTCTCTATAAATGGAGAAATTTCAGCACTGTTGCTACTCTCCCTAGGAGTGGCCGTTCTGCAAAGATGACTGTAAGAGCACAGCGCAGAACGCTCAATGAGGTTAAGAAGAAACCTAGAGGGTCAGCTAAAGACTTACAGAAATCTCTTTAAGATGCTAACATCTCTGTTGACGAGTCTGCAATACATAAAACACTAAACAAGAATGGTGTTCATGGGAGGTCATCATGGAAGAAGCCACTGCTGTCCCAAAAAAACATTGCTGCACATCTGAAGTTTGCAAAAGAGCACCTGGATGTTCCACAGCACTACTGGCAAAATATTCTGTGGACAGATGAAACTAAAGTTGTGTTGTTTGGAAGGAACACACAACACTATGTGTGGAGAAAAAAAGGCACAGCACACCAAAAAAGGTACAGCACACCAGCATCATGGTTTGGGGCTGCTTTGCTGCCTCAGGGCCTGGACAGCTTGCTATCATCGACGGAAAAATGAATTCCCAAGTTTATCAAGACATTTTACAGGAGAATGTAAGGCTGTCTGTCCGCCAATTGAAGCTCAACAGAAGTTAGGTGATGCAACAGGACAACATCCCAAAAGACAGAAGTAAATCAACAACAGAATGGTTTGAACAGAAGAAAATACGCCTTCTGGAGTGGCCCAGTCAGTCCTGACCTCAATCCGATTGAGATGCTGTGGAATGACCTCAAGAGAGTGGTTCACACCAGACATCCCAAGAATATTGTGAAACTGAAAAAATGTGGAAAGAGGAATGGTCCAAAATTCCTCCTGACCGTTGTGCAGGTCTGATCCGCAACTACAGAAAACGTTTGGTTAAGGTTATTGCTGCCAAAGGAGGGTCAACCAGTTATTAAATCCAAGGGTTCACATACTTTTTCAACCTGCACTGGGAATGTTTACCCGGTGTGTTCAATAAAGACATGAAAAATTATAATTGTTTGTGTGTTATTAGTTTAAGCAGACTGTGGTTTGTCTATTGTTGTGATTTAGATGAAGATCAGATACAATTTTATGACCAATTTATGTAGAAATCCAGGTAATTCCAGGTCATTCTAAAGGGCTCACATACTTTTTCTTCCCACTGTAGGTCTTTTTCAATAATATAAATATTTCTCTACCTTTCTTTTTGGACACCGTGCACTATAACAGCGGCCGGTTCAGCTCAACCCATATCACTGTGCAATGCGGAGGTGTACACAGGGAGCCGTGGACAGTCCTCACCCCCACACTCTGAGCACTCTCCTGGGCCCACTCGTCACCCCTCTCCCCTGAGGAGAGCCAGTCCTAAGCAGAACTCCATCATCACCAGGCATCATGAGTGAGTTATGTGTTTGTGTCACAGGAGGTTGGTGGCACCTTAATTGGGGAGGATGGGCTTGTTGTAATGGCTGGAGTGGAAAGAGTGGATTGCATAAACTGCATCAAACACATGGGTTCCATGTGTTTGATGCCATTCCATTCGCTCCTTTCCAGCCATTATTAGGAGCCGTCCTCTGTGTGTGTGTGCGTGTGTAAACAGACACTGCATAAACAATGCAAGGCTGGTTTGATTGCATTTAGTCCTGAGTTGATAATATTCCTCCCTTCCTTCTGCAGGCCAGGTCACCCAACCCTACGGAGCTCCAGTGCTCTGTTTCTCAACGGACTCTGCTGCTGGCCAGGCTGCGATGCGGTATTTGAAGAATTTCCCCATTTTTTGAAGTGAGTCATGAGCACCAGTATATTTCATTGGTCATTGTTATGCAGTTGGGGTGCTGTTCTTTATAGTCATGACTTTGATTACATCTCCAGACACCTCCATTCTGACCATGGCCATGGAGACAGAAGCATTGCACAGTGGAGGGTACAACAAGACATGGTGCAATACATGGAGACCCAGGTTTGTTCCTGTAGTTCTACATAAGTATAATAGACTGTTTTACAGAAAAGCTCCAAATAGAACACTGACAACAGAGAAAGGTTGTAGCTCCAAGTCCAACTAAGTGGAAATGTTGCCCCTAATGAACCTTGATTAATCTTCTCTCTTTTTTTAGCTGACTGTGGAAAAACAGAAACTCTTTGCAATGCAACTCCATCTGCACCTGTCTGAACACAAATCAACTGACATGGTAACTCCTCAAGGCTTCCCTATTTTGGCTAATGCCTTCAAATGACTATAGTCACCGCCCATGCCATTGCCCATTATCCTTCCCTTTTTAAGAAATGTTCTATGTACCCCAACCTGACCATATTGAATGTCTGTGTTGTTGGTTGTCTCTCCCTGTCAGAAGGCAGGTTCAGATTGGCCCTACAGCCACAGCCTGGCACTAGTCCTGCCCCAGAACCCATCCCCGGCCTTGGCAGCAGATGGAGTGCCCCGCTGCGCCACTAAAGAGCCAGAGGAGCTGGCACAGCATGAGTATTGGCCCGCTGCCACTCCCCACCACCTACTCCCAGGTAACACCATTTCACACTCATCTTCAACACGGAGTAACATTCACATAAAATTCACATAGCATGACTGCTTATTCACTTTTCTTTAAGCTAGAGAAAGTTCCACTCCATTTTGCATTCCTCCAAGTGTTTTGCTTGTTTGTTTTGGTGATGATGCCTTTCACGTTGCCACGAAATCTGATCCAAA
This sequence comes from Salvelinus alpinus, assembly GCF_045679555.1. Classification (NCBI taxonomy): domain Eukaryota; kingdom Metazoa; phylum Chordata; class Actinopteri; order Salmoniformes; family Salmonidae; genus Salvelinus; species Salvelinus alpinus. The sequence continues at coordinate 28,023,669 of NC_092102.1, read as the reverse complement.
CTCAAGACCCAGCATGTTTGCTTTCGTTGGGCACCCCACAGATCTTGTCCCGAGTGTTGAGTGTTATAAATACAACAACATCCGGCCTCCGTACACCTACGCCTGCCTGATAAGATGGGTGAGTTGTCTGAATCAGACAGTAGAGTCCCTCTGAACACTCAGGTAAAGGCACACTTGAGTAAAGGAAAAGGTAGACTCGAGAGTCTGGCTAAGCGGCTGAGCAACTAATACAGTTTGATCTGTAGTTCATGCATCTTTGTTGAACTGAAAGACAGCAACATTCTACCTTTCCGTCTACACAAGTGGGACATTAATATTAAATCCATTGTATTGGACTACATGAGTAACAAGACTTCTAATTATGTCTAGATTTCATGTGAGATGTTTCAAGTCTACTGTGAATGTCCACCATGTCTGTCTGCAGTCTATACTGGAGTCTCCAGACAAGCAGCACTCTCTGAATGACATCTACAACTGGTTCACCACAATGTTCTTCTACTTCCGACACAACACGGCCACATGGAAGGTTTGGCTTCTCCTTGGATCATTATGTTAACTTACATTTGAGTCTTCAATTTGAGTTTTGAGGAATATTGACTCCCGAGATCCTAACACAAGCTGTATTCCTTTGCCACCACAGAACGCTGTCCGTCATAATCTTAGCTTGCACAAGTGTTTTGTGCGAGTGGAGGGAGGCAAGGGGTCTGTCTGGACAGTGGATGAAATGGAATATCAAAGGAGAAAGGGACAAAAATATCACAGGTAGGCCTCTGCTCTGGATGTGCTTTCTTGATTCACTCTTAGTTTTGCAACTTCATTCCAACTCAACAAGTGAGTGTGCTATTGTTAACTCCACCCATTAACAAAGGCATGTTTTTTATTATATTGTAATAATATGAAAAACCATTTCAGGGATCATCATGTGAAATGGTTGGCACCCTTCTCCTTATTCCGTCCAGAAGAACCTTGAACATAGCCACCCCTTCAGTGAATGAAAAACTATAGGAAAAGGAAGTCACCAGGACCTATAACTGAATCAGGTATATTATAACAGGGATGGAGCAAAAGCCTCCATATTAGCTCTCCAGGCGGAGGGTTGACCAGTCCTGGTCTACAGTATCTACAGCACCCAGCATCACCTTCTTTGTTCAGCAGCAGATGGTGCTATAATACATAGCATAGCCCCGGACTCTTTTGCCTCTCTAGACTCTGATCATGAAGAAGTGTGCATGACTGGAATGGCAATATATTTTGCAGCCTTTGAAATAAAAATAAACACTTAAAAATGATTTGTCAATAAAAACACAGTGAAAAGGTGAACAATCATTTTGTTTTATAGTGTTGGCTACATATGTGTTACAGCAAGCAAGTAAAAATGGGACATTCTGTCAAAAATTCATAAAATAATTAATAAAATACATATTTGAATGTATCTCTGATTTTGGATCACCTTTTGTGAGAAAATAAAATCAGTTAACCACTTTACCCACAAACCTTTAAATAACAGCTACCCTCCACAATCCCTTTTACATCATTCTCCATAAATCCAGATTAACTCTGTGAAAGAAAAAGAGAGAATGTATCTTCCCGCAATGTGAAAGCCCTGTTTAATAGTGTTTTCACCTGTGAGTAGCAGCCTGCTGCAGTTCTCTCAGCTCCCTGGTGAGTCTCAGTCAGAAGGTGAAGTATAAATAAAACCCATTCTCCTCGCTCCCACATGCATGATTCCTACAGTACATGTACTCCTCAATGCTCTCACAACCTTTGAGAGCCTCCGCCTTGCTTCAGTGCCTTCAGCCTCTTTTGTTGCTCCTGACACTCCTTCATTGCCATTGAACTTTAGCCACTTAATCTTTACCACAAACTGAATAATATCTCATGAACACAATGGGTCTAACATTCCACAGTGTCACTTACATCAAGCAAAATATTGTCTATACATTAGTCCTACGGTTTCTAAACGTCTCCATTGTGTTTTTCATATTTCACAGCTATTAGTCAGTTTTTCCACAGACCCAGCAGTTGTCCTTCTGTATGAATCAGTCTTTCCACTAGAAAGGGATATCCAGTTATTTATATCCAGAGCTTTTTTTCTAAAGGACAAAAGTTATTTATTTGGTGTGCATGGGTAAACATGAGACTGTGCGATATGAGGCTAAAATATAACTCCTTACTCTAGGCACACCTCAGGCTGGACCAGATCCATTTCCAAGGCCTGTCATTTAAAGCATTTCCTTTAGGAGAATCCTGTACAGTGTTACATCCTCTAAAACCTCTACTCTTATGGTTCATGCTGCCAGGTGCTTATTATTACCCATTCAACTTCCTCTGTAAACGCTAGCCATCAAACCCCTTAGCAGCATTTACAATGACACAAACAGACTGCCAATACAAGATAAAATCGAAAGCTATTTCCTTTTGGGGGAAACACACCATCTCAAAGTACAAGGTGTAGTCTTGAAATTGAGGACAGTTTGAGCTAATCACAGTGTTTTCCTCATCTGCTTAAATAAGCACTTGGACCAGTGTTTTGTTTCTGTGGAGATGTGAAGTATGGAAAGTCCAATATATCCAGATGTGCAGTATGAAGTCCAATATATCCAGATGTGCAGTATGAAGTCCAATATATCCAGATGTGCAGTATGCTCATTCATGAGTAGACCTATAGTAGTTGTCACATTGACCTGATCGAATAAGATCACCTTGGAAGTGTTTTCATGTGAGATTACTTTCATAGGAGATTCCATTGCACATCTTGTCGATGTCTGTTTTATGTGCAATCCCAAAATGTAATTACATTTAATTCAAGACTACAGTATCAAGTGTTTTTACAATGTACTTCTTAACATAAACATGTAGATCTCTTTTCCTTATGACTTGGATAATGTATGCTAAGGATGCTTTCTAAACGCAAAAGTATGCTACAATGTGAAAACCATTTCTGTGTAATTCCAAATGAGGTGGGTCATTTTGCACATTCCTTTTCACTCTCTCTTTCCAGAGATATATGCATATTTCCCCCCATATTTTGTTTCAAGTCTAAAGTGTCTGCCTCTTATCTCTCACTGATAATCTCACATCCACAAACCTGCTAGCTCTCAGAAAAGTGCCTCAGGCAAGGTATTTTTGACAGGACAAGACAGAGGTAGAGTTCTGTGGAGATGACACTTTTCCACTTTTCAGACCTTGAGTCGTAAATATAAAAGTGTTCACCTGTAAAATAACCATCCAAAATATGGAAAAATGTTAACTAGCACATACCTGCTCAAGGCAAACTGCTAAATTATAAAAGTGTTCGCCTGTAAATCAATAACAAACTGATCTCATATCATGATTTACATTTTTACTCCTAACTCAGATACATATACTTCAGATTGTTTGAGGGGGTATGGAAACACAATAAACAAACAAAATAAAAACACAAAATAAAACTAGAAAAGTACATGTGGAAAAATAAAAGAGTTACTGTTGATGAGTTATATTATGCAAATGTGGGCACATTTATATAGTTAAAGTTGATAACCATTTATTAAGAATTTGAGTTTAGGATAGCCTGAACATGTGAAAGTTGGTTTGGTGTCTCTTGAAAGATTCAAGAGTTACTGTACTGTAGGTGTGTCATTTTATGCATATTTATGCAAATGTATATAGTTATAATTGATCAAAGTAAAAACTCATATTGAAGTTAGGATAGCCTGAACATGTGAAAGTTAGTTTGGTGTCTCTAGCTTGAACGGTTCAAGAGTGACTATAGGTGAGTTATTTTATGGTAATTTTGCTAATACTTTTTAAAAATTGTTTATAAAGAGAATTTGAAGTTAGGATAGCCTGAATGTTTTAAAGTTGGTCTTGTAGCTTAATTAACCAAGGAGCAGGATCATTCTGAATAGCTACCACTTTATTCCAATGTTTCTCATTCAAACCCATGTTAATTTATTACAATTTTAAATGGTTATAGTTCCAAAAGTATACATAGTATCAAATATCCTTTGACAAGCAATCTAAGTTTGGCCAGTCTGAACATCTCAATGTTGGTTTGGTATTAATAGTTTAAACAGTGTAGAAGGAGATAGTTCTAGAACGTTTAGTTTTTTTTTAACATTCAAGTCTATGGGACATTTTTTTGCCGTTGAAGTGCATTGGGAGCTCATTTAAATATTGTTATAGTTCAAAAAGTATAAATGCTATGATTATTTTTTTCTCAAGCAATCACAGTTGGGGCAGTCTGGACATTTTGAGTTGGTTTTGTGTTGTCATGATGTTGCCTGCTTGGGTACTGCAAACCCCATCCCCCTCTCCCTGCCTCTCCCTTTCCACCACAACCCATGCGGTGATCACAGAGAGATGTCGTAAATTCCTGAGAATCTCCCCACCACAAACAGTATTAAGAGAGCGGGTAAACTTTCAGGACAAAGGAATTCTCTTCCACCTCACAGAACTTGAGGTACGAACCTATTTCATATTCCTGCACAAGTAGGAAAGATCGGTGAAGATCCCAGCTATTAACATGTCCATTTGTCCCCATGTGGGAAACTCAGGAGAGACGGGTTGGCTACATTACCATACCACTGTTTATATAATAACCTCAGATATGAGGTTTACACCTGTTTGTTGTATAAAATGAATGAATGAGTATGATACTGTTTGTATAATTGTGTAATATGATTTTGAACTGTTTAATGAAGGAAAATACAACTCCCTGTTGTATTTGAACTAAATCCAAGGACCGCCCCTGAGCCAGTTGGGTCAGAGACCATGGGACCACCCCTCTCTGCTATCTGAATAAAAGCCAACTTTAAGAAATTACCATTTAGAACGAAGGTTAATTAAAGTACCATTGCTGAATCTTTAACCATACCACGTGGTTAAACTCTTAAGACGAATGAGAACAAGTCTTTGATATTGACTACTAGTCTGCAGCTAGGAATTCGGTATCATTGAACGCGAAGAAAGACAACCGCCGAAACATCCATTCTATAACGAATGTCACTCTGAACTCTCCACAATAACTCCAACAAAAACGAACTTCTCTCCAACGATCAAGACAACACCCCGAGCGTAAATATATATATATTGATTGCAATTGTTCCCGAATGAGTGAGCGTTCATGTGTAAGGATTAGCATGTCAATTGTTATAATTATGGACTCTGTAGTGAATTCTTAGTCGAACGCCATTTTCCCTTTGTCTAACAGCCGCCATGCCGGTTCAGCCCACTAGGGCATATTTTCTCCTATCATTTCATGTAACTATTTTAAGTTTGTTTGTTTGTTTATGCATTTCTGTGAATTAATTAGTTAGTAATAAATAAATGATTTAAGACAATTGATGTATGGATGACTCATAGTGAAGACTGGGTTCGTGCAGATAATCAACGATTTACGACGTTTGGAATGAGACTGACGTGAGGTAGAGTAAATAAATCATTAATTAGAAGACTATTGATCAGATATGAAAATATCTGAAAGGTTATATTGGGAAATTATAACTTTGTAATCAAATAACTTTCCCTGGTGCCCTCGAATTCATAGTTAATTAATTACGTTATTACTCAAGTGATCGCGTAATCCCTAATTACAGGAATCTATGATAAAAACTATAAGTCTTCAATTTAACGATAGCAAAGACACGACAGTGTTAATTACTTAAATCCTTTAAGCTCTAGAACGAAGTAAAGAAATCAAATAATAATATGAGTATGTAATAAATCTAGAGTTGTGTTTTGCTTTGCAAGCACACCTAACATTTTATTAAATAAAAACACAATAAAATGGCCCAGAAATGGCTTCAGAAAGTGTTTACATTTTGTTGTGTTAAAGCCTGAGTTTAAAATGGATTACATTTAGATTCTGTGTCACTGGCCTACACACAATACCCCATCATATCAAAGTGGAATAATGTTTTTAGAATGTTTTACAAATTAAATTAAACATTTAAGCTGAAATTTAAGAATGATGGAGGCCACTGTGTTCTTGGGGACCTTCAATGCTGCAGACATTTTTTTGGTACCCTTCCCCTGATCTGTGTCTTGAAACAATCCTGTCTCGACGCTCTACGGACAATTCCTTCAACCTCATGGCTTGGTTTCTGCTCTGACATCCACTGTCAACTGTGGGACCTTATATAGACAGGTGTGTTCCTTTCCAAATCATGTCCAATCAATTGAATTTACCACAGTTGGACTCCAATCAAGTTGTAGAAACATCTCAAGGATGATCAATGGAAACAGGGTGCACCTGAGCTCAATTTCGAGTCTCATAACAAAGGGTCTGAATACTTAAGTAAATAAGGTATTTCTGTTTTTTATTTTTAATACATTTGCAAACATTTCTAAAAACCTGTTTTCGCTTTGTCTTTATGGGGTATTGTGTGTAGATTAAGAAGGATAACATTTATTTAATACATTTTAGAATAAGGCTGAAACGTAACAAAATTGGGAAAGAGTCAAGGGGTCTGAATTATTTTTTTAATGCACTATACAATTACCAGCTGCGCAGTAAATTACAAATACAGATTCAGCCACAACGACCAGGGAGGTTTTCCAATGCCTCACAAATTGGTAGATGGGTAGATGGGTAAAACTAACATTGCAGACATTGGAGTTGCTTACTAAGACAAAATTGAATGTTCCCGTGTGGCCTAGTTACAGTTTTCTTATTTTTTTATATTTATTTCACCTTTATTTAACCAGGTAGGCTAGTTGAGAACAAGTTCTCATTTACAACTGCGACCTGGCCAAAAGAAAGCAAAGCAGTGCGTCATAAACAACAACACAGAGTTACACATGGAATAAACAAACACACAGTCAATAATACAATAGAGAAAGTCTATATACAGTGTGTGCAAATGAGGTAGGATAAGGGGGGTGAGGCAATAAATAGGCCATAGTGGAGAAATTATTACAGTATGGCAAATTAAACACTGGGGTGATAGATGTGCAGAAGACGAGTGTGCAAGTAGCGGTACTGGGGTGCAAAGGAGCAAAATAAATAACAATATGGTGATGAGGTAGTTGGATGGGCTATTTACAGATTGGCTATATACAGGTGCAGTGATCTGTGAGCTGCTCTGACAGCTGGTGCTTAAAGTTAGTGAGGGAGATATGAGTTTCCAGCTTCAGTGATTTTTGCAATTCGTTCCAGTCATTGGCGGCAGAGAACTGGAAGGAAAGGCAGCCGAAGGAGGAATTGGCTTTGGGGGTGACCAGTGAAATATACCTGCTGGAGCGCGTGCTGCGGGTGGGTGCTGCTATGGTGACCAGTGAGCTGAAATAAGGCGGGGTTTTACCTAGCAACGACTTGTAGATGACCTGGAGCCAGTGGGTTTGGCGACGGATATGAAGCGAGGGCCAGCCAACTAGAGCATACAGGTTGCAGTGGTGGGTAGTATATGGGGCTTTGGTGACAAAACGGATGGCACTGTGATAGACTGCATCCAATTTGCTGAGTAGAGTGTTGGAGGCTATTTTGTAATTGACATCCCCAAAGTCAAGGATCGGTAGGATTCAGTTTTACAAGGGTATATTTGGCAGCATGAGTGAAGGATGCTTTGTTGCGAAATAGGAAGTCGATTCTAGATTTAATTTTGGATTGGAGATGCTTAATGTGAGTCTGGAAGGAGAGTTTACAGTCTAGCCAGACACCTAGGTATTTGTAGTTGTCCACATATTCTAAATCAGAACCGTCTGAGTAGTGATGCTGGATGGGTGGGTAGGTGTGGGCAGCAATTGATTGAAGAGCATGCAATTAGTTTTGCTTGCATTTAAGAGTATTGAAGCTCGTCTGGAGGTTAGTTAACACAGTGTCCAAAGAAGGGCCAGAAGTATACAGAATGGTGTCATCTGCGTAGAGGTGGATCAGAGAATCACCAGCAGCAAGAGCGACATCATTGATGTATACAGAGAAGAGAGTTGGCCCGAGAACTGAACCCTGTGGCACCCCCATAGAGACTGCCAGAGGTCCGGACAACAGGCCCTCCGATTTGACACACTGAACTCTGTCTGAGAAGTAGTTGGTGAACCAGGCGAGGCAGTCATTTGAGAAACCAAGGCTGTTGAGTCTGCCGATAAGAATGTGGCTGATTTGTAGGGGTTCAGATTTTGCAGCTCTTTCAGGACATCAGCTATCTGGATTTGGGTGAAAGAGAAATGGGGGAGGCTTGGGCAAGTTGCTGTGAGGGGTGCAGGGCTGTTGACCGGGGTAGGGGTAGCCAGGTGGAAAGCATGGCCAGCCGTAGAAAAATGCTTATTGAAATTCTCAATTTCGCAGATTTATCGGTGGTGACAGTGTTTCCTAGCCTCAGTGCAGTGGGCATCTGAGAGGAGGTGCTCTTCTTCTCCAAGGACTTTACAGTGTCCCAGAACTTTTTGGAGTTAGTGCTACAGGATGCAAATGTCTGTTTTGACTTAAATCGGCTTGAAAATCTATGGCAAGACTTGAAAATGGCTGTCTAACAATGTCCAACAACCAACTTGACAGAGCGTGAAGAATGTTTTAAATAATAATGTTCAGATATTGTACAACCTAAGCTCTTAGAGACTTACCCAGAAAGACTCAAAGATGTAATTGCTGCCAAAGGGGTGTATTGACTCAGGGGTGTGAATGTTTATGTAAATAAGATACAGTATTTCCTTTTCAATAAATTAGCAAACATATCTAAATCCATGTTTTCACTTTGTCATTATGGGGTATTTTGTCTAGATGGGTGAGAGAAAAAAATCTATTTAATCCATTTTGAATTCAGACTGAATATATCCTTTAAACTTTTAGCACTGTTTTTAGTAAATGTTTTCATGGCTATTTCCAATAGTTTACATGTAAACACTCTAAGAAGTAATGCAGGTGTTCCCTGAAGTCTACTGATTGTAATGATATATAATATGTTATTGTGTTTTGTTTAAATTTGAAGTAAAATTACAGGAAACCTGCTCTTACTGTACATGTCACTTTAGGTAAAATCCCATAGGAATGTATTATGTCCAGCAGAGAGACAGGTAACCCATTTTAACTAAATACTTTTATGATGAGACCTTTCAGCCTTTACACAAAGTAAGTAGAAGTCTAACAAAGATGTCTAGCTATATTGCCATTGCAGATTGAACCTTATTCTCAGTAGTGTAGTACTATGTGCCTTAACCTGTTGAATAATATAATTTTATATGCATAAAACGCATCATCCAAATGCAGTATCTGCCATTGGCTACTCACACTGACTTGAATAAATGTTTGGACATTTAATACCTCCAAACGCCAAATTAGGCAAACCTAATTTCAAAATAGGCCATCATCACTGTTAATTGTGAATGATAGGCCTAATTCTTCTCATTTTACGGGTGAAACGTCCAAGCTGCCAACTATACCAACCATAACCATTTGATCTCACGCAGTTTCATGACAATATGCATTTAGATCTTTTTGAGTGATATGAGTAAATACTCTTTGATCGGATTTCAGAGCAGGTGATATTAACAAGCTATAGCTTAGCCTACCTGTATTGCTTCCATCAGAGCACATCTATGCTGTTTAGTTTTGGCCACACTATGAGAAAAAACGTGAACATTCAGCACAATCATCCTTAAATCTAATAATAAATGACGTGTTGTTTTTGGTCTTACGTTATGGTATGTTACGCTATACAGTGCATTCAAAAAGTATTCAGACCCCTTCCCTTTTTCCACATTTTGTTACGTTACAGCCTTATTCTAAAATGGATTTCAAAAGAAATCAATCTACACACAATACCCCATAATGAAACAGTTAAAACAGGTTTTTAGAAATGTTTGCAAATGCATTCAAAATTACAAACAGAAATACCTCATTTAGATAAGTACTCAGACCCTTTGATATGAGTGTCACGATCGTCATGGGAAGAAGTGGACCAAAGCGCAGCGTGGTATGTGTTCATTCTATTTATTTCTATAATGAATACCAACAAACTACAAAACAAAATAAAAACGTGACGTTCTGCAGGGTAAAATAACAACCAATGCAAAAATAAGAACCCACAACTGAAAGAGGGAAAAAGGACTGCCTAAGTATGATTCCCAATCAGAGACAACGATAGACAGCTGCCTCTGATTGGGAACCACACTCTGCAAAAAACAAATAAATAGAAAACATAGAAATAAATAAACTAGAATGCCCACCCTGGCCTAACCAAAATAGAGAATAAAAACCTCTCTATGGCCAGGGCGTGACAATGAGACTCGAAAATGAGCTCAGGTGCATCCTGACAGAAGACACTCCTCTGTAAAAGGCATATGACAGCCCTCTTGGAGTTTGCCAAAAGGCACCTAAAGGGCTCTCAGACCATGAGAAACAAGAGTCTCTGGTCTGATGAAACCAAGAATGAATTATTTGGCCTGAATGCCAAGCATTACGTCTGGAGGAAACCTGGCAAACCTGAAGCATGGTGGTGGCAGCATCATGCTGTGGTGATGTTTTTCAGCGGCAGGGACTGGGAGACTAGTTAGGATCGAGGGAAAGATGAACGAAGCAAAGTACAGAGAGATCCTTGATGAAAACCTGCTCCAGAGTGCTCAGCACCTTTAGACTGGGGTGAAGGTTCACCTTCCAACAGAATAACGACCCTAAGCACACAGCCAAGACAACGCAGGAGTGGCTTGGGGACAAGTCTCTGAATGTCCTTGAGTGGCCCAGCCAGAGCCCGGACATGAACCCGATCGAACATGTCTGGAGAGACCTGAAAATAGCTGTGTTGCAACGCTGCCCATCCAACCTGACAGAGCTTGAGAGGATCTGCAGAGAAGAATGGGAGAAACTCCCCAAATACAGGTGTGCCAAGCTTGTAGCGTCCTACCCAAGAAAACTCGAGGATTTAATCGCTACCAAAGTTGCTTCAACAAAGTACTGAGTAAAGGGTTTGAATACTTATGTAAATGTGATATTTAGTTTTTTTATTTGTAATACATTTACAAATTTTTCTAAAAATCTGTTCTTTCATTGTCATTGTGGCGTATTGTGTGTGGATTGATAAGGGGAAAAAACGATTGAATCAATTTTAGAATAAGGCTGTAACATAACAAAATGTGGAAAAAGTCAAGGGGTCTGAATACTTTCCGAATGCACAGTATATACAAAAGTATGTGGACAGCTCTTCAAATTAGTGGATTCGGCTATTTCAGCAACACCGGTTGCTGACAGGTGTATAAAATTGAGCACACAGCCATGCAATCTCCATAGTATAGCATTGGCAGTAGAATGGCCTTACTAAAGAGCTCAGTGGCTTTCAACGTGGCACCGTCATAGGATGCCTCGTTTCCAACAAGTCAGTTCGTCAAATTTCTGCCATGCTAGAGCTCCCCTGGTCAACTGTAAGTGCTGTTACTTCTAGGATTAACAAATGCTCAGCCTGCGAAGTGATAGGCCTAACAAACTCACAGAACGGGTCCGCCGAGTGCTGAAGCGTGTAGCGAGTAAAATCGTCTGACCTCAGTTGCAACACTCACTCCCGAGTTCCAAACTGCCCCCAGAATCAACTTCAGCACAATAACTATTCGTTGGGAGCTTCATGAAATGGGTTTCCATGGCCGAGCAGCAGCACACAAGACTAAGATCACCAAAGCTTGCCGCCATTGGGCTCTGGAGCAGTGGAAACGCTTTCTCTGGAGTGATGAATCACGCATCACCATCAGGCAGTCCGACGGACGAATCTGGGTTTGGCAGATGCCATGAGAATGATACCTAACCGAATGCATAGTGCCAACTGTAAAGTTTGGTGGAGGAAGAATAATGGTCTGGGGCTGTTTTTCATGGTTCGGGTTAGGCCCCTTAGTTCCAGTGAAGGGAAATCTTAACGCTACAACATAAAATGACATTCTAGACAATTCTTTGCTACCAACTTTGTGGCAACAGTTTGGGGAAGGCCCCCCACTCAGAACAGCCTCAATTTGTCGGGGCATGGACTCTACAAGGTTTCGAAAGGGTTCCACACGGTTGCTGGCCCACGTTGACTCCAATGCTTCCCACAGTTGTGTCAAGTTGGCTAGATGTCCTTTGGGTGGTGGACCATTCTTGACACTTGGGAAACTGTTGAGTGTGAAAAACTGAATAAGACATAAATTTGCTACATTTCTACAGTAATACCGTATTGAAATATATTCCAAATTTAAAAAATGAAATACTATCAAAACAATTAGACCAACCACAGCTGATTCCCATTGTAGCTGAACACCTACACAGGTGTTAGTCTTTCAATTACATTACCATCTATACAAAAGGGGACATCTTAGGAATAATGATGTACTGTAATGTAAACATGGACCCAGCCAGAGATAGAGAAGTGGCTGACAGAGGAAGAAGAGTGGCTGGGAGAGGGAGAGGAGTCCGTACGCGTGGTGGAAGAAGACTGAGAGGAAGATCAAGAGCTGTAGTCTCAGATGAGATTAGGGCTACTATAATTGATCATGTAATAAACTATAATTGATCATGTAATAAATCATGATCTATCAATGAGAGAGGCTGGTCTGAGAGTGCAGCCAAATCTGCAATGCTCAACAGTGGCATCTATTCTGAGACATTTCTGGCAAAACAACAGGTAAGATGTGCATTCTGCAAGGGCATCTGACTGAACTACACATTACAGAAGTAAATTGAGCAAAGCCTCCAAATCTACTTGTGTGTAATTGTAATAGTTTTTGTATTTCTGCTTAGGACCCAACGGATACCTTTTACAGGCGGTAGAGGTAGGATTTTCACTGCTTTCCTTGAAACTGCAATCGTTGATATGGTCATCAGAAACAATGGAATAAAACTCACAGAGATTCGGGACGAGGGTTGGCAGACAATGTAAGCATAACAAATATTTCTAGAGTCCTGAAACAACAAGTCAGGATGAAGCAGTTGTACACTGTCCCCTTTGAGAGAAACTCTGAACGAGTCAAGCAACTCAGAAACCAATAAGTCCAGGTAAGATGACTATAAAATACAGAACTGGTTTTGAACAAAACCAAACCGGGCAGATGCACACAATGGCATGTTTTAAGGTGTAATGTAAACTATTGTAATAGCCTAACTCTTATGTTGCCTTGTGGATTTATTTTAGAGAGTCATGGAGATTGAAGCCAGGCAAACACCCCACATATTCATCTTTGTGGATGAGGCTGGTTTCAACTTGGCCAAAACACGGCGGTGATGAAGGAATGTCTTTGGGAAAAAGCCACAGTGGATGTCCCGGGCCAGAGGGGTGCCAACATCACAATGTGTGCAGCAATATCCTCTGATGGATTGCTGTTACACAAACCACTAATTGGGCCATACAACACCGAGCGTCTGATTTCATTCCTGGGTGACCTCTATTGAAGGGTTGTGCCAGGTGAGGAAAGGGTTGCAGTGAGGCGAAATCGGCCAACGTTTGTAATTGTATGGGACAATGTGGTATTTCACCACTCCCGTGCAGTCACAGAGTGGTTTGTAGCCCATCCCAGGATGATGGACTTTTCCTCCTTCCTTACTATCTATTCCTCAACCCCATAGAGGAATTATTTTCCTCATGGAGGTAGAAAGTTTATGACCATCATCCACATGATCAAATGTCCCTCCTGGACGCAATGAATGCTGGATGCCTGAACATACGTACCTGCAGAAGATTGCCAGGGATGGACCAGGCATGCCAAAAGATTATTTCCTAGGTGTATTGCCCAAGATGACATAAGATGTGACGTGGATGAGTACCTGCATTATGCAAAATGCATAAGACATGGTTGACTAGTATTGCTACTGTATCTCTATCGGTAGATGGTGTATATACAAATTATTGTATTTTGGAATCACTCAATGCCGTAAAATGACATAAAACATATTGAAGCATATTGCATCATGTCTGATACATTCCTGTAACATATACTGCAGTGAATTCTAAACAGTAGAGAGGTGTCATTCTTGATTTGTAAAGAAAACATTGCGTAATGCTACCTGTTGTTAGTGTTATTTAGGTCATTGTTTAATGAGTGACAAAGTGTGTTTGTTGGGTGACAACCTTTGCTAGTGTTATGGAAGAACGAGTTGATTTGAGACATGTATGAAGTGTTTTGGTAGTTTTAGGGCATTTTGAACGTGAAATGAACTGCTGTGCCAAGCTGAAAGTTGGTTAGGAGAACTGTGTGAAGAGTTTTGAAAAAGTGACCTAAGTATTGAGAAATGGGTCCTAGCGATTGTAAAAAAAACTGTAATGTCCATTCTAGAATGCCGTTCTAGCGAATTAGAAACGAGTATTCAACAATGCTGTGGTATATTAGGTTATTAAATCTGCAATGGCACTATAGCTAGACATCTTTATGTACTATTTTATTCACTTTGTGTAAAGACTGAAAGCTCTCATTATAATGGGTCACCTGTCTCTCTGCTGGACATATGGGATTTTAACTAAACATAATATAATATTATTGCAATCAGTAGACTTCAGGGAACACCCATATATTTTTTTGGAGCATTTACATATAAACTATTGGAACTAGCCATGAAAACGTGTACATAAAAAAATTAAGTTGGCACGTTTTTGGCACTTTTCTACTGACATTTTTAAGGATATGTACACTATTGTTCAAAGGTTTGGGGTCACTTAGAAATGCCCTTGTTTTTTAAAGAAAAGCACATTTTTGTCCATTAAAATAACATCAAACTGATCGGAAATACAGTGTAGACATTGTTAATGTTGTAAATGACTATTGTAGCTGGAAACGGCAGATTTTTAATGCAATATCTACATAGTCGTACAGAGTCCCATTATCAGCAACCATCACTCCTGTGTTCCAATGGCACGTTGTGTTAGCTAATCCAAGTTTATCATTTTAAAAGGCTAATTGATCATTAGGAAACCCTTTTGCAATTATGTCAGCACAGCTGAAAACTGTTGTTCTGATTAAAGAAGCAATAAAACTGGCCTTCTTTAGACCAGTTGAGTATATGGAGCATCAGCATTTGTGGGTTCAATTACAGGCTCAAAATGGCCAGAAACAAAGAACTTTCTTCTGAAACTCGTCAGTCTATTCTTGTTCTGAGAAATGAAGGCTATTCCATGCGATAAATTGCCAAGAAACTAAAGATCTTGTACAACGCTGTGTACTACTCCCTTCACAGAACAGAGCAAACTGGCCCTAACCAGAATAGAAAGAGGAATGGGAGGCCCCGGTGCACAACTGAGCAAGAGGACAAGTACATTAGAGTGTCTAGTTTGAAAAACAGACGCCTCACAAGTCCTCAACTGGCAGCTTCATTAAATAGTACCCGCAAAACACCAGTCTCAACGTCAACAGTGAAGAGGTGACTCCGGGCTGCTGGCTTTCTAGGCAGCGGTGGATTCAGATTCAGAGTGTTTAATAGTCACCATAACAATTATTTCACCCATCTGCTGGACTACCCCAAAAAGATCATGTTCAAATAAGATTATAGATTATGCAAGATAACATTTAATTGACGGGTATGTTTGTGTATACAATCATAAGTGTACCCTTTGGATAAGTTTACTGTTTGGATAATGTGGTTCTGTTATACTTCTGTCACAGCTCAGAAGCATACTGCATGACCTGGTGGCTGTAGTTTTGACAGTTGTAGTCCTTTCCCAACTATGTGTTTTGCTTTTGGGGATTATGGGTTCAAAGGTCATGCTTAATCCCCAACGAGTTAGTCTGAATATCAAAGCCCTCCAAGCCAAGCCCATCCTTTGGGGAACACATTTAAACCCAATCTTCAAACTAAATGCTTCAAGATGGTTCTCAGTTTTTTCCTGTTTTTCCAGGAAACTACAAACTATAAAGGGATTCATGTCTGATATGAATTCCTATAATGATTGCAAAATACATATTCATGATTTAGTTCAGAGGAATGACATTGTCTGTGTTTTCCTCTGTTATGGTCCCAGTTTCTTTGAGAGAGAAGATGCTGTATCTGAACAGAGAACATGAACAGAGAGCTGGTTTCCATTTCACTGGATGGGGTTATCCCACCGGAGGGCCTGACAAGCTCCTGATGCTGTCTGACAGCCCAGGACTTTCCACCACTTTGATGCCATGACATTTGAATGGAGCAGCCTGGGGGGAGACGGATGATAACTTGCATGAGTTCACCCATTTCTCTGTCTCCTGCTGGCGGGCTGTATAAAATATAATTGCTCAGAGCATGATTAAAGTCCCTCAGCAAAGTGTGAACACATTAAACACACCCGTTGAACACACTTAGCAGTCAAAAGAGAGATGCAACACTCTTGTGACTTTGAAACATATTTCATAGAAAATAAAAATAACTGTGCTGTGCTTGACAACAGTGAACAAAGAGGGACAGTTTGTCCTACATTGAAGATTTATCCCTTGGGTGGATTTACATGTCCACCGTTGGTTCTGAGGTAGCACTGGAATTGTCCCATTTTGGAACTAAACATGCTTTTGTAAACAGCAATACTACTGCCTGTGATTTCACACAGCAGAACTACACATAGCCATACATCCACACTCATTGACTCACAAATACATATGCACACAAATACAGAAAGACAGACAATCCCCTCCCCCTCCCCCACCAACACACAAACACGCATATTCTAGTAGAGAGCAGAATGGTGCTTAGTTGGGTAATTAGCCCCATCTCCTTTGATATGACAGAGTTATGCAAACCAGATGAATAGCTTGATCCAACCTTCCAACACCCCATTGCCTAAACTCTACCCCCCACACACACACACACCACCACCATTCCGCTAGGGTGACAGGTTGTTTACGTTCAAAGAAACCACAGTGGCGTCTTTTGAGTTGGCTAAATTAAGTCTATTGTGGTAAGATGAACAGCTACAGGTTACCTTCATCCATGTCTAAATGTAATGCACGTTTTCTCCCAAAAAGGAACTTTTGAATTATATCCATGCACAACAAGATTTTCCCAAGACGTTTTTTAAAGCCTATTGATTTGTTGTAGCTGCTTTGAAAACTTTCCCATCCCTGATAGCCTACTGAGATATCAGTAAACATGATATAAACCATTACAGTAATCCAGATTAATTTGGGCTTCTCTGTCTCATTACTTTTCAAGAGCTATCTTGGAGAATGATCTGTGCCAAATGAAAAGAGCATACATCATTAATGAGTTAAAGCATTTCCAGAATCTTCTTTTTTTTCCTCCAGTTTCCTGCACTAATGTACTGTAAGGAGTGAAAGATTTATCGTTTCATTGGACAGATATCCCAGACTCTCCATTCCATCTCTGCAGCCAGAGTACTATCATGAGTATGCTTTAGAGCAGCTGCGAACAGTAGGACTCTGTTATGGCAATTCTACTGAAGAAAAATGTATTGTGTAGTATTTTGTTCTCAACAATTAAAGGGATCCTGTTGGGAGCACATTTCTGAAAACAGCTTGGAGTCCCAGCCCAGTGGGGGCATGGCTAATTTATGCAGAACATTATAGTTAGAGCCAATTAGGATTTGTGTCACGTAAAACACAGCTTGTCTCTGTTGTTTTATTTCATAAAATGTTTTTACATAATTAATGCTTGCTCAGAGGTTAGGTGGCTTCCAGGTAGGACACCTGTTTGCCACAAAATACAGTTTTTCTGGCCACATTGGAATATTAGCTAACAGCTATGGATATACATGTAGCTTTTCCTTGAGGTAGTGTTTACACCATATCCTGGGATTGAATGTGAATTTAGAATGCATGTTGGCATACTGAACATGAATCTCCTTTCACAACACTGGTTATTCAAACTCAGAGAATTTAAGGTCTGTGGAGGACAACAACAACAGTGTATGTCATGTCCACAATACATAGAACAGGAGATACTTGAGTGTTTTGTCCAAAGCACATAGAGGTTTGGTTCAAAAACAGATGGGGATCATTTCAGTATGGAGTCAGCAAGTTATGATGGGTATGAGTTTGTGAGAGAACACCCACACACAGAAGTGGGATGTCAACTCTGTGTTTCCTGTTTTACATCTCGTAAGGGATATTGTTCATTTCCAGCTCAGGAAACTCTGTCACACACACCCTGAGTGTCAGTTACACTAGAGTCAACCAACCCAAGGTACTGGATTCACCCCAGCCAATGAATCACTTATATGATGATTTTAGGAATTCTTTATTTTTATCAATTAACGATATTCTACAAATAATTTGCATTTGTTTATTTCTAATGTCTACAGTATGAGTTCTTTTTAGATTATAATATTTACAGGAACATCAGGTCTGCCAGTTTTATGCATACTTATTCATTACAGGACTTTTCTGCAGCTTCTGTTTTTCACCCAAAGGACAACCAGGGCTAAACTGGTTTATAATTCATGATAATATATAATTTTAAAACACTAAATCTTAACATCTAAACAAAACACAATAAAACACAATAACTTGATATATCAGCAGCGTGTAGATTACTAAAGGGGGAGAGTTTAGCTGTCATTACGTTCAATTAAAGTAAAATTCTCCATCGTTCTCTGTCATCCCAAAATGAATAAAGGCAGGTGGTAGCCACAAATAATACATATAATAATAATTTATATAATAATAGCCACAAATAATACATATAATAATAATTTCCTTTGGGCTAGTTGACATAAGGATCACACAAAGTCACAGCCCCATCATCAGTCATACTGTAGCTATTGTTCTATGAAACGTCAGGATGATCTCCCCTAAGATGTGGCTATATTTATATTCCTACACTTTCAGGGGTACACTGACTCAGAACAAAATCCATTAAGATTTTGTTAGATGACTGTTTGCTGGAAAACTTTAAAACAAGTGTAAATAGTCAAGCCAGTACTAGTACATAGTAAGTGGTGTTCACTACCGATTTGGAGCTGTATCCTGTAATGTATAAGTCACTTCCTCAAAAAGGAAAGCTTAGTTCCCAGTGCACAATACTTCCCAGAACTGTAGTGTGTGGAGCGGATATGGAAGGCTGTGGAGTAGCCCCTCAGTGCCTAGGTGGACCAAGAAATGACACCCTTGGTCACAATGATGATGAATCATCATTCCTTTTTGGATTTCTTTTTTTTTTAAAGGGTTCCAAAAGGGTTCTTCGGCTGTGGAAACGGTTCTACAAGGAACCCAAAAGGGTTCTACCTGCAACCAAAAGGGTTCTACCTAGTACCAAGAAGGGTTCACCTATGGGGACAGCCAAAGAAACCTTTTAGGTTCTAGATAGCACCTTTTTTATCTAAGTGTAGTAGATAAACACAGATGACATCAGGGCACCCCCCATTTGTCATTGCCTTTCAGTTATTCACTAAGGAAGACGTTTCACTAAGATCTTGCTTCGTAGTGTTTAAGGTTAGCTACGGTACAATTTTGCACAATGAGCAATGGAGACTGCTGATTTGTTTTGGGAGTACACAGGCAGGGTACGAATGGCTTTGCAGTGTGTGAATGCCCGTCTTATTCCCCCCTCATGGTCGCCCTGTCTCTCCTCTCCCGTTTTATGGAGACTCCAGCGGAGCAAAGTGATTCTGGGTGCATGCCACCAAGCTGGACCGCCATGCAGGAATCTCTGGAATTCCCAGACACTGGCTTTTTCCCAGTGCCCTAACGTGCCAAATGAACAATGACAGCAGCAACGTCTTTCTTGAATTGCACAGCATGAACTCAGGGGCCTCTCTCATTCCTCCCTTTCTCCCTCATTGTCAAATCCATCTAAACTCCTTAAGAAGGGACAACAGACTCCATGTTGATGAGAGGCCCTGTGAATTACTTAGGAGTGTTTGCTAAACATACATGCTTTTTAAAAATGTTGGTACCATAGGGAACTGGTAGGCTACCTATTTCAATTGTTTGTTAGGCCTATTAACATTACAATTATCATGTACATCATGTGGTCAATTAAAAAGTCTGTTTATTACTATAAGGCAGTAATTCACATTTAGATTTATCTGGATTAAGTTGTCTTTTCTGATTACCCATTTTGTACAGATTTGATAAAAAAAAAATTCAATATAGTTTAGTTTTGAAATGCAAATAAAAACAGGACAGAAAGAGCGTCTCACGTTGGTCTTGCTAGAGGGGAAAAAACGGCCAGTTCTACAGTTTCACTCTGACTGGCACTGAGGTAGTTAATTAACTGTGACACGGTTGGCTTGAGAGGAGCAAGAATGGGACAAGCGGCTTGAACACTAGAGCTCAGAGAGCGGTGGAGGAAGAACAAACGCATAGAGCCTAACACCTGCCAGACTATTTTACTATTTTAAGTGTTAATATTTCCTGGATTTGTCTATGCCTGGATTTGTCATTCCGGAGTTTTCAGAGGGCGATGACTTAAATGAAAACGTGAGAGATTTCTAAAGCATCACGTAATTTCCATGCATGTAATTTGAGGAAAAGTGCTCTCTTTGCATGAAGCAAACTTTTTGACAACTTGCGAAACCTTACCAAGCAGTGGGTCTACGTGAAGCAGTATTACACGTTTACATTGCCTACGGTGATACACATGTTCTACTATTAGTTTGGAGGCAGATTTCAAACGTTATCATTTTCGGAAGGCTAAACAACGCCACAGAATGTGACATCTACTGTCTATCGACGACGCCGACTGAGCATACCTGCATTGCAAGTGAGTTTGTTATTCATTTCTGTTTAGAGCACCTTTTGTCACGGGTAAAGTCCCATTCTTGTCTGCAAAACTAGGCTAGTTACTTTTCTTTCAACCCCATTGTAGTCCATATTGGCCTTTGACATCTTCAGTCGCAGTTAGAGCATAGGCTACGCTATACTTATAAAGCTTATAACTCATCAAATCTTCATACGTCAGAAATAATTTGTAAATCATACAATAGAAATGTTGTTATAAAAAAGGTGTAAACCTACGTGTACTGCTTTGACAAATGTGGCAAAACCCTTCCATCCTTATAGCATGCATATGCCGCTTATGAATGACATGAAGCATCTATAAAAACCATTATAAAAAGGTTATAAAGGCTTTACTAAGCTTTCAAAGATGGGGTTCAACCTTAGGTTTTGCCCCATCAGCCTCGCTCAACATGATCAAATTATGGCAAATGATACCACATGCTCTGACGTTTCCTCAGTCCCCACATTTTCAAATATGCCAACTTTCCTGATGATGGGGCGTTTATTATGTTCTCTATCATCTCATTTTAGCTTTACTGATCTGACTGATAATTCTGGTAGTGAACTAGGCTATGAATTGACTCCCCACATGGCAGGTACACATCCACCTGAGTGATGTTATTTTCATTAAACAAACTCATGAGCAAACTTTTTGAGGACCAGAGATGAGGTTTCAAAATGCACATTATATGTTCCCCTCTTAGTGGGCCTATGTATAATTCATACTCTGCCTCCCTGGCAGAAGTGCTTATGAATAATGCATTTTAAGTTAAAAGCACAACACTTTTTGTGACATAGGCTATCTGCCCATACTCAAATAATGTCAGAACATATTATTATCCTCTTAGCTAGACTATTATTAGTATAGGGCCCCGTCTGATAGTGCTGTTTATGTTGTGTTTAATCTAAGAGATAAATAGGGGCTTTGTTCAGTGTAGGCCTACTAGTTCTTCACAAGTTGTGTGGTCCTGTGACCTGTGGTCATGCTGCAAATTGTTCCCTACCTACACACTATCCCCTATGACACTGGTAAGTCTACACCAGTACCTTATGAACAAATGACATAAAGCTGAAAAAACACCAGCAGGGACACTGTAATTTCTGACAAGGAAATAAAAAAATAAAAACATCTATATGAATTTACAGCAACAACAAAAAATCCGCTACATTTTCTAAGTTGCTCCTTCTATTTTAGTTTGTCAAACAGTGTTCTAGCTTTGTGCTAGGTGTGAGGGCCTCGACAAATACATGAGGAAAAACATGAAAAAGCTCTCAGTGGTTTTCGCCCTTTACAGCCACGGTTGGACATCTATCATTTTAGTGAAATCATGTAATAGTTTTGCATTTTAAATGTGTTGCGGAAAAGGGGGGGAAATAAAGTAATGATAGCTTTAATTGCTCACACGTGCAATCCATGGAAAATGTATCTGAATGGTTAAAATGCAGATTATGGCCCTTAAATATTTACGTTGTAGCTACCGCTACAAACATACCATTAATAACACGGTAACCATATTAACACCGTGCACTTTCATATTGCCATGGTTGTTTCACAAATACATTTCCCTCTCATATTCGACATTTGACAATGCAGCAAATGTTAATGTCTCGTTTTAGTAGTACTAGTCAGACATTAGCTTCAAATGCAGCTATAGACAGCTCCTATCAATTCTGAATGTCTATGAGACCTCATTATGTTGTCTTGACAGGTGCTTTAACACTGCACATGTCATAATGCTGGCAGTTGTTAGTTTTTGCCCCTATTTGTGGAATTAACTTGATATTTTTATCACATTGTCGCTTCCAATTTGAATCATTGTGTAAATGAATCATTGTGAATATTCCATTCTATTTCTCAACATCCCGTGTACAAGTTGGATTCTGCATTATTCGTGCATTTTCTTTGCCCTCAGAAAGTTGTAAATATGCTAAGGTTAGGTAAATGCTTGAAAGTCAGATTTGAAAGTTTGAAAACATGAAAGAAATCATATGTTAGGTGTATTGGAATATAGAATGAATTATGGAATTGAGTTTGAAGTGAACAGATTATGGGAGTGCAAAGGGGTATTAAATAGATTGAGTGTACGATTATGAAATGTCTCTCTGCAGCTTTTAAATTGCATTATTTTCAGAACCAGAATTTAAAATAATCCATATCTTTATGGTCATTAATGTCTCTTGTTAATATGCACTTCTATGAACGTTTTCCTCTTATCTGAACAGCAAACTTTTACTTTTGTTTAGCATGTCTCTCTGTATAGTCTATACTCCAATCTCTCATGTTGAGCCTTGCTTGACTCAAAGCCATTCTGTTTCCTAAAACTTTTTCTCCCCTTCTGTTTGAAATAGAAACAGGCTTTGTGTAGGTTCTCATACTCCAGTGTAGGTTCATTTTATTTAGCAAAACCACCTATCCAACTTTGACTTATCGTTGAGTCCTGGCACAGTCGCCTGGCAATGGTTGGTTGAGACATTGTGAGCAACAATTTTCATTGCTACTATGTTTATGGCCCCTAAGTCATGTTTGTCCAACTGCAAAATATCTCTATTTTTATTTGACAGTTTTACCTTTTACCTTTAACTTTTATCTTACTGTTTATCTTAGCTCTTCAAAATATATTGCCATAACATCTCCAAGAATCCCTGCAGATTAGATAGACAGGTGAGAGTGTAAGGAGAAAGAAAGAGAAAAGCAATCTGTCTGACATTTTGCAATAAAATATATTTTGACTTGTGTAATTTACTGTCGCACCTGATGTATATTTGTGGCATTATGCTTTTAATTATGCTAGGCTACCTGACACCCCGGCAGGTTAGAATGTTGGGCCAGTAAACGAAAGGTTGCTAGATCAAATCCCTGACCTGACAAGGTAAAAATCTGTCGTTCTTCCCCTGAACAAGGCAGTTAACCCACTGTTCCTAGGCTGTCATTGTAAATAAGAATTTGTTCTTAACTGACTTGCCTAGTTAAAGAAAGGTAAAATATATATATATTTTGAAACATTTCAGTTTAGGGGGAATCTCAGCATTTACAAACTTTATTGCAGGGGTAAACAATTGGTAGGTTTACTGGGACATATTTATCCCTACTTTGCAAACCTTGGCAAAACGATTTGTTTCATTTTTGTACTGTGTGTAAATAATTTTGTGTTGCGTGTATGAAGGTGCTATACTAAGGAAGTTGTTATTAAAGTTAGTAACACTTTACATAAAGTAGAGAGGTATAATGCTGTATTACTTGTTATAACCACGTATAAGCCTTTATAATGTCTTATTATAAGAAGGACTCTATAAAATCTGCGATGCGGAGAATGTGGATGGAATCACCGAATCCATACATTAAAACGGAATTCGACACTAATCAAAAATGTATTGAACTTAGTAGGAAATAAACTAAATGTATTGAAAATGTGTTAATTTGGCCAAGTTTATCATAAAGCATGAACCGAATGCATCAGTGATTCGTATTTCCTGCAACTTTCTGTAAGAGGCAACGATAATTCCCTCTCTATGTGTATGTGCGGTGGGTGCGAGTCTACCCCTTTGTGCAGCCGTTAGCGATGATGCTAATGAAAGTCTTCTGGTAGATGGAAAAGCTTTCTCAAAAACCTTCTAAATTAAATGTTAACTACAAAGTAGCCTATGCTTACATGGCAGAATGATATCATGATTATCCAGTGGGTATTTGTTTCGCAAACTCTACCATCACATGTGTGCTACAAAAACACAGCTAAACAACAGCCTCTTGCTAGGTGCACACTGGAATTAAAGGGTAACTACACCCAAAAATCAACATTTAAAAAGAAAATTCCCAGACCTCAAAAGTGGTCTCCTGATGTAGTTTAAGCATTGTTGTCGACTTAGAAGGTGTAATTTTGAGAGCGAAAACCTGAAGGAAAAAAACGGGAAAACGGGAACTTGGAAAAACTAAACGGTGAAACTGGAACACAGGGAAAACAAAACAAAATCAAGCAAAAAATAAAACAGATTTTATAAGGCCCTATACATGTATGATGCTTATAATATGCCTCTCTATGTAGCAGATATACAACTAAGTACATTAATTGAAGGTAGACTCAATGATATGACATAGATGCAGAAAGTAAACAGCATAGGCTCAACTTCTCCGCTGTTTTGGTGCCCTGGCTACCACGCTGTGAACAGTGTGAAGCAAACCCATGCACATGCGCAGATACTGTGTGTGACTGTGTGAGAGCGAAGTCTTGCATCTCGCTCATCTCAATATCTGTGGTGCTGCTCTTGGCAACATCACTTCGCTGAGTCTACCTTTAAATGTTCCATCTTGACGTTTGATGTAGGGTAACAACTGGAGGTGATCCACAGTGCATCAGAAGCCAACCACAAAGCTGGTGTCATGTAGATATATGTTCAGATATGGACCTGGCTATGGTTCGTCATCACTTTCCCTGACACTCTCCCTGCCTTAAATTTGTCATCAAGGATTTGGGGCATTCAAGCAGTTGCCAGGCTCCAACTCACCACAAATACAACCGGTCTCTTGAGACGGTTGTCATGACAGCCTCAGTGAGTTTTGCTGGGGTCAAATGAGGGCCAGCCTGGGCCCTAGAGGTTAAGAGGAGGGGGAAGGGGGGAAGAGAGTGATTGTTGGGGATACCAGTGAGTGTGGCAGACTTAAAATATATAGGCCCGCTACTGTTGGTGCCATATTTAATTTTATGAGCAGTACCATGGTTAAATAATTTCTCAAATGTTTTTGTCGTTTTTGTCCTGGGGTTTCTTTTTCCCCCAATTATTTTGTGACTAAACACAATACCCTAGATGTACTAGGCTGTATGATACAGGAAGAAAATTGCAGAACCTGGCATGTTCTTTGCATTACTCCGGACAGCACTCTTTTTGAATCCTTGAATTTTACCTCACCACATCAAAGACAACGTGGCACTCCATGAAAAAGACAAGTAGCTCTCAGGTGAGCAAGGGGCAGAGTTCTCTTTTATTATCAATGTCAGCCCCACTGACAGTCAGAGAAAGTATCAGACTGATCATATACTATTTATACCATATATATATTGTATACTGCCAGCCACACAGCACTTGTGCCTGTCACCAGGACTTCAAAAGCAGAAGCACCTGACTTGACTTTAGAATGTTATCCCCCTCCCTCTCCCCTCCCTACCATCCTTCCTAAATCTGGTGCCACTTTTACAGGGAAAGGCACAATACAGGGGGCGTCAATGACAGCAGGCAAGGGGAGCTAATCCATGCAGCTGTCAGCCCGCGGGTTATTAAGCCTCCATTCTGAAGATTCTTGGCCTCCTGCCAGAGGTAGAGACAGTCTTTTTCAGACAGGCATGGAGTATAGGCATGGAGGGCCTGGTGCTAGGCCTCTGTATCCACTGTACTCGAACTGAAGTAAATTCTTGGAACCCAATGCACCATTCTTCAAGCCTTTTACTGAGTGAAGATGTAGCCAGCGACTGTGTAAATCTAGAGAGCCATTCATCATGTCTGGTGTCGCTGGGCCTCACTTTGATTGGCTCACTTTTCACTGGTCTCTTGGCCCGTAGACTCAAGCTCTTGTGGACTTGGATACTATGTACTGTTGTTTTAGAGTTCAGTGTTACATTTTCTATGTTCTGATTTTAATAAAGAATGTTCAATTAAACATAGGATTCTGGATGTGCCTTGACTGTACTTGACTTTAATGTGTGTGAAATCTATATCTAAACACTGCAACCTTTCTGAAGGTCTGTTAAACCAGGATTTGGGTCTGGCAAAAACAAACATGCATGTAAAAGAATAAAGAAATAAAATGATGTTCTGTCATAAGCCAATCCAATGCTGGAAAACAGCTGTAGGATATAAATAGTAGTGCAAGAAGTTTTAGTAATTGCAAAGGAATCCAGTGTTTATTGTGTAAATCAAAAGAGTAAGCCCATTTGAAACAGGTGTTGGAATGTGACAGGAGGGTGTCCATAGATCGCCCTCTCTTTTTTTGCAAAATAGCTCTCTAATGCTCCCTCGCTCATTTTGTACCATTACAGCACACATGACCTCCACTTTGAGGGAATGAGTTTTGGGGGGCTGGATTACTGACAGAGACAGGAAAGGGAGGAACTGTGGACTGCATAAATGTGGGGTGACGCAAATGCTCCCCTTTTGTGCTATCACATAAGGGGGAGGGCAGGGGGCATCCATGTGTTGTCCCCTTGCCCTCACTGTCCTTCAAGATTCAGGGAAACAGCAATGTTTGCCAACATTGTTTGAGACTATCTTTGGAGCTCTTCCGATTTTTAGTTGACACAAACAAAAGCAGATGCAAATGTATCTTCTAAATGTCTTTTTTGTTGTTGCTGCCAGTAGTCTTGTAGCCAGACACCGTAATCTTGTGGATATCATTTTATCAAAGAGTGGGCTTGGGCACAGTGGAACAAGTATATGCTAGCTAACACATATAGCTCTGGTTACACCTGAATGACAGGTGACATTTCAAGGACTATGACTTAGCTAGCTAGCTAGTATGTTCAGTCATCGTTTTTCTAATGTAGCATTTTTGAAAACTTCAATTGTGTTGACGCCAGCAGCTACCATGCTTTTTGTTGTAGTTGAAAATATAGGCAACTCATTCCTTAAATTCACTGAGTTTGCCAAGTGTGACACTTTCCTTGTGAAATAGTCTAGAAATTAAGGCTATGCTGCCAGTACCACTTTGAAGGAAACTGGATCCTTTCAAATGTTTGTAGTTATTTCTTCTCGAAAAGTAACAAATTAGTTTCAAATTGAAGTTCAGTCAGTCCTTCTCTCACCCACTACTTGTCCTGAGTATTGTGCTTGCTGACAGGCCTATTGTGGAGCTACAGGAGACATGGTCATGGTCATGGAAGTGTAGTACTTCAAAGAGGAGCAGATAAGACAGCGGGAGCTTAACAGCCTTTGAAGGGATGTGCTGAATCCAGTATTTAGACGCGCAGGAGCTTAACGGTCAACTCCAAAGTTCACCACTTGGCCTGGATTACATATTGGACCCTAGACCTGTGTGGAGGGAGCCTGGTTACAGCTGCTACTGGAGAGGAGCCACCGGACAGTCCATAGGATAGCAGCACTTTCCTCTCCTCAAACACACAATTGGGTTCTAGAACACTGGGCTCTTGATTTAGGCAATGAAGTCATAACACATGGAGCCAAAAGTGACAAAAGAGACATCAGATTAACAGGAGACACTCCCTACAAACATAATACGCTATGTATGCTTTGGATGCATGGTGCCATGGTTCACCAAACAGACTGTTCTTGTGACGCGTCAGAAATAGGAATCATGATTGATTAAAAGTCTCAGGACTACGGCACAGGTGCATCCGCAAGTGGAGTGGAGGCATTGACAGTCTGTGAATGAAATATTTCTGCTGTGAGTCGGAGGCCCTCTGACTGGCCAAGCATTTGTCCCCTGAGCGAGGATGAAACATGCTGTACCCTCCACAGAATTAAATAGGTGTTGACACGTGCTGATACTGAAACAGACCAAGAGAGAACAGGCAGGGAGGCACAGGTCTATCACTCCACACAGTAATGTTGTACGGTTCCTGATAGGTGATACAGCATTGTATTAGAAAAAGTTTCACAGGGGTATTTGTTTGACTTTCATTATCCTATGATCTATATGGCATGTGCTGTTGCCATTCCAGAGATAGAGAGAGAACGAGACAGACAAAAAGACAGAGAGAGAAACCCACCTGGTGTTGGGTAGATGGCGCTAACAGCAAGGGTTGGGCTTAGGTAAATAATGATTAGGTTTTCGGCAGACGATGTGGAAACATTACCCCCATTGACCCGCGCTGGCGGTCTCCGTCCCTCCTGGGGCCGCCCTCCAAGCCTGTCGCAGCTTTCTTTCCAAGAGGCCGTGCTAATGAGCTCTCACGTTGACAGCCCTGTCCCCGATCGGCGCGTGTGGAGAGGTGCTGCATGGGGACGACCACTCGGACCAACATCAGGGACTAATTGTTGGCCAAGCTAGCGGGCCCAGTCATAGAGATAAAACACTCGTTTTGTTTAGCTAGTTTTATCTCTATGGTCCCTGTACTGTTGGAGATGCAGTATGCATGGTGATATACACAAGCCCCTCGTGGGCACCTTTTTCCTTTTCCCCTGTGACCATGTGCCCTAGAAAACCATATGCAATCTGTCACTTCAACCAGCTCCTAATCTGCACTTCAAATCTGCAGGAAGGATTCAAACAGCCTTATGACCCACACATTTTATGCCTTTATATTTTTCCGTCCATATCCACAGCTTTCCAGCCAGGAAAGTGCCTTAAGGAAAAAATAACCTCCATAAACCTATCGGTTATACGAAACAAATAAAACCAAGATCAGGAGGATTAGTATGAATGTTGGCTTTTGGAAATGTATCACCATCCTTTATGGACACTAAACCCTCAAAGTCCTGGGTAAACTTCTGCCCTCTTTAGTCTTTGTTTGTATACGAGTGCATTCTGGGTCAAATTACAGTTTGTATACTTAGTGCATTCTGGGTAAAATTACAGTTTGTATACTTAGTGGATTCTGGGTCAAATTACAGTTGCCCAGATGTAGAATGATGAGAGTATGCACAATCAGGGAGCAGGCTGCAAATTATAAACTCAAGTACAGTACTCTATTATCTCTGGTTATACCAAAGTGAAGGCCATTGATTAAAAAGAAAATGCTTGAGACAAATAGAAATCAATTTGATATGACTTATTCAATACATTCATGCCTCAAGGGAAGCCATGTATGTTGGCGAATTCCTGTGCCGTTGCAACATCCATTTACTGTGTAACTGTTAGTGATTAATGTAATCATTATACAGTATGCTAAGATCGAGGATTAGCCCTCAAGTATCGCCTGTCTCTGTTTTTTTATGGGACAATAATGGTGTGAAAAGTTGTATCAGCTGTCGCAGGTTTTCAGGCCCCAACATGTTTTCTCTAGGGTGCAGCACACAGCTCTTTCTGCACTACTTTAATGACTCTGATTGCATCGTGAGATGTGGACAGACAGTAGTGTGTGAGATAGATGTTGACATGTTTTCAGGAGCCATGGCCACCCTTCTGTCAGCTTAAACCTATGACAGGTTGGATTACGGGATCCAGGATTTTGTTGCAACGCCAACATGGCGGGTTCACTTAATCAACTTTGAAGAAACACATTTTATTTTTTACATTTATAAGACACATTTTTGGGACTGAAATGGAGTCTCAGACAAAATAAACATGTAAAACTTTGCTTGAAAAGTCTGTACTAGCTTGTTTAATTTCATTCCTCTTTCATTGAGTTCCATATGAGGGATCCTTTGATGCATTCCTTTGTTTGTCTCATTCTGTGGATCTGTGCATTCCTTATCGCAATTGTGGTTTGCATTGATAGGACCACCCCTATCTAGACTTCTAATGTGAACTGTTAGTCATTTGGAACTAACTCCAGAATACAGCTGTGAACCTCACATTATTTCCATGGACTTTTCACCACTGGTCATTGCATTGCCTATGAAGCAACCACATCTGACCACACAGGAGCATCTATGACATCATAAGCAGAGCTTGTGCTCGATTGTCCATTATGATGTTCCCTGTGTCTAGAA
Source organism: Salvelinus alpinus (assembly GCF_045679555.1). NCBI lineage: Eukaryota > Metazoa > Chordata > Actinopteri > Salmoniformes > Salmonidae > Salvelinus > Salvelinus alpinus. Next base: position 27,993,510 of record NC_092102.1, on the reverse strand, counting down.
ATGACTGTTCTGTTGAAAATGTTTCACCCATCTTTGCTCCATGACATACTCCTTCTGCTATCCAGTCACTTGAAAGACTGAATGCCCTTTGCAAGCCACTGCAGGCAATTTTGCTGGTTTCACGGAAACTACATTTATATTTGAGGAGAATTTCACTACGCTACAACCCAAAACTGAGGTTTAGCTAGCTTCTCGTTGTTTGTCTTCAAGCTTACACTTGGCAGAGGAATTGAAGCAGTGGAAAGGAACTTGATGGCTTTTTGTTGTTTATCTACTGTGGACACAGGTCCAAAATCATGACTCAAACGTGAAAATCCTACCTTTTTCATGTGATTTGTTCTGCTCTCCAACATGTTTTGTGTCCATTCCCTCTCTCACCCCACTCTATTGCTTTCTCTCTCTCTCTCTTTTTTATTTCCTCCTCCCATCCCCCCTGTTATGTGGCATGGATACGCTTGTACAGTCTGGCACATCTCATTTATGCACTAGTCCTCAGGTCGAATAGATCAGTTGTAAAACATGCAGAACCAGAAATAGCTAATTGCAAATTGTACAGTAAGAAACAATGTTTCATGAATATGCTTGAACCAGGTTGGACTTTAGAGAGAGTGAACACACTCAAGTACTTAGTACCCTGCTCTTCTTTTCCTCTGAGGTTCTAGTAGCAACCATATTTTTTGTGCATTCTTCATAAGGAGTTGTTTCTTTCCTACCCTGCGACCATGTATCTGACCATCCAGATCTCCTCTTATCTTCAGCAGTTCAACCTATTTGAGAGTATGGTCTGTTTGCATTGGCGAGGCCCATACTTCTGTCTCCACTCTCCAATGTGCAGGTGGAACTTCCTCTTAGACCAAGGCTCTCTCTGGGATGATAATAACATGCTCTCAGTCACCTGTGGCTCGTGATTAGAGGCTAACATGCTATATGCAGACTCAGACTCCTCCTCAACACCCTGTCATGCGAGCTCATAGGGATGATTTATGTAATGCTTTGCTGACTTTTAAAAAAGGCCACAATTCTTAGGATATATACTGTATATATATATATACACTATTGTTCAAAAGTTTGGGGTCACTTAGAAATGTCCTTGTTTTTGAAAGAAAAGCAAATGTTTTGTCCTTTAAAATAACATCAAAATGATCAGAAATATAGTGTTGTCACGCCTTGACCTTAGAGATCCTTTTAAATCTCTATTTGGTTAGGTCAGGGTGTGACTAGGGTGGGCAACCTATGTTTTCTATTTCTTTGTTGGCCGGGTATGGTTCCCAATCAGAGGCAGCTGTCTATCGTTGTCTCTGATTGGGGATCATACTTAGGCAGCCTTTTTCCACCTGTGGTTTGTGGGATATTGTTTTTGGTACTGTGCTGTTTATCCCTACTAGACGTTACCTTTCGTTTTGTATTTGTTGTTTTTTTGGTGTTCATTTAATAAATTAAAATGTACGCCTACCACGCTGCACCTTGGTTCGATCCTTCCATCGACGAACGTAACAGAAGATCCCACCACAAATGGACCAAGCAGCGTGGCCAGGCGGAGCAGACATCCTGGACATGGGAGGATATCTTGGACGGTAAGGGATCCTGGACGTGGGAGGAGATCCAGGCCGGAAAGGATCGCCTTCCATGGGAGCAGACGGAGGCAGCGAGGGAGGAACAACGACGACACCGGGGTTCGCGACCACGACGGAAGCCCGAGAGGCAGCCCCCAAAAAATGTTTTGGGGGGGCACACGGGGTGGTTGGCGGAGCCAGGGTTTGAACCAGAGCGAACTCCCCGTACTCACCGTGGGGAACGTGTGACCGGGCAGGCACCATGTTTTGCGGTGATACGCACTGTGTCTCCAGTGCGCATCCACAGCCCGGTGCGTGCTGTGCCAGCTCCCCGCACTTGCCGTGCTAAAGTGGGCATCTGTCCAGGACGCGTTGTGCCAGCTCTACGCTCCAGACCTCCAGTGCGCCTCCACGGCCCAGTATATCCTGCGCCGGCCATACGTACTGTGTCTTCAGTGCGCCTTCACAGCCCAGTGCGTCCTGTGCCAGCTCCCTACACTTGCCATGCGAAGGTGGTCCTTTGTCCAGGACGAGTTGTGCCAGCTCTACGCTCCAGACCTCCAGTGCGCCTCCACGGTCCAGTATATCCTGTGCCAGCTCCATGCATCCGGCCTCCAGTGCGTGTCTCCAGCCTGGTATGTCCTGTGCCTGCTCCACGCACAAAGCCTCCAGTGATGATCCATGGCCCGGAGCCTCCAGTGATGATCCATGGCCCGGAGCATCCAGTGATGATCCATAGCCCGGAGCCTCCAGTATCACCGCCTGGTACGGCAACTGCTCCGCCCACAACCGTAAGGCACTCCAGAGGGTAGTGAGGTCTGCACAACGCATCACCGGGGGCAAACTACCTGCCCTCCAGGACACCTACACCACCCGATGTCACAGGAAGGCCATAAAGATCATCAAGGACAACAACCACCCGAGCCACTGCCTGTTCACCCCGCTATCATCCAGAAGGCGAGGTCAGTACAGGTGCATCAAAGCAGGGACCGAGAGACTGAAAAACAGCTTCTATCTCAAGGCCATCAGACTGTTAAACAGCCACCACTAACATTTAGTGGCGGCTGCCAACATACTGACTCAACTCCAGCCACTTTAATAATGGGAATTGATGGAAATTATGTAAAAATGTATCACTAGCCACTTTAAACAATGCCACTTAATATAATGTTTACATACACTACATTACTCATCTCATATGTATATGTATATACTGTACTCTATATCATCTACTGCATCTTGCCATCTTTATGTAATACATGTATCACTAGCCACTTTAAACTATGCCACTTTATGTTTACATACCCTACATTACTCATCTCATATGTATAGACTGTACTCTATACCATCTACTGCATCTTGCCTATGCCGTTCTGTACCATCACTCATTCATATATCTTTATGTACATATTCTTTATCCCTTTACACTTACGTGTATAAGGTAGTAGTTGTGGAATTGTTAGGTTAGATTACTTGTTGATTATTACTGCATCGTCGGAACTAGAAGCACAAGCATTTCGCTACACTCGCATTAACATCTGCTAACCATGTGTATGTGACAAATAACATTTTATTTTATTTGGATTTGATTTGATCCATGGCCCGAAGCATCCAGTGATGATCCATGGCCCGGAGCCTCCAGTGACGATCCATGGCCCGGAGCCTCCAGTGACGATCCATGGCCCGGAGCCTCCAGTGACGATCCATGGCCCAGAGCCTCCAGTGACGATCCATGGCCCGGAGCCTCCAGATACGATCCAAGGTCGGCGGTCGGCAGTCCAGAGCCTCCAGCGACGGTTGGCAGTCCAGAGCCTCCAGCGCCGGTTGGCAGTCCAGAGCCTCCAGCGACGGTCGGCGGTCCAGAGCCTCCAGCGACAGTCTGCGGTCCGGAGTCTCCAGCGGGGGTTCCCAGTCCGGAGCCTTCTGCGACGATCTACGGTCCGGAGTCCCCGGCGACAATCTACAGTACGGAGTTCCCGGCGACAATCTACGGTCCGGAGTCCCCGGCGACGATCTACGGTCCGGAGTCCCCGGCGACGATCCACGGTTCGATTCCTCCGGCGATGATTTACGGTCCGTAGCTTCCGGCGACGATCCCCGCACCAGAGGCGCCACCGAAACTGGTACAACGCTGTGTACTACTCCCTTCACAGAACAGCACAATCTGTCTCTAAACAGAATAGAAAGAGGAGTGGGAGGCCCTGGTGCACGACTGAGCAAGAGGACAAGTACATTAGAGTGTCTAGTTTGAGAAACAGGCGCCTCACAAGTCCTCAACTGGCAGCTTCATTAAATAGTATCCACAAAACACCAGCCTCAACAGTGTAGAGGTGACTCCGGGATGCTGGCCTTCTAGGCAGAGTTGCAAAGAAAAAGCCATATCTCAGACTGGCCAATAAAAATAAAATATTAAGATGGGCAAAAGAACACATACCCTGGACAGAGGAACTCTGCCTAGAATACCAGCATCCCGGAGTCGCCTCTTCACTGTTGACGTTGAGACTGGTGTTTTGCGGGTACTATTTAATGAAGCTGCCAGTTGAGGACTTGTGAGGCGTCTGTTTCTCAAACTAGACACTCTAATGTACTTGTCCTCTTGCCCAGTCGTGCACCGGGGCCTCCGGTGGCTCTGAAGCGAGAGAAAATGAACTCTGAATGAAAAGTTGCCTGACATATGTAGCCTGACTACAATATTTTAGCTTGATACTTAAATAAATGCTGCGGTCATTTTGGCATGTTTATCTGCCAAGAATACCCAGTGTAGTGTGCCAAGACTGCTGCTAACTGACAAAGAATTGGTAGCTAGCTAATTACCCACAAAGAATTTGTGGCTATCGTTGGCCTACCACCTTTCATATCAACATTAGTTTTAGGTCGTTTGTTACATGTAAAACTAGCTGGCTAGCTACGCTGAACAACAAATATAAACGCAAGAAGTGTTGGTCCCATGTTTCATGAGCTGAAATAAAACATCCCAGAAATGTTCAATACTCACAAAATGCGAATTCTCTCAAATTTTATCAACAAATTTATTTACATCCCTGTTAGTGAGGATTTTCTCCTTTGAGAAAATAACCCATACACCTGACAGGTGTGGCATAGAAGCTGATAGAAGCTGATTAAGAAACAGATTAAATAGCATGATCATTACACAGGTGCACCTTGTGCTGGGGACAATAAAAGGCTACTCTAAAATGTGCAGTTTTGTCACAACACAATGCCACAGATGTCTCAAGTTATGAGGGCGTGTGCAATTGGCATGCTGACTGCAGGAATGTCTACCAGAGCTTTGCCATAGATTTGAATGTTAATTTCTCTACCATAAGCTGCCCTCCAACGTCGCTTTAAAGAATTTGGCAGTACGTCCAACCGGCCTCACAACCGCAGACCACGTGTAACGATGCCAGCCCAGGACTTCCCCACCCGGCTTCTTCACCTGTGGACTGAGGAGTATTTCTGTCTGTAAAAAAAGCTATTTTGTGGGGGAAACTAATTCTGAATGGCTGCACCCCTGCCCAGTCATGTGAAATCCATAGATTAGGGCTTAATTAATTTATTTCAATTGACTGATTTCCTTTAATGAACTGTAACTCAGTTAAATCTTTGAAATTGTTGAATGTTGCGTTTATATTTTTGTTCAGTATAGATTAATACGATTCACATATAGCTGATAATTATGAAGTTACAAGCTTGCTTTTTTATGTAGATATCTTGTTTTGTCTTTATTGGTCAAAGGTAAGTAGCATGGGAGTGGGCAGTGCTTCTCAAATGTACATTTTTATGTGTTCTCCACAATCTCGTCCTCACAAGACCGTACTCAAGAGAACGTCCTCGGAGAATGAACTCGGAGCATGAGAGTGTGGAGCACAGTAGTATGCAGATTGAGAAACATCCAATGTGTCATGTTCAAAGGCAGCCTAATGTCCTGATACCCTCCGGGGCCATACAGAAGCAACAGACTGTGGAGAATGTTGCTGAGCAAGTCAAGCAGAGGCCCCACTGCTCTCATATTCAGCATAACAGCAAGCATATAATGGATCCTATTATTATGAGTTAATTAAACAGTATTATGATATTGTAAGACTTGGTGCTCAACTCAGTCAAACTAGCAGTGAGGTGATTACGCACTAGCTCTTTTTCCCATGGTGGAATAAAATTATGGTTTTGGTACTGTAAAAAAATACTACTGTACTACTACTGCATTACAACCACTACTACTGCTGCTACTACTACTACTACTGCTACTACTACTACTACTTCTACTACTGCTGCTGCTGCTGCTGCTGCTGCTGCTGCTGCTGCTGCTGCTGCTGCTGCTGCTGCTGCTACTGCTACTGCTGCTGCTGCTGCTGCTGCTGCTACTACTACTACTACTGCTACTATTACTGTGGTAATGGTGTTGGATAAGTATGGATGTAAGCATGTTGACAGAGAAAAGCAATATTCTCATTTAGGGCTGTGATGATACCAGTATTGCAATATTTTTTCCATGGCAAAAATGAAAACACGAAGCAGACGAAACTCTTTGGTCCTTTAAAAATCTGCTGTATGTAAAATATTGTGTGCTATAATGTGACTCTGGATGACAACATAATGATGTTTGTTTCCAACGAACAGCTAAAAGCAGTAAGTAGCCGTGTTGTGTAAGCGATCGCCCTACTGGGTGACTACAAACGGTGTCTGTTTGCGTCAATTCAACATGTAGAATCGTCGTGACATGTTGTCTGATATTCTGGTCAGAGGCGATAGGACAGCCACACGCTCCTTTTAACCCTTCTTCTTTGTGGTGTGTCTGAGCTTAGGCAAAGGTGTTTATGTTCCAGTTATGATAACCCGTCATTAACCTTGGGTATATGTGTGGAAAATACAGTACAGCACCCACACCCTAACTTAAACAGACCTGATTTACATTAGATTCCGAAGCTTAGTGAGTAAGTGAGTGTGATCCTTATTGGCGGTTCTCTTGCTTTTAGACAGTCTCTTACTAAAGGAGTTTAAGATTTAAAGCAAGACATTGTGACTGGGATTTGTATTAGCTGCCAGGATTTGGCTGCAGTGTTTAAGAACTTTCAGTCTCGGAGTGCATACTTTCCTAATCTCCTTTGGAGTGTGTCACTCCCGGGAAGTCCTTGTTGCCCCACTCTCACACAGTCTTTTTTACTCCACCACTGTCCCAGTGACAGGGGAAGGGCACACAGGTCAAATAGAGATGGTCACTTTGTGCTGCTCCATGGCTATCTGAGACCCAAGCTATTTCACAATAACCCAGTCATAGGAACGGGAACAAGACATTGCCCCAAACTGAATCATGTGAACTAGGTTGTGTTCTCTGTCTATGGCTTCTCTGTCTTGTTGTCATTGATTGTTATCCGATTTATCTGGTTATCCCTGTTATAAAGAAGCCTCTGAATGTGGATGACTTGATGAGGCTTCCTACAAAGTCATACAATTCAATGATTCTTTAATTGACAATTTCTCAATATGTTAAATAGGATAGTTTTCTTAGTGTCAGCTTCCCAGACACAGTATTAGGCCTTGTCCTAACTAAAAAAACATCTCTATTGAAAGTGCTTCTCTATTGAAACATCTCTATTGAAAGACTAGGTTTAATCTGTGTCAGGCAAACTGGCACCTAATATTTACTAGTACCCAAAGTTTCTGCATCAGTTTGTAGTTGATTGTGCGCACTCTTTTGTTGTCCTGTTATTGATAGTGTTCTTGAAATGGGAATTTCTAGCGATTGACATGCTAATGATATCTCTCAGTAATGAGGTATGTTTATTCTTAACTCTGGTTCTGACAAAGAAAGCTTAGATGCTCACTGACCTGCAAACAGATTATTACAAGGGTCAGAGTGATTTCAGTTTCAGAAGACTGGAAGCTAATTAAATACGTATCATCTGCTTTTTAACTTCTCAAATCTACACTTTTCTGTGCAAGGGATGTTGCATTGGATGTGGAACTCTCTAAATGTCTGCAAATTATATGATGGTTTTAAGTGACATTCAGTTAATCTGTAATGCTTTTCCCTTTCCCCTTTGTAGGACTCCAAAGGTTAACGCTGCCGTCATTGCTATGGAGACCACCCAAGCCCTCTTCTTTCTCCTGAGTTTATGTGTCTACAGTTGCCATGCCGACGCTCGGACTGCTCCCAGAGTGCATTTGTCTTACAAAGGTGAGCCTTACTTATTTTCAGTGAGTGTTCACTTGACAGATATTGTTTGGGATATTCTTAGTGGGAAGATTTACCATCGCTTTAGTGAAATTCAGTGTAATTGAAATAGATAGCTCTTTAAACTTCAAAACAGCCACATCTTTTCTTCAAAGTAAAACAGATCTGGAGCTTAACTTAATAACTTCTTGTGGACTGCCTAAAGTTAATGCTGGTTGATGTATACACATTGGCGCTTTAAGGCTGATATTATAATAATTATCCAACAGCAATATTCCCCATCACTTAAGATCATTTGTGTCAGGGCATTTAACTATGAAATTTTGGTTTCATGTGAAAGACATCAAAGTTGGGGTCTTGAGAGCGACTTTTTCAATAAAATACGTATTTCACTTTATACACCAAAAAACAATGACAAAACGAAAGCAGGCACCCTTTGAATACAATAGTAATTTAGAAACCCAAAAGCTGACTGGCATTTTGACCCAAGAGCAAAAGGACACTTTCCCTCGATACTGACAATAAGACTCTTTCTCATCAAAAAAATGTGTTTGGTCTTTTTTTTATCTGAAAATACCTGGCTGTGTCTCTGTGGAGCTCTGTGTCTGAATGTGCTATATGTAACTCAAACGGGCACAGCTTGCCACCCTCTGTACAGGGGAGGGGGTACAGGATCTGTTGGCCCTCTGTACAGGGGAGGGGGTACAGGATCTGTTGCCCTCTGTGCAGGGGAGGGGGTACAGGATCTGTTGGCCCTCTGTGCAGGGGAGGGGGTACAGGATCTGTTGGCCCTCTGTGCAAGGGAGGGGGTACAGGATCTGTTGGCCCTCTGTGCAGGGGAGGGGGTACAGGATCTGTTGGCCCTCTGTGCAGGGGAGGGGGTACAGGATCTGTTGGCCCTCTGTGCAGGGGAGGGGGTACAGGATATGTTGGCCCTCTGTACAGGGGAGGGGGTACAGGATCTGTTGGCCCTCTACCAGGGGAGGGGGTACAGGATCTGTTGGCCCTCTGCCAGGGCCCAGGGGACACTGGTGGCGCCCGTGTCTCAGGAGGTCTGAGCTCGCCATGTAACACTAGAGCCACACGGAATGGAGGGGTGGATAGGTGATGAAGGGAGGAAGGAAGAAGATAAATCTGGTGAAGTAGATGGAGAAGAGAAGGAAAGAGAGTTTGAGATGAGAGGGAGTGAAAATAAAGGCATTGGAGAGAGTAAGGGATAGAAAGAGTGGTGAGAATGAGAAATGGAGACAGACATGGGTGTGGGTATTAAGGGAGGGAAGGGGAGGGGGGTCACTGTGAGGGAGAGAGGGGTGACAGGAGGTGGTGGTCTATCCTGGGTTATTGTGTGCGTAGGTGACAGTGAAACGGATTCCTCTTCTGAGAAGCAGGATAGGGCACTGGTGTTACCGGGGTATAAATAGCCTGCCATGGTTGCTGTGTTTACCTCAGCAAACGCACAGGGAAGCCCCCTGAAGAACGCAAGGGCCCAGATCCAACAACCTGCTCCAATATGCAAGACAGACATGCCTGTTATGCAGAGCGGAGACTGTCATCTTGTTCCAGACGGACTCTCTCAAGGCAGAGTGCAGAAGCTACTGCCACCTCAGTTGAGTTATCCTGCAATGAGTATGTTTACATGGACACTAATAATTCAATATTAAACTGATTATGGCACTAGGCCAAGTATGTAAACACCTTACTCTGCTTACAGTTATCTTAATCGGCGTAAGGTCAAAATCGAACTATTAGGACATGTAAATAGCTTAATCGACGTTGCAGCTGTGTATTTGATCTACGCATGTGCCAGCACCAGTAGCGCAAGCCTCCCTCTTATGCGAGAGTGAAGTGAGTTTGGAAAAACTGAAAAAATGTATCTTAGAAATAGTTTTCGCATACAAACTTTATATGTCTGAGCCCAGAATCAAAAAGGTTTCGCAAAATGAACATGGTCGCTGTGGTAGAACGTTTATTTTGATTGCCGATATTCTGCATTTATCAAAAGTCCCATAGGTAGCCTGATTTCAGATGTGTCCATGTAAACAGGATTATTAGGGAAATCGTTCTTCCTGCAAAGCATGTAAACAATTTAAAAAAAACTATTATATTAATTTGACTATCCACAATAATCGTATTATTGTGTGCATGTAACTTTACTCACTGTGTCTGAAATCAGTTTAGTAACCTTTTATTCCAGTGGGCTAAATCAGGGTCACACAGAGTGTTTATTGGTAGTCTTAAACAAATCTACTTTGAAACAAAAGTATATACACCTCACACATACATTTTGGGCTTAAAAAAAAGACACCTGTACCATGTTAGATATGAGTTGAAAATGTATTCTGAGTTTTCATCCCAATATTACACTTTATATACATCACAGAAGACTGAAATATAACAAAGTTTGAAATAGAAACACCAGATTTTTGGCGGGTTTTTTGAAATAATGGTTATTAATTCTAATAACATTCCACCCATGAGGCCAATAGAGTGCAATTTGGTCATTTCACTGCAGGAAAATATTCTGAAACCCAGTATTACAGACAGGGAAGAAAAAACACACACTGAAAATAATAGAATAATGGGATGGATGCATCATACGGTATGTCCCATCCAAATGTTAACGTGCAAATATCCATTTGGAAAAGTACCTTATGTCTCGCAATATTGTCCCCTATCTCCTTAAACCTTCACGGCATTCTTCTTCTACACAACTCGTCTGGTCTACTCTTTGTCCCCCCATTCGGCCTCTGTTGAAACAGCAGCCGTAGAGCATACTTACTGTCTCTTCATCCTAGGGTGGTTGATGGTTTTTCCACCAATCTCTGACACAGACCAGGCTATTTGCACTACCAGGAACTGAAGAACTTCCCAGAGTAGTCAACTACCTCCGGAATGACTATGACGCTTCTGGTGGGAAATACTTTCATTGGGAAAGAATAACAGCCACTGTGTCAATTAGGGGAAAACACACCGAGATCTGGGAAGAGGATTTAAATAACTTGGTGGGAAGTGAATGTCCAGTGCTTGGTGTTAAAGTTTAAACTTGACATAACCCTGGACCCAAACATTGAATAGAGGAATATTTATTTAAATAATTAATGTATTTTGTGTAATGATCCATTGATCAGCCATTCCAGGTGTAGAAATGCTGATGCTATCCATTTTCACTATGAATGCACTTGTGCTCAACTCAACGTTGCATCTTAATATCCAATGATAGAATTTCAGAAAGAATATCTTCAAATTATTTCACTTCAGAAAGAGCAACATCCATCATATGATATCACTCCAGAAAGAGCAACATCCATCATATGATATCACTCCAGAAAGAGCAACATCCATCATATGATATCACTTCAGAAAGAGCAACATCCATCATATGATATCACTCCAGAAAGAGCAACATCCATCATATGATATCACTCCAGAAAGAGCAACATCCATCATATGATATCACTTCAGAAAGAGCAACATCCATCATATGATATCACTTCAGAAAGAGCAACATCCATCATATGATATCACTCCAGAAAGAGCAACATCCATCATATGATATCACTCCAGAAAGAGCAACATCCATCATATGATATCACTTCAGAAAGAGCAACATCCATCATATGATATCACTTCAGAAAGAGCAACATCCATACTTTCTGCTTCCCTTTGCATTTGCAGCTGAGGACCCTTGTGCAGTGTATTGAGTTAGAGACACATTGTATGAGTTAATGCAGTCACCATTCCTAGATTAAAAAGCCTGCAAATGGGCCAAATAGTCATATTAGGTAATGCTCTATTTGGAAATAGAATGTTCATTGGAACATTGATGGATAGAATGTCAGCAGATAATCAAGGTCCAGCGGCTGAGAACCAAGCATTGCCTGATTACATTTCTTTCCCTTGAGAATTTTTGTGGAATTCAGCCCAAAAGAGATACTTGACCGGCCCAGCCTTGTAAAAAGTCAGCCCCTTAAAGGACCCTTGTGTCAATAGCAGTCTCTGTCCCAACGAGCTGGCCACCTGCCAGGACTTGGCTTCCAGACACTAATTCAGTCCAAAGTTCTTCTAATGATTGAAAACTAAGGGACCTCTGTCAGGGGGGCCAGTGGTACGCTGTTGAGTCTTGCTCATTTAGTTGAGCCTGTCATTAGCTATAGGGCACACACCAAAAATCAGATAAAGAAAGTGAACATTTCCTCAAGGAGAACCCATATGACTGGAAAGCTGATACGTGTTGGAAGTAGTGTGGAAATAGCACTTGTGGGGGTATTGCCTAGTACCCAGACTAATACCAGGTTTAGCATGAGACCCCTATGGATGGTCCAAAACAGTTATCTGGGATGTCCAAAACATTATCTATAAGACCTCTTGTCACTCACTCACTCACTCACTCACTCACTCACTCACTCACTCACTCACTCACTCACTCACTCACTCACTCGCTGGCTCACTCACTCACTGTCTCACTCACTCACTCACTGGCTCACTCACTGGCTCACTCACTCACTGTCTCACTCACTCACTGGCTCACTCACTCACTGGCTCACTCACTGGCTCACTCACTGGCTCACTCACCCACTGGCTCACTCACTGGCTCACTCACTCACTGGCTCACTCACTCACTGGCTCACTCACTCACTCTCTCACTCACTGTCTCACTCACTCACTGTCTCACTCACTCACTGTCTCACTCACTGTCTCACTCACTCACTGGCTCACTCACTGTCTCACTCACTCACTGGCTCACTCACTGGGTCACTCACTGGCTCACTCACTCACTGGCTCACTCACTGGGTCACTCACTGGGTCACTCACTGTCTCACTCACTCACTGGCTCACTCACTCACTCACTGGTTCTTCTTCGCTAGTTTCTAGGAGCATAGTGCCTCGACATTTGTATCTCCACACCGTCCTATTCTGGGCCAGGTCCCAGCCTGATGTAGTGTTGAGTCCCAGGTTGTGTAGGTCGTACTCCAACTGGTCGACCCACCCGACTCTCGGTCTTCCTCTTGGGCGTGGCCAGTTGGGAGATGGGTCCTTGAGGATGAGGGTAGGCTCCAGAGGCAGGTTTGATCTGGCCAGGTGGCCAAACAGTTGGGAGTCGGGAGGCTCTGACGTCTTTCGCCGTATTGTGTTTGGGATGTGATCGCGCCATGTAATTCCCAGAATTCTGCGTAGGCACTTGCCGTCAAAGGCATCCCGGCGGATTGAGTTATTTGGGAGGTCCAAAAAAGTGATCTTGATTTAAATTCTACAGTAAGAAATCAGACCAATCTGCTAATGAGAGATACTATTACTACACTTGGCAAAGTCCACATACTCTTTAAGTTGTTTCCATAGAAATGAGAACACTGATAATCTTCTGTCACACTTTATTCTAAGCAAGAAAGTTAACCTCTCTGGGATATTCGGAACGGTAGCATCCCACCTCGCCAACAGCCAGTGAAATTGCAGGGCGCCAAATTCAAAACAACAGAAATCCCATAATTAAAATTCCTCAAACATACAAGTATTTTACACAATTTTAAAGATAATCTTGTTGTAAATCCAGCCACAGTGTCCGATTTCAAAAAGGCTTTACGACGAAAGCACACCAAACGATTATGTTAGGTCAGCACCAAGTCACAGAAAAACACAGCCATTTTTCTAGCCAAAGAGAGGAGTCACAAAAAGCAGAAATAGAGATAAAATTAATTACTAACCTTTGATGATCTTCATCAGATGACACTCATAGGACTTCATGTTACACAATACATGTATGTTTTGTCGATAAAGTTCATATTTATATCCAAAAATCTCAGTTTACATTGGTGCGTTATGTTCAGTAGTTCCAAAACATCCGGTGATTTTGCAGAGAGCCACATCGATTTACAGAAATACTCATAATAAACATTGCTAAAAGATACAAGTGTTATGCATTGAATTTTAGATCCACTTCTCCTTAAAAAACTTTACGGAAAAAGCACACCATGCAATAATCTGAGTACGGCGCTCAGACACAAAAATAAGCCATACAGATACCCGCCATGTTGTGGAGTCAACAGAAGTCAGAAATAGCATTATAAATATTCACTTACCTTTGATGATCTTCATCAGAATGCACTCCCAGGAATCCCAGTTCCACAATAAATGTTTGTTTTGTTCGATAAAGTCCATCATTTATGTCCAAATACCTCCTTTTTGTTCACGCGTTTAGTACACAAATCCAAACACAGGAGACGCGGGCAAGTCCAGGCGAAAAGTCATATTACAGTTCGTAGAAACATGTCAAACGAAGTATAGAATCATCCTTTAGGATGTTTTTATCATAAATCTTCAATAATGTTTCAACCGGAGAATTCCTTTGTCTGTAGGAACGCAGCTAACTCTCACGGAAGCACGCGAGACTGAGCTCGTGGCACTCTGCCAGACCCCTGACTCAAACAGCTCTCATTCCCCCCTCCTTCACAGTAGAAGCATCAAACAAGGGTCTAAAGACTGTTGACATCTAGTGGAAGCCTTAGGAAGTGCAATATGACCCCGTAGACACTGTATATTCGATAGGCAATGACTTGAAAAACTACAAACCTCAGATTTCCCACCTCCTGGTTGGATTTTTTCTCAGGTTTTTGCCTGCCATATGAGTTCTGTTATACTCACACACATCATTCAAACAGTTTTAGAAACGTCAGTGTTTTCTATCCAAATCTACTAATTATATGCATATTCTAGCTTTTAGGACTGAGTAGCAGGCAGTTTACTCTGGGCACCTTTTTATCCAAGCTACTCAATACTGCCCCCCAGTCCCAAAGAAGTTAACAATAGCACTAGCAATTTAGGCATTCATTGGATATAGAGCCTACCAAACTACTGCAAAGTTAGATTTTTAGATTTTTTTCTACAAAATTTTCTGTCAATCGACCTAGATTCAGATAATAGGTGACATAATGTGGTTACCTAATGGCTGTAAAATTTAAAAAATTGTCATTTTTTCTGTAAGTACAAAGATGACTAGGATTGGCACCAGAGGCCTGGTTTTATTAACTTTATTTGTGAGCAGTCCTGATTCCTATAGCACCCGTTAGTCAGTGTTTGCGAGTGGAAAATGTGACCACTTTTTGTGCCTCACTAATAAATCCTATAACAAGACTATCTGGCAGCTTTTTTGGCCCTGGCACATTGGCACATTGGCACATTGGCACACACACACACACACACACACACACACACACACACACACACACACACACACACACACACACACACACACACACACACACACACACACACACACACACACACACACACACACACACACACACACACACACACACACACACACACACACACACACACACACACACACACACACAGCCATCACAGCCATGGCCAACTGGCAAACAAAACTAGATTCCACTGTGGTAAAGAAGGAACTCCTCCCAAACCTTGCTCTGTCTCCATCCAGTGCTGCTCTAACATACTGTAGATTGGGGCTAAGGCAGGATTGTTATTGTCAGGATGAGCCCAGAGGTGATATGAAGTGTATTATCGTTTTTTTAATCGCTTTGGATGCCATTTTCACAAGTATGTGGTGAATTTTCAAAACTCTTAGTACAAAACTCCGAGCTGGTAAGACTTGTAACGCAGCAAGTCTCATATTCAGAACTTTTTCTTGTGCATTAATTTTGTTTGAAGACATCTTTCACCGCACAACTATTGATCCAAAATATAAGTATACTTTGAAATACCATGACAACATTGATTTTAATCACCAAAACACATAATTATATCTTCTCAATTTAGTTATTTTAATAGCTAAAAATGCAAGATAAATGTTCCAAAATTGCCCTTTGAATGTAAGCACTGTCGTACTGTAAATTCAAGTAAATTACACTGTTTTTCATTAGGCAATAAACTTGCACTATCCATTAAAATGGACTGAAAATCAAATTTCTATCCCATGTTTAATCAAAGGTGTGATCATTGATGCAAAAAATACATGTATTGTTTTGACATAATTACAACATACAGTAATTATGTCTGACTGTGATCTAATGAAAGAAATGAAAGAAATGAAAGAAACAATGTTAAGCAGGCACTAGTTTGCGTCAATCCTGTCTTGAGCATTTGGCTGTAGGTTCTCATTGACATCGCAGAACATGTCCTCATTCTTCATGCACCTGGGGAAAAAGCTTTTGGCATGGGGAATCCAAGCCTGACATAGAGTACCAGTCAAAAGTTTGGACACACCTACTCATTCAAGGGTTTTTCTTTATAATTACTATTTTAAAGATTGTAGAATACTAGTTAAGACATCAAAACTATGAAATAGCACATATGGAATCATGTAGTAACCAAAAAAGTGTTAAACAAGTCTAAATATATTTTATATTTTAGATTCTTCAAAGTAGCCATACTTTGCCTTGATGACAGCTTTGCACACTCTTGGCATTCTCTCAAACAGCTTCATGAGGAATTATTTTCCAACAGTCTTGAAGAAGTTCCCACATATGCTGAGCACTTGTTAGCTGCTTTTCCTTCACTCTGTGGTCCAACTCATCCCAAACCATCTCAATTGGGTTGAGGTTGGGTGATTGTGGAGGCCAGGTCATCTGATGCAGCACCATCACTCTCCTTCTTGGTCAAATAGCCCTTATACAGCCTGAATGTGTGTTTTGGGTCATTGTCCTGTTGAAAAATAAATGATAGTCCCATTAAGCGCAAACCAGATGGGATGGCGTATTGCTGCAGAATGCTGTGGTAGCTATGCTGGTTAAGTGTACCTTGAAATGTAAATAAATCACAGACATTGTCACCAGCAAACCACCATCACACCTCCTCCTCCATGCTTTACGGTGGGAACCACACAAGCGCAGATCATCCGTTCACCTACTCTGTGTCTCACAAAGACACAGTGGTTGGAACCAAATATCTCAAATTTGGACTCATCAGACCAAAAGACAGATTTCCACCGGTCTAATGTCCATTGCTCGTGGTTCTTGGCTCAAGCAAGTCTATTTTTCTTATTGGTAGTAGTGGTTTCTTTTAGAGGTCGACCGATTAATCGGAATGACCGATTAATTAGGACCGATTTCAAGTTTTCATAACAATCGGTAATCGGCATTTTTGGACACCGATCATGGCCGATTACATTGCACTCCATGAGGAGACTGTGTGGCAGGCTGACTACCTGTTATGCGAGTGCAGCAAGGAGCCGAGGTAAGGTGCTAGCTAGCATTAAACGTATCTTATAAAAAACAATCAATCTTAACATAATCACTAGTTAACTACACATGGTTGATGATATTACTAGTTTATCTAGCTTGTCCTGCGTTGCATATAATCGATGCAGTGCCTGTTAATTTATCATTGAATCATAGCCTACTTCGCCAAACGGGTGATTTAACAAGCGCATTCGCGGAAAAAGCACTGTCGTTGCACCAATGTGTACCTAACCATAAGCATCAACGCCTTTCTTAAAATCAATACACAAGTATATATTTTTAAACCTGCATATTTAGTTAATATTGCCTGCTAACATGAATTTATTTTGACTAGGGAAATTTTGTCACGTCTCTTGCGTTCTGTGAAACAGAGTCAGGGTATATGCAGCAGTTTGGGCCGCCTGGCTCGTTGCGAACTGTGTGAAGACTATTTATTCCTAACAAAAACAGCCAACTTTGCCAAATGGGGGATGATTTAACAAAAGCGCATTTGCGAAAAAAGCACAATCGTTGCATGAATGTATCTAACCATAAACATCAATGCCTTTCTTAAAATCAATACACAGAAGTATATTTTATTAAACCTGCATATTTAGTTAAAAGGAATCCAGGTTAGCAGGCAATATTAAACTGGGGAAATTGTGTCACTTCTCTTGCGTTCATTGCACGCAGAGTCAGGGTATATGCAACGGTTTGGGCCGCCTGGCTCGTTGCGAACTAATTTGCCACAATATTACGTAATTATGACATAACATTGAAGGTTGTGCAATGTAACAGGAATATTTAGACTTATGGATGCCACCCGTTAGATAAAATACGGAATGGTTCCGTATTTCACTGAAAGAATAAACGTTTTGTTTTTTCGAAATGATCGTTTCTGGATTTGACCATATTAATGACCTAAGGCTCGTATTTCTGTGTGTTATTATATTATAATTAAGTATATGATTTGATATTTGATAGAGCAGTCTGACTGAGCGGTGGTAGGCAGAAGCAGGCTCGTAAGCATTCATTCAAACAGCACTTTCGTGCGTTTGCCAGCAGCTCTTCGCTGTGCATCAAGCATTGAGCTGTTTATGACTTCAAGCCTATCAACTCCTGAGCTAGTTAGCGGGGTGCGCGCTAATAGCGTTTCAATCGGTGACATCACTCGCTCTGAGACCTTGAAGTAGTTGTTCCCCTTGCTCTGCAAGGGCCGCGGCTTTTGTGGAGCGATGGGTAACGATGCTTAGAGGGTAGCTGTTGTCAATGTGTTCCTGGTTCGAGCCCAGGTAGGGGCGAGGAGAGGGACGGAAGCTATACTGTTACACTGGCCTACTTCGCCAAACGGGTGATTTAACAAGCGCATTCGCGGAAAAAGCACTGTCGTTGCACCAATGTGTACCTAACCATAAGCATCAACGCCTTTCTTAAAATCTGCCTATAAGAACATCCAATAGTCAAAGGTATATGAAATACAGATGGTATAGAGAGAAATAGTCCTATAATTCCTATAATAACTACAACCTAAAACTTCTTACCTGGGAATATTGAAGACTTGTGTTAAAAGGAACCACCAGCTTTCATATGTTCTCATGTTCTGAGCAAGGAACTTAAACGTTAGCTTTTTTACATGGCACATATTGCATTTTTACTTTCTTCTCCAACAATTTGTTTTTGCATTATTTAAAACAAATTGAACATGTTTGAACATGATTTTATTGATGTATTATATTAAGTTAAATTAAAAGTGTTCATTCAGTATTGTTGTAATTGTCATTATTACAAATAAATAAATACATTTTAAAAATCGGCCGATTAATCGGTATCGGCTTTTTTTGGTCCTCCAATAATCGGTATCGGTATCGGCGTTGAAAAGTCATAATCGGTCGACCTCTAGTTTCTTTGCAGCAATTCGACCATGAAAGCCTGATTCATGCAGTCTCCTCTGAACAGGTGATGTTAAGATGTGTCTGTTACTTGAACTCTGTGAATAATTTATTTGGGCTGCAATCTGAGGTGCAGTTAACTCTAATGAACTTATCCTCTGCAGTTGAGGTAACTCTGAGTTTTCCTTTCCTATGGCGGTCCTCAAGAGAGCCAGTTTCATCGTAGCGCTTGATGGTTTTTGCGACTGCACTTGAAGAAACTTTAAAAGTTATTCAAATTTTCCGGATTGACTGACCCTCGTGTCTTAAAGTAATGATGGACTGTCGTTTCTCTGTGCTTATTTGAGCTGTTCTTTCCATAATATGGACTGAGTCTTTTACCAAATAGGGCTATCTTCTGTATACCACCCCTACCTTGTCACAACACAACTGATTGGCTGAAATGCATTAAGAAGGAAATAAATTCCACAAATTAACTTTTAACAAGGCACACCTGTTAATCCAGGTGACAACCTCACGAAGCTGGTTGAGAGAATGCCAATAGTGTGCAAAGCTGTCGTCAAGGCAAAGGGTGGCTACTTTGAAGAATCTAAAATATTTTGATTTGTTGAACAATTTTTTGTTTACTACATGATTCCATATGTGTTATTTCATAGTTTTAATGTCTTCACTATTATTCTACAATGTAGAAAATAGTCAAAATAAAGAAAAACCCTTGAATGAATAGTTGTGTCCAAACTTTTCACTGGTACTGTAGGTCCTGACTGATGTCATTGCATGCCTCATCCATGGCCAGAAGGACAGTGGTACAGATGATGGATCTTAATTTGAGCCAGGTTCACATATCAGGAAAATAATCCTGCAGCAACAGGAAATGTGAATTGTTACAGTATGTGGATTATAATTAATGAATATTTTTGTAGGGGTTGATCATTTTTTTCTTTAGGGAAAATCAGGTTTAAATGTTAAAGTCGAAATTACAAACTTAAGAAGCCTTTTTAAACCTTGAATACACTACAAGTTTGCATTTCCTGCAGTGCAGGAAAATTCCTGCAACAACAGGAAGACCAAATTAAGATACGGCATATGTACACTCATGGGGAAGGCAATCATATATCTTCCACCTGTATTGTAATCATGTATTGTATTGTACTTCTGTATTGTAGTTGTCCTGTGGTCCTGGTGTTGCTAGCATGGCACTAGCAACACCAGTTGTGGGTTTGATTCCCACTGGGATCACATCCGAAAATATGTGGACTCCTGTTGTCACTTTGGATAAAAGCGTCTGCTACAGAAATTGCCTGGCAATTTTAGTAAAGTGCAATTTTAGTAAAGCAGTGTTACATATTTACTGTATAGGGGATGCATTTGTTACATAGAGCAAATCTCTGATATTGTCAATATCAGGTTTGTTCAAATTTACTGTGAAGTAAAATCATAATAGTCATCATCATAATAGTACATTAGAGTATATATCATATTTTATATGTTTCCACTTTACAGGCCTACATTTTCGTTATATAGTTCTCCAAATCTGTAGTAGACAAATGTGTTTTTAAAATCTCCACTGTAGGTTTACCAAAATGTTAAGTGATTATCAATCAAGAGCAGTTGCATTAAGTAATAGTAAAATGTATTTTAACAAATGAGAAGAGAATCATATCAAAAGTAATGTGATCATTGTATTGTTAAAGGCAATTACTTTATATGAACATGTACTGCAATGTGAAACATGTATTTCTAGACACTGATTAAGTTTGGTGAAAAAGTGACTGTGCGATATTGTGTGTTCATCAATTAACAATGTACTTTGAGTTTTGAAACAACTCCCTTTTTGATTATATTTTTTAAAACTTTTGTATGAAGAGTTGTAAAAAGGTACCACATGTGTAAAAATTGAAAAAAAAAATGGTATTGACTGAATGATAATTATATAGGACCACTCATAGTAGTTGAACTTGACTGATAACTGACTCGCCCAGAACTCTTAACCGTACTGTTTGATGACTGACTTGCACACACGACCTCTAACATAATTACCACACTGATGTTACTGTATACATACGTCTTGTACTGTGATATAAAATAGATCCATTACAACATTGGGAAGTAGGAACACTGGGGACACATACATTCTCAAATCAAATCAAATCATATTGTATTTGTCACATACACATGGTTAGCAGATGTTAATGCGAGTGTAGCGAAATGCTTGTGCTTCTAGTTCCGACAATGCAGTAATAACTAACGAGTAATCTAACCTAACAATTTCACAACAACTACCTTATGTAACAGTTTTGCTTCCTTCCCTCTCCTCTCCCCTACCTGGGCTCGAACCAGGGACCATCTGCACACATCAACAACTGACACCCATGAAGCATCGTTACCCATCGCTTCACAAAAGCCGCGGCCCTTGCAGAGCCAGGGGAACAACTACTTCAGGTCTCAGAGCGAGTGTCGTCACCGATTTAAATGCTATAGCGCGCACCACCGCTAACTAGCTAGCCATTTCACATCGGTTACACTCACCCCCCTTTTGACCTCCTCCTTTTCCGCAGCAACCAGTGATCCAGGTCAACAGCATCAATGTAACAGTTTAACTTCCGTCCCTCTCCCCGCCCCTACCTAGGCTCGAACCAGGGACCCTCTGCACACATCAACAACTGACACCCACGAAGCATCGTTACCCATCGCGCAACAAAAGCCACGGCCCTTGCAGAGCAAGGGGAACAACTACTTCAGGTCTCAGAGCGAGTGACGTCACCGGTGATGCGTTGTGCAGACCTCACTACCCTCTGGAGATCCTTACGGTTGTGGGCGGAGCAGTTGCCGTACCAGACGGTGATACAGCCCGACAGGATGCTCTCGATTGTGCATCTGTAAAAGTTTGTGAGTGCTTTTGGTGACAAGCCAAATTTCTTCAGCCTCCTGAGGTTGAAGAGGCGCTGCTGCGCCTTCTTCACCACGCTGTCTGTATGGGTGGACCAATTCAGTTTGTCCGTGATGTGTACGCCGAGGAACTTAAAACTTACAACCCTCTCCACTACTGTCCCGTCGATGTGGATAGGGGGGTGCTCCCTCTGCTGTTTCCTGAAGTCTACAATAATCTCCTTTGTTTTGTTGACGTTGACATTCTGTGGTGTTGATTCAGTGCAAGGCCTGAAATATGACTACTATACCCCAAACACCTAGTGTTTCTAATCAAGTCTACAGTACACTCTCTTCACCATTCTGAGGATGTCATCTGCTATGCTTTACTTCAGTAACACTCCTGGTTTGACTGGGTTTTACACACATTGTTTTGGCAGTGCTTGTTTTCATATGTGTGTGAATAAGAGAGAGGGGAAAAGACTCAGTAGGGCCCAGAAATTGGATTCAGCAGTAGGTTGAGCAACTTGTCATGGTTAACCTCAGATTTATCATATTTGTTACGTAGTACAGTAGGCCTACAGATGCAGGATCTTCATTTGATCACCCCCAGGATAACTTTCCTGCATGCAGGACATTTCATACTTGTTGTGTATTTGAGGTTTAAAAAGGGATATTAAGTTTGTAATTTCCACTTTGAAATTACAGACTTGACTTTCCCTTATGAAAAATTGATCAACCCCTTGAAAAATGTCCATTAATTATAATCCACATACGGTAACAATTCACATTTCCTGTTGCTGCAGGATTATTTTCCTGCTGTAGCAAACTGGCTCAAATTAAGATCCTACATCTGTTTATCGTTATTATTATTCTCACATAATGCAAAGCTGTTGGTTAAAATATTAAGTTATTTGTTCCATTATTCGTTTTAGTAATTGTTTCATTTTTGCACGACACTCAGCATGACCTCGTGTCCCTAAAGCACAGGCGTGTTTCTGATTTGAAGTCACAACAACTACTGATATTTTGCTAGTTACAGTACTAGGTAGCTCTGCTAACGGGGGATGGCATTCAGTACATTTCTATTTAAGTGTATTTATTCTTTATTTTTTTCAGGGTAATCTATTGAGGCCAGGGTCTCATTCTCAAGGGCACCCTGATCACAGTAATACAACAATCAAATACAATGTGAAACAAAACAGCAATCAATACAATGTAAAACAGTTAATGGGTCTTCAATCAACACTTTAAATTGCCCAAGCGGCACCAGAACATAGAAAATGTAATGACTTTTGTAAATTTTTCCAACAGTGAGGTACATTAAAACTAAAAGAGGATTTACCTGATTCGGTGGAGACCTGAGGTACCTCAAGAGTTAACCAACCCTTTGAACGGGTTTGGTAACTCATGTTTTTATACTTCAACAACGAAGATAGTTAAGTCGGAAGCTTGTGTAGTAGAGTTTTGTAAACAAAAAGGGAACAGTGAAGTGGTCTACGGGACTTTAATGAGGACCAGCCAACCTTTTGATACAGAATACAGTGATGAGTATTACAACTCGGTGCTAGTATAAGAGTCAGTGTGGTTGCTCCGCCGTGGCAGAGAGGACCATCAGGCTTCAGCACCACTCAACACAATGGCCTCTGCCTGTGAAGCTGCCCACGACACATACACCTTATTGTTGGTTTGCCATGGGAAGGAGATCATTTGACCACTAACAGATGGAGGTCGGGAGGTGGAAAGTTAAAGGTCACTACAAGAAGTGTGATCCAGAATGAACCAGTTTGGAAAGATGGGCTACTGTAGTTCATATGGCATCAATGTGGCTGAAACAAATGTTATTGCGGGTGTTAAATGCTTGTGTTCCTAGCTCCAACAGTGCAGTAATATCTAACAATACACAACAATGCACACAAATGGCCATGTCCATCAGTGCTATCTTCCAAGAGAGAGACAACGTTGGATTCTCATTTTAATGATGGAGACGAATTATTAGATTGTGAGATTGTCGCTGCTTTACAAATGGAACATTGCTATGGGAAGTGAAATAATGTATAAGCGACTGTTCCCCTCTATCCTCTTACCACAAACCAGCGGAAACTATGTCTCAGACTATATAGCGCTCAGTGAATTTCATTTAAGTCGTCAACTCTGCATGACCTTTGCATGATTCTACTCTTAGGTGATGCAGTTGTATAGTAGTGTAGGCATACCCAGCATATTGTAATTAAGTACATCTCAACATGCCTGTTTTGAGACTAGCCTTCCCTTCTCCACAGTGTAGAAACAGCCTCAGAGGGTCCATTAGTCCTGACCTTGATGGCCAGCAGGTGTGTCCTTTTTCAAACAGTCAGCCCTCTGTCCCACCCTTGCCCAAAGATAGTGGATTTTCGGGATAAACCCACTTGGAATGGGATGAGAGGAGCCCTGAGAATAGAAGCCCGCTGCCCTCCCCGTCCTCCCTACGCACACCGAGCGGACGGAATCCCAGGCGCTCCGCGGAGCGGTGACGGACGGAATTCTACGGATTGTTTGCAGATCAGTCACACAGCTGCGAGAGAGACAGACAGACGGCCACACTTCACCACCTAGTTAGAGGGCCAGATAACGGCACCAAACACATTCACATGCCCCTCTCTGCTGCCCTCTCTCTTCTCTGATGTCCACACTCACATAGATTACACACACACACACACACACACACACACACACACACACACACACACACACACACACACACACACACACACACACACACACACACACACACACACACACACACACACACACACACACACACACACACACTAAGGGTATGCATATACTCTCTCGCAAATGTATGGTCATTCATGAAGATATATCTGCCATATATCTCTACTACAAAATATGCATTGTCATATACCTACGTAAATGTAGACCTAACAGGTCTGTGGTTAACTAATATCCATGTCTTTTAAAAGGGTTACATTATATTTAAATGTGTTTTAGTACAACTAGGATGTTTCTTTCTTAACTCGAAGTAAACATTTTTGTTTTCCAAACACAAATTAATCCTCTTTTTTGGAACTTAGTGTGAGCTAAATGAAGGTTCTGCTTCCATGTAGGTTTACAGTGAATACCTTTCAGATAAAAAGGTAAAAAAGATTCTCTCCATTGAGCATTGTCCAATGCCTGTTCCCAGAACCTTGGCCAGCGTACGACCGTGACCTTACACCACTACTGCTCAAGCTATTTTCACGTATTTAAAGTTTCTGACGGAGCCCAGACATGTTAGCAGTTGGAAGGGCAGTAATACCTGGTGAGATCAAAGTGTGTCTGGTATGAGGCTAACGTGAGTCATTTATAGATACTCCCCCCAAGCCTTCATCGCCAAACTAACACCCACTCTCGTATAGTTGGAGGGTGGCATTGTCTTCACTCCCTCATAACCAGAATTTATGTCTAAAGTCAACGAGCTGCTCTCCCTGCACCCCCCTCCTGCAGGTCACATGAATATGAGGATTGAAATTGTCCGTCCAATAGAGATGTGCCATTATAACCCAAACTAATAGAGACAATAAGAGACTTGATAGACACACAAAGAGGCACACACAAAGAGACACACACACACAGAACACACACACACACACACACACACACACAGAGACAGCTGAACCCATCTCCCATCTTCAATCTCCACCTGCTTCAGTGCCTTGGCTCACCTCACACTTATAAAGAGGGAGGTGTTTGGCTCCCTCTACTGTTTAATGTGTCACGGTGCATTAACATTGTCTGTCCTTGATGCTTCTCAAGCCAAGCCCAATGTATTTCCTGTCCCCAAATGTATTCTGATCAAAATGAATGATGTCTGTCTGTCCGCCCATCTGTCTGTCTGTCTCTATCTGTCTGTCTGAATGTTTGTCTGCATGTCTGTCTCTCTGTATCTCTCTCTCTCTCTGTCTGTCTATGTGTCTGTCTGTTTGCCTCTCTTTGTGTGTGCTGGTCCAGAGCTGATGGAGACGCGGACGGCACGGCCCTTCTCCTTCTCCTTCAACACCAGTGACTACCGCATCCTGCACATGGACCAGGACCAGGGCCGTCTCTACCTGGGCAGCCGGGAGTACCTGGTGGCCCTGGACATGCACAACATCAACAAGGAGCCCCTCATAGTAAGAGCAAACACTATAATGACTCCTATGATAAATATTCCATAGAGATACATATTATACCTGATTAGATTTTCCTGACCAAGATGGCTGTCCTGTATTCATGTTTCCAGGATCCTTTCTAGTGTTTTATTTAATTCTGTTGCCATTTGTAGGCCTATGAGTGCAAATAATAGTAACACTTTATGTCCACAGGTATAACACTTTATTATCTACTATAAGCATGTATGAGCCTTTGTGATATCATATTATAAGGCTTAGAATATGTTATGTCTCCATGTAGAGGCACCAGATCTGGCACCAGATCGGAAATGTTGCATTTTGTACTCTTCTTCCTTCAGATTCACTGGCCGGCCACTAACCAGAGGAAAGGAGAGTGTAGAATGACTGGAAAGGGTGGGCAGGTGAGTGCCCTTTACCTCTTGACTTTTAGCTTTGATGTATGAAAAGTGCTACACAAATGCTTTTGTTGTTGTTGTTGTTGTATTTATGTAAAGTATGTACAGTGTATTGTAACTCTGTTCCCTCTGTACTAATCAGGGGGAGTGTGCAAACTTTGTGCGTCTGATTGAACCCTGGAATCGCACACACCTATACACCTGTGGCACAGGGGCCTATAAGCCTATCTGCACCTTCATCAACAGAGGATGGAGAGCAGAGGTACGGACACACACATGAACACAGACACACACACAAACATACCTACCTCCATGTATTATCCTCTCTGTGCAGGAGTACCTGTTTAGGTTGGTCCCTGGCTACGGGGACTCAGGGAAAGGGAAATGCTCATATGACCCTCGACAGGAGAACGCTGCGGCCCTTATCAGTGAGACCTCTTTTTATCAGTTCACCATTACAGTTCACACCACAGTCCTCCCTTATGGCACATATAGCCATTATCATAATCCATTGTGCTGTTTCCTTCCCTGTATACAGATGGGAATCTGTATGCAGGGGTCCACGTTGACTTCATGGGCACGGACCCGGCCATCTTTAGAACCCTTGGGGACAGACCTGCTGTCAGGACGGAGCAATATGACTCCCGCTGGCTGAATGGTGAGTTGGCCCCTCTGACTCACAGGTGACACACTGAGCAACCCATGACTACTTTTCCCTGAGAAAAAGTCAGCCACACCAGCTGTCTGTGCCTAGGTACATCACTTATATTTCTCTCTCTCTCTCGCTCTCTCTCTCTCTCTCACTCTCTTGCTTACCCTCCTTTCTCAAATGGACTAATCTCCCTCACTTCGTCTCCAGAGCCAGTGTTTGTTAAGATCCAGCAGATTCCTGACAGCTCCGAGAGGAATGATGATAAACTCTACTTCTTCTTCCGGGAGAAGAGTCTGGACGGTGCCGGGGGGGCCAGCCCCAGTGTCCTGGCCAGGGTGGGCCGAGTATGCCTGGTGAGAGACCCCCGTATATTCCCCCTGACCGCACAAACAAACACACACGCACACAAACACACGTTTTGAAAAAACGTTATGAAATAGAAAATACACTGAGTATACCAAACATTAGGAACACCTTCCTAATATTGAGTTGCACCCCCCCTCTTTTGCCCTCAGAACAGCCTCAATTTGTCAGGGCATGGACTCTACAAGGTGTGGAAAGTGTTCCACAGGGATGCTGGCCCATGTTGACTCTAATGCTTCCCACAGTTGTGTCAAGTCGGCTGGATGACCTTTGGGTGGTGGACTCATTCTTGAAACACACGTGAAAAGCATGAAAAACCCAGCAGTGTTGCAGTTCTTGACACAAACCGGTGCGCCTGGCACCAACTACCATACCCCGTTATTTTGTTTTGCCCATTCACCCTCACACATACACAATCCATGTCTCAATTGTCTCAAGGCTTAAAAATCCTTCTTTATCCATTCTCCTCCCCTTCATCTACACTGTAAGGGATCAATAAGGGATCATAGCTTTCACCTGGATTCACCTGGACAGTCTGTCATGGAAATAGCAGGTGTTCTTAATGTTTTGTACACTCAGTGTAAGTCTTCATATTAAAGTTGTGGTAATACCTTCGTTTCAAAGGATCTTCTCCCATTTTGTGCCCACTGAACACACAACCATTGGACCCTAGAATGCCAAATGGTGGTTGTGATGATATTGACTGATCTTGCAAATGTAAATGTGTAAATGATTCCAAACTTTGTTTCACCTCCCCAGAATGATGATGGGGGTCAGAGGTCACTGGTCAACAAGTGGACGACCTTCCTGAAAGCTCGGCTGGTGTGCTCAGTGATAGGGAGCGATGGTGTGGAGACCTATTTCGACGAGCTGAGTGAGACTGCTTTTCATTGCTACTACATTGACAGCAGGCTGCAATTCAATCAATTGCAGATAAAGAAAAAACACAATGCTGCTTTACTCTGAATGTTTACAGCCTTTGGCCTTGTTTTGACACTTGTTTATAGAAAAGGCACTGTTACACCTAGAGTACCGGTCAAAAGTTTGGACACCTACTCATTCCAGAGTTTTTCTTAATTGTTACTATTTTCTACATTGTAGAACACAGTTCAAAAAAATGAAAAACCTTGATGGAGTAGGTGTGTCCAAACTTTTGACTGGTATTGTATGTCAACATGCTTCCTTTCAGAGGATGTCTTTATTCAGCCAACACAAGACCTTCGCAATCCTGTCGTGTATGCCGTCTTTTCCACTGCGGGGTAATATATCACTTGAATCATTCCAAAATGTTGCTCACAACCATACATTCTAAGTCCTTTGTTAGTGCTGAACTGAAACCAAAGCCTCCCCACCCAGTAGTCCTCCGTGACTTGAAGTTTTAGAACCTTGGGGAGTTTATTTTGACGACTCTCTTCCACCACCTTTCCACCTCTTTCCTTAGTTCTGTGTTTAAGGGCTCAGCCGTGTGTGTCTACTCTATGTCCGACATCCGCAATGTCTTCAATGGCCCTTTCTCACACAAGCACGGACACAACTACCAGTGGACCCCATACACTGGAAAGATCCCCTACCCTCGCCCTGGAACAGTACGTACACTCAGTCCCAAATACTTCCAGGAAATACTGTATATCTTTCCATTGGAATGTAGCAACATGATAATGAGATAACAGATTAGAATCTCTAAAATGAATGGTAGATGATTTGACTACTTGACAGTAGCCTAATAAACAAACAAATTATGGATAGTGTTTTTTGAGTACTGTATGTCCTCTATAGCATCAAAGTTGTAAAATCTAGATCAACAAATAATCTATAGAAAGAATGTGCCAAACTGTGTCTTTGTGTGGTCAAAATCAAATAATTCCCATGATGCAACATACAGCAAGATGTGCTACATGACGGTCGAATTAATTTGTGCATGTCGTTGTGTAATGGAAAACGAAAAGATGCAGTTCTGATAGACAAGTCCTGATATTCCTTCCCTGTTTCAGACTGTTTTCTTCCATTTAGTGCCTACTGAACATGATCTAGTTCAACCAGAGCTCTCTGTCTTCTTCATCTACAGTGTCCAGGAGGAACGTTCACCCCAGGCCTCCGCTCCACCAAGGAGTTTTCGGATGAGGCGGTGAACTTTGTGAGGGCGCACCCCCTCATGTACCACTCTGTCTACCCCATACACAAGCGGCCTCTGGTGGTGCGAACGGGGGTGGACTACCGCTTCACCTCCATCGTGGTGGACCTGGTGGATGCTGTGGACGGGAGGTATGAGGTGCTCTTCCTGGGCACCGGTGAGTCACGCTGCAAGCCAGGTTCTTCCTCCTTTTTACTGAGGGGGGAAATCAGGGGCCCTATGTATCAAGCATCTCAGAGGAGGAGTGCTGATTTAGGATCAGTTTGCATCTCAGACGAGGAGTGCTGATTTAGGATCAGTTTGCATCTCAGAGGAGGAGTGCTGATTTAGGATCAGTTTGCATCTCAGAGGAGGAGTGCTGATTTAGGATCAGTTTGCATCTCAGAGGAGGAGTGCTGATTTAGGATCAGTTTGCATCTCAGATTGGGTCAAATCCTAAATTGAGATGTGTGTGTGTGTACAGCTGGAAGTGGGTAATTCATGCCTTGATAATAGAAATCATCCTTTGATTAATATCAAATCATCTTCACGTACCTCAAGTTAGGAGTTAGCTCTCAGTTAATCATTTTCTTTGAGCTCAGTATCTTCTTCTAGGTTATTTAGACTATCTGTGTTACTATGTACACTATGAACCACTCTCCTCTCTTATTTGTAGATCGTGGGACAGTCCAAAAGGTGATAGTACTTCCTAAAGACACTAGCACAACGGAAGAGCTCACGTTAGAGGAGGTGGAGGTGTTCAGGGTAATGACAATAATTTTACTATTTCATGTGAATCACTGTCTAGTTTGATTGAATATGTGAAGGGAGATGGTGTAACGACTGTCTTCGGGTGAAAGAGAGGAGGACCAAGATGCAGCGTGAATATCATCCATATTTAATGGGAAATACTTAAACACCGAACAAAACAACAAACCGACAAAAAGGAACGAAGACGATACAGTCCCGTAACGTGAACACTAACACAGGAAACACTGGAACAGGAACAATCACCCACAAACAAACAGTGAAAACAGGCTACCTTAATATGGTTCCCAATCAGAGACAATGACAAACACCTGCCTCTGATTGAGAACCATATTAGGCCAAACAACAAACCCAACATAGAAACACAAAACATAGAATGCCCACCCAGCTCACGTCCTGACCAACTAAACAAAGACTAAACAAAGGAAATAAGGTCAGGAACGTGACAGTACCCCCCCCCCCCCCAAGGTGTGGACTCCGGCCGCAAAACCTGAACCTATAGGGGAGGGTCTGGGTGGGCATCTGTCCACGGTGGCGGCTCTGGCGCTGGACGTGGCCCCCACCCCACCATAGTTAATCCTCGCTTCCGTGGCCTCCTCTTAACGGCGACCCTCCAAATTAACCCCACTGGACTGATGGGCGCCTCTGGACGGAGGGGCAGCTCCGGACTGAGGGGCAGCTCCGGACTGAGGGGCAGCTCCGGACTGAGGGGCAGCTCCGGACTGAGGAGCAATTCCGGCATCGCCGGCGTGACAGGCAGCTCTGGCATCTCCTGGCTGACTGACGACTCTGGCAGGTCCTGGCTGACTGACGGCTCTGGCAGGTCCTGGCTGACTGACGGCTCTGGCAGCTCCTGGCTGGCTGACGGCTCTGGCAGCTCCTGGCTGACTGACGGCTCTGGCAGCTCCTGGCTGGCTGATGGCTCTGGCAGGTCCTGTCTGGCGGGCGGCTCTGGCAGCTCCTGTCTGGCGGGCGGCTCTGGCGGCTCCTGTCTGGCGGGCGGCTCTGGCGGCTCCTGTCTGGCGGGCGGCTCTGGCGGCTCCTGTCTGGCAGGCGGCTCTCGCGGCTCCTGTCTGGCGGGCGGCTCTGGCGGCTCCTGACTGGCGGGTGGCTCTGGCGGCTCCTGACTGGCGGGCGGCTCCTGACTGGCGGGCGGCTCTGGCGGCTCCTGACTGACGGACGGCTCTAGCGGCTCCTGACTGACGGACAGCTCTGAAGGCTCAGGACAGACGGGCGGCTTTGAAGGCTCAGGACAGACGGGCGGCCTTGAAGGCTCAGGACAGACGGGCAGCTCAGACGGCGCTGGGCAGACGGGCAGCTCAGACGGCGCTGGGCAGACGGGCAGCTCAGACGTCGCTGGGCAGACGGGCAGCGCAGGCGGCGCTGGGCAGACGGGCAGCGCAGGCGGCAGCTCAGACGGCGCTGGGCAGACGGGCAGCGCAGGCGGCGCTGGGCAGACGGCAGACTCTGGCCTGCTGAGGCGCACAGTATGCCTGGTGCGTGGTGCCGGAACTGGTGGTACCGGGCTGGAGACACGCACCACAGGGCGAGTGCGTGGAGGAGGAACAGGGCTCTGAAGACGCACAGGAAGCCTGGTGCGTGGTGTTGGCACTGGTGGTACTGGGCTGGGGCGAGGAGGTGGCCCCGGATATACCGGACCGTGAAGGCGTACTGGAGCTCTTAAGCACCAAGCCTGCCCAACCTTACCTGGTTGAATGCTCCCCGTAGCCAGGCCAGTGCGGCGAGGTGGAATAGCCCGCACTGGGCTGTGCTGGCGAACCGGGGACACCATGCGTAAGGCTGGTGCCATGTACACCGGCCCGAGGAGACGCACTGGAGACCAGATGCGTTGAGCCGGCTTCATGGCACCTGGCTCGATGCCCACTCTAGCCCGGCCGATACGTGGAGCTGAGATGTACCGCACCGGGCTAAGCACACATACAGGAGACACCGTGCGCTTTTCCGCATAACACGGTGTCTGCCCGTACTCTCGCTCTCCACGGTAAGCACGGGAAGTTGCCGCAGGTCTCCTACCTGACTTCGCCACACTCCACTTTAGCCCCCCCCCCAAGAAATTTTTGGGGCTGACTCGCAGGCTTCCAGCCTCGCTTCCGTGCTGCCTCCTCATACCACCGCCTCTCGGCTTTAGCTGCCTCCAGCTCTTCACCAGGGCGGCGATACTCTCCAGCTTGAACCCAGGGTCCCTTACCGTCCAGAATTTCCTCCCATGTCCAGAAGTCCTGAGTACGCTGCTGCTGCTGTCGCTGCTGCCCGTTACCACGCTGCTTGGTCCGGGTTTGGTGGGTGATTCTGTAACGGCTGTCTTCGGGTGAAAGAGAGGAGGACCAAAATGCAGCGTGATGATATTCCATATTTTAATTAGGATATTTAAACGACGAACAAAAACAACAAAACCGACAAAAAAGGAACGAAAACGCTACAGTCCTGAACATGGGAACACAGAACAAATGAACACATGAACAGGAACAATCACCCACAAACAAACAGTGAAAACAGGCTACCTTAATATGGTTCCCGATCAGAGACAATGACAAACACCTGCCTCTGATTGAGAACCATATTAGGCCAAACAACAAACCCAACATAGAAACACAAAACATAGAATGCCCACCCAGCTCACGTCCTGACCAACTAAACAAAGACTAAACAAAGGAAATAAGGTCAGGAACGTGACAGATGGGACAATCCAAAAGCTTAATTCCGCAATATTATCTTTTCCTGACCCCTTATGTGCTCTTCCTTTTTGCAGACTCCAGCTCCTATTAAGACTATGAAGCTCTCATCAAAAAGGGTAGGCTTCATCAATTATCATTTGCTCATCTATGATTACTGCTATTGTTGTTGTTGTTGTTGTTGTTGTTGCTGTTGTTGTTATGCCTCTGATAGCCCTTCCTCTCCCATTCTGACACACAGCAACAGCTGTATGTGTCGTCAGAGATGGGGCTTACCCAGGTGTCCCTGCACAGGTGTGGCGTCTATGGGAAGGCCTGTTCAGACTGCTGCCTGGCCAGAGACCCTTACTGTGCCTGGGATGGGGAGACCTGCTCTGCCTTTAGCCCCTCCACCAAGAGGTTAGGCACCTCAGCACCAATTCAGGGGTTACATAACATGCTTGTACTGTATTAGTTTAGATGTTTAAAATAGGATATCATTCCATCCGAACTGAATACTGGGTTTTTAGGCATAAGTCAATGTTGTGATAATGTATAGTCATCCACTGTTCCTATTCTTGTTCACAGGCGGAGCAGAAGACAGGATATTAAGCATGGAGACCCCTTGCGGCAGTGCAGAGGGTTCAATGCAAAAGGTATGTGATCACAGCCAAAGCACTGAACATTATATCTTATTCATTTTATATAGAGTGTGTATCTGAAAGCCTGGGCTGGTGAATACATTTTTTGTAAAAGGAGTATAATGTCACTGCATACAAAGGTCTCACAACAAAATCTCACAAATGAGTTAACCACTGTTAATGGGGTCAAAAGGCCTTTGATTTAGATGTGTACTCCACTGTATTTCTCTGATTCTCTCCCCTTCAGTTGAGAAGCGTCTCAGTGAAACAGTGCAGTTTGGGGTGGAGGGGAGTAGCACGTTCCTGGAGTGCCAACCCAGATCTCCACAAGCGACAGTCAAATGGCTCTACCAGAAACTAGACGGCAGGAGGAAAGTGGTACGACAAGGCCTAAGGGACCGTTAAGTTCAGATAGCTTTTGTATGATGGCTGTAGATAATGTCGTCTTCTCATTTTCTCTCACAATGATGTTCTTTATCTCCCTCTCTCCCCCTCCCCCAGCTGAGCCGAGACAGAGAGGTGCTGAAGACTGGTCACGGCATCCTGCTTAAGTCTCTGAGCCATGCCGACGGGGGGCTGTACAACTGCCTGGCCACCGAGAACAACTTCAAGCACACGGTGGCACGCGTGGCCCTCCGCATCCTGGACCGGGAGATTGTGGAGGCCCTCACCTCCCCGGACGGCCCCCCGGAGGACCAGAACCCTCATCACCACCCCCACCCCCACCACCACCCTCCGCCTCCACCACCCCCTCCTCACAACCTGCCCCCGCAGTTCTCCTCCCAGCCAGAGATCCGCCTCATCAACCAGTACTGTCAGTCCTACTGGCAGCAGCTCAACCTCAACCTGCCCACCAAACGCACCAGCAGGCGGCACACTGAGAGCCAGCCAGAGCCAGCCCCGGGGGCCCGTAGCCACTCCTAGACCCCATCTCCCTCACTCTACTTCACTGGTACCCGGGCCACTGTGGCCCTGCACAATGGTAACGGGCAGACTCACTCATGTTGTTGTGATTTTGTTGTTGTTGTTGTTGTTTATCTCACTCCCATTTAGGGTTAGTCTCCATGAGCCCAATCCTAACTTTAGATCTGTGCACATAGCTCTGTGGTTTCTTGCAAAATTGGTGTTACACACACGGAGTGTTTGGTCATATGAATCTTTAGATTAATCTGCAAATTAACTACCCTATTCCGTCCAAGCTAGTAACCTGGTTAGTAACCTGTAACTAGTTAGTAATTAGGAACCTGAATAGAATCCCTGTTCCCATAAGCCCAGGTATTATCAATTGGACCACTACTTATGTTATATTATAAACTGGGTGGTTCGAGCCTTGAATGCTGATTGGCTGACATCCGTGGTATATCAGACCGTATACCACAGGTATGCCAAAACATGTATTTTTCCGGCTGTAATTATGTTGGTAACCTGTTTATAATAGCAATAAGGCACCTCGGGGGTTTGTGGTATATGGCCAATATACCACGGCTATGGGCTGTATCCAGGTACTCCGCGATGCTTAGTGCCTAAGAACAGCCCTTAGCCGTGGTATATTGGCCATATACCACACCCCCTCATGCCTTATTGTTTAAGTATGTCACATTGTATTGTATCACTCAGTATAAGAAATTTTAGAAACTGCAGAGGATTTTGTTAGTGTACACAATAGTTGCCTAGCCACCACCATGGTAGTTAGGTGATATAGAGACACTGTATCATATGAATCATTGTAGAATGTGTCACATGTTGTATGGCTGCCTCACCCTCACTTTTTACAATCCATTTGTTCCACTGAATCTAGTTGATGAAACATGGGCAATTTAATAGTATTACGTATATTATGTTTCCATTCTAAATATTGTTACAATAGAATCCTGCCAATGTCAAATCAGAAAGAATAAGGCTCAGTTTTGGGTCGTTCTTGAATTGCGGTGGCATCTGGCCTTGGCATTTTGGCAAAATACTTTTTTAATGTTTAAAAAATGGGTTCTATTCTAAATCAACTAATGTGGAAGTTTAATGATTAATGACTAATTATTTGTACCATTATGATTACATTGTGCCACCAGTAGGAGTAGTGACAGCAATGACTGTCACACCAATGACACATTTAAGGTAATTGAGGATTTTCTTAAATGGAGGCCACAAATGTTCAAATCTAAGGTCACAATGTCATTTCCCTTCATTTAAATTGAGTAACACCAATGACACTTTGCATTTACACATACTAAATGATCAATGGAATCTTCAAATTTGTGACATAGTAAAAGGGTGTGATTAGCTAATAACTTTCTTTAATACCCCTCCCTCAATAACAATTTGCCACTCGAGGGATTGCTAAATGTCCTTCTATAACACCAATGGCATAAAACTTAGGGTCACATAATATTTGTAAAAATATAAAAACAATAATTGGTTTTATTGATCTTTGCCAGGGATGGGCAACGGCGGCTCACTTTTGTAGGCCCGTGGATCAACCCCCTCCCCTCCCCCCAACTTAATGTTGAGAGTTAGAATAGTAGAATACACAAGGTTCAATTTTGTAATTTGGTTGTGCATCAGCAGTTTTTCTCTTGTTATGTCAGTCACTGACAGTCACTCAATTAGCTCATGTTTAGGTTGGCAGGTTTGAATCCCTGAGCCGACTAGGTGGAAAATATCTGCCGATGTGACCTTGAGCAGATCTATGTCAGGTTTGGACTTTTCATGAATCCACTGCTCTTTCTCTCACCCAAGCCATGAAACATATTTATTTTGAGACTGTACATATTCCTGTAAGTTCTGCACATTGGTGGTAGGGGTGTAAGGGCTGGGATGGGATAGGGAATATTATTATGATCTATTGTTGATTGACAGGACCAATATTCACAGAAAGAGGCTTTCATGAAAAATAGGTAGACCTTTTTGGAAATGAAAAATATTAATATTTGAATGAATGAATGATTATGGATAGGAAGCCATAATACTGTAGTACAGCAACATGCTGAGCAAGGCACTTAACCCTAGTTGCTCTGGATAAGAGCATCTGCTTAAATGTTTCACCAAAACATATTTTTTTGATAGCTGGCTAAACTAACTCACCTATCTAAATCTGTAGTAATCATGATCGAATTACTGACTTTGATTTTGTTAGTCACACTCACTCAGATATCATAGGAAATTAGCTGTAAAACTCCAAATTATTATCTCCTCCCCATGGCAAAATGAGTAGAATTGCATGAAATTTGTGGGCCCCTCATGATGAGTTCAGATTTTTGGTGCCCCCCCCATCCAAGTTGTCCATCCCTGATCTATATAATATATGATATACTTTTGTTTACTTTCTAGCATTCAAAATAATAGATAGATAACCCTAAAACATGTTACTACAACTCTACTCATCACTACTGGGACAATCCAATTTGCTTTCCCTAAATACTTTAAACAATGCCTAAACATAAAGTCTTGCAGTATAAAGTACTTGCATTATAATTTGTCATTTATAAACAGTTCAATATAAACAAAAGCATGTATGATGTGTAACTATTTGTCTTTTTTAATCGTTTTTCATGGTGGCAAAAGCGATAGACGCAAATGCCACCGCAATTCAAGAATGACCTGTTTACATGTTTTTCGTCTGCCATTTCTTAAGATTCTGATATAATTTATTTTAAAACATGACATTTCACAGAAAATGTGGAATATCAGACACTCCTGCTTAATTTGACCAAACATTTGTTAGCAGGAAGAAACTGACCAAATTAGTCTCTACTTCTTTTTATTGGTTGGACTCCTGGGGTTATGCAATAAAAAAAAAAAAATGGTTTTACCCAATACTATACTTACTGAACACAAAACCATTAGTGTCAGCTAAAAAGCTATCCAAGTCTAATGTTTGAGTAAATTGCTTCGACCTTGTGCTTCTTTCTGCTCAGCACTTCAACAGTGTGTTAGGCAGAGACAAAATGTTGGACCAAACGCTGTTCCATTCTCCAGCCAAGACTATCGAGGGATTAAAAAAGGAACATGTAAATAGAGCAAATTTGGTTTGGAATGATTCATTCAGAAAAAGAGATTCATTAGCTGTTGATAATTGCAGTGAGAAAAGAAAATGGAGACAGTATAGGGGTTTGCCTTTGTGTTGCTTCGAAATGGCAGTACATATTCTCTCTTCAGGAGTTACATTACTTTTACAACAGCTTGACATCAGATGAGAAACTGATCCAACAGAAACTGGACTGGAAGGCTCTTTAAAATGTGACTATGTGACATGGCCACACTGTAGTTTTCTTGTCCTCTAGAGATGAGTCATTAGTATACTCACTAGCACTCAACTGGCTCTATCATGTGCTTTTGTTGGATACCACACGTATTCAGTGCATTCATATGGTATGAATACATGTAAAGGACTTTTAGATCTCACAGATCTATGTCAGGTTTGGACTTTTCATGAATCCACTGCTCTTTCTCTCACCCACGCCATGAAACATATTTATTTTGAGACTGTACATATTCCTGTAAGTTCTGCACTTTGGTGGTGGGGGTGTAAGGGCTGGGATGGGGTAGGGAATATTATTATGATCTATTGTTGATTGACAGGACCAATATTCACAGAAAGAGGCTTTCATGAAAAATAGGTAGACCTTTTTGGAAATGAAAAATATTAATATTTTAATGAATAAATGATTATGGATAGGAAGCCATAATACTGCAGTACAGCAACGTGCTGACAGATGACTCAACTCTGAAGCCAAAGAATCCTCTATTTGAATGGAAACGTGTTCTATTTAAAGGTCCAATGGAGCCATTTTTATATCAATATCAAATCCTTTCTGGGTAACAATTAAGCACCTTACTGTGATTGTTTTCAATTAAAATTGTAAAAAATAAACAAAAATAGCTTCTTAGCAAAGAGCAATATTTCAAGTAATAATTTAGCTTGGACTGTCTGGGAGTTGTGGGGCCTAATTGGAGGAGCCTAATGGGAGGGATATGTAACCTGAAAACTATCTGTTATTGGTAGAGAGGTTTAAAACTCTTTGTTATTGGTCTAATAACTTATACCACCTGTTGATGTCGCCAGGCAGACCAAAACTCCATCCAACTAAAACAGGCAGAAATTTCAGGTGGTCTTTTCAAACCGCTCTTACACTAAAAGGGCATTATGATAATTTTCACAATTTCACAGTATTATTCCAACCTCATAGTGTGGAAATAGAAAGAAAACACAGAAAATCAAATTTTTTACTGCACTGGGCCTTTAACATATTTTTCACTATATTCACGTTCTTTGTGGCTTTACATGGCTTTTTTGCCTTTTCTTAGCTATAGAGTTTGAATCCAGAAATGTCTACCTGTCTCGTTTCTGGAATATTATTTGTAATAAAAGAAAAGTCACTCAAACAAAACAATGTAACGCTTGGTACCATATTCCTTCTAGAGTATGTCTGTGACCTGATTCAAGAGTGACATGAGTAAATTAAAAGGGAGTTACGGGTGAATAAAGAACCCATTTCATTCAGTAACTATACAATTATTTTGTTCACAAAACTATTAATTGGTGTCAGCCAACTTGGCCTTTTAGAGAGGCCTTTCCACTCCCTACTGCGTCTAACCAGTCAGCCAATCAGAGTGGCTTATATGCAAGCCACAATGGTTGGCTTCAGCAGGAAATTCCGCTGTGGCTTAGTGCAGGTCACAACCCTTCGCAGAAGGAATACTGTGCATTTAGTGGTTCTTTGTCTTGCTGTTTTTTGGGCTTGTGTGTTTGTCATTGAGCTATGTTGACTATATCTGCATTTTTTCTTTGTACTCCTAGATGTGTTTGTGTTAGTTTAAATTGATATGGTTGTTTGTAATAAATATTATTTTATTATTATGATATGTTTTAGCTTTGGTATTTCAGTAGAGATTAATGATATAGTGTATCCAGATTGGGGAATGTTTGAATTTAGTCTCCTTCCACTCTCTTCAGTTAGTTTCATGTTTTAATGTCACAGTGAATTGCCTTTCTTGCAAGTTCTAACACCAACAACGCAGTAATCAATAACAATGTAATACAAAAAATAACAAGGTACAACTAAAACACACAATATATAAAAAATAAAAAACAAGAAGAACACAATAAAGTAAGTAAGCATACTATATACAGGGTCAGTTCCAATACCATATCTACAATGTGCAGGGATACTGGATCGATAGAGGTAGATATGTATAGGGGTAAGGCGACGAGGCATCAGGATATATGATAAACAGGGTAGCAGCTGTGTATATGATGATTGTATGTGAGTGTGTGCATAGTCAGTATAAAGGTATGTGCATATAGGGCTGTGGCGGTCATTACATTTTGTCAGCCGGTGATTGTCAAGTAAATAACTGTCGGTCTCACAGTAATTGACCATTATTTAATATAAACACATTTAGCATCTCCTGGCTTCCACACAGAACCTACAAGCCACTGATGAAGACCTTTGGAACATCTACATTTTAAAAAGTCTAATGAATCCATGTAATATAGCCTACACCATCACAATAAATCCATTACTTATTTTACACAGATTTAAAGAAACATGACCGCTCGGGGACGTCCGCATGGTCCTAAAGCACACCTTTGCCTCATTTTGTATCACATTCCAATGATAAAACTGGGGGCGACAAAAATGCAATTTCAGAATGTGGGGGGGAACATGTCCCCCACCGTCCCCAGTGAATGTTGTGCCCCTGTATTTCAGAAGAACAGAATAGCGTTGTCCTTATGTAAGGTCCTGATCTGGCTATGCCAAATGGCTGTGGGCTACATTAGTTAATTTATCAGACAAGATTTTCTTAGAATTCGTGGCATTATTTTATATTATTTTAGAGTATGAAGAATAGAATTGATCAAAGCTTGTACTCCTGAGTGGCGCAGTGGTCTAAGAAACTGCATTTCAGTGCAAGACACTGCAGTACCTGGTTCAAATCCAGGCTGCATCACATCTGGCTGTGCGAGTCCAATAGGATGGTGCACAATTTGCCCGGTGCACAATTTGCCCAGCGTCAAATGGGTTTGGCCATCATTGTAAATAAGAATTTGTTCTTAACTGGCTTACCAGGTTAAATAAAGGATATTCTTCTCCAAACAATTTGCGTCTATTCTGTGTTGAACGGTTAACAAAGAAATAGGTTTTCCTATATGTGTCAGGTTTCAGGTAAGACCCAGACTGTGTTGAAGTAACAATGTTTATTGTAACAACAGGGGCAGGCAAACGTCAAGGTAGGCAGGGGTCGATAATCCAGAGTAGTGGGGCCAAGGTACAGGACGGCATGAAGGGTCAGGTCAGGCAGAGGTCGGTAAACCAGAGTAGGGGCAAAGGTACAGGACGGCAGGCAGGCAGAGTGGTCAGTGATGCGGGCTCGGAGTCAGGACAGGCAAGGGTAAAAAAAAAAAAAGGAGCTGAAAAA
This sequence comes from Salvelinus alpinus, assembly GCF_045679555.1. Taxonomy (NCBI): domain Eukaryota; kingdom Metazoa; phylum Chordata; class Actinopteri; order Salmoniformes; family Salmonidae; genus Salvelinus; species Salvelinus alpinus. Next base: position 27,952,681 of record NC_092102.1, on the reverse strand, counting down.
ACACTGGTTGACTTGAACAAATCGGACAAACTGGCCCAGAAAGACAAAAAATACAGGTATAAAAACACAGGGGATAAGTGGGGAAGATGGGCGACACCTGGAGGGGGGTGGAGACAAGCACAAGGACAGGTGAAACAGATCAAGGCGTGACAATATGCTTAATTTAGAGTTATTCATGTAACTTTAGTTGTTCTACAATAGTTGGGCTATATGTTTTGAAGTTTAATACATTTAACTTTAGTTGTTCTACAATAGTTGGGCTATATGTTTTGAAGTTTAATACATTGTAAGGCTGCATGATGTGACTAATGATGATTTGAAGGAAGTCTCTTGAAAGGCATGAGCTCTGCTTTGTTTTTTTGCGCAGGCTATACCACTTTCATCAGTCTCTCATTCACAATTTGATAAGCACTTGATAATGCTTCGAATTTCCTGGCGGCATCCCCTTTATGTGGCCGTAATGCACCCTAAAAAATCCATGCCTTTTGCGTCCAGTGGCCATTGTGCCCTTGGCCCTTAGTGCTGCGTTGTGCCCTTCTCACTGAGTGCTGCATGTTCTGAAGCACCTCTCACTCACATTTCTCTCCCTCACGTGATCAGGTCTTTCTCACAGGCTACAATTGAAGACAGACAACATCGGGGATGCAACTGTGTGCATCCTTATCCAATTCCGAGGTGCATATTGAAGATATTGGAAGAACTGTCCACATTTACTTTTCGTCAGCCAACAAGGTGAGAAGGCCTAACGAACAGCAAAAGCACTAGCCTATGTCAATATACTATCCCCCTTAGCACAAAAGTTGACCTATTCTATTCTGTACGAGAAATAAATACCCCAAATATAGTCTGGGTCAGTTATAGATAGATAGATAGATCTCAAATGAATACCACTAGCATCAACAACAAAAAAATTACGCAATGTGGCTGACGCAACCAATCAGAATGTTTAGCTTAAAATGTTTATAAACTATTAGGCTATTTCTTCACATTATAAGTGCAGCAATGCGCACACGGCAGTAGGCTATAAATGCAAATGTTCCATTCGCGGGAAAACACCATTATCAAAAGTGACAGCAAATGCGATTGTGCATGTAATGCTTTTATTATAAAATGTAAAATGTATTATATCCAGGCTGTATCACATCCGGCCGTGATTGGGAGTCCCATAGGGTGGCGCACAATTGGCCCAGCGTCGTCCAGGTTTGGCCGGAGTGGGCCGTCATTGTAAATAAGAATTTGTTTTTAACTGACTTGCCTATTTAAATAAAGGTTAAATAAAAAAAATACAAAATTAAAATAAAGGTGCATTTTTATGGTAAATTATCTTCCCAAACATAAAACTCACGCGCTGCTTATGTATGCCAGTTAGGCTCTACACCCCTTGTAAAGCGGTTTAATGTGCTTAACTTCTCTGCGCTACGGATCCCTTTTACGGGATCCCTTTCCTAAACAACCGCTAGAATTACAGGGCGCCAAATGCAAAAATATTACAAAAAATATTTATAATCATGCAATCATCAGTGAAATATACCAAAACACAGCTTAGCTTATTGTTAATCCACCTATCGTGTCAGATTTTGAAAATATATTTTACAGCGAAAGAAATCCAAGCTTTTGTGAGTGTAGCTATCAATGCTACAACAGCTAGCCCCAAATTAGCATGGTCACGAAAGTCAGAAAAGCAATAAAATTAATCGCTTACCTTAGATAATCTTCGGATGTTTGCACTCACGAGACTCCCAGTTACACAATAAATGTTCTTTTTGTTTGATAAATATTACTTTTATAACAAAAAAACGCCATTTGGGTTGCGCGTTATGCTGAGAAAACTACAGCCTCGTTCCGGTCCAGAAAGGAAGATGAAAATTTCCAAACGTATCAGATTAAGAAATATTACTAAGAATATTTATAATCATGCAATCACAAGTGAAATATACCAAAACAGTTTAGCTTGTAGTTAATCCACCTATCGTGTCAGATTTTGAAAATATACTTTACAGCGAAAGAAATCCAAGCTTTTGTGAGTGTAGCTTTCAATGCTACAACAGCTAGCCTTATATTAGCTTGGTTAGCTTGTTCACGAAAGTCAGAAAAGCAATGAAATTAATCGCTTACCTTTGATAATCGTTGGATGTTTCCACTCACGAGACTCCCAGTTACACAACAAATGTTATTTTTGTTCGATAAATATTACTTTTATCACAAAAAAAACACAATTTGGGTTGCGCATTATGTTCAGAAAATCAAAGCCGTGTTCCGTTCGACAAATTCCAAAAAGTATCCGTAATGGTCGTAGAAACATGTCAAATGTTTTTTATAATCAATCCTCAGGTTGTTTTTAACAAACATAATCGATAATATTTCACCCGGACCATAACCTATTCATTAAGAGACAAAAGGAAAATGGGGTGCCCCTCTCTCGCGCGCAGGAAATATTCAGAGGACACCTGACTACTTTTGAAAAAACTTGCTCATTTTTCAAAACAAAAGCCTGAAACTATGTCTAAAGCCTGGTCACAGCCTGAGGAAGCCATTGGAAAAGGAATCTGGTTGATACCCCTTTAAATGGAGATTAGACGGGCCAGGGAACACAGATCTTTTTTTTAAATATCACTTCCGGGTTACATTTTCTCAGGTTTTCGCTTGCAGAATAAGTATTGTTATACTCACAGACAATATTTTGACCGTTTTGGAAACTTTGGAGTGTTTTCTATCCTAATCTGTAAATTACATGCATATTCTACGATCTGGGCCATAGAAAATGTCCGTTTTAGTTGGGCACGTTATTTTTTTTTAAATCTAAAATAAATCTGACCCCTAGCGCTAAGAAGTACATTTTAAGAAGTTATTTGGCCACTTTAGTTGTGATACCAACCTTATCAAAACATATCGGCCTATGGGCAAGATCAAAAATTGGGGAGAAAACGGGGGATAGTATGTAGTACTGTGCGCCTCCCATAGTCTGTTCTGGACTTGGGGACTGTGAAGAGACATCTTGTGGCATGTCTTGTGGGGTATGCATGGGTGTCCGAGCTGTGCGCCAGTAGTTCAAACAGACAGCTCTGTGCATTCAACATGTCAATACCTCTCATAAATATCAGTAGTGATGAAGTCAATCTCTCCTCCACTTTGAGGCTGTAGGACCTGCCTGGTTGATAGTGCTGTTAAGAAGGTAGCTACTGTTGTATCAATATATTTTGACCATGACAGTTTACTCACCTCAACTTGCTCAATTTCCATATTATTTATTACAAAATGTAGTTGAGGTATAGGGTTTAGTTGATTTGTCCCAAATACAATGCTTTTAGTTTTTGAAAATAACACATGTAGGTCTAACTTATTCCTTGCCACCCACTCTGAAACTAACTGCAGCTTTTTGTTACGTGTTGCAGTCATTTCAATCGCTGTAGTAAATAACGTGTATAGTGTTGAGTCATCCACATACATAGACACACTGGCTTTATGCAAAAAGATTGAAAAAAGTAAGGGGCCTAGACAACTGCCCTGGGGAATTCCTGATTCTACCTAGATTATGTTGGAGAGGCTTCCATTAAAGAAAACCCTCTGTGTTCTGTTAGAGAGGTAACTCTTTATACACAATATAGCAGGGGGTGTAAAGCCATAACACATATGTTTTTCCAGCAGCAGACTATGATCGATAATGTCAAAAGCCGCACTGAAGTCTAACAAAACAGCTCCTACAAACTTTTTATCATCATTTTCTCTCAGCCAATAATCAGTCATTTGTGTAAGTGCTGAATGTCCTTCCCTATAAGCGTGCTGAAAGTGTGTTGTCAATAGGTTTACTGTAAAATACAATTGTATCTGGTCGGCTATTTGAGCCAGTAAAGGAGGTTTTACTTTTCTTAGGTAGCGGAATTACTTTTGCTTCCATCCAGGCCTGGGGGAACACACTTTCTAGTAGGCTTAAATTGAAAATATGGCAAATAGCAGTGGCAATATCGTCCGCTATTATCCTCAGTAATTTTCAATCCAAGTTGTCAGACCCCGGTGGCTTGTCATTGTTGATAGACAACAATAATTTGTTCACTTCTTCCACACTCACTATATGGAATTCAAAATTACAATGGTTGTATTTCATAATTTGGTTAGATATACTTGAATGTGTAGTGTCAGCGTTTGTTGCTGGCATGTCATGCCTGTGTCACGATCGTCGTAGTGAGGAGACCAAGGCACAGCGTGATGTGAATACATTCTTCTTTAATAAAACGAAGAACACTTAAACAAACTAACAAAAACAACAAAACGAACGTGAAGCTATAATAACAGAGTGCTGACATGCAACTACACATAGACAACTACCCACAAAACCTAAATGGTAAATGGCAACCTAAATAGGATCCCCAATCAGAGACAACGATAAACAGCTGCCTCTGATTGGGAACCAATTCAGGCCACCATAAACCTACATTACCTAGACATACAAAATCCCCATAGATAAACAAAAACCCTAAACAAGACAAAACACACATACCCACCCTCGTCACACCCTGACCTGACCAAAATGATACAGAAAATATAGAAAACTAAGGTCAGGGCGTGACAGTACCCCCCCCCCCCCAAAGGTGCGGACTCCGGCCGCAAAACCTGAACCTATAAGGGAGGGTCTGGGTGGGCATTTCTCCGCGGTGGCGGCTCTGGTGAGGGACGTAGACCCCGCTCCACCTCTGGCTTGGCCCACTTAGGTGGCGCCTCCGGACTGGAGGGCGACTCTGGAGGCTCCGGGCAGGAGGGCGACTCTGGAGGCTCCGGGCAGGAGGGCGACTCTGGAGGCTCCGGGCAGGAGGGCGACTCTGGAGGCTCCGGGCCACGTCTCACCCCTGGAGGCTTCTTGCCACGGATCACCACTGGAGGCTTCGTGCCACGGATCACCACTGGAGGCTTCGTGCCACGGATCACCACTGGAGGCTTCGTGCCACGGATCACCACTGGAGGCTTCGTGCCACGGATCACCACTGGAGGCTTCGTGCCACGGATCACCACTGGAGGCTTCGTGCCACGGATCACCACTGGAGGCTTCGTGCCACGGATCACCACTAGAGGCTTCGTGCCACGGATCACCACTAGAGGCTTCGTGCCACGGATCGTCACTGGAGGCTTCGTGCCCTGGATCGTCACTGGAGGCTTCGTGCCATGGATCGTCACTGGAGGCTTCGTGCCATGGATCGTCACTGGAGGCTTCGTGCCATGGATCGTCACTGGAGGCTTCGTGCCATGGATCGTCACTGGAGGCTTCTTGCCATGGATCGTCACTGGAGTGGAGAGACACACAGGAGGCCTGGCTCAAGGGAGCAGGCACAGGACTCACCAGGCTGGGGAGACATGCAGGAGGATTAGTTCTTAGCCGAAGCACAGGACTCACCAGGCTGGGGAGACAAGCAGGAGGCCTTGTCCTTGGCCGAGGCACCGGATACACTGGGCCGTGGAGGCGCACTGGAGGTCTCGAGCTAAGAGCCTGCACAACCCGTCCTGGCTGGATGGTGACTTTTGCCCTGCACGTGCGGGGTGCAGGCACAGGACGCACTGGGCTGTGCAAACGCACTGGAGACACAGTGCGCAGAGCCGGCGCAGGATATCCTGGGCCGTAGAGACGTACTGGAGGTCTGGAGAGCAGGGCTGGCACAATCCTTCCTGGCTGGATGCTCACCCTAGCCCTGCAGATGCGGGGAGCTGGGATGTAGCGCACCGGGCTAAGAACGCGTACTGGAGACACCGTGCGCTCCACCGCATAACACGGTGCCTGACCAGTACGACGCCTGCCACGGTAAGCACGGGGAGGGTGATTTGTTTTGGGGGGGGCTGCCTCTCGGGCTTCCTTGCCAGCCGTGTTCCCAGCACAGTGATGCCATCTGTTGGTAAATGTTCATTACTGCAACTCGTGTATTTATACCGGGGTGCTTGAGATACCCGGAAGTGTCATGATGTACAGAACAAGGCTGGTTACTCGCATGAATGTCTCTGTCTCGTCATTTAACATTCAAACATGGTGTCAGAAGTGGGATCACTAACCCTGCTTTCCGCAAATTAGAGAAACCTGTTCTGGTTTACCAAACAATTGTTTATTTGAGTAAAATTTCACCGGAATTGGATTAAGCTAGAGTGAGTTTGCTAGTTAGCTTCAGTGTTGTTAGCACCGGTTAGACATGGCAGCGAACATCCCCCCTCCCGCCGGTATGAAGCTCAGCGGGGATTGGAGCACCAACTGGGATACGTTTAGAGGTGAATGGGAGGACTATGCGCTAGCAACGGGACTTCTGGAAAAGGACGAAGAGGTAGTGGCTGCCACTTTGAGGACTATAATGGGAACTGAATGCCGACACGTATACAAACACAACCTGAACCTAACAGCACCTCAGCAAGGTAACGCTATAACTATTCTTGATGCTCTTGAACATTACTTTAAGCCAGCAAAGAACGTCATCTACGAGCGTTATGTTTTCGGTTGTTGCAAACAGGAGAACGGGGAGTCCATTGACAGTTTTGTCACTAGGTTAAGGGAAAAGGCAGCTACATGTGACTATGGGGCTTTAAGAGATGAACTGATCAGAGATAAGATTGTGCTTGGCATAACTGATGAGGGCACCCGCAGACGTTTGCTGAGAGAACGTGACCTGACTCTGGTCTTGGCAGTGGAGACATGCCGTGCAGCAGAGCTTACTGATATACGGATAAGGTCCATGGAGCTAGAAAGGCAACATATGGACAATGTCAATGCTACAGTCAGGCAGTCAGTAAAGAAATTCCCCTTTGCTACAGCTAATGCTAATACTACAGCCAACTCTGCAGTAGACAACCCCAAGACATGCCGATATTGTGGCATTTCTCATGGACAAGGAAAAGAACACTGCCCAGCCTATGGAAAAATATGCAAATCCTGTGGTACAGCTAATCACTTTGCAAGGGTCTGCATGAAAAGCAAGAGAAAGGAGGGTAAGGTGCACTCCATTGAAACAAACACAGATGAAGGGAACAACAGCACAGAGGATGTATATGCTAGTGAGTGCATAGGGGCAGTGAAGGCAAAAGGAAAAAAATGGTTTGTCACTCTGCTACTTAATAATAAACCACAGCAATGCCAGATAGATTCAGGGGCCACATGCAACGTTATGAGCCTTAAAGATAAAAGGAGGCTCGCGCCCAGAGACAATCTCACACAGAGTAGCACCAAGCTAAAACTGTATTCAGGCCAGTTCATGACCTCTTTAGGCCTGTTTGTGACAGAGTGTGTTTTACGTGGCCAGAAACACACCCTTGAGTTTGAAATAGTTGAGGCTAGTCAACAGCCATTACTGTCAGGTTCTACATGTGAGCGCCTTGGGCTTATTAACTTTACCATCCCAGCTGATCTTAACATTATAGACAAAGTCCAGGCTGGGCCCCTGAGCAAGGAGACACTCCTAAGCAAGTACCATGATGTCTTCAACGCACCGGTTGAGTCAGTTCCCGGGGAAGTCCACTTTGAGTTGGACGCAGCAATCCAGCCTGTCCAGTGTGCACCCCGCAATGTACCAGTGGCCATGAAAGCAGCTACGAAGGCTCAGCTTGACAAATACGAAGCAGATGGCCACATGATATCCGTCACTGAGCCTACAGACTGGATAAGTAATATGGTTATCATTAAGAAACCAGACAAGCTACGGATATGCATTGATCCTAAACACCTCAACCGGGCTCTGCGACGTTCACATTACATTATGCCCACGTTGGAGGATGTTCTTTACAAGCTCCCAAAGGCCAGAGTCTTCACGCTCGTGGACGCTAGAGATGCCTTCCTGCAGTGCAAGCTCGACGAGCCCAGCAGCTATATGACCACCTTCTGGACACCCTGGGGCAGGAAGAGGTGGTTGAAGCCTCCGTTTGGTGTCTCCGTGGCTCCAGAGGTGTATCAGCGGAAACAGCACGAGCTGTTGATGGGACTCAGTGGCGTGGAACCCATAGCAGATGACATCCTCGTAGTGGGCTGTGGGGACAGTGATGAGGAGGCAGAATGTGACCATGACGCCAAGCTGCTGGCCCTGATGGTCAGATGCAGACAGGTCAAGCTAAGGCTAAGCATAAAAAAGCTTCAGTTTAAAGTGCCAGAGGTCCGCTTTCATGGGCACATCTTGTCCTCCACCGGATTGAAGGCGGATCCTGAAAAAGTGAAGGCTGTCTTGGAAATGCCCCACCCATCTGACGTGAAGGGAGTGCAGCGCTTCGTCGGATTCGTCACTTACCTGGCCAAATTCCTACCGCGGCTCTCTGAAGTGTGTGAGCCACTAAGGAGGCTCATGGACAAGGACGCCATCTGGCATTGGCTCCCAAAACATGACGCAGCGTTGAGGGAAATAAAAAAACTGGTCACCCAGACACCTGTACTGCGTTACTACAATGTGTCAAAACCTGTCACGATTCAGAGTGACTCAAGCCAGTATGGACTTGGCTGTTGCCTCATGCAGGAGAGCCAGCCTGTGGCATTCGCCTCTAGGGCACTCACCCTAACAGAGCAGAACTATGCCCAGATAGAGAAGGAGTGCCTCAGCATTGTGTTTGCATGCCAACGCTTCCACCACTACCTGTACGGGCGTGACAATATTACCGCAGAGACAGATCACAAGCCCCTTATTGCTATATTCAGCAAGCCTCTTCTGAATGCCCCAAAACGACTGCAGAGCATGCTACTGGCCCTACAAAACTACAACCTTAAGGTGGTGTATAAGCCAGGGCCAGAGATGTATGTGAGTGACACGCTCAGCAGGGCTACTGCATCAGGCATTTACACACGCTCCATGCATGAACAACACGCAGTGTGCAGCTTACAAACAGAGCAAGTGGATGTTGAACACATCAACCAGGCTGACTACCTCAATGTTACGGACCAGCGCCTTATACAAATCAGACAGCACACAGACAGGGACGAGCAACTCCAGGCATTGAGGTCTGTGATTATGATGGGCTGGCCCGACTGCAAGGAAGAAACTGCTTTAGCCGTCAGAGAATATTGGCCAGTCAAAGAGGAGCTCAGTGTTCAAAACGGAGTAATATTCATGTGTCAGAGAGTCGTTATTCCCCGGTCTCTGCGCCATGAGATGTTGGCGCGTGTGCACTCAAGTCACATAGGAGGTGAGGCCTGTTACAGACAAGCACGTGACACACTGTATTGGCCAGGAATGCAGAGTGAAATCAAAGACTATGTCAGTAAATGTTCAATCTGTAATGAATATGCCATTGAGCAACAGAGAGAGACGATGACGTCCCACGAGCTACCGATGCGCCCCTGGCAGATAGTAAGCCTAGATCTCTTCCAGCACAGTGGCAAAGACTTTCTGCTGGTAGTCGATCATTACTCAGACTTTTGGGAGATTGACCTCCTCCCCGACCTCTCAGCAGAGACAACGATCAAACGCTGCAAGGCTCAGTTTGCCCGCTATGGCCAGCCAGATAGGGTAATTTCAGACAATGGACCCCAATTCTCCGGAGCTGAGTTCCGAAAATTTGCTGCAGGATGGGAATTTGAGCACGTCACTTCATCACCACGATACCCAAAAGCTAATGGGAAGGCGGAGTCCGCAGTAAAAATCGCAAAGAACCTCTGCAAAAAGGCTCTGCGAGAGGGCAAAGATGCCTGGAAAGCAATCCTGTAGTGGCGCAATACCCCAACAGAAGGCATGGATAGCAGCCCGGCCCAGCGCCTCATGGCACGGCGCTTAAAAGCAGCTCTGCCAGTAGCCAACACTCTCCTGGAGCCCTGTGTGGTGACTGACGTGCTGGTGAAGCTACGTCACAGAAGACAGGTCTCCAAGTTCATCTACGACAAATCAGCAAAAGACTTACCTGAGCTCAGGGTGGGTGAAACGGTGCGAATGAAGCCACTACCAGGGGACCGGACGGGCCTCTGGAGACTCGGATCCTGTGTACAGAAAGTGGCACCACGCTCCTACTTGGTCGAAGTGAATGGATCTCTGTACCGTCGCAACAGAGTTGACCTTCGGATTGCTGAGCCAGCACCTACTCAGAACCCTGATGGTCAAAGGGGTCGCATGACAAAAGACGGAACTCCAGCAATGGGGCCTGAGGCACTGGGCGAAGAGCCAGGTGATCACAGGTCAAGTCACATGGGGCCTGAGGCACTGGGCGAAGAGTCAGGGGATCACAGGTCGGCTGCTCCCTCGCCCATCAATACTCCCCTTAGACAGTCACGTGACACGCCTGTGCGGGAACCCGCAGTCCTCGTAGACAAGCCCCCTGTCTTTTCACGCTACGGGCGTTTGTCTCAGCCACCAAAAAGACTTAATCTGTAGGTTGCCCATCAGGGTTGACAGAAAGAGATAAAAAAATGTTTTAAGTTGTTACCTGAGAAAGAAAAAAAAAAAAAAAAAAAAAAAAAATACTAAGTTGTTCATGTTGGAAATTATTACTAGGTTTGTTTTGTTAATGAATTGACACCTGTCCTATTTTATTAAAGGGAAGATGTTATGGGTGTAAGATGGCACAGTGATGCCATCTGTTGGTAAATGTTCATTACTGCAACTCGTGTATTTATACCGGGGTGCTTGAGATACCCGGAAGTGTCATGATGTACAGAACAAGGCTGGTTACTCGCATGAATGTCTCTGTCTCGTCATTTAACATTCAAACAGCCGGTTCCCTTTTCCTGCTGCATCCGCTCTCCTGGCTGCCTCCACCTGTTCCCACGGGAGGCGATCCCTTCCAGCCAGGATCTCCTCCCATGTGTAGGATCCCTTGCCGTCCAGGATGTCCTCCCATGTCCAGTCCTCTCTTCCACGCTGCTTGGTCCTTTGGTGGTGGGTAGTTCTGTCACGATCGTCGTAGTGAGGAGACCAAGGCACAGCGTGATGTGAATACATTCTTCTTTAATAAAACAAAGAACACTTAAACAAACTAACAAGAACAACAAAATGAACGTGAAGCTATAATAACAGAGTGCTGACATGCAACTACACATAGACAACTACCCACAAAACTTAAATGGAAAATGGCAACCTAAATAGGATCCCCAATCAGAGACAACGATAAACAGCTGCCTCTGATTGGGAACCAATTCAGGGCACCATAAACCTACATTACCTAGACATACAAAATCCCCATAGATAAACAAAAACCCTAGACAAGTCAAAAACACACATACCCACCCTCGTCACACCCTGACCTGACCAAAATAATTCAGAAAATATAGAAAATTAAGGTCAGGGCGTGACAGCCTGTTTGCTAATCTTGCCAATGAAAAAATCATTAAAGTAGTTGGCAATATCAGTCGGTTTTGTGATGAATGAGCCATCTGACTCAAGGATTGATGGAGCCGAGTTTGCCTTTTTTCCCAACATTTCATTTAAGGTGCTCCAGAGCTTTTTACTGTCATTCTTTTTGTCATTTAGCTTTGTTTCCTAGTGTAGTTTCTTCTTCTTTTTATTCAGTTTAGTCACGATTTCTCAGTTTGCAATACGTTTGCCAATCGGTTGTGCAGCCAGACTTATTTGCCATTCCTTTTGACTCACCCCCCTCAACCATACCATTTTTAAATTCCTCACCATTCCACGTTGATTTAACAGTTTTTAGTCATTTTCTTAATGGGTGCATGCTTATTAGTAACCGGAATAAGCAATTTCATAAATGTGTTAAGTGCAGTGTCTGTTTGCTCCTCCTTACACACCACGGACCAACAAATATTTTTTACATCAACAACATAATAATCACTACAAAATGTAATGTATGACCTCTTATACACTATATTAGGCCCAGCCTTTGGAACTTTGTTTTTCCTAGATATGGCTACTATATTGTGATTACTACATCTGATGGATCTGGATGCTGCTTTCAAGCAAATTTATGCAGAATTAGTAAAGATGTGATCAATAGATGTTGATGATTTAATTCCTGTGCTGTTTGTAACTACCCTGGTAGGTTGACTGATAACATGAACCAGGTTGCAGGCACTGGTTACAGTTTGAAGCTTTTTCTTGAGTGGGCAGCTTGATGAAAGCCAGTCAATATTTTAATCACCCAGAAAATATAGCCAGGTAGGCTATGCTCCTCCTCTTTTTAACAGAGGCCCTCACTCTGTTTTCTTGCAAAATTGCATAGCCTATAGAAATGTTGCGCAACATGGGCTCATAGGCTCTCGTGAAGTGTTTGATAAAATTGTTGAAACATTTGCATTGATGTCAGAGTGATTAGAGGGACAATAGAGTGCCGAGTGCCAGGCAGTTAGCAAGTTCGGTAGGCTACTAATGACGATCAGCAGCATCAGAGCTTGGAGAAGCCTAATTACCGTAACTAAACGGTCACGTGGACTTTGACTGCCTTCATGACTCGTGACCGTTGGTGTGGCGGTAATATGGTCACTGCAACAGCCCTATGTGCTGAATGTTTATATGTGTGCGTAGTGTGCCCTGTGAGTGTGCATAGAGGCAGTGCATGAATAATAATAAAATATAAAGGTCAACTCAGACAGAGACCCCCCCCCCCCCCCCTCACACACACATATATTTGAGGTATACACTCAGTGGCCAGTTTATTAGGTACACTCTCCCGTTCACGAAAATGGTTAGCTCCTACAGACAGTGAGTCATGTGGCCGTGGCTTGCTATATAAAGCAGGCAGACAGGCATCTAGGCATTCAGTTACTGTACAATTGAACATTAGAATGAGCTCCCACAATTCTCTCAGACTCCTCCTGAAGAGCGGGGTGTGCATCTGCGTCTTCTGTGGCCTACAGTAGGACACAGACACAGACACCCAAACTGTTTAAATTGGTTCTGTGGTTCTGTCACTAGATCTGCTGTAAGCTTCAGAAGAGTCTCAACCAAACATTTGTTTGTTGTAGTAGAGGGTCAATTAGTTCTGAGAAAGGCCTATCTATATTTGTTTTCTTTATTATTTGGTTAGGTCAGGGTGTGACAAGGGTGGTTTAGTTAGTTTTGTATTGTCTAGGGTATTGTCTAGTTTTTTTTTGTTTATCTATGGGGATTTTGTATTGTCTAGGGGAATGTAGGTTTATGGTGGCCTGAATTGGTTCCCAATCAGAGACAGCTGTTTATCGTTGTCTCTGATTGGGGATCCTATTTAGGTTGCCATTTTCAATTTTGGTTTTGTGGGTAGTTGTCCATGTTTAGTTGCCTGTGAGCACTACGTTGGCGTCACGGTTTGGTTGGAGTTTTATTGTTGGCGACATCGTTAATAAATAAGTATGTACGCTCAACACGCTGCGCCTTGGTCCATTTCTTCAACAGACGGTCGTGACAGAACTACCCACCAAAAGAGGAACAAGCAGCGTGGTTACCTGGAGAGTCGGACATGGGTGGAAATCCTGGAAGGCAAGGGACCCTGGGGACAGACGAGAGAACATCGCCGTCCTGAGGAGGTGGCACAGCGGAGCAGGCATGAGAGGCAGCCCCCAAAATAATTTAGGGGGGACACACGAGGAGTTTGGCTCAGTCAGATTGTAGACCTGAGCCAACTCCCCGTGCTTACTGGGTGGAGCGTCGTGTTATGCGGTGGACCGCACGGTGTCTCCAGTGCTCGTTCACAGCCCGGTACGTTACATCGCAGCTCCTCGCATCGGCCCGGGCTAGAGTGGGCATCGAGCCAGGACGGAGTGTGCCAGCCCTGCTCTCCAGACCTCCAGGACGTCTCTACGGCCCAGGATATCCTGCGCCGGCTCTGCACACTGTGTCTCCAGTGCATCTGCACAGCCCAGTGCGTCCTGTGCCTGCGCCCCGCACGTGCCGGGCCAAAGTCACCATCCAGCCAGGACGGGTTGTGCAGGCTCTTAGCTCGAGACGTCCAGTGCGCCTCCACGGCCCAGTGTATCCGGTGCCTCGGCCAAGGACAAGGCCTCCTGTAGGTCTCCCCAGCCGGGTGAGTCCTGTGCCTCGGCCAAAAACTAACCCTCCTGTATGTCTCCCCAGCCTGGTGAGTCCTGTGCCTGCTCCCAGAGCCTGGTGAGTCCTGTGCCTGCTCCCAGAGCCAGGCTTCCTGTGTGTCTCTCCACTCCAGTGATGATCCATGGCAAGAAGCCTCCAGTGATGATCCATGGCACGAAGCCTCCAGTGATGATCCATGGCACGAAGCCTCCAGTGATGATCCATGGCACGAAGCCTCCAGTGATGATCCATGGCACGAAGCCTCCAGTGATGATCCATGGCAAGAAGCCTCCAGTGATGATCCATGGCAAGAAGCCTCCAGGGATGAGACATGGCACGAAGCCTCCAGAGACGGCCTCCAGCCCGGAGCCTCCAGAGACGGCCTCCAGCCCGGAGCCTCCAGAGACGGCCTCCAGCCCGGAGCCTCCAGAGACGGCCTCCAGCCCGGAGCCTCCAGAGACGGCCTCCAGCCCGGAGCCTCCAGAGTCTCCCTCCTGTCCGGCGCCGCCAGAGTCGCCCTCCAGTTCGGGGCCCGCTGCGAGGGTCCCCAGTCTGGGGTCGGCGGCGAGGGTCCCCGCTCTAGAGGCGCCACCTAAGTGGGCCAAGCCAGAGGTGGAGCGGGGTCTTCGTCCCTCACCAGAGCCACCACCGCGGAGAAATGCCCACCCAGACCCTCCCATATAAGTTTAGGTTTGCGGCCGGGAGTCCGCGCCTTGGGGGGGGGGGTACAGTCACGCCCTGACTTTAGTTATATTTGTTTTCTTTATTATTTGGTTAGGTCAGGGTGTGACTTTGGCTTCACGTTTCGTTTGGAGTTTTATTGTTTTGTTGGCGACATCGTTAATAAATAAGTATGTACGCTCACAACGCTACGCCTTGGTCCATTTCTTCAACAGACGGCCGTGACAGTCACATAGCAGACATATGTTAAAATACATGCGTATTTAAGTATTTATATTTTAAATACTTATTTTCTGTCTATTTTAGTACATTTCAAATAATGTGTCTGAATCAACTACTTCAATTTTAAGTATTTGAAAGTATTTTCTAATAATTTCCAATAAATACTATTTAAACTATTGAAATACTACTTTCCAAATATATTTCAAATACCCCTAGGAACAAACAGACCTGGATTCAAATGCAAGAAGTATTTAAATATATTTATTTCAAAATACACTGTCAAATCAAATTGTATTTGTCACATGCGCCGAATACAACAGGTGTAGACCTTACAAAGAAATGCTTACTTACAAGCCCTTAACCAACAATGCAGTTTCGAGAAAATACTGAAAAAAAAGTATGAGAAGAAAAACAAAAAATTAAATGGCAGGGCTATATACAGGGGCTACCGGTTCAGAGTCAATGTGTCAATGTGCGGGGGCACCGGTGTCGAGGTAATTGAGGTAATTATGTACATGCAGTGTCATGGTAATTTCCTGTATTACTAAATGAGGAGAGTTTACAAACCACACACAAGTCAGAGTTATATTTAAACTTAATCTTTAATCAAATGAGCTTCATAGCCCTTTGACTCTCAGATCAATTCAGTGTCTATAAATGAATTCTGAGAGTCCTTACAAAAGAATACAAAGATATTTTATAGCCAAGATACACCCCTCTCAACTTACATGACGAACCACAGATCTCAGGAACTTCACAAAGGGCCTTTTACTTGAGAGAGGAGTATCCCATAGCCAGATAGCATTAGCTATAAATTATCGTTCAGTTTGGTCTCTAAGACGAGGTTTATAACATGCTGATAGAAATTCGGTAAAACTGATTTAAGTTTCCCTGCATGAAAGTCATCGGCTACCAGGAGCGCCGCTTCTGGGTGAACGTTTTCCTGTTTGCTTATAGCGGAATACAGCTCATTGAGTGCGGTTTTAGTTTCAACCTTGCTCTGTGGAGGTATTCATTTATTTATTTAACCAGGTAGGCTAGTTGAGAACAAGTTCTCATTCACAACTGCGGCCTGGCCAAGATAAAGCAAAGCAGTGCGACACAAACTACAACACAGAGTTACACATGGAATAAACAAACATACAGTCAATAATACAATAGAAAAAGTCTATATACAGTGTGTGCAAATGAGGTAGGATAAGGGAGGTAAGGCAATAAATAGGCCATAGTGGCGAAATAATTGCAATATAGCAATTAAACACTGTAGTGATAGATGTGCAGAAGATGAATGTGCAAGTAGAGATACTGGGGTGCAAAGGAGCAAAATAAATAAATAACAGTATGGGGATGAGGTAGTTGGATGGGCTATTCACAGATGGGCTATGTACAGGTGCAGTGATCTGTGAGCTGCTCTGACAGCTGGTGCTTAAAGTTAGTGAGGGAGATATGAGTCTCCAGCTTCAGTGGTTTTTGCAGTTCGTTCCAGTCATTGGCAGCAGATAACTGGAAGGAAAGGCGGCCAAAGGATGAATTGGCTTTGAGGGTGACCAGTTAAAAATACCTGCTGGTGCTACGGGTGGGTGCTGCTATGGTGACCAGTGAGCTGAGATAAGGCGGGGCTTTACCTAGCAAAGACTTACAGATGACCTGGAGCCAGTGGGTTTGGCGACGAATATGAAGCGAGTGCCAGCCAACGACAGCATACAGGTCGCAGTGGTGGGTAGTATATGGGGCTTTGTGACAAAATGGATGGCACTGTGATAGACTGCATCCAATTTGCTGAGTAGAGTGTTGGAGGCTATTTTGTAAATTACATCACCGAAGTCAAGGATCGGTAGGATAGTCAGTTTTACGAGGGTATGTTTGGCAGCATGAGTGAAGGTTGCTTGGGAAGCCGATTCTAGAATTAACTTTGGATTGGAGATGCTTAATGTGAGTCTGGAAGGAGAGTTTATAGTTTAACCAGACAGCAGTGATAAATTCATTAACTTCTTTGACGAAAAGATCATGATCATTAGAAAGCAAATTAAGGACTCCTCTTTAAATCTGCGTATTCCTCCAAAGCTCAGTTGTCCTGAGTCTGCACAACACTGCCAGGACCTAGGATCAAGGGAGACACTCAAGTTGTTTAATACTATATTTCTTGACACATTGATGAAAATAATCATGGCCTCTAAACCTTCAAGCTGCATATTGGACCCTATTCCAACTAAACTACTGAAAGAGCTGCTTCCTGTGCTTGGTCCCCCTATGTTGAACATAATAAACGGCTCTCTATCCACCGGATGTGTCCCAAACTTTTCAAGCCTCTCTTGAAAAGCCAAACCTTGACCCAGAAAATATAAAAAACTATCAGCCTATATCGAATCTCCTATTCCTCTCAAAATTGAAAAAGCTGTTGCTTTGCAACTCACTGCCTCCCTGAAGACAAGCAATGTATATGAAACACTTCAGTCTGGTTTTAGACCCCATCATAGCACTGAGACTGCACTTGTGAAGGTGGTAAATGACCTTTTAATGGCGTCAGACCGAGGCTCTGCATCTGTCCTCGTGCTCCTAGACCTTAGTGCTGCTTTTGATACCATCGATCACCACATTCTTTTGGAGAGATTGGAAACCAAAATTGGTATACACAGACAAGTTCTGGCCTGGTTTAGATCTTATCTGTCGTGAAAGATATCAGTTTGTCTCTGTAGATGGTTTGTCCTCTGACAAATCAACTGTACATTTCGGTGTTCCTCAATGCTCCGTTATAGGACCACTATTGTTTTCACTATATATTTTACCTCTTGGTGATGTCATTCAGAAACATAATGTTAACTTTCACTGCTATGCGGACGACACACAGCTGTACATTTTGATGAAACGTGGTGAAGCCTCAAAATCGCCCTCCCTGGAATCCTGTGTTTCAGACATAAGGAAGTGGATTGCGGCAAATGTTCTACTTTTAAACTCGGACAAAACAGAGATGCTTGTTCTAGGTCCCAAGAAACAAAGAGATCTTCTGTTGAATCTGACAATTAATCTTGATGGTTGTAAAGTCGTCTCAAATAAAACTGTGAAGGACCTTGGCGTTACTCTGGACCCTGAACTCTCTTTTGACGAACATATCAAGACTGTTTCAAGGACCTGCTTTTTCAAAAATCAGAAACTTTCTGTCCAAAAATGATGCAGAAAAATTCATCCATGCTTTTGTCCCTTTCAGGTTAGACTACTGCAATGCTCTACTTTCTGGCTACCCGGATAAAGCACTAAATAAACTTTAGTTAGTGCTAAACACGGCTGCTAGAATCTTGACTAGAACCAAACATTTTTATCATATTACTCCAGTGCTAGCCTCTCAACACTGGCTTCCTATTAAGGCTAGGGCTGATTTCAAGGTTTTACTGCTAACCTACAAAGCATTACAAGGGCTTGCTCCTACCTATCTTTCCGATTTGGTCCTGCCGTACATACCTACACGTACGCTACGGTCACAAGACGCAGACCTCCTAACTGTCCCTAGAACTTCTAAGCAAACAGCTGGAGGCAGGGCTTTCTCCTATAGAGCTCCATTTTTATGGAATGGTCTGCCTATCCATGTGAGAGACGCAGACTCGGTCTCGACCTTTAAGTCTTTATTGAAGACTCATCTCTTCAGTGGGTCCTATGACTGAGTGTAGTCTGGCCCAGGAGTGTGAAGGTGAACGGAAAGGCACTGGAGCAATGAACTGCCCTTGCTGTCTCTGGCTGGCCGGTTCCCCTCTCTCCACTAGGATTCTCTGCCTCAAACCCTATTACAGGGGCTGAGTCACTGGCTTACTGGTGCTCTTCCATGCCGTCTCTAGGGGGGGTGCACCACTTGAGTGGGTTGAGTCACTGACGTGATCTTCCTGTCCGGGTTGGCGCCCCCCCTTGGGTTCGTGCCGTGGGGGAGATCTTCGTGGGCTATACTCGGCCTTGTCTCAGGATGGTAAGTTGGTGGTTGAAGTTATCCCTCTAGTGGTGTGGGGGCTGTGCTTTGGCAAAGTGGGTGGGGTTATATCCTTCCTGTTTGGCCCTGTCTGGGGGTATCATCGGATGGGGCCACAGTGTCTCCTGACCCCTCCTGTCTCAGCCTCCAGTATTTATGCTGCAGTAGTTTATGTGTCGGGGGGCTAGGGTCAGTTTGTTATATCTGGAGTACTTCTCCTGTCTTATCCGGTGTCCTGTGTGAATTTAAGTATGCTCTCTCTAATTCTCTCTTTCTCTCTTTCTTTCTCTCTCTCGGAGGACCTGAGCCCTAGGACCATGACTCAGGACTACCTGGCATGATGACTCCTTGCTGTCCCCAGTCCACCTGGCCGTGCTGCTGCTCCAGTTTCAACTGATCTGCCTGCGGCTATGGAACCCTGACCTGTTCACCGGACGTGCTACCTGTCCCAGACATGATCGGCTATGAAAAGCCAACTGACATTTACTCCTGAGGTGCTGACTTGCTGCACCCTCGACAACTACTGTGATTATTATTATTTGACCATGATGGTCATGTATGAACATTTGAACATCTTGGCCATGTTCTGTTATAATCTCCACCCGGCACAGCCAGAAGAGGACTGGCCACCCCTCATAGCCTGGTTCCTCTCTAGGTTTCTTCCTAGGTTTTGGCCTTTCTAGGGAGTTTTTCCTAGCCACCGTGCTTCTACACCTGCATTGCTTGCTGTTTGGGGTTTTAGGCTGGGTTTCTGTACAGCACGTTGAGATATCAGCTGATGTAAGAAAGGCTATATAAATACATTTGATTTGATTTGATTTGCCATGACTACAAGGTCCGATAGGAATTCAGGGAACTCAGTGAGGAACACTGTATATGGCCCAGGAGGCCTGTAAACAGTAGCTATAAAAAGTGATTGAGTAGGCTGCATAGATTTCATGACTTTGGCACTTTGGCACTGACGGAAACATGGATTACCACTGACAACACTGCTACTCCTACTGCTCTCGCCTCGTCTGCCCACGTGTTCTCGCACACCCCGAGAGCTTCTGGTCAGCGGGGCGGTGGCACTGGGATCCTCATCTCTCCCAAGTGGACATTCTCTCTTTCTCCCCTGACCCATCTGTCTATCGCCTCCTTTGAATTTCATGCTGTCACAGTTACCAGCCCTTTCAAGCTTAACATCCTTATCATTTATCGCCCTCCAGGTTCCCTTGGAGAGTTCATCAATGAGCTTGACGCCCTGATAAGTTCCTTTCCTGAGGATGGCTCACCTCTCACAGTTCTGGGTGACTTTAACCTCCCCACGTCTACCTTTGACTCATTCCTCTCTGCCTCCTTCTTTCCACTCCTCTCCTCTTTTGACCTCACCCTCTCACCTTCCCCCCCTACTCACAAGGCAGGCAATACGCTTGACCTCATCTTTACTAGATGCTGTTCTTCCACTAATCTCACTGCAACTCCCCTCCAAGTCTCCGACCACTACCTTGTATCCTTTTCCCTCTCGCTCTCATCTAACACTTCCCACACTGCCCCTACTCGGATGCTATCGCGCCGTCCCAACCTTCGCTCTCTCTCCCCCGCTACTCTCTCCTCTTCCATCCTATCATCTCTTCCCTCTGCTCAAACCTTCTCCAACCTATCTCCTGATTCTGCCTCCTCAACCCTCCTCTCCTCCCTTTCTGCATCCTTTGACTCTCTATGTCCCCTATCCTCCAGGCCGGCTCGGTCCTCCCCTCCTGCTCCGTGGCTCGACGACTCACTGCGAGCTCACAGAACAGGGCTCCGGGCAGCCGAGCGGAAATGGAGGAAAACTCGCCTCCCTGCGGACCTGGCATCCTTTCACTCCCTCCTCTCTACATTCTCCTCTTCTGTCTCTGCTGCTAAAGCCACTTTCTACCACTCTAAATTCCAAGCATCTGCCTCTAACCCTAGGAAGCTCTTTGCCACCTTCTCCTCCCTCCTGAATCCTCCTCCCCCTCCTCCCCCCTCCTCCCTCTCTGCGGATGACTTCGTCAACCATTTTGAAAAGAAGGTCGACGACATCCGATCCTCGTTTGCTAAGTCAAACGACACCGCTGGTTCTGCTCACACTGCCCTACCCTGTGCTTTGACCTCTTTCTCCCCTCTCTCTCCAGATGAAATCTCGCGTCTTGTGACGGCCGGCCGCCCAACAACCTGCCCGCTTGACCCTATCCCCTCCTCTCTTCTCCAGACCATTTCCGGAGACCTTCTCCCTTACCTCACCTCGCTCATCAACTCATCCTTGACCGCTGGCTACGTCCCTTCCGTCTTCAAGAGAGCGAGAGTTGCACCCCTTCTGAAAAAACCTACACTCGATCCCTCCGATGTCAACAACTACAGACCAGTATCCCTTCTTTCTTTTCTCTCCAAAACTCTTGAACGTGCCGTCCTTGGCCAGCTCTCCTGCTATCTCTCTCAGAATGACCTTCTTGATCCAAATCAGTCAGGTTTCAAGACTAGTCATTCAACTGAGACTGCTCTTCTCTGTGTCACGGAGGCGCTCCGCACTGCTAAAGCTAACTCTCTCTCCTCTGCTCTCATCCTTCTAGACCTATCGGCTGCCTTTGATACTGTGAACCATCAGATCCTCCTCTCCACCCTCTCCGAGCTGGGCATCTCCGGCGCGGCCCACGCTTGGATTGCGTCCTACCTGACAGGTCGCTCCTACCAGGTGGCGTGGCGAGAATCTGTCTCCGCACCACGTGCTCTCACCACTGGTGTCCCCCAGGGCTCTGTTCTAGGCCCTCTCCTATTCTCGCTATACACCAAGTCACTTGGCTCTGTCATATCCTCACATGGTCTCTCCTATCATTGCTATGCAGACGACACACAATTAATCTTCTCCTTTCCCCCCTCTGATAACCAGGTGGCGAATCGCATCTCTGCATGTCTGGCAGACATATCAGTGTGGATGACGGATCACCACCTCAAGCTGAACCTCGGCAAGACGGAGCTGCTCTTCCTCCCGGGGAAGGACTGCCCGTTCCATGATCTCGCCATCACGGTTGACAACTCCATTGTGTCCTCCTCCCAGAGTGCTAAGAACCTTGGCGTGATCCTGGACAACACCCTGTCGTTCTCAACTCACATCAAGGCGGTGACCCGTTCCTGTAGGTTCATGCTCTACAACATTCGCAGAGTACGACCCTGCCTCACACAGGAAGCGGCGCAGGTCCTAATCCAGGCACTTGTCATCTCCCGTCTGGATTACTGCAACTCGCTGTTGGCTGGGCTCCCTGCCTGTGCCATTAAACCCCTACAACTCATCCAGAACGCCGCAGCCCGTCTGGTGTTCAACCTTCCCAAGTTCTCTCACGTCACCCCGCTCCTCCGCTCTCTCCACTGGCTTCCAGTTGAAGCTCGCATCCGCTACAAGACCATGGTGCTTGCCTACGGAGCTGTGAGGGGAACGGCACCTCCGTACCTTCAGGCTCTGATCAGGCCCTACACCCAAACAAGGGCACTGCGTTCATCCACCTCTGGCCTGCTCGCCTCCCTACCTCTGAGGAAGTACAGTTCCCGCTCAGCCCAGTCAAAACTGTTCGCTGCTCTGGCACCCCAATGGTGGAACAAACTCCCTCACGACGCCAGGTCAGCGGAGTCAATCACCACCTTCCGGAGACACCTGAAACCCCACCTCTTTAAGGAATACCTAGGATAGGATAAAGTAATCCTTCTAACCCCCCCCCCCCCCCTTAAAAGAGTGAGATGCACTATTGTAAAGTGGTTGTTCCACTGGATATCATAAGGTGAATGCACCAATTTGTAAGTCGCTCTGGATAAGAGCGTCTGCTAAATGACTTAAATGTAAATGTAAATGTAAAATGACTAGAAGCTCAAAAGACGAAAACGCAGTCGTTTTTTTTTGTGTTTTGAAATTTGCTATCGAGAATGTTAGCAACACCTCCACTTTTGCGAGATGCAAGGGGGATATGGTCACTAGTGTAACCAGGAGGTGAGGCCTCATTTAACATAGTAAATTCATCAGGCTTAAGCCATGTTTCAGTCAGGCCAATCACATCAATATTATATTCAGTGATTAGTTCATTGACTATAACTGCTTTGGAAGTGAGGGATCTAACATTAAGTAGCCCTATTTTGAGATGTGAGATATCACAATCTCTTTCAATAATGACAGGAATGGAGGAGGTCTTTATTCCAGTGGGATTGCTAAGGCGAACACCGCCATGTTTAGTTTTGCCCAACCTAGATCAAGGCACAGACACGGTCTCAATGGGGATAGCTGAGCTGACTACACTGACTGTGCTAGTGGCAGACTCCACTAAAATGGCAGGCTGGCAAACAGCCTGCTGACTGGCCTGTACCCTATGCCAGGCCTGCACCCTATCTCATTGTGGAGCTAGGTTAGTTAGAGCCCTGTCTATGTTCGTAGATAAGATGAGAGCACCCCTCCAGCTAGGATGGAGTCCATCACTCCTCGGCAGGCCAGGCTTGGTCCTGTTTGTGGGTGAGTCCCAGAAAGAGTGCCAATTTACTACAAATTCTATATTTTGTGAGGGGCAAAAAACAGTTTTCAACCGGCGATTGAGTTGTGAGACTCTGCTGTAGAGCTCAGGGGACCAGAGACAATTACTCGATGTTGACATCTTTCTAGCTGATTTACACACTGAAGCTATGTTGCGCTTGGTGACCTCTGACTGTTTCATCCTAACATTGTTGGTGCCGACGTGGATAACAATATACCTATACGCTCCACACTCACCAGTTTTAGCCTTAGCCAGCACCATCTTCAGATTAGCCTTAACGTCGGTAGCCCTGCCCCCTGGTAAACAGTGTATGATCGCTGGATGATTCGTTTTAAGTCTAATACTGTGGGTAATGGAGTCGCCAATGACTAGGGTTTTCAATTTGTCAGAGCTAATGGTGGGAGGCTAAGGCGTCTCAGACCCCGGAACGGGAGGAGAGACCAGAGAAGGCTCGGCCTCTGACCCATTGCTTATTGGGGAGAACCGGTTGAAAGTTCTGTTGGCTGAATGAGCGACACCGGTTGAGCATTCCTACAGCATTTCCCTCCAGAAGCCATGAGAAAATTGTCCAGCTGCGGGGACCGTGCGAGGGAATTTGTACTAACGTTACTATCTGTACCTATTGGACCTATTGGTGGCACAGACGCTGTTTCATCCTTTCCTACACCTAAATTACCCTTGCCTAGCGATTGCGTTTGCAGCATGGCTATCCTCGCCATAAGGCGATCGTTCTCCTGTATATTATCGTTCTCCTGTATATTATGAGTACAGCGACTGCAATTAGAAGGCATAATGTTAATGTTACTAATGTTACTTAGCTTCGGCTGGTGGAGGTCCTGACGCACCACGAACATATAATGCGTCCGGGGTGAAAAGGTTGAGTGACTAAGTTGAGCGAATGGGAAAAAATGTAAATATAAAACGGTAATTAAAAAATAAAAACCGTAAAGTTGGCAGGTAGCAAAGTAAGGTTAGCAACAAACCGCACAGCAACACATCAACAAGTCTACAACTTGTACCTGATTGATTAATTAAGGTTATAATTAATAGACATTTTTTGAAGGGGCTGATACATGTTTCATAAGGGAAAATCAAATCTCAAATGTCAAAGTGGAAATTACAAACTTCAGAAGCCTTTTTAAAACTCAAATGCACTTCAAGTTTTACATTTCCCAAACAGCGACAAGTCATACATGTGTTGAACTGTAGTTAACATCCTGTTCTTCTAGCTTCACAGGAAGTGGCCTCAGGCCCGGCTTCCAGTAGTTCACCTCTGAGGCAAGTATGCAGTGGCTATGTCTTAGTATAGCTCTTAGGCGAAATTCTACTAAATGAAAAGGGTAACACAAGGAGATATTTTTCCCCCTGACATGTAAATCTAATATTCCCATTACCATTAATGTTTTACCCAAATAGTTATTCATGTTTAATTGAGCGATAATTAAGCATTGTTCAGGGCTCTTGGAAGTGAGCGTTTTATGATTTTGTGAAGTTGCATATTGAAGTAATAAACCATGTGTCAAACTCATTCCATGGAGAGCCGAGTGTCTGCAGGTTTTCACTCCTCCCTTGTACTTGATTGATTAATTAAGGTCAAGTTCACTAATTAGTAAAGAACCCCTCATCTGGTTGTCTAGGTCTTGACTGAAGGGAAAAAACAAAAACCTGCAGACACTAGACCCTTCATGGAATGAGTTTGACACCCCTGTATTAAACCAAACTATGAAATTGTGCAAAAAATACCAATCTGGATCATTTCTGTTACAGAAGTCTTTCCTGTCCAAAGCTTAAAAGATAACAGGGCCTGATTCCAAAGGTTACATTTCATCCCAGAATGTGACCCTGATTACTTTGGCCCCATCCATAAACAACCCAAGCCCCTATCTAAAAGACATATTAGACATACCTGTCCAATCCTTTCAGATCCAGACCATGTCTCCATGTTATATCTGGTCTCTGAGTCAGGCCTGCAGTCTAAAACCCTGTTTATACCTGGCGCTAACATGGGTCCTGTGTCCTGATCTTGTCCACATTCTGATTGTGCCCACATTTTCAGAAATGTGTCTACACATGGTATTAAAACGTGTCTCTTATCTGTCCACTGTGTCTGAATTGTGACCAGATTTTCTGGTCCCCCTTTATGCTAAATGTTTCACTGCTGTTCTTTCCTAATTATATTTATTTTAACCACTTACACTCATGGAAATTGGCCTATATGGATAGGGCTAAATTGAAATGTTTCTTACAGAATAAATATGGAAAGCATATGCATAACCATGGTAGCAATTAAATTAATGGATATTATGGGGAAATTACTAGACTAAAGGCGAGGACAACAGTTCACCTGACACAAGACTGAATCTAAACATTACAATGTTGATTTTATGTACATATTACATTTACTGTACTTTTCGCCACATTTGTTTTTTTAACGAAATCTGAAAATACTCTGGATACATTCAATAACATTATAAGAATATCCTTGGAAAATGTAGGGTAGGTACAACATAAGACAAATAAATGATAAGGGTTTGAGAGGTCTAAGTGCTGTTTCCAAGTGGCCACACGCCTCTCCATAGTGTGCACAGGTCCTAAGTAA
Organism: Salvelinus alpinus; assembly: GCF_045679555.1. Lineage (NCBI taxonomy): Eukaryota > Metazoa > Chordata > Actinopteri > Salmoniformes > Salmonidae > Salvelinus > Salvelinus alpinus. The sequence goes on along the minus strand of NC_092102.1, from coordinate 27,926,833 downwards.
TTTTAATGCACTTTTATGATTTAAAGAAGAGTCTAGCTGTGCTGTTGATGAACTAGAGCTAGCACACTTGTAGTTGTTTTGTTTGGAGCACAGGCATGTATCCCCGCCTTTACACAATTACTGTTGTTGTATACGCAATCCAAAAACGGTCCATTATAAATCGCAATCTGGGTCAGGTGGTCAACATGACTATCTAAATTACAAAATACTATCTTACAGTGTTAGGTTTTCATGAGGCAATTCAGAGAAGCAGATCATAATTTTGGTGTGCATAGAATGGAGTCATGAGTGCATTCAGATGCATGGTCCGCGACAAACTTCCTTCACAATACAACAAACATAGGCTCATTCTGTTCAGGATAACCCAGGGTATAATGACATGTCATCTTGTAAATGTACATCAAACATAGTGATCGTAAACGTTGACACTGTATATTACATGAGTTTTATGATATGGAAATGTGAAATGCACATTTGGATTCACGGGTGTTTGGCTTGCTTGTATGACATCAAAGCGATATTTATTATAGTCCTCAACGTCTCATCTTTCAAAATACATTGAGTCCTTGTAATCCTTCACTCAGACAATTTTTTGCTAAAAGTAACCCAATTAGCGGGAGGGATGGGAGCAACTTCTTGTCGCGCGCAGTGTTCAAGTTCAGAACGGCTGTCAATCAAAACCCATACAGACCCGTGAAGCAGAGACCCTGAGCTCTGATGTCATGTATAGTATGTTACTCTATAGCCACTGTGTTCCAATTTAGGCACTTATCAGCGTCAGAATCTGCCATTTTCAACCCATACACGGGTACGAGTGTAAAGGGCTATGACACCTATCAATGATTTTAGAGGGCGGGGCAATGATAATTTAAATGGTTTCACTGTCCAGATCCATCTACACGTGTAAGACTTCCAGACACAATGCATGTCTGACTACCTCTGGAGGTCTTCAAGAATATCTGATCACAATCAGATCACAATTCGTCTTTTAATTGTCTACACCTGCTTACAAAATTGGACATAATCAGAATGTAGACAAGATCAGGAGAAAGGAAACATGCAAGCGGCAGGTATGAACTAGCCTTAGGTTGTCATGGGGACTTACCACACATCTCTGGCCCAGGAGCTCCACTACAGCCTCTTTATACTGGTTGCTCAGAAGGACGGCGAGGTTGTTCTCCTACATCCTCGACTTTGATGCCCGACTCATTGCTCCACACAGGCCAGATAGGGGTCTTTAAGTTCAGATACAGCTTATGAGGCTCCTCAAACTTCTGAACGCTTGTGAGGTAGAAGCGGAGACATGTATCTAAAGCGAGGACTTCCTTGACTTTAGAGCAAAACCGCAGGAGAGAGCAGGAAGTACAGCGACCATAGTTGATTGTTCTTCCTCTGAATCGGGAATCTCTCTGAACATTGTTGTGAGGGCAGCAGTGGTGCTGTTGATCAGCCTTTGTTTTGTTAGATCAATGGTTGTGGGGTGTTTAGTGTCTGTCTTATAAGAATGTAGTGTACTGATGGTGCACTCGTATAAAACAGATAAAACCTGTAGGTAATGGAGGCTGTAGTAAGTGTCTGTACACTATTCTTCAGTTAGCAGCCTGGCTTATTCTGTGTACCGCATACAGTGCCTTCAGAAAGTATTCATACCCTTTGACTTATTTCACATTTTGTTGTGTTACATCCTGAATTCAAAATGTATTAAATTGATTTCGTTTTTTCACCTATTTACACACAATTCCTCATAATAACAAAGTGAAAACAAGTTTTTAGAAATTTTAGCACTCTATTAGTGCACACAGAGTGAGTCCATGCAACTTATTATGTGACTTGTTAAGCACATTTTTTACTCTTGAACTTATTTAGGCTTGCCATAACAAATAAGAAAGGGGTAGAATACTTACTGACTCAATTCATTTGTAAACATTTAAGAAAATATAATATCACTTTGACATTATGGGTTATTGTGTGTAGGCCAATGACACAAAATAACAATTTAATCAATTTTAAATTCAGGCTGTAACACAACAAAATGTGTAAAAGGTCAAGGGGTGTGAATTCTTTCTGAATACATTGTAGTTAATTGAATTGGCCATATGTATGAAATCTTAGAGGAACTCCAGCCTTCCTGATTTTTGCTACAGTTCTTATGGAAATTCTGAAATATGGGGCTGGTTTGTGAGAAGTAGTCATATTGGGGCCGATTCAGACTGAAAATTATGCCTTTCCTATGCACAACTTTCCTACGCACTTCTCAGTATTTGGTGTTCAGACTTATTCAGTCGTGTAACGCTCTCTGTAAGTGTTGCTACCTTGCGCGCTCTGAATACATTTAATTAATCCGATGAAAACCCTCCCACTTGCTGGACAACAGATTTTCTCATGGAGTTTTCATTCAATAGGGTTTTCCGTACATTTGTCTTAAGCCATCCCTTTCAATACAGTGTACCTTTCAGTTATTTTGTGAATGTTGTGAAAAGTAAAAGACACAGAACATGCAGATCACAGTAAAGACATTTCTCGATAAATACTGACAACCATTCATATTTATTGAAAATAAATCATAGACAATAGTGCCATGTCATACACAAAATGTGCTTACCTTTTTGTAACAATTTCTTCAAGACACTCAGCCTTGTCCTTCCTAAACATTAATTCAGCAGGATTCTGAAATCCTCTTGCTTCCCAATATTTGACCTTATTCAATAGTTTTACCTAAGCACATGCTGCATTGCATGACTGACTATCTGGACAGACTGCCCAGCAAACCAAAATTGGTTCTGTGAACATTCCCAAAACATTAATTAGTTTGCCCTGAAAGTTCTAATGACACTTAAACTATCCAGTTGTGCTCATGATTATATATTTTTATAAAACATTCCCCTGATGATGCAAGAACATTTTGTTATTAAACTACCTGGAAACCTAATTAGAACCTAAGGAGAATGTTTTTTGGTGGTTGCTACAGATGTTGTGCACAACATTTTAGTGAATGTTAGGAGAACATTCCAAGGATATTTCATCAAAGAAAATGTAATTTTTGGGGGGGGATGTTTTCATCCTAATGTTATATAAAACCCGAACTAGAAATGAATGGGAATGTTAGCTAATGTCCTGGGAATGTTCCCGGTGTGCTATGTGTACTGTATTTGTCAAATAAGACACAGCTGAATGCCATCATTCAGTTTTTATGGAACTTGCTTCTTCATTTTTGCCTTATTGCTTTGTTGGATTTTAAGTATACATAGAAACTATTGCAGACTACCTGGGTCGTTCCACTAATTTGCAGCCTTTTGAGAAGTGTAACTTTGTCCAAAAAAACATTCAATTTTTGTCATAAAGAGCACGTTCAACTTCATAAGAAACACATTTTCCCATCTCAAGAGGTTTTTAAAGACTATAGTAAGTGCCAAATAAAGTAACAGGGTTGACGATTTCATCTTAAATCAGCCATAAATCCCCTCGTGACAGGGGGAATGGAAGCTTGTTGTGTGCAACAGGAAGTGGTAATTGAATGTCTGTCTATCTATGGGTAACAGGGTTGGCTTGTTATGCTCGATCCGCTCAGTTTTCCATCACAAAATGGCCAAAAAGAGTAGAACCACCTCACCTGCTTTTACACTATGATTTGACTATTAGATGTACAATGTTTCTTTTGATTTTCTTTTTTTTTAAAGGAATAGTTTCACCATATTTAAACGAGAGTTCTGTTCACGTAACAGGGATGACATTAAAATAAGGGAAAGATGTATGAATCACTAATCACATTAAATAAGTAATAGTCTTCAGACATGACTTTGTCAAAGCAACAAAATAACTAGGGCTTTACAATGATGGTGAAAAGTTGGAGAAATGTTGAGGTTAAGTGAGTTAAAGTCTTCCTAGAAGTGCATAAAGTCTTAATTCATATAATTTCGTTTTTATTTATTGAATTCTCCATGTGGTCTATATTAAAGGGCACTCCATGTTGTCTATATTAAAAAGCACTTCGTGTAATATAACATGCTTTTAAAATTCAATATTGGTGCATAATTTGAACTTAAAATATCAAAGGGATGCAAAAGGCACTCTTTTCGTGGGAACAACCCACCTATTTCAATAGCACCAGCATAAGAAATGTCACAAATGAAGAAAATATGATAATTAAATTGTTCAAATTATTTTGGGTTCACTTCCCAGTTGTTTTGATCTCTTGATGTGTTTAGAAATGTGTGATTTAATTGTTCAGAATATTGTGGTGAAGATGGATACCGAATTGAAACCATACTGTCCAGCATATTTAAAAGCCAAACTTGCAATAACTTGAAGACACTGATTCTGCAGAATGATTCTTATAGAGATACAGAAAGGAATGACTGCTCCTGCACCTTAAAGACTGCTGTGAACAGAGTCATTGAACACTGGTCATTATAATAATGTTTAAATACTGTTTTTGTCACGCCCTGGCCTTAGTTATCTTTGTTTTTCTTTATTATTTTAGTTAGGTCAGGGTGTGACATGGGGGATGTTTGTGTGTTTTTGTCTCGTCTAGGGTGTTTGTATTGTCTAGGGGGTGTTTGTAGAGTTCATGGGGTTGTGTTCAGTGTAGGTGTTTATGTAAGTCTATGGTTGCCTAGATTGGTTCTCAATTAGAGACAGCTGTCTATCGTTGTCTCTGATTGGGAGCCATTTTTAGGCAGCCATAGTCATTAGGTAGGTTGTGGGTAATTGTCTATGTGTAAAGTTGCCAGTGTCTGCACTTATTTGTTTTGTATAGCTTCACGTTTTGTTAGTTTGTAAAAGTGTTTGTTTCGTCTTCATTAAAAAGGAAGATGTATTGTTATTACGCTGCGCCTTGGTCCTCCTCTCTTTCTCCTAACGACGATCGTGACAGTTTTACTCACTTTATATGTACATGTATGTACAATTTATATGTATATACTGTATTCTAGTCATGGCTCATCATATATAGCTACTGCTGTACACACTTTTTCTATTCATATACTGTCTTTAAACACATTTACATACATATACAGTACCAGTCAAAAGTTCGGGCACACCTACTCATTCCAGGGTTTTTCTTTATTTTTACTATTTTCTACATTGTAATAGTGAAGATATAAAAACTATGAAATAACACATATGGAATCATGTAGTAACCAAAAAAGTGTTAAACAAATCAAAATATATTTTAGATTTTAGATTCTTCAAAGTAGCCACCCTTTGCCTTGATGACAGCTTTGCACACTCGTGGCATTCTCTTAACCAGCTTCATGAGGTAGTCAACTGGAATGCATTTCAATTAACAGGTGTGCCTTGTTAAAAGTTAATTTGTGGAATTTCTTTCCTTCTTAATGCTTTTGAGCCCATCAGTTGTGTTGTGACAAGGTAGGGGTGGTATACAGAAGAAAGCCCTATTTGGTAAAAGACCAAGTCCATATTATAGCAAGAACAGCTCAAATAAGCAAGGAGAAATTACAGTCTATCATTATTTAAGACATGAAGGTCAGTCAATGCGGAACATTTCAAGAACTTTGAAAGTTTCTTCAAGTGCAGTCGCAAAAACCATCAAGCACTCTGATGAAACTGGCTCTCATGAGGACCACCACAGGAAAGGAAGACCCAGAGTTACCTCTGCTGCAGAGGATAAGTTCATTAGAGTTACCAGCCTCAGAAATTGCAACCCAAATAAATGCTTCACAGAGTTCAAGTAACAGACACATCTCAAAATCAACTGTTCAGATGAGACTATGAGAATCAGGGCTTCATGGTCGAATTGCTGCAAAGAAACCACTACTAAAGGACACCAATAAGAAGAAGAGACTAAGTTGGGCCAAGAAACACAAGCAATGGACATTAGACAGGGGGAAATATGTAATTTGGTCTGTTGAGTCCAAATTTTAGATTTTGGGTTCAAACGGCTGTGTCTTTATGAGACGCGGAGTGGTTCCCACCGTGAAGCATGGAGGAGGAGGTGTGATGGTGTGGGTGCATTGCTGGTGACACTGTCAGTGATTTATTTAGAATTCAAGGCACACTTAACCAGCATGGCTACCACAACATTCTGCAGCGATACGCCATCCCACCTGGTTTGCGCTTAGTGGGACTATCATCTGTTTTTCAACAGGACAATGACCCAACACACCTCCAGGCTGTGTAAGGGCTATTTGACCAAGAAGGAGAGTGATGGAATGGAGCATCAGATTACCTGGCCTCCACAATCACCCGACGTCAACCCAATTGAGATGATTTGGGATGAGTTGGACCGCAGAGTGAAGGAAAAGCAGCCAACAAGTGCTCAGCATATGTGGGAACTCCTTCAAGACTGTTGGAAAAACTTTCCAGGTGAAGCTGGTTGAGATTATGCCAAGAGTGTGCAAAGCTGTCATCAAGACTACTTTGAAGATTCTAAAATCTAAAATATATTTTGATTTGTTTAACACTTTTTTGGTTACTACATGATTCCATATGTGTTATTTCATAGTTTTGATGTCTTCACTATTGTTCTACAATGTAGTAAATCGTTTTTTTAAAATTGAATGAGTAGGTGTGTCCAAACTTTTGACTGGCACTGTATATTTATTTATATTCCGGACTCTGACATTACTCATTCTCATATTGTTCGTTTTGATATGTTTAGCCTTTTTTAAATAGTTGAAACAGATTTTTCCTGCAATTTACAACCATAATATTTATGCTTAATTCTGTGTGGGGGAAAATGTGTATGTTTTTCTGCATATCTAAGCATACCTCTTGAGCTGTTTTTTTAAGAAATGAAATATGCTTCTCTCCATATCTGCTAAATCTGGGTAAAAGATGGAAAGGAATGTGAGTCTTATTCAGTACAATGAGTTATTGCTTGCTTTTTTAAAGGTCTACCAACCTTGCCAGCAGGCATACCAGTTAAGCTATTTAGACAAGCTAGCTAATCTAACTAGCTAGTTATAAGTGTAGGACATGGGGAACCTATATGGGCTAGCTAAAGCCAATAAAATTGCTAAGTGGCTGGTAGTATTACAAAAAAGCAACAACAACAACAATAAAACCATTTTTAAACAGGACAAATCTGAGGGCACACACCTCTGGTTATTGTACTGCTAGATATTGCTGCATAGTTGGAGCTAGAAGCTTAAGCATTTCACTGCACCTGTGATAACATCTGCAAAACTGTGTACGTGAACAATAAACTTTGATTTGATAACTGGAAAAGGTGAGTAAATACATTACTTGGCATCAAGCAACATGGTAAAATTTAAATAGTTAGACCATGCTGAAAAGTGATTGATTTATCATTAGTGGCTCATTTCGTTTTTAAATGGTCTGCAGCTACTGAGAAATACTGTACACTACCAGTCAATTACCTCAAGAAATTTAGCTGAAATTACGTTCAATAAACAAATCTACGGATAGTGAAGTAGGTTTCGGAAGTGACATAAAAGTAAATCCATTTTAGAATAACATTTTCTTCTCTTCTCCTTAAAGCTGGTTGATTAAACCACTGTTGATATTTGATCAAGAAACAACAGTGGGGTGAATTGTTTGGCAGTTGGGTAGCGAGGGAAGCTTGACAGTTCAAGAGATCCAGTCTCTTTGTATAGAGAAAATTAACCCCTCCCATCTTCTTCTATCTCTGTCACTTTTGTTTTACACCAGATGCTCTTCATTCGAGGTACTAGCTTAATGGCTTTTGACGCACGCAGCAAGTAGTGGTTTAGGGGTTTCCATGGGCAACACCCTCATCAGCACCTCTGACACTGCCTGGGTGACATCTCTGACTAGAACTTCTTCCACAAAGAAAGTGACATCACTGGGTTCCTCAAAGACTAGCCTCCATGGAAGAGTAGCATGTCCTTTTGATGTGAATTGGTGGGTAAACGGTCTTGATGATGAAGACTCATGATGATGTGGGTCCAGCCTTTTGACCGTGTTTGATCTTCCTCACAATCCAGACGTGATCAAGAAGTGGCACGGCGACAGGGCATGCTGCTGTGGCGTTTGGACCCCTACGTCAACGGATGTGCTCTAATGGCTACCTCCAGCTCGTTTCTCTCCGGTCGTCCAATCGATGATGATGAACGTCAGACTCATTGACATGAAGATGAAGCCCATGGCTGTAAAACAGGCAGCCTGAAACCAGCCAGAGAAAGAGTTGTTGGAATTCACCTTACAGTCATGAATGTAAAAAAAATAATATCTTGACACAAACCGGGGTTTCGGAAGTTCTTTCCAGAACCCATTGTGATACCACCCAAACACTCCGAAAACCTGAGGATTGTGTAGAGAGTTTTAATAAATATGTCTAGACAATGGCAGGAAAATGAATGTCATGTGAAAACCTACCGTGATCTTTGGTCTTGACTTCATTGGTTCTTGTTCGGTGGGAACAATGCGGAGGTAGAATAATCCTGGGAGGATGAAGATCAGACTAGGTGCAGTGGTGGCCCCTGGACAGCCAAATGAGACAATGAGTTAGTCCTCTGGTCAGTACTCTTGTATGAGACATATGTAATGTAATTCCATGTAATGTAAACTGTCCTTCCTGTAGTGTTAAGGGTGATGATGAGACATGGCATGTCAGGTTGATTGGTGAGTATGTAGAGAAAAAGCATCTGAGGCTGGATGGCAAGAACTGTTGTAGCCTATACTCATGAGCATATGAGTGCTTTTTTTTCGGAGTCTCACCAATGATGCCAAAGATGTCTCGGATATTGGGCACAAGGATTACAAGAACGTTGACCACGAAGAGGAGACACAGGGCAATGGTGATGTGGCGTGCCCAGTGGAATGATTTCTCTGGGAACAGGAGCTGGAGAATGGCTCTGCGAATCTGGAGAGAAAGAGGACTCAGGGGAGTATCTACAGTGAAACTTGCAACATGGCTGTCGAGTGTCAGTTATAAGGTATGTTTAAAGTCAATCAACCTAAACTAAAGACCCAATTGATGAAATTACATTCCATACACTTTCCTACCAATACCAACTCTGGGTTAAACAGAGATTATAGGATGTACTGTACAAGCCAGCATCAGTTATTCTAAGCATAATAACGGATGTAGCTTAACATTCAGTAGCTTAACATTTAGAGAGAAATTGATATATACAGTATCTAGGCTATGTTGGTTTTGAAATGCAAACAATATTTGAAATGAAAACCATTGGAAGCGTCCTTAGAAATACAGTAATAATAGCAGGGGTTCCCAAACTTTTTGCGGCCGGGGACCTCTTTTGTGATAGCAAATTCATCAGGGACCCCCTTAAAATCAGAACATAACTCCGACTTTAGAGTGCGATAAAAATAGCATTCCGGGCTAACCAAGCCTCGGACCCTGGGAAATAACATTTTAAAGGCACCCCTCTTCGCATCGGAGAGAAAACTGAGGAGTTTTCAAGGTAATTTCCTGCAATTCTACACATTTTCCCATGGGGCAGAGAGACAATTTTGCAGGTTTAAAGCTTAAACTACAGTGCATTTATGTTTAAAATGACAATTTTACGAAATACAAGAAACTTGAGTTGAAAACTGGACCATTGATGGAGTACTGTGGATCCCTGTGAGCCTCCCAGGCCCAACTGTGCATCTAAGGGTAGCCTATATTGTAGATTAATAATATTGCAGTGTATTGTATTGTATTGTATTGCCCTCTAAACTTGTTTCACAGACCCATTAGCCAAATTTGTTTCATCTGTTGTTGCTAGCAATATTTATTTAGAATAAAAAGAGATCTTGGCACAGAACCCCCTGTAGTACCTCCACGGACCCCCAGGGTGGTTCCCAGTTCAGGAACCACTGAATTAGAGTACGTAATTAGAGCTAATGAGAGGAGGCTCTTACAGGAAAGAGGACCACAGGGACAGTAAGGGTGACTGCCACCAGCACGGCCACACGCACACACAGGATCAGGGTGTCCAGAGGGTCCACTTTGCTGTAGGTGTGCAGGAGCTCAGATTCCGTGTTCACTACATAAATATATATATGCACACACACACAAATTGAGTATCTTTTGATATTCTGAAATCAACATTTCTTTCTGTAGCGTGAATACGACTAAAGCCGTCTTGAAGCCCTGATCTTACCGTAGAAGGTGAGGTAACCAAAGATGGCAGTGAGGAGGTACATGACAAACATGCCCATGATGGACACATTAGCAATACCCTGCATGCGCCTCTTCGTTGCGCTTTGGTGGAAAGAAAGCAGTTTTTTTGTCTATTAATGAGGTAGAGGGATTACACTACTAATGTTACATTTATTATATTAAAAATGTCCCTTGATTTAATCAAAAGCCAACAGGTGTAGGTACATGTGTACAGTTGAAGTCGGAAGTTTACATACACCTTAGCCAAATAAACTGAGTTTAAATGTTTCACAATTCTTGACATTTAATCCTAGTAAAAATACCCTGTCTTTGGTCAGTTAGGATCACCACTTTATTATAAGAATGTGAAATGTCAGAATAATAGTAGTGAGAAGGATTTATTTCAGCTTTTATTTCTTTCATCACATTCCCAGTGGGTCAGAAGTTTACATACACTCAATTAGTATTTGGTAGCGTTGCCTTTAAATTGTTTAACTTGGGTCAAATGTCTTGGGTAGCCTTCCACAAGCTTCCCACAATAAGTTGAATGAAATTTGGCCCATTCCTCCTGACAGAGCTGGTGTAACTGAGTCAGGTTTGTAGGCCTCCTTGCTTGCACACGCTTTTTCAGTTCTGCCCACAAATGTTCTATGGGATTGAGGTCAGGGCTTTGTGATGGCCACTCTAATACCTTAACTTTGTTGTCCTTAAGCAATTGTGCCACAACTTTGGAAGTATGCTTGGGGTCATTGTCTATTTGGAAGACCAATTTGCGACCAAGCTTTAACTTCCTGACTGATGTCTTGAGATGTTGCTTCAATATATCCACATAATTTTCTTTTCTCATAAGTCCATCTATGTTGTGAAGTGCACCAGTCCCTCCTGCAGCAAAGCACCCCCACAACATGATGCTTCCACCCCCGTGCTTCACGGTTGGGATGGTGTTCTTCAGCTTGCAAGCCTCACCCTTTTTCCTCCAAACATAATGATGGTCATTATGGCCAAACAGTTCTATTTTTTTTTCATCAGACCAGAGGACATTTCTCCAAAAAGTACGATCTTTGTCCCCATGTGCAGCTGCAAACCGTTGTCTGGCTTTTTTATGCCGGTTTTGGAGCAGTGGCTTCTTCCTTGCTGAGCGGCCTTTCAGGTTATGTCGATATAGGACGTGTTTTACTGTGGATATAGATACTTTTGTACCGGTTTCCTCCAGCATCTTCACAAAGTCCTTTGCTGTTGTTCTGGGATTGATCTGCACTTTTCACACCAAAATACGTTCATCTCTAGGAGACAGAATGCATCTCCTTCCTGAGCGGTATGACAGCTGCGTGGTCCCATGGTGTTTATACTTGCATACTATTTTTTGTACAGATGAATGTTGTACCTTCAGGCATTTGGAAATTGCTCCCAAGGATGAACCAGACTTGTGGAGGTCTACCATTTTTCTTCTGAGGTCTTGGCTGATTTCTTTTGATTTTCCCATGATGTCAAGCAAAGAGGCACTGAGTTTGAAGGTAGGCCTTGAAATACATCCACAGGTACAATTCTCAATTGATGTCAATTAGCCTATCAGAAGCTTCTAAAGCCATGACATCATTTTCTGGAATTTTCCAAGCTGTTTAAAGGCACAGTCAACTTAGTGTATGTAAACGTCTGACCCACTGGAATTGTGATACAGTGAATTATAAGTGAAATAATCTGTCTGTAAACAATTGTTGGAAAAATTACTTGTGTCATGCACAAAGTAGATGTCCTAACCGACTTGCCAAAACTATAGTTTGTTAACAACTATAGTTTGTCAACCACTCCACTTTGTGGAGTGGTTGAAAAACGAGTTTTAATGACTCCAACCTAAGTGCATGTAATCTTCCGACTTCAACTGTATGTGTTGTAGTGCAATTTAGTATCGGTAAAGAAGGATAAAGGTTGTCATATCAACATGGTGATGTGTGAAGGGAACAAATTGGGTGTTCATATTGTTTTATGAACTTACTTTTTGAGTTCAGTGTAAATGGGAAGCACCTCAGGGTGACAAACAAAGGCGAACGCCAAGATGGGGATGGTATACGCCGTCTGGAAACCATATAAAGGATAAGTTAAATTAGCAGCATCGCACAAGGAGTGCTTGAGTAAACTCACAAGACCCTGTGGACATTTGTGCCACGCTGGTTCTGCTCTGCTTCAATACACATGGACAACCAGTTGCACTGGCTGTAACATGATATGTGCATGGATGCACAAAGTCATTAGCATATTGAATGACATGTGCTCCAACTGCAAATAGCTCCTAACCTTATGTGGTTGTATTGTAGCAGAGTAAGAACCTAAGAGCAGAGGTGATGTGGAATAAACACTAAAACATATATTTTAACCTCCTGGTTTATGGTGAACATTTTGCCTTCACACTGTCCCTCCTCTTCCATGGTGGTGTTGATAATTGTTGTGTGATTGCTGCCATTTGGCACCAGGGGGCAGGGGATGTTGAACTTCTTGTATATGACCTTGAGAGAGAGAGAAAGAGAGAGAGAAGCGAGAGGTAGAGAGGAGAGAGAGAGTGGTGAGATGTCAGCAGAAATATATCAATCCTCTATAGCTGACAACCATGATCACATTTTTTATTTATTTTTTATAACCTTTATTTAACAAGGCAAGTCAGTTAAGAACAAATTCTTATTTACAATGTGCGCCGCCCTATGGGACTCCCAATCACGGCCGTTTGTGATACAGCCTGGAATCGAACCAGGGTCTGTAGTGACGCCTCCAGCACTGAGATGCAGTGCCTTAGATCGCTGCGCCACTCGGGAGCCCTAGACATATCTCTAGTTAACTTGTGAATTCCTGTCCAAAGCCTCATTCATCCTTCTGCTTTTGCTAATTGATCAAGGTCAACGATAGAATTTGTCACATTAACAATGTACCTTTCTGCAGTAAGGCATTTTAAACAACAACATGCACAGTAGTGTAATCTAGGATTGTGCTCAAGTATTCAAGCAACATTGAACAGTTTCAAACATTTTAACTATAGTTTTAACATATTACAATATTAAAATAATAATTTGGCCAAATGTGGTTAATTTATGATGTTGCCCCCCTTTTTTCTTTGTATGTCAACATAATCAGACAATAACCTATTTCAGAAAGTTAACGTATCCATGTTCTTAGCTAATTTCACCATTGTACAACAAGGCCTGGCTGGCAGTGAGTATACGAAACAGGAGCTAACATGAAATGTCATGTGAGGTAGAGTGGCACAAGATATAAATATCTCCTCATAAATTGTCGAGGGCACATTAGTACCACAGTCTTTAGTCATGACTCATGCCCTAAACTGTTAACACATTTAACACATTAACAATGGTAAAGAATCACTAAAAACAGAGCATGGACAATGGAAGTCCAATCATCAGGAGGTGAAAAGCATATGCCGCATCAGAATATAATATTGAAATGTATGATTGCTTGTATAATATATATATATTGTCATATAATACAGTATAGACATCCATCATCAGATGTCATCAGAAAGTCACTCACCGAGGAAAGGAAAAAGACCATGCAGGTGAGGGAGAAGCCACTGGTGTAACCCAAATACCCTGCAAGATGCAACCAAGGATTGTTACTACAACAAAAACAACAACAAGCATCCCACATCCCAGCTGACAATGTTTGGTTTCCAGGACACGTCTGCTCCTGGCCTAAAATAGATCCTTAACAGAGCAGAGTCTATAGTCATCCAAATGTTTTGTTTTATGAATAAATAGGCGCTGACTGAAAGATTGACAGCCAGTGAGGTCATTAGCAGCCATGAGGAAAAGTCAAAGGTCATTATGAGGTCAGTCACATACCCAGTTGTCTCATCAGGGCAAGTGGGAGGATGACGCACACACTGACGATGATGATGAGGTAATTCCCATTCAGGAACCAATCTCTAATTTAAAACATTAACAAAAAACAAAAACGTAGTCAGACACAAAAGTTAATTACTTCTAGGTTCATTATGGCATGCAATGTAGACTATACTAGGAAACATACTGTTTAGGGGCAATTGATGCAATGTTAGGTAAAAATGGCGTGTGGTTCAAGTGGGATGGCTAATACAGTTTAGGGACCTGGGGGTAAGCACTGGAGACCTGGAAGTAGGCGTAGGGATCGTAAGGTGCGGCATATTTTGCTGGGTCCATGTATAATGCATTAGCCAATCCTGGGTTTTAGCACCAAATATTGGGAGGGTTGACTAGTTTGGGATGGCAGTGAAGAGGAATGAGGATGGTACAATGGACAGATAATAAAGATTAGATGGGGGTGAAAGTCCAGTCCTAACTATAGGAGTTTAGCTCTGATTGGTTCCAGAGAGGGATCAATCAGGAAAGAGTAATCTGGGTTTATGGGGATTTTAACAGCTAGCTTGTTGCATGTTACACCCCCTAATTTTTTTATTTAATTTCATTTATTTAACTAGGCAAGTCAGTTAAGAACAAATTCTTATTTACAATGACGGCCTACACCGGCCAAACCCGGACGACGCTGGGCCAAATGTGCGCCGCCCTATGGGACTCCCAATCACGGCCGGTTGTGATACAGCCTGGAATCAAACCAGGGTGTCTGTAGTGACGCCTCCAGCACTGAGATGCAGTGCCTTAGACCGCTGCGCCTCTCAGGAGCAGTGTTTTCGTGGACAAGTAACGTTGTCAAGAAAAACTCCTGGCCTTAATTAAACATACATCAGTAAGTGTGCCGAAGACAATAGTCCTCATGTTAGTTTGCTACACTGAAAGTTGTGGCAAGGTGCTGCTCCACTTACCCAGTGTTTGATGACAAGCCCAGGAAGGCTTGAATGACCAGAGGTAACTCATACTTCACAATGAAGAGGTAACTGGACATTGCTGGAGGGGATTAAACATATTTCAGAGTTGTTAACTTCTATTATCATAAGAAAACAGACACACCCTGCCCATTTTTACCTGTATTTTAGTTTGCCTAAAAATGCTTAGCAATATCACACAAACATTGGAGGAAAACTTTCTGTCATGAACCACTAAAACCTTTATGAGCCATGAAATCCATGAGTGCAGTGAAGCCATGAGTGCATTTATATTTGCCCATGTGGTTCTCTTCAAAACAGATACTATGTGTTAGTGCTAGTGGGTGAATATATTACTGTATTAGAGGGGCAAAATGTTTTTTCACTTTTATGGACAGAGGGTCCTATTCAATCAAACTCAATGACCCAATTCCTCCTCCTAGGTACTTACCACCAATGTTGTGAAAGGTTATAATGACACCCGCTGCTATTTTTCCTGGGTGTCCAAAAGCCCGGAAGCCCAGCTGTTCATACGCACGAATACCTGAACAGACAAACAAGATATTAGTCTGTTAAAGAGTAGACATGGGACAGGATCTATATGCCATGACATTAGAAGACACTTTTATCTAAAGCAACAGTGAGTGCATACAGTTTTGTATATGTGACACCAGCGAACCAACAACTACAGACAGCTTGGTTCATATGGTGGATCCCTACTTTAGGTTTGTCTATAAAAAAAAGCTGGGCATTTCTGTCAGGCATTTGTGGAGGGGTAAAATCACAAGTTTTTCAATGGTCCAAATGCAGAGGGAAAGTTTGTTGACAGAAAAGTCAGTTCACTTTTCTCATCTTGTTATGATAAACTTTGTGATTCAGCTTTCAATTTGTCTTTGATTCCTAAGGGTGATCCTAAGTAACACATACTCACCCACAACTCCAGCACTCTTAAGCAGGAGGTGAACCGAGTAGCTGGACAGACAGGCGATACATGTCAATAGGATTCTGCAGAGCACAAACAACTGACTTAGAGATTTTGGAAAGGTAAACAACATAATTTATTTCATGTGGATTCAGCCAATGTTAAAATAATGAATCCCATGGTCAGCCCACTGCTTCACAGATGCATCAAACAAACACAGTAAACTCTACAAGAATAGACTGCCCTCCTGTGACAGCAAATTGATTGGCACAATGGACAAATTATTTATTCATAAACATTTAAACAATTCTTGACTTCTGACTGAACCTGACGTGAATGTGAGCAACCCAAAGTGCAAAGCATGCTGGGGAGCCATATCTGTGGTGTGCTCACACCTAAGCTATGATTCATCAGCCGACTCTTTGCTATATTTAACTCCTGAAATCTGATTTAGGAGTCCCATGTGTCTCAAATCTCACCATAAAAATGACATATGGACACACCAACGCACACCACTCTTCGCCACTGTTCTTTTAACCATTTGAGGATCGTAAATGTTAAACATTAGATTGACTACTTTTTCATATAATTTTTGTCAGGATTCCACTGTAGTGTTTTGGTAACATTGATGCTATGTGTTGTGCAGTAACAGTGTGTATCAAACCATATCGGGAGGATCTGTGACCTTTTGACAACAACAAAAAATATGAGACAAATAATCCTTCCCCCCCAAATTTTGTCCTGCCAAGAGCTGTGTAATATTTAACTTGGTGGGGGTGTGTGTACTAATTTGTCTGTTGTCACATCAAGGAATCACATAGGGACATAATGTGTTGCTGTACTTACATAAAGAGAACAATGCCTGTGTTTGACATGGCGTACGACAGTCCTAGAATTCCACTCCCCATTATGGCGTTACTGAGGTTAAAGACGGACATTCCGAAAGAGGTTTTCCCCTCAAACTGCCAAGGACACAAAGACACGAATGTACGTTGTTATAACTCCTCATGATGACATTTCATGACATGACATCTCAGCATAAAAAGGATGACTGCCAGCTCCAAAGCTGTTGCCATAGCTCTTCATACTCACATCTGTAAACTGGGGCTTCTTGGTCCCATCACTCTTATGTGGTAACATCTCCTCTTCCTCTTCCGCCTGCAGGATACTATGAAGTCAATCAAACCAAGGAAATATAGAAACTATAAGGTTAAACAACACTCAATTTCATTAATGTCCAACTTCAGCCAAGCAAAGTATCATTATAATCCACTGGGTGCTTGAAAATGCTGTCCTTGAAAGAGTACTGTATCCATTTAAATGTTTAAAATGCATCTGAGGTATACTAGTGTTTACAAAAAGCATGTTTTCACTGGTATTTTTCCAGGTTTTCAACACAAATATGATACATTTTCTGCAAAACCATAATGACAGTGGATTTCATTTAACTTGTTCATCTGCTCAAAATAGCCGAACAAACATAACAATACATTTCTGTGCAACAAAAAAAAAACTGGGCAAAAACTAGTTGTTTCCACGTTATTTCAATAAAATAAATCAATGTGATGATGTTGAATCAACGTGGAAAGTGTTGTCTTTTTTTCTCCCAACTTTTAACCTAAATCCAATGTCATGGTGAAATGTTTTTTTGCTTTCATGTTGAATTTGCATTAGTTGACAACCATCACAAGACCATGTCAATCTAGACTGTAGACATTTCATCTACACAAACAGTGACAAATATAGGGTGGTAATAGTCTTGTCTGTCAGAAAACAAACACAAATATCCTTGGAATTTGTGGAATCTTGGTGGCCTTTTTGAAATCAAAATACTATCATGCACACAACTGGCAGAATGATATTATCATGCATGCCAGGTAGCAATATATGCAGTCAAAGAGGACACATACCCATTTTCCAAAGGGACGAAGCCATGGTGGTGACCATTTGATAGCTTTTGGAGTTCCATATTGTTTTTTGCTGATACAAAGAGAGCTGGGTGTGACTGATGGTTCTTCACTGACTGGAGGAAAACATTGAAGGATTCACAAGGAGGCTAAAGTTCCAATCTGAAAAAGGAGAAAAAGATGTACCTTAGATAAATGAACAACTTGTCTTTTGGATGCCATTCCAGATGATAGACAGAAAAATGTAAACAGTCAGGTTTGACATACGTTGAAAACGGTTTGGGGAATTTGCACGTTGCAAAGTGAAGCCTAGACTCTAGGGTAACTGTGGGAGTTGTCAAGTTGTCTGTCACTATGGGACCACATGTCTGCTTCCCACCAGAGGAATCCATAGCACCACTCTCTCCCTGCATGTGTCATTTCATTTGACGGCTCAGGTTGCATTGCCAGTAATGAGACTCCTGACTACTTTGGAATTCCTTCCAATAGAATTCCTTCCAATATAAGTCCTGTCAATAGCATTTGAATGAGGACAACCATACTGTAAACAGGTGAAATCAAATCACCTTGCTCAATGTTTCTGACACAACAGGATTTGGAAAAGTGGGCTGTTACCATTACTCTTTCAGTAAGGCTTGGTTTACTTGGCAGATCTACCTTGAAGTCCTTCTGCATACAACTCATAATTGATTTAACACTTTCCTCCATTACAAAATGAAGTACAGATTGTTAGGGCCAGTTCTTTTTATGTTTCAATCAACTCACGTTTCCCAGAAAAGGGATGTAAATCTGATATAAACGAAACCTGGAAGCACTGTGTTGCCATCACAGACTTTGTTGTGAACACAAACTTTGTTGTACACTGTTATTTATCAATTTTTTATTTATCCAGGTGAGTGCCATTGAGGTAGGAATCTCTATTTAAGGGATCCCTGGTATTGGTTTAGGATTTCACTCTTGTTCATCTACACTGCAGTGTTACTAAAGTGTAAGATACCTACCATCCCTATGCCAACTGGTGTGCCAGCTGGGATTTGACATCATTACAGACGAAACTGTCAAACAAGAAATGTCACAATTTGCTGAACAAATAGAGTCATATGAGGCTGCTTACATAACGCCTTCTGATACATTGACACAAGAATTACAGTGCCTTCAGAAAGTATTCACAGCCCTTGACTTTATCCACATTTTGTTGTGTTACAGCTAACATTTCAAATGGCTTAAATGTAGATGTTGTGTCACTCATCTATACACCCCATAATGTCAACGTGGAATTATGTTTTTTTTATAATTTTTTTTACAAATTAATAAAAAATGAAAAGCTGAAATGTCTTGAGTCAATAAGTATTCAACCCGTTTGTTATGGCAACCTAAATAACTTCAGGAGTAAAAATGTGCTTAACAAGTCAAATAATAAGTTGCATGGACTAACTCTGTGTGCAATAATTGTGTTTACCATTATTTTTGACTGACTACCTCATCTCTTTACCCCACACATACAATTATCTGTAAGGTCACTCAGTTGAGCAGTAAATTTCAAGCACAGATTCAACAGCAAAGACCAGCGAGGTTTTCCAATGCCTCGCAAAGAAGAACAACTATTGGTAGATGCGTAAAAAAAAGCAGACATTGAATATCCCTTTGAGCATGGTGAAGTTATAAATTACACTTTGGATGGTGTATCAATACACCCAGTCACTACAAAGACACAGGCGTCCTTCCTAACTCGGTTGTCAGAGAGTGTCACGATCGTCGTCCTCCTCCTCATCTGAGGAGGAGTAGTAAGAAGGATCAGAGGACCAAAATGCAGCGTGATGATTATCCATTTTAATTAGAAAACAAAGAACAAAACAATAAACGGACAAACGAACGAAAACGCAACAGTCCCGTATGGTGACATACAAAAAGAAACAGAAACAGGAACAATCACCCACAACCCACAATACAAAACAGGCTACCTAAATATGGTTCCCAATCAGAGACAACGACTAACACCTGCCTCTGATTGAGAACCATATCAGGCCAAACACATAGAAATAGACAAACTAGACATACAACATAGAATGCCCACTCAGATCACACCCTGACCAAACAAAACATAGAAACATACAAATCAAACTATGGTCAGGGCGTGACAGAGAGGAAAGAAACAGCTCAGGGATTTCACCATGAGGCCATTGGTGATTTTAAACCAGTTACAGAGTTAAATAGCTGTAATAAGAAAAAACTGAGGATGGATCAAAACATTGCAGTTACTCCACAATACTAACCTAAATGACAGAGTGAAAATAAGGAAGCCGGCACAGAATATACAGTGGGGAGAAAAAGTATTTGATACACTGCCGATTTTGCAGGTTTTCCTACTTACAAAGCATGTAGAGGTGTCACGTTCCTGACCTGTTTTCTGTTAGTTTTTGTATGTGTTAGTTGGTCAGGACGTGAGTTTGGGTGGGCAGTCTATGTTTTGTGTTTCTATGTTGGTTAATGGGTACCTGATATGGTTCTCAATTAGAGGCAGGTGGTTTTCATCTCCTCTGATTGAGAATCATATTAAGGTAGGTGTTTTCACATTGGGTGTTGTGGGTGGTTGTTTCCTGTGTCTGTTGCACCATACGGGACTGTATCGTTCGTTTTGTAGTCAGTACTTGTTCGTTCTTCGTTTCATGTAAGTTCGTAGTCCAGGTCTGTCTACTTCGTTTGTTGTTTTGTAAATTCTTAAGTGTTGTTTCGTGTTCGTCTATCATTTAAATAAATTCATTATGTCAAATTACTACGCTGCAAATTGGTCCTCCGATCATTCTCGCCTCTCCTCGTCCGAGGAGGAGGAATATGACGACTATCGTTACAAGAGGTCTGTAATTTTTATCATAGGTACACTTCAACTGTGAGAGACGGAATCTAAAACAAAAATCCAGAAAATCACACTATGATTTTTATGTAATGAATTTTCATTTTATTGCATGACATAAGTATTTGATACATCAGAAAAGCAGAACTTAATATTTGGTACAGAAACCTTTGTTTGCAATTACAGAGATCATACGTTTCCTGTAGTTCTTGACCAGGTTTGCACACACTGCAGCAGGGATTTTGGCCCACTCCTCCATACAGACCTTCTCCAGATCCTTCAGGTTTCGGGGCTGTCGCTGGGCAATACGGACTTTCAGCTCCCTCCAAAGATTTTCTATGGGGTTCAGGTCTGGAGACTGGCTAGGCCACTCCAGGACCTTGAGATGCTTCTTACGGAGCCACTCCTTAGTTGCCCTGGCTGTGTGTTTTTCGTGTCGTTGTCATGCTGGAAGACCCAGCCACAACCCATCTTCAATGCTCTTACTGAGAGAAGGAGGTTGTTGGCCAAGATCTCGCGATACATGGCCCCATCCATCCTCCCCTCAATACGGTGCAGTCGTCCTGTCCCCTTTGCAGAAAAGCATCCCCAAAGAATGATGTTTCCACCTCCATGCTTCACGGTTGGGATGGTGTTCTTGGGGTTGTACTCATCCTTCTTCCTCCAAACACGGCAAGTGGAGTTTAGACCAAAAAGCTCTATTTTTGTCTCATCAGACCACATGACCTTCTCCCATTCCTCCTCTGGATCATCCAGATGGTCATTGGCAAACTTCAGACGGGCCTGGACATGCGCTGGCTTGAGCAGGGGGACCTTGCGTGCGCTGCAGGATTTTAATCCATGACGGCGTAGTGTGTTACTAATGGTTTTCTTTGAGACTGTGGTCCCAGCTCTCTTCAGGTCATTGACCAGGTCCTGCCGTGTAGTTCTGGGCTGATCCCTCACCTTCCTCATGATCATTGATGCCCCACGAGGTGAGATCTTGCATGGAGCCCCAGACCGAGGGTGATTGACCGTCATCTTGTACTTCTTCCATTTTCTAATAATTGCGCCAACAGTTGTTGCCTTCTCACCAAGCTGCTTGCCTATTGTCCTGTAGCCCATCCCAGCCTTGTGCAGGTCTACAATTTAACCCTGATGTCCTTACACAGCTCTCTGGTCTTGGCCATTGTGGAGAGGTTGGAGTCTGTTTGATTGAGTGTGTGGACAGGTGTCTTTTATACAGGTAACGAGTTCAAACAGGTGCAGTTAATACAGGTAATGAGTGGAGAACAGGAGGGCTCCTTAAAGAAAAACAAACAGGTCTGTGAGAGCCGGAATTCTTACTGGTTGGTAGGTGATCAAATACTTATGTCATGCAATAAAATGCAAATTAATTACTTAAAAATCATACAATGTGATTTTCAGGATTTTCACAGTTGAAGTGTACCTATGATAAAAATTACAGACCTCTACATGCTTTGTAAGTAGGAAAACCTGCAAAATCGGCAGTGTATCAAATACTTGTTCTCCCCACTGTATATATCCAAAACATGCATCCTGTTTGCAATAAGGAACTAAAGTAATACTGCTAAAAATGTGACAAAGAAATTTACTTTTTGTCTGAATACAAAGCATTATGTTTGGGGAAAATCCAACACAACACATCACTGAGTACCACTCTTCATATTTTCAAGCATGGTGCATCATGTTATGGGCATGCTTGTCATCGACAAGGAATAGGGAGTTTTTTTGGACAAAAAGAAAAACAATAGAGCTAAGCACAGGCAAAGTCCTAGAGGAAAACCTGGTTCAGTCTGCTTTCCAGCAAACACTGAAAGTCAATTACACCTTTGAGCAGGACATTAACCTAAAATGCAATGCCAAATATACATGAGTGGCCTAATTACAGTTTTGATTTAAATCAGCCTGAAAATCTATGGCAGGACTTGAAAATGACTGTCTAGCAATGATCAACAACCAACTTGATAGAGCTTGAAGAATTCTTTAAAAAATGATGGGCAAATATTAAACCATCCAAATTTGCAACGCTCTAAGAGACTTACCCAGAAAGACTCACAGCTGGAATCGCTGTCAAAAGGGGATTCTAACATGTATTGACTCAGGGGGTTGAATACTTATCTAATCAAAATATATTTGTGTTTTATTTTCCATTAATAAAAAATATATATATATACTTTTGTGTGGATCGTTGACAATTTTTTGTCAATTGAATCCATTTTAATCCCTAATTGTAACACAACAAAATGTGGAAAATCTCAAAGGGGTGTGAATACTTTCCGAAGGCACTGTGTACAACAGGATAAGGCATGTGGCCCTTTATCAAGCCTTGTCAGTTGTGTTTGCCCACTGACAAGGCAATGCTGTATTTTGTTATCTTATAGCTAGGCTACTTTTGTTCTCAGTGTGCTGTATTACAGACAATAGTCTTTTCATTCAAAAACATGGTCTGACTAGCCAAAGAAAATATCCAAGTATATCTGAACTTTCAACGTGTAGGCCTATGCTTAACTCATGACTAATGTTCTTTGTTACCCCCACACAACATTTTTGTCTATTTTATTATGGCATGAAAGTACAACCAACATCCAGTATCTTGGATAAAAGCAGCCATATATCATAGTTACTGCTTTTGAAAGTAAGCTTTTCTGTTTGACCTTTACCATAGAAAACATTACTGCTTCTTGCAACTTTAAGAAACTGTGTTGCACTGCTGAACCCAATGACCCTCTAGAGGAAAGATGTGTTTTCTAGTACAAGTGATATGGGATGTTGGAATTCACATTTAAATGCACGCCAGAAGTTTTTCTTAAACCCTGGGATGGATACGTGGCTCATTGGGTCCAAAGATGCAGTTTGGAGTAAATCCAGGTTTTTACCACCATTTGCTAGAGACATCAGCCTTGTAACCTATCATGTCAAACGTGAGTTTGATAAGGTTCGACCACTCTGACATCACATGACACATCATGTGCTTTTCAAACTTGACTCAGGTAGCGGGTTCCCTAACACGTATTCAACTTTTTCTGAGAGACACATGATGATTGGATATGATTGGATGATTTGTCAGAATGTGACTTCTGATGACCCATACTCAGGTCACACTTTATTTGGATAGTCCGGATAGTCCATCTGTAGATGCTCTACAGATGGTCATACTATCAACAAACTATCTGTTGATAAGCAACTGTTGATAAGAAACCTGTTAAGGTTACGGTTAGGGTTAGGATTAGAATAAGAATTAGGGTAAGGGTTAAGGTTAGAGTTACGGCTAGGGTTAGGATAAGAGTTAAGGTTAGGGATAGGGATAAGGTTTAGTAGATAGTTAGTTGAAATGTTACTGATAGTCTGTAGAGCATCTACAAATGGACTATCCAAATAAAGGGTTACCCTTTGATATGGGCAAATTGTACTCCAATTATGTCCTATGGGGCAACTCTAGTTTCTATATCAATAATACCCAACAAGTTTCATCATCAGCCAAACGTAAAGTGATAAATGTTACCTATATAACATATACAACAATGTAATCCAGCACATGTCATACTACACACAAAATAAAATACTTGCCACAGATTTGTGATTGGTTTGGTTATGCAGTTTGTAATATAAATATCATGTAGCAGCTCAGTTTGAAGGCCAGTGAGATTTGTGGGAGCCTGCGTCTCATGTGTTCTATCGACAGCGATGCCAAACCATAATTCAGGAAACAATGTCTTGCGAGGAAATGTGTGAGAAAAGAACATCAAAGTCTTTATATAACTATTACTGTGCTATTACATTTAGATAACGATTAAGAAAAAAGTTGAATATATTTGCAGAGCCTAAACCTTGATGGAAAGGACACCAACATTTAGAAAAGCCATGTGTGAAATCACACCAGTTCAATGGAAAAAAGAACTCACAAACATACATTTTATGTCTGCCGCAGAATGTCACCCTTATTTTCTAAAGGTCCAATGCATCTGTTTTTATCTAAATGTTAAATCATTTCTGGGTAACAATTAAGCACCTTATTAATGTAATTGTTTTTAATCAAAATTGTCAAAAAATTAACAAAAATAGCTTCTTCGCAAAGAGCAATTTCTCAAGAAAGCATTTTGCTAGGACTGTCTGGGAGTGGGGAGGAGTAAACTGAAAACTGGCTGTTATTGGCAGAGAGGTTTGGAACTCTCTTTCTTATTGGCCAAAACTACATGCCACAAAAACAGGCTGAGATTTCAGACTTCAAAACAGCTCGGATTTCAAACAGCTCTTACACTAAAGAGCATTATCATAATTTCACAATTTCACAGTATTATTCCAACCTCATAGTGTGGAAATATATATAAAACACAGGAAAATCTAGTTTTTGACTGCACTTGGTCTTTAATGAATCTACTAAACCCCCCAACACATTTTTCATTCTGAACTGATAGACATTAGACCAGAAGAGGTCATGTACTTTAGACTAGCTGTCGCCATTGGCGTCGGCTAATGGGGAGCCTAATAAATCAAAAAATCCTTACACACACCTCCCCTGAGAGAACTGGTTATGCTAATGCAGATAATGTAGCTCTTAATCTATACCATGCAGATTTTTATGAACAACTTACCCCTTTTAAAAACAGTTCATTTTTCAGTGTACTAAGATCCGATTCAGGTAACAATCTATCCACACTCTCTAGTGAGTCAGTCAGTCAGTCCGTCTATATATTATTTACTTAACTTAACCTTCTCAGCACCCAGTTGAAGCCCTTCGGAAAGAGTCAGTGTAGCAAGAGATAAAGAGAACGATAGAGAAGAGGAGATAAAGGGAGAGTGGGAGTTTTCAGTTACAGTTTACTTAGTAATACCACTCCACTATTTATTTTCCATAAATCTTTAATGCTCAAAATATTTAAAGTCTGTGTATGTGTGCGTGGGGGGGGGGGGGGGGTAGGTGTCAGCAGTTCCACACCCATTCCACTAACATTCCTTTCTCTGTCTCTCTTTCTTTTCACATTTCTACATTGCTACGTTACATGTGTGATTTTTCTCCTCGCTAAGTCGCTCCCTCTTCGGCTAAAATCTTTATTCTAATGCATGAAGAGCCCCTGGCAAGAAGGGTCGGGCAGGCACATTCTTGCATTGCGTCTTGGGAATCAAACTCCAGAATGTCTTTCTACTGTGTTCTCACTTTACACCAACACAAAATGTTTCTAAAAAAAATCAACACCCAACCATCACCACTACTACAAACAAACACACACATAAATGCACTGGTGACCCATGCACACACACACACGCACGCAAACACTAAACATATTATCTACATTGCAATGCTCTTTCGTTGAAATGTAGTCTTTTTCTGATGTTTATGTTGGATGTTTTAGGAAGTTGAGTGCTTTTCCAGCCACAGTGGTCGGCAACCAATACAGCCAGGAAATCCTCTCTCAGTGAAGAAGGATGATCTCAGGTTAAAAAGGTCTAAAATTAAAGAGGTATTTCTGATAAAATGTCTGTTTTAATATTTAGCTAAAAAGCTAAACAAGCTAGGTTTCTTATATGATGGATCAGACAACACATAGCTTAATCTGTAATGGGAAGAAAAAGTAAATAGTGGGAGTTCCATCAACCAATCCTGCATAGTTATGTCCGAGAAAGCCTGTTGAATCGTGCATTCGGCCCACGGAAGAACCACAAATATGTACCACCATGTGACGGTAGTTTGAAATGGTGGATAGACATTGCAACTTCCCTGTATTACTGAAGCTACTATTCAACTATTTATATGTTTCCAATGCTTAGTTGCTGAGTGAGAGAAACAAATGTGCCTGAAGAAAAAAAGGGAAAGTATATGGCACAGCAGAGCACAGCATATAAAACACTCTCTGACCTCATCTTTTCTGTGCAATAGAGGGGTGTATACATTACATATTATGCAATAACCTTCCATTTTTGTCTTGCTTTTTATTGGCTGATTAAGAGGTTGCTATGCAGATTATGTAAATACAATTTGAGGAAGAGCTATAAATTATGTTCTCTAATGGTAGGATCAACTGATTCTTGCATTTATTAGACAAAGTGAAAAAAGGGGTTTCTTGCTCAAACAACTGAAGTAGCCAGCTAACCCGCTTGCTTATAGTTGCACTAGGGTTGGTAGCAGAAGCAAAAGCAACCATTTTGGAATGTTTGTGTTAGCTAATCAGCTCCTTTGTTGTTCAACGTGACGTGCCATTCCATAATGGCTACCGTTGCTACTGCTAGCTAGCATGAGGATGAAAACGGCAGTTTACTTCAAAACGTTCAATCTTCTCGTTGTAACAGTTGGAATAATGGGACAAAACCAGAGTACAACACATTTGTCATCCCTTGATTGAAGTACGTTTTCCGAGCCATACCTCGCACCGGGCTCCGTGGTGTCTTATTATAAACAGGAATGCTGTCAGACCCCAGTGCAGCTGTAAGAAAGTGGGTTGGATCCGCTGGCTAACAACTGAAGTAGAAGGCACTCCATTGGACACTAGTGTCCAGTAGACACTCAATTATAAAAATAGAGTTTATTACAGATCCATAGTTAAAAACAAACTGTGACATTTCAGTCCGAGACTTTTGCATTTACAGACAAAGAATGAGTTTAGGATCCATGAGTGGTGGGTTTGATTCACATTAAAAAACAGTCAGACCAGAAGAATATGAATCAATCATTACACTTAACTATAAAACATGCTGTTCTGAGCAATTCCCTAAATACATTGTCAGTCACACAAGGAGACAGTGGCCACTGAATTTGTTTGTCAGTTGGTGCAGTTACTCCTGTGAGCTCACTACTTATCACGCTGTGTCTGTCTTTGACCTTTCTTAATTGACTTATTCAGACCAGTGTTCCAACAATTCATATATATATATATATATATCCACATACATGATCACTGATCAGGAAAAAATGTAATCATAAAACTGAGTTATTCAAATAATGTTGTGGAAATCAAATCAAGTAGTACTACTGACAATGACAAGTTCCGCAATGCTACCTCACAATGCTACCTCACTGACAATGACAAATTCCACAATGCTATCTCACTGACAATGACAAATTCCACAATGCTACCTCACAATGCTACCTCACAACAATCCCTTCCAATGTCCACCAGTGGAATTTCAATGGTATTTTACCCTTCATGTCAAGTTCCTGCTATGACCCCCACGTGGCATGGCAATACGTAGAGCAGAATAAAGGAATGTTCTATTACCTTCAAATGCAGAGAACGTAGAGTTTCAAAGACAGAGAGTTGGTGAAGTGTGTCCTGAGTAGAGATGTTTTCTTGGCCAAGGTGTTGTTTTGCCCAATTGTAATTGGCCTGAGTTTATATCCAAGAAGAAAGAGCAGAGTGTCTGCTAAGAGTAAGGGAGAGGGTTAGGGGGCGAGCACATATAGAGGAAAAGGCCACTAAAAGGGAGGGTTGTTCAAAATGATGGTCTCAAGTTTCTTATGATGTCACACATGCTCATTACTTTGCTGCTGTCAAAAGCAGGCGATCAGTGGCCTTTTCTCGCAACAATTGCTCCATTGGGAATCTATCACATTTGGAGGAGGCACACTCAGATACACTAGACCCATTGACTTGTTGTCCTATCAACAGACTTCATTCTTACATGCCCCCCTTTTCCAAAAAACTGGCAACATTGGAAATAAATATGGTGAGGTGATCAACCTCTGGTTGCTTAAGAGTCCGGCCCAGTGGTATGAGTTACATCATGCCCCCTTATGAAATACAGTGGAAAGGAAAGGTAAACCCCAAGGCTACATGAAGCTAAACTCAGAACTGCTGAAAGCAGTCAAACGTTTTAAATTCAATAGAGTCGTTAATTAAGACAAAGCTGCATCCAAACACCAGATGGCAGAAAAGGAAAGTACTCCCATGGTTGTAATTCTGATTCTAATGAATCAGGGATAGTGACTTTTGTAAATGTGTTTGTAACTACAAATCTCTGCATTAAAAAATGTATATAAAGTTTAGGACCCATAACATCTGAGATTTGCTGAAGAAAAAAAATACACTGCTTATAACTGTTTAGGGGTGATGAGGGTGCTGCAGCATGCTCTGAACAATCAGAAGAAATAATATGTATAAATCATTTGTGGTCACACCCAATGATGTGTATAAATCTTGGATGACTGACAGAGTGCACAATCTTGGCACACCTTTATTGTAAAAAAAGATTTTGGAAGCTATAGAAATACATTTATTAATGTCTACATTAGATTTTTGACACATGTATTATATTACACTCACCTTAATCCATACTTTTAAATTATATTATGTGAGCTAAACATAAAAAATATATATAATATAATATAATATATATATACACTGCTCAAAAAAATAAAGGGAACACTTAAACAACACAATGTAACTCCAAGTCAATCACACTTCTGTGAAATCAAACTGTCCACTTAGGAAGCAACACTGATTGACAATAAATTTCACATGCTGTTGTGCAAATGGAATAGACAACAGGTGGAAATTATAGGCAATTAGCAAGACATCCCCAATAAAGGAGTGGTTCTGCAGGTGGTGACCACAGACCACTTCTCAGTTCCTATGCTTCCTGGCTGATGTTTCGGTCACTTTTGAATGCTGGCGGTGCTTTCACTCTAGTGGTAGCATGAGACGGAGTCTACAACCCACACAAGTGGTTCAGGTAGTGCAGCTCATCCAGGATGGCACATCAATGCGAGCTGTGGCAAGAAGGTTTGCTGTGTCTGTCAGCGTAGTGTCCAGAGCATGGAGGCGCTACCAGGAGACAGGCCAGTACATCAGGAGACGTGGAGACGTTGAGCTTACAGCCCAACACCGTGCAGGACGTTTGGCATTTGCCAGAGAACACCAAGATTGGCAAATTCGCCACTGGCGCCCTGTGCTCTTCACAGATGAAAGCAGGTTCACACTGAGCACATGTGACAGACGTGACAGAGTCTGGAGACGCCGTGGAGAACGTTCTGCTGCTTGCAACATCCTCCAGCATGACCGGTTTGGCGGTGGGTCAGTCATGGTGTGGGGTGGCATTTCTTTGGGGGGCCGCACAGCCCTCCATGTGCTCGCCAGAGGTAGCCTGACTGCCATTAGGTACCGAGATGAGATCCTCAGACCCCTTGTGAGACCATATGCTGGTGCGGTTGGCCCTGGGTTCCTCCTAATGCAAGACAATGCTAGACCTCATGTGGCTGGAGTGTGTCAGCAGTTCCTGCAAGAGGAAGGCATTGATGCTATGGACTGGCCCGCCCGTTCCCCAGACCTGAATCCAGTTGAGCACATCTGGGACATCATGTCTCGTTCCATCCACCAACGCCACGTTGCACCACAGACTGTCCAGGAGTTGGCGGATGCTTTAGTCCAGGTCTGGGAGGAGATCCCTCAGGAGACCGCCACCTCATCAGGAGCATGCCCAGGCGTTGTAGGGAGGTCATACAGGCATGTGGAGGCCACACACACTACTGAGCCTCATTTTGACTTGTTTTAAGGACATTACATCAAAGTTGGATCAGCCTGTAGTGTGGTTTTCCACTTTAATTTTGAGTGTGACTACAAATCCAGACCTCCATGGGTTGATAAATTTGATTTCCATTGATAATTTTTGTGTGATTTTGTTGTCAGCACATTCAACTATGTAAAGATAAAAGTATTTAATAAGAATATTTAATTCATTCAGATCTAGGATGTGTTATTTTAGTGTTCCCTTTATTTTTTTGAGCAGTGTATATAAAACATTTATTTTAGAGAGTAATAATGTTACTGTCCCCACTACAACAACAAAAATACTTAAATACATGTAATTTTGTCCTTGAAGCATTTAATTTAAATACTGTAGAATTCCATTAAATCTATGGAGGACTGCTCCGACTGGAGAGTGCCAATATGGCCGACAGATGGCTTCAAAACCTCACCACCTCCCTTCAAGACACACTTGACCCACTCTAATTCGCCTAACAGATCAACGGATGACACAATCACCATTGCACTGCACACTGCCCTCACCCACCTGGACAAAAGGAATGCATATGTGAGGATGTTGTTTCTTCAACTACAGCTTGACCTTCAATACCATAGTGCCCTCTAAGCTCACCACAAAGCTCACGGCCCTGGGACTGAACTCCTCCCTATGCAACTGGGTCCTGGACTTCGAATAAGAAAAAAAGTGTTAAGAAAGTATTTACTAAAATAAACTGAAGAAAAAAATAAATAGACCAAATTAAAAATCTATACAAAAAATACAAAAAATAACTGATAATTACGGAGCAACAATAAAATAACACAGAGTCAATGTGCAAGGGCACCGGTTAGTCGAGATAATTGAGGTAATATGTACATGTAGGTAGAGGTAAAGTGACTATGCATGGATAATAAACAGAGAGTAGCAGCAGCGTAAAAATGGGGTGTGGGGACAATGCAAACAGTACGGGTGCCATTTGATTAGCTGTTCAGGAGTTTTATGGCTTAGGGCTAGAAGCTGTTAAGAAGCCTTTTGGACCTAGACTTGGGGCTCCGGTACCGCTTGCCGTGCAGTAGCAGAAAGAACAGTCTATGACTAAGGTGGCTGGAGTCTTTGGCAATTTTTCGGGCCTTCCTCTGACACCACCTGGTATAGAGGTATGGATGGCAGGAAGCTTGGCCCCAGTGATGTACTGGGCCGTATGCACTACCCTCTGTAGTGCCTTGCGGTCGGAGGCCGAGCATTTGCCATACCAGGCAGTGATGCAACCAGTCAGGATGCTCTCTATGGTGCAGCTATAGAACTTTTTGAGGATCTGAGGACCCATGCCAAATCTTTTCAGTCTCCTGAGGGGGAATAGGCGTTGTTGTGCCTTCTTCACGACTGTCTTGGTGTGTTTGGACCATGATAGTTTGTTGGTGATTTGGACTCCAAGGAACTTGAAGCTCTCAACCTGCTCCACTACACCCCCTCCTTTTTCTGTAGTCCGCAATCATCTGCTTTGTCTTGATCACGTTGAGGAAGAGGCTGTTATCCTGGCACCACACCGCCAGGTCTCTGACCTCCTCCCTATAGGCTGTCTCATCGTTGTCGATGATCAGGCCTACCACTGTTGTGTCGTCGGCAAAGTTAATGATGGTGTTGGAGTCGTGCTTGGTCATGCAGTCATGGGTGAACAGGGAGTAGAGGAAGGAACTGAGCACGCACCCCTGAGGGGCCCCTGTGTTGAGGATCAGCGTGGCAGATGTGTTATTACATACCCTTACCACATGGGGGCGGCCAGTCAGGAAGTCCAGGATCCAGTTGCAGAGGGAGGTGTTTAGTTGCAGGGTCCTTAGCATTGTGATGAGCTTTGAGGGCACTATGGTGTTGAACGCTGAGCTGTAGTCACTGAATAGCATATTCACGTAGGTGTTCCTTTTGTCCACGTGGGAAAGGGCAGTGTGGAGTGCAATAGAGATTGCATCATCTGTGGATCTGGTCGGGCGGTATGCAAATTGGAGTGGGTCTAGGGTGTCAGGTAATGTAGAGATGATATGATCCTTAACTAGCCTCTCAAAGCACGTCATGATGACAGAAGTGAGTGTTACGGGGCTATAGTAATTTAGTTCAGTTACCTTTGCTTTCTTGGGTACAGGAACAATGGTGGACATCTTGAAGCAAGTGGAGACAGCAGACTGGGATAGGGAGAGATTGAATGTGTCCGTAAGCACTACAGCCAGCTGGTCTGCACATGCTCTGAGGACGTGGCTAGGGATGCCGTCTGGGCCGGCAGCCTTGCGAGGGTTAACACGTTTAAATGTCTTACTCACGTCGGCCACGGAGCAGTCCTTGGGAGTGGGCCGCGTCGGTGGAACTGTGTTATCCTCAAAGCGTGCGAAGAAGGTGTTTAGCTTGTCTGGGAGCAAGACGTCGGTGTCCGCGCGACGTGGCTGGTTTACCCTTTGTAATCCGTAATTGTCTGTTGACCCTGCCACATCTCGTTTCTGAGCCGTTGAATTGTGACCTTACTTTGTCTCTGTACTGACGTTTTGCCTGTCTGATTGCCTTATGGAGGGAATAACTAAATCAAATCAAATTGGTCACATACACATGGTTAGCAGATGTTGCGAGTGTAGCAAAATGCTTGTGCTTCTAGTTCCGACAGTGCAGCAATATCTACCAAGTAATATCTAAAAACTCCACAACAGATACCTAATACACACAAATCTAAATAAAGGAATGGAATAAGAATATATAAATATAAATATATGGATGAGCAATGACAGAGCGGCATAGGCCAAGATGCAATAGATAGTACAGAATACAATATATACATATGAGATGAGTAATGCAAGATATGTAAACACTATTAAAGTGGTATTATTAAAGTGACTAGTGTTCCATTTATTAAAGTGGCAAATGATTCTACAAGTCTGTATGTAGGCAGCAGCCTCTCTGTGCTAGTGATGGCTATTTAACAGGCCTGGAGATAGAAGCTGTTTTTCAGTCTCTCTGTCACAGCTTTGATGCACCTGTACTGACCTCACCTTCTGGATGGTAACGGGGTGAACAGGCAGTAGCTCAGGTGGTTGTTGTCCTTCATGATCTTTTTGGCCTTCCTGTGACATTGGGTGCTGTAGGTGTCCTGGAGGGCAGGTAGTTTGCCCCGGGTGATGTGTTGTGCAGACCACACCACCCGCTGGAGAGCCCTGCGGTTGTGGGAGGTGCAGTTGCCATACCAGGCGGTGATACAGCCCGACAGGATGCTCTCACTTGTGAGTCTGTAAAAGTTTGTGAGGGTTTTTGGTGACAAGCCAAATTTCTTCAGCCTCCTGAGGTTGAAGAGGCACTCCTGCGCCTTCTTCTCCACACTATATGTGTGGGTGGACCATTTCAGTTTGTCAGTGATATGAATGCAAGAACTTAAAACTTAAAACTTTCCACCTTCTCCACTGCTGTCCCGTCGATGTGGATAGGGGGGTGCTACCTTTGCGGTTTCACAATCATCTCCTTTGTTTTGTTGATGTTGAGTGAGAGGTTATTTTCCTGACACCACACTCCTAGAGCCCTCACCTCCTCCCTGAAGGCTGTCTCGTCGTTGTTGGTAATCAAGCCTACTACTGTTGTGTCTTCTGCAAACTTGATGATTTAGTTGGAGGCGTGCATGGCCACTCAGTCATGGGTAAACAGGGAGTACAGGAGGGGGCTGAGCACGCACCCTTGTGGGGCCCCAGTGTTGAGGATCAGCGAAGTGGAGATGTTGTTTCCTACCTTCACCACCTGCGGGTGGTCCATCAGGAAGTCCAGGACCCAATTGCACAGAGCGGGGTTGAGACCCAGGGCCTCAAGCTTAATGATGAGCTTTGAGGGTACTATGGTGTTGACTGCTGAGCTGTAGTCAATGAACAGCATTTTCACATAGGTATTCCTCTTGTCCAGATGGGATAGGGCAGTGTGCAATGTGATGGAGATGGCATCGTCTGTGGACCTGTTGGGGCAGTATGCAAACTGAAGTGGGTCTAGGGTGGCAGGTAAGATGGAGGTGGTTTGATCCTTGACTTGTCTCTGAAAGCACTTCATGATGACAGAAGTGAGTGCTACGGAGCGATAGTCATTTAGTTCAGTTACCTTTGCATTCTTGGGTACAGGAACAATGGTGGCCATCTTGAAGCATGTGGGGACAACAGACTGAGCCGTTGAACTGCGACTCCACTCCACTTGCGGAGGGAATAACTACACTGTTTGTATTCGGCTATATTCCCAGTCGCCTTTCCATGGTTAAATGCGGTGGTTCGCACTTTCAATTTTGTGCGAATGCCGCCATCTATCCATGGTTTCTGGTTAGGGTAGGTTTTAATAGTCACAGTGGGTACAGCATCTCCTATATACCTCCTTATAAACTCACTCACAGAGTCAGCATATACGTTGATATTATTCTCTGAGGCTACCCGGAACATATCCCAGTCTGCCTGATCAAAACAATTTAGACGCGTGGATTCCGATTGGTCAGACCAGCGTTGAATAGTCCTTAGCACAGGTACTTCCTGTTTAAGATTCTGCCTATAGGAAGAGAGGAGCAAAATGGAGTCATGATCTGATTTGCCAAAGAGAGGGTGGGGGAGGGCCTTGTAGGCATCCCGGAAGTTGGAGTAGCAGTGGTCGAGTGTTTTAGTAGCGCGAGTACTACAGTCAATGTGTTGATAGAACTTCGCTAGCGGCCTCAGGATATGTGGTTTCCAGTTTGCACAAAGTCCAGTGTAGATCCTTGAGGACCGTTGTGGTATCGGCTTGAGGGAGAATATACATTCACACTTGTGTCGGGCTGCATCACAGCCTGTTACAGCAAGGTGCTAAAGAAGGTGGTACGGCTCAACCGAACGTACCATTGGGTACACACTGCCTATCCCCAACCCCACCCCAATGTACATTAATCATTGTTGACCTCCACACAGAACATGGCCACGTGGTCTGCTTATCTCGCGTGGACAGATTTGGGGTGGAGTAATGTCGCGTTCCAACGCTAGTCGGGAACTAGGAAACTCGGAAATGTCCGACTTGCTAAATGGTTGTAGTTATAACGTGCCGCGTTTACCAGTTGGCAAGGCAGACATTTCCGAGTTTCCTAGTTCCGAGTTTCCTAGTTCTAGTACGTGAACGTGGCACAAATCCTTTCGCTTCGCCTCTTCCTCGACGCAGTACCCAGTCATGCGACTCCAGAAGCGGGGGTTTGCTGGGAATCATAGTTTTACTTTCCCAACTCTCCGTTTTTTTTACAACAATGCTGAAGAATGTTGAAACTCAGCATCCCATAGAACACTGCTATCATATCCTCCTCCCATGTGACTTCATGTGTTTATAGATGCAACATTTTAGCTTTTACTAATTTGTCAGCTAGCTATCTCTCATATGATAAAAAGCTATTTGCAAGACATTTAAGGGAGCACAAAAAAAGTGTTAAGTGGAACGGTTGCTGGAATAGCTACTGTCGTGCCTCTTGTTCATGCGTTGAGAAGTGACAACGTTAGCTAGTTCCCCAGCTAAAAACAGGCGAGCTAGCTTGTTTTTGTGTGTTTTTTTTAATGGACCCGCCTGTGAGACCGCTAACGTTATCTAGCTAGCCAAAATAAGCATATTGAAGCCTAATGATTGGAATTTAGGAGAAGGAATTGCAAGGCACTTCATCTTCTTACAGCGATGGAGGAAGTTGATAAGATTTTAATTCACTCCCTTAGACAGACCGGCACGTAAGTAGTTAGCCAACATTATTAACATTTTGTTTCTAGTTAGTGAACGTTTGCCATCTGGCTTGCTACTGTTGCTTGTTTGTGTCTAGTGAGTTTTGGATAGCTCGCTACCTCTAGATACGTAGCTCTCTTCTTTGATTTAGTGATTGACACCCAGGTCTATCTACATTCAATTACTCATCAGCCATTATCTCAGCTGATGTTTTCCTTGGGAAGTGAAGTGCAGAGAGCTAGCTAAGTTAGCTAAATTACATTAATTCACACTTGTACAAGTGTGTTCTAATAGCTGATTCTTTTGATTTGAACTCTGCAAATCTTTGAGCTAGTGTAGTGACCAGAATTCTTCCATGTCGGTCAAGTTAGCTACGCTAACGGTACACATTTTTCAATGTCGTTTAAAAGAGTAACTTGCTGATTACATGACTAGCGAGGTGTGAGACACACATGAGAAGTTAACCCCGTGCACCTGCATCTCATGCTCTGTGTGTTTGCCAAGGGACGTGGGGGAGGATGTACAGAGTGTGAAGCGCTTCTCCAGTGAGTTCATAGTGGAGGCGGTAGTGAAATGTCTGCGAGTGATCGACCCGGCCCTGGGGAGCAGCCTGTCCCACTCCTTACCCCCCGGCATGTCTGCCCGCTTCCGAGTGGGCATGAGCCTGGCACAGGCCTGTCAGGTGAGAGGTCAAAAAGAAAAGGGATAGTGCTCACCCTCCTGTTGCGAAGTGAGGCTCGTGACTATCTCCCCACAATACTATGTTGAACAAATGAAGAAGATTAAGATATTGTTGGATCTAAAAGAATAACCATGCACGACTTCTTGATGTACGGTAGCCATATGACCTATACCCCCTTTGCATGAAACTCAGTCCAGGTTCTTTTTATACTCTAAAATGAATTGAATTTCATTAGATCAAGCTCAGTTATTCATGGTCCAAACTACATGCATGCAGTCTGGACCACTGAAGTCTGAATAGAAGTAATTCAGCAACCAATTTGACCGCCTGCGACAATGTGAAGTCATGTCATATCCTAATGCCTAATCTCGTTGAGCACTGCTTTTTAACTATTTTTATTTTCTCACTCGATTGGCTTTATTGAATAGTCCATTTGCTTGCATAACTTCATTGAAGTGATCTTCTGAAATTTAGTTTTATTACAAGATTTAGAATCTCCCAAGTGTGAATACATTTGGTTTGCTCATTTTGTGAAGAAGGCTCCATCATTCCACATGTTCATAATGGTCTTCATACACAATGTCATGGACTGGTTCCATTTTCACGCTTAATGACCCTCATGCTCTAGACTGGGTGAGGTATGTGACACAAAGGTCAATGTCATGTGTATGAGCAGACTCCATAACCAGGTTGACATGTGTTTCTATGCAGGAGCTTGGCTACAAGGGAGAGATTGGCTACCAGACCTTTCTTTACAGCAATGAGCCAGAGATCCGCTCCCTGCTCATGTTCCTGGTGGAGAAGCTGCCCAGAGAAAGTGCTGAGGCCTTGGACCAACCAGCAGGTACAGACACATTGTCCCACCATTGTACTTCTTGTCATTATTTAATACCATTAACTTTAGCTATCCCCTTATACATTGGGCTTTTTTTTTTGCTTTATAATCTGATCAATAAAAATACATTGAATGTTTGTGAATCTCTCAATGACAATTATTTTATCTATAAGTATTTATTTGTCTCGCATTCATTGTACCCCATAACAGGTAAATCGGTCCTCCTCCAGAAATTGATAGCTACCCAGATCAAAGCTCAGCTGGCCTTGCCTTGGCTCCCTCCATCTTGCAGACTACCCCTCCTATGTAAAACACAGGTAGGTATGTCCTGCTGGCAATATCACAAAGCATTATCAATGACATGGCAGCTAAAGTTAAGAAAAACTGACAAATAACTGTTGGTTTCCTAGATCATAAAGGAAGCTAGATTTCAGGGCTGGTCAGTGAAAGTAGTGAGGCAATAATGCAATGTCTCAAGTTTACCCTGTTTTTTATGACCTGGATATTTATTGAAGTCAATATATCAAAATGATGCACTATACAAACTTCCTATTTGAATGTCTTTGTGTCAAGTGTTCCCACTTAATGTATGTGTTCTCACTTAACATTTCATTATTTTTAGAACCCAGGACCGTCCCACAGTTTCCACTCTCAGCCCCTTAGTTTACTGCACTGCCTCAAAGTGCCTGGGAAAAAGCAGTTGAAAGGTAAACCACAGAATACACAGGGCCCTCTGTACTTACTCTCATTGCATATCATTCTGTAATCCAATTCTTCCAATTATGTAGGGTTCTGAATTAGTAGCCTATATATATTAGCATGTGGTACAAGATATTCTTTGCCAATGAAATAAGAACCTGTGGTGAGAGTTAAATCCCAGTGTACCACGTCATTCTTTTCACCCCGTCTCCAGAGGAAAAGGACTACCACAGGGAATTTCTTCCCCCTGTGACTGCTCAGCCGTCGCAGCATGCCTCAGTGCCGGCATCCCTGCTGGAGATGCATGCAGGGGAGCTTAGTGCCGCCCAGGAGTGGGAAAATGAGTGGAACAGCCAAGGCCTCCTTTCCCGCCTCACCCCTGAGGTACACTCTTAAAGGGATAGTTCACTTAAAGGGATAGTTTTTCAAGATTTTGGACAATTTTAATTTGAGCACAATAAGAATAATTTTGTGTTTATTGCAGTGTTTTAATCTCTGAACTCCACTTTGTCTCCTCTCGTGGCCACCCAGGAATATCGCTCCAGGAAGCGTGTCCGTCTGCAGAAGCGGATCGAAGAGCAGCTGCGCACTGCGGCCCAGCCTCACTCGGACACCCTCGGTGCCCACAGGTCGGGCTCTGATCTCGCAGAGCTACTGCAGTCCTTTGGGGGCTCCTCCCTCGGTGGTGACATCCTCGCCAAGGGCTCCCGCTTCACTCACACTGAGAAATTCACTTTCACACAGGTGATTGAAGAGTTAACAAAGCCTGCCCCAAAGACATTGAGCAACATCTACAAATGTTCCCCCTTTCATTGCCAATCTGAATCTAGTGTGTGTGTGTGTGTGTGTGTGTGTGTGTGTGTCAGGAGCCTGCGAAAGCCTCCCTGCAGATGGCAGCAGCGGCCAGCCCCCTTCCCAGCTCGCATCAGTCGGAAGAGGAACTGCAGGCCCGACAGCAGGAGGAGCTGGCCTCCCTGCAGCAGCAGCTACAGCAGCTCACCCTCAGCCTAGAGGAGGTGGGCGGAGACATGAAGCAGCTCACCGTATCCGTACTTCAGGTAACTGGAGCCTCTCTGATTTAAAACAGATAAACTCTGTATTTGTGTAGACCTCAGACTAGGGATGTGCGTGGTTATTCGAATATCCGATCTGACATTTGTATTTTGGATTACTTGTGTGCTTTGTTTTTTGCAGGGGGAAAAATTATAGCCCTATTTTAACACTGAAAAGTATTTTTCTAAGTTTCATTAAAATATCCATATGGCATTGTTACATGAAAGGATATACCATGACATTTAAACATGAAAATTATTTTAATTTTTTTTATATAGTTTTTAGGATGTGCACCCCATAAAAAGACCGGTAGCTGACCGGTAGCCTTCACGTGTAGCTTGTTGTTTATGTTGGCCAATCAAAGCGACAGAGGTTCGATGTGTAGAAAGAGAGTGAGTTCACTAATGCAATGCAAGATGGAATAAAATTATGGAATGAAAAGTTAGCAAAATGAGGAGTAGGCAACAATGAGCAACCAACATTTAGGCAGTTGTTTTATTTAGCTAGCTTGCTTCTCTAGGCTTTTACAGTCAAGACGGGCACTGTTATATACGACGATAAATAACATTGTGGCTGCAACAAGTTAGCTAGTATTGGCTATAGCTGAGTTGCCTTAGCGTCTTCACATACTCCGCCCCCTCCACAGCTGCAGCAATGGATGGCCAGCTTCTCTCCATCGCGCAGCAGTGCTCAGGTTAACTTAAGGGGGAAAGACTTGCATTTCCTATATCTGGATATCTGACAAATTCATGATACTATTCGAATAGTGAAATGATTACATACCCCCCATCCCTACCTCCGACCAGAGTTACCACAGTCAAATGAACTGTGACATGTAAGATGTAGTCACCCTGCGAGACTAACTTGTGTCCTGTTTGTGTGCAGGTGTCAGATGAGCTGAAGCAGAAAGAGCTGAGCAAGGCGGAGAAGGAGGACTCTGTGCGGGTGAAGAAGCAGACCATTGACCTGATGCCGGACGCAGAGAACAACCTGGCCAAGCTGCAGGCCCTGGTGGAGGGAAGTGCCAAGCGAGTGGTCAACCTTGCCGTGCAGTGGGAGAAACGCAGAGCTCCGCTCATCGATGAGCACCGCAGGCTCAAGGAGCTCTGCAGCAACCAAGAGGTAGTGTTAATCTCCTTAGATATCACCAAATGTGTGTGTTTGACTGTGCGAGATTCAACTTCCATTTTCTTTTGTAGATTGAGTCCTCCAGAAAGCTAGTTGAAATCAAAGAGCTTCACAACAAAATCCGCCAATCTGCGGAGGAGTCCAAGATGAAGGAGGCACTGTATAAACAACTGGTATTAGAACAAATTTTAAATATATTTGGGATGAGCTACTTCCACACTGTTTATTTAGGTTTCAGTCCATGCATTGTATGTCAGACACAATTTTGGGGAATCTGACATCTCTTTCAGATAACAGAGTTTGAGAATCTCCCCAAAGATGTCTCCCGCTCAGCGTACACTGCAAGGATTCTGGAGATCGTTGGCAATATCAGGAAACAGAAGGAAGAAATTACAAAGGTACACTGTTTGAGACACCTCTCAACAATACAGTCCTGAGTATCTCCTGAAAAACAAAGGAATTAAAAACAAAATTTGAATCTGAGTAGTGTGATTTCAAGTATGGTATTTGTGTGTCCGACTCTTGGTCTCTGTAGATTCTGTCTGACACTAAGGAGCTGCAGAAAGAGATTAACAATCTGACTGGAAAACTGGACCGAACGTTCGCTGTGACTGATGAGCTGGTCTTCAAGGTAGAGGACCTAGCAAGATAACTCATGTGTCTACTTTTTGCAATTATAGGTCAAAGAAATCCCTTCTAGATCACCTGATAATGCTCAACTTGCTACCAAGGACCCATGCTGTCAGTTTGCTCATGCCTTTCATTTCAATTGTTCTATACCACAGTTTGACAATTTCAGGAAAGCACACCAATGATGTTCCTTCTTGCCTAATCAATACTTTTCCTAATACTGTGTAGGATGCGAAGAAAGACGAATCTGTCCGCAAATCCTACAAGTACCTGGCAGCCTTGCATGAGGTAAGAGCTTGTTTGCAGAATATACAATTTTCTTAGAAATTGAAGAGCAAGACATACTGTATATCCTTTGGTCTGGTGCTCTGTGGTAATTTTAGGTGCCTATAGCTACATTGCTTAGTTGTGTGACTTCATTATCTTCCTTGGTATAGAACTGCACTCAGTTGATCCAAACTATTGAGGACACAGGCACAATCATGAGAGAGATCAGAGACCTGGAGGAGCAGGTATAGATGGCCCTCTTTCTTTTATTCCAAACCACTAACTTGTACTGCTACTGTACCACATGAGTCAGTTTGTCATTTTATTGACATAGTGATCTAGAGCTGACTTGGTAGTGCAAACTTTTAAGTTTCCTTCTCTCCGTAGATTGAAACTGAAAATGGTAAGAAGACTGTAAGCAACCTGGAGAAGATCCTGGAGGACTACAAAGCAATTCGCCAGGAGAACTCTGCTCTGGCTGCCAAGATCAGAGAGGCCTGATGTGACCCTCCGCATGCTGCACCGTAGTGGCCGCCTAACGTGTCTGCTGGTCAAACTGACTGGTAGCATGCCCTCGAGACTGCCTGTCCTGTGTGTGTGGAACCAAGAAAGCACACTCCATCTGGTCTCAAGACTTTCAACGCTGTCCTTTGTCCACTGTCTTGTTGCATTGCCTTCTGGGAGCACTGATGGCATATGGGGAAGGGGAGATAGATTTTTGTACCATTTTTAATGCACAAACTTTGGCTTACCAAAAAACCATGCTGGATAAAGAAAATAAGTGTGATGTGTAACAACACAGCGATGAATTATACTGGCCTTGCATCCCTGGTGTCCATACACTGGTTCCATATTGATTCCACCCAATCAAAAAATACGTTTGGAAAATGATGTTCTGACTTTTTCTATTATAAATTTGTAGTAGTTCTTCAAAATTGCAGTAGTTCTGATAGATCAATCAAGTGAATGTCTTAATGATCTACTTTGAAATTCACTGCAATTCCCGAGAACAATGCAGTGGTTAGGTACGGCCTAAGATTCCATTCATGCCATATTTTGTCTTAACTGGAGTTGATTTGGAGATTACTAGGTTTGTCCTTTTCTAGTTCATTCTCATGCCTTGAAATCAAATGCTGCTTTTGTCTGTCTCATTGGCTCAGTGTTATTTGGATTAGGGAGCCTTGGTGCAAAGTAAATGGTTTACCTCTTGAGCACTGATCTCCTGAAATGGTCTAGATTAGGTAACAAACCACATTGATTGATGTAATGAATCATGCGAAACTTGTATAAAAACAATACAAAATGTTTGTCAGAGCAGAAAATGAACATGTTAATGAAGTGATGTTGCTTTCTTTCACATGTTTATTTTTGAAATGCTGAAAGGTCGTTCCTATGCTGTCCTTTTTTATTTTTTATTTTTGCTTGATCCTGTAGGGGATGCCTGTTGAACTGGCTCTCAAGCCGCGTTTATACCTGGCGCTAACATGCGCCCTTTGTCCTAATCTGAAAATTTAAATGCAATATGCAACAATTTCAAAGTGTAATATCAGTCAATTACAATGTATTAATTAGGCCCTGATCTATGAATTTCACATGACTGGGAATACAAATATGCCTCTGTTGGTCACAGATACCTTTTTAAAAAAGGTAGGGGCATGGATCAGAAAACCAGTCAGTATCTGGTGTGACCACCATTTGCCTCATGCAGTGTGACACATCTCCTTCGCATAGAGTTGATCAGGCTGTTGATTGTGGCCTGTGGAATGTTTTCCAACTCTTCAATGGCTGTGCGAAGTTGCTGGATATTGGCGGGAACTGGAAC
The DNA here is from genome assembly GCF_045679555.1 of Salvelinus alpinus. Lineage (NCBI taxonomy): Eukaryota > Metazoa > Chordata > Actinopteri > Salmoniformes > Salmonidae > Salvelinus > Salvelinus alpinus. Next base: position 27,884,011 of record NC_092102.1, on the reverse strand, counting down.
ACGCTATTGTACGTGTCAAGCCAGAGCATCCCAAACATGCTCTATGGGTGACATGTCTGGTGAGTATGTAGGCCATGGAAAAACTGGGACATTTACAGCTTCCAGGAATTGTGTACAGGTCCTTGTGACATGGGGCTCTGAATTCTCATGCTGAAACATGAGGTGATGGTGGCAGATAAATGGCACAACAACGGGCCTCAGGATCTCATCACAGTATCTCTGTGCATTCAAATTGCCATTGATAAAATTTAATTGTGTTCATTGTCTGTAGCTTATGCCTGCCCATACCATAACCCCAGCACCACCATGGGGCACTGTTCACAACGTTGACAATAGCAAACCGCTCTCCCACATGAAGCCATATATGCTATGCTCTCTGCCATCTGTCTGTTACAGTTGAAACCGAGATTCATCCGTGAAGAGCACATTTCTCCAGCTTACCGGTGGCCAACGAAGGTGAGCATTTGCCCACTGAAGTCTGTTCAAGACCCTGGAGACAACAACAAGCATGCAGATAAGCTTCCCTGAGACTCTTTCTGACAGTTTGCAGAAATTCTTCAGTTGTGAAAACCCAGTTTCATCAGCTTTCCCAGTGGCTGGTCTCAGACGATCCTCCAAGTGAAGAAGCTGGATGTGGAGGTCTTGGACAGGTGTGGTTACATGTGGTCTGCGGCTGTGAGGCCGGTTTGACGTACTGTCAAATTCTCTAAAATGACGTTGGATGCAGCTTATGGTAGAGAAATTAACATCCAATTCTCTGGAAACAGCTCTGGTGGACATTCCTACAGTCAGCATGTCAATTGCACGCTCCCTCAAAACTTGAGACATCTGTGGCATTGTGTTGTGACAACCTTTTATTGTCCCAAGCACAAGGTGTGTAATGATCATGCTGTTTAAACAGCTTCTTGATATGCCACAACTGTGAGGTGGATGGATTATATTAACAAATGAGAAATGCTCACTAACAGGGATGTAAACAATTTTGTGCCCAACATTTTAGAGAAATAAGCTTTTTGTGCGTGTGGAACATTTCTGGGATATTTTATTTCTGGTCGTGAAACATGGGACGAACATTTGTGTTTATATTTTTGTTTAGTGTAGAAAAGGCAGTCGGCTGCAATGTTGAACAAGCCCATTGACACTGAGCACCATTTACTTATGACCTCAGCTTTAAAAAATGCATTCATATTATTTTGAAAGAATGGGCGTGTTCGAGTGGATCAATTTGACAAATTTTACCATTTCACTTTCAAAGTGTGTTGCATTATGGTGATAAAAAAGGTCCGACTTGCCGACTGCATGAACTTTACAAAAACTATGAAATCACCTTCAAGTCCCTGCAGTTGCTTCTGACCCAAGCGAACGGGACAAAAGACCTGCGTGAAACTTTACTGTGATTCATGTCTACAGTGGATATGTACAAATGAATGTGATATTTTGAGGCTCTCTCTCACCAATTGATAGTACAATGTACACATATTTACATGTTTATTTTGACATTCCATAGAAAAAGTTTTTATAAACAATGGCAACACTGCCATGTTGGACAGAGCCTTGCTGTAGGTAAACCATAACATTGTCCGACTTTCGGCTGTTGCAGATACACCTCCCCCGACTTCATTCATCAATGTTCAGCCATAGCAGGCTGCTTTTGAGTTAATGCGGGGTGCGTTCAGGTGGATCTCTTTTTTTCAATGCCTTCAAAGTGTGTTGCATTCTGGGGATAAAAGTTGTCCGACTTTTGTGCCTGCATGTCAACTGCATGAACGTTACAAAAATCATGTGATCTAAGGTCATAAGGTTTTGACTGCAGGTTTCTGCAGTTGCTCTTCAACAACTTCATCCTGCGGCCATCGCTTGCACTGTGGAAGACTGTTGTCAACCAATCATTAAGGTGTTTTTGTTTGAACCACACGAATGTGACAAAAAGACATGACTGAAAAAGGAACCAATTTGTCCAGACTTATTTGTACAGTGGAAATGTACATAGAAATTTGATATTTGAGGCTCTCACTAATTGATTGTACAATGTGTACACACATAATATGATTTCAGTTTGTGAGTGTGTGATATGAGGGTTAGTTACATGTTTATTTCGACATAAAGAAACCCTTTTACTAACAATGGGCTTGATCAACAGTGCAGGCGACTGACTGCTCTACAAATTTGCATCACCTTGCATCATAAATAGCTACTCATTATTATTTGTAGATCAGTCAGTCAGTCACCATTTACCCTCAATGCATCATGGATTTGATGCTCTCGAAACCAGCCAATGGCAACACTGCCATGTTGATCTGAGCCTTGCCGTTGCAAAAGTACATTAGTGTCTGACTCTCAGCTGTCGCAGATCAATGATTTATATATATACTAGATGACTGATAGGGGGGGCTGGAGGCCACCTTGCCTCCATCTTGGAACTTCCCCACCGTTGTAAAAAATATTTTGGAATCTATAAAAATGCATATATTAATGTCTACATTTGCCACACTTATTCTATTACAGACACCTTAATGCAAACTTTTAAAATATTATGTGAGCTAAAGATAAAACAAATAATATATATATATAAAAACATTTTCCTTAAAGTATGCTTTTTAGAGATTGCTAATGTTACTGTCCTTACTAAAACAACAAAAATACTTAAATACATGTAATTATGTCCTTGGAACAATTGAAATACTGTAGAACTGTAGATTCCTATGGAGGACTGCTTCTGCTGGGCAGTGCCAATATGGCCGACCAGTGGCTTCAAAGCCTCTCAATGGCCAATACATAGCATTAGCAATCCAGGGTTTATATACATCATTGGTTGCACCTCCCCCTACTTCACTCCTTGACTTTCGTCTATAGTTGGTTGCTTTAGCCTTATCACTCAAACACACCCGATATCTGTCAAACAATTTGCACACAGGGAGGCACCTGCTAATCTGGTCACAATGCAGACACAAGTAGGCTGTTTACACAGGCAGCCTAACTCTTTCTTCACCAATAATTGTGCAAAGGATCAGAATTAGGCTTCCTGTGTAAACACAGATATTTTAATACCATGTGTAGACGTGACAGACAGATAGTGATTGGGTCATATTGATCAGATCACAAAACTCGCATGTTACCGCAAGGTGTAAACGAGGCTTCTCGTATGGGATGTAGGATAGAGGAAGTTGTGTGGAGTAGACTACGGTTTGGACACACAGGTTTGAACGCTATGTTGTGGATGATAGGGAGACATGAAACAGGTCTGTGTGATGAGTGTTTAGTGGAGGAAACGGTAGAGCATATGTTGATATTTTGTGAACTGTATGACGTAGATAGGGAGAGATTGTGTGAAAGGGTTAGAGAGGCTGGACAGCATCCGTTTGTTTTCAACGTAATCTATTCCTGTTCGCATCACTAGGTATACACTGAGTATACAAAATATTAGGAACACCTTCCTAATATTGAGTTGCCCCACCTTTTGCCCTCAGAACAGCCTCAATTCGTCTGGGCATGGACTCTACAAGGTGTTGAAAGCATTCCACAGGGATGCTGGGCCACGTTGACTCCAATGCTTCCCACAGTTTGTCAAGTTGGCTGGATGTTCATTGGGTGGTGGACCATTCTTGATACACACAGTTGAGGGTGAAAAACCCAGCAGCATTGCAGTTCTTGACATACTCAAACCGGTGCACTTGGCACCTACTACCATACCCCATTCAAATGCAATTGTCTCAAGGCTTAAAAAACGTTCTTTAACCGGTCTCCTCCCCTTCATCTACACTGATTGAAGTGGATTTAACAATTGACATCAATAAGGGATCATAGCTTTCACCTGTCAGTCTGTCATGGAAAGTGTTCCTAATGTTTTGTACACTCAGTGCATAATGAACTAGACAGTGTCCAAGATGGACTGCCGTTCTTTTATACGCTTTCAAACTTTTCAAACTCAAGTTTGCATACCCCGTTTTGTCAAAGATTAAATAAAGAGACCGTGAAACTGTTTCTCCAATAGAAATCCCTGATTACACTTGTAGGCGATGTCATGGCGACCATTACGAAAAAATATTGCAGTCAGAGAGCAGTATAACTGCAGAACACTGCAGTATAGCTACAGTATGCTGTAAAACAACAGTTTTTTTTACTGCAATCATTTTGCAGTTCAACTGCAGTACATGGCAGTTATTCTGCAATTACTGCATCCAAAATACCACAGTTTACTGCAGATACTGTACTTTTACTGCAGTTTCAAAACTGCAATCTTTTTTTGAAAGGGGACTTAAGCTAGCTAAGCTCTTGCGCAGGAACACATCATCGGGTCCAATGGTCATGTCGTTCCGAACTGTGTATGTGCTCTCAAATCAAAGGCATTTCTTCAAGTTGTTTTTGATGAAAATTAAAACATTTCAGGTTTGTCACTTTCACACGGTTGTAGTAGGCTAATTACAGTGTCAGCTGCTTAAGACATTGGCTCAAATGTAGGTTTTGCCTTTAGATTTCGAAAAATGTAACAACTTAATGGCACATTTTTCACTTCTCCCATTGACTTGTGAAACCCCAAACCTCGGTCTTGTGGATTCTGCTTCGTGAAGCGTTCCAGGAAGTATCTGGACATTAGGCCTCTGGGTTTAGAAACTATGTGTTTGCAGCTGTCACGTTCTGACCTTAGTTCCTTTTTTATGTCTTTATTTTAGTTGGTCAGGGCGTGAGTTGGGGTGGGCATTCTATGTTGTTTTTCTATGTTTTGTTCTGTTGTTATATTTCTATGTGTTTGGCCTAGTATGGTTCTCAATCAGAGGCAGGTGTCAGTCGTTGTCTCTGATTGGGAGCCATATTTAGGTAGCCTGTTTTCTATTGTGTTTTGTGGGTGGTTGTTTCCTGTTTCAGTGTTTGCACCATACGGGACTGTTTCGGTTGTTGTTTTGTTATTTTTGTTCTGTGTTCATTTAGATTTATTAAAAATCTATTATGGACACTTACCACGCTGCACATTGGTCCGATCCTTGCTACTCCTCCTCAGACAAGGACGAAAGCTGTTACAGCAGCCATCTTTCAATATGCAGTTTTGCCTGGGAGGAATCCACTCAGTGCGCACTGGACAAACCACATTGTCCTGGAACCAATGCGCTTCCCCTGGCCTGGTTTGCACACCTTTGAAGTTCAGATGGGAACAGTAATAGTTGGACTAGTAACTGAAGTCTGGACACTGACTGTTGGCCTCACATGTTGCCATATTTTTACATTAACTCCTGCAGAATTAAGTGTTTCTTGCAGTGTCCACCCTGGACATACTCCAATTCGCATGCCGCCACAACAGATCCACAGATGACACAATCTCAATTGCATCTCACACTGTTCTCTCCCACCTGGACAAGAGGAATGAATACCTATGTGAAAAGGCTGTTCATTGACTACAGCTCAGCGTTCAACACTATAGTCCCCTCCAAGCTCGTCACCAAGTTCTGGACCCTGGGACTGAACATCTCCCTCTGCAAATGGATCCTGGACTTCCCGACAGGCACCCCCAGGTGGTGAGGGTAGGCAACAACACATCCGCCATGCTGATCCTCAACACTGGGGCCCCCCAGGGGTGTGTTCTTAGTCCCCTCCTTTACTCCCTGTTCACCCACGACTGTGTGGCCATGCACGACTCTGTAGGGTCCTCCCCCCGCCATCCTCCAAAGTGAGCCCCTGCCACCCTCCTAATTGACTCTCAACAACTGCATGCAAGAGGGTTTATTGTCTTCTCTGGAATTCAGCCTTCTCTGTGTTGCTCTCAAACCCCCATTCTGTCTCAACTCTGGGTAGTAGAGGTTCAGTTGCCTTTACATCCTGTTGGTCTGATATCTGTTTGGGAGTTAACTCAACAGTAACGCTATACAACTCAGATTTTATAAAAGGGATTCGTTGTTCTCTCTCTTTGTTCCTGATCTGTGCTAGTAAGATACACTCTCTCTCTTTCTCTCTCCACCCCATGGACTCTTGTAGCATGGCCTTTCAGGCTTTTCTCTCTCTCCCTCTCATGCCTAGAACAATGCTTGTAATGCTTGTTAATGCTTTGTAACTTAAGCTTTATGTCTTATGTGAATTAATTAATTTTACAAAGTTATTAAATGATACACTTGATTTAGAATTCCATTCTCAGACCTATCTTGATTCCTATTACTGTAACTCAGCTACAGTCTATTATAGCATATTGCTATATCATCTTTATGGAGTCAGATTAAGATTTGAATAGACTAATTGCATAGTCTTATCACGGATCACATGTGTGGTATACACTGAGTATACAAAACATTAAGAACACCTGCTCTTTCCATGCATAGACTGACCAGGTGAAAGCTATGATCCCTTATTGATGTTACTTGTTAAATCCACTTCAATCAGCATAAATTAGGTTTATTTTTATTTTTATCCTTGACACAATTGAGACGGATTGTGTATGTGTGCCATTCAGAGGGTGAATGGGCAAGACAATTTTTTTTACTGTAAGTGCCATTGAACAGGGTACCAGACGCACTGGTTTGTGTCAAGGACTGCAACGCTGCTGGGTTTTTCACGCTCAGCAGTTTCCCGTGTGTATCAAGAATGGTCCACCACACAAAGGACATCCAGCCAACTTGACAAAACTGTGGGAAGCATTGGAGTCAACATGGGCCAGCCTCCCTGTGGAACGTTTTCGACACCTTGTAGAGTCCATGCAGTACAACTACAGTATGCTGCAAATACTGCATCCAAACAACAGTTTGTCGACGAATTGAGGCTGTTCTGAGGGCAAAAGGCATGGGGTGCAACTCAATATTAGAAAGGAAGGTTTCCCTAATGTTTGGTATACTCAGTGTATATGTTACACACCTCGGACTGAGTCGTGGTCAGCAGTTAATAGACCTGAATTAACAGGGTGGAATAAGGAGACAGAGAAAAGTTAGTAGTGCTCAGTATTAGGCATTCTCCAAAATGTATGAAAATGTTTTATTATTTATCTATTTTTTTCTGTTGTCAAAATCAATGATACATTACAACTGCATTGTAGTACTTTCACATTCCATGTTGAGTATCAAAAATAAAGGTCTCAAGTTCAAAAAGCTATCTCCATACATCTACACATTCACCTTTCACTAATAATCAAATCAATAGTGCATATAACTATTTTATCATTAGTATTTAGGCTATTTTATCAGTAGTATTTAGCATCTAACAGCAAAAGCTATTTAGCATGTAAAACCATCAAATTGTATCATAAGAGACTACATTATATAGATCTGACTGTACTAGCAGTGTCAATTTCCATAAAGCTAGCAGAGGCCTGTGCTACACAATGCTACAACCATTACATTCTAAACCATCAACACGTGAGCTAACAATAGCTGAAACCCAATAGCCTAGAGCTAACTACATTTGGTTAGCATAAAGCTAATGAACTGTTAAATGCTATTTTCTTACAAATATTAACACCTTCAACACATTCTATCATCACATATTTACATATATTACCTAAAGTAAACTGAGCCTTTGTTCATAGAAAATAAACCAAATAGGAGCTAAAACATTATTGAAAAAAGTAGAAGTTTGGACGCCATCTTATTCCCTTTTCTAATATACAGTATATATATATTTTTTTTTAGTAGGTATTATTCCCTTTTCATACATGTAAACCATTAGCAACATAGCGAACCTCCATTACTTATAATGGGGAAAAAAAACTAACCAGTGTTTCACTTGGTTAAAACTGCCTTCAATTTCCTTCAAACATCACCAAACTCATGGACTATGTAGTTAACCATGTTATCTCAATATTGCACTTTTGCACATTACATACCTGAATTAACAGGGTGGAATAATGAGAAGAAGAAACATCCAAGACCTCACGATCCCACTAACGCTCCCCATTGATATCACAACTCCCACTAGCGGCTGTAATCATATACTACATTACTTTCAATGCAGATACCTGGGAAATTATTGGGATGGCTACAAAGAAAACAAATGAAATCAGAAATATGATCATAAGTACACTACGTGACCCAAACTATGTGGATACCTGCTCGTTGAACATCTCATTCCAAAATCATGGGCATTAATATGGAGTTGGTACCCCCTTTGCTGCTATAACAGCCTCCACTCTTCTGGGAAGGCTTTCCACTAGATGTTGGAACATTGCTGCAGGGACTTGCTTCCATTCAGCCACAATAGCATTAGTGAGGTCGGACACTGATGTTGGGCGATTGGGCCTGGCTTGCAGTCGGCATTCCAATTCATCCCAAAGGTGTTTAATGGGGTTTAGGTCGGGGCTCTGTGCAAACCAGTCAAGTTCTTCCACATCGATCTCGACAAACCACTTCTGTTTGGACCTCGCTTTGTGCACAGGGGCATTGTCATGCTGAAACAGGAAAGGGCCTTCCCCGAACTGTTGCCACAAAGTTGGAGGCACAAAATAGTCTAGAATGTCTGTGATAACATGCGTCTCGGTGAGAGGTGTAGGAGTCAGGCACAGGAGAGCAGGAATGTCTGAGAAGCGTGTTTAATCATATAGTCCACCAATACAAAAATGGCACAGACAAAAATCAAAAAACTACGCTCACGATACTCAGCAACTCCTGCAAACAAACACATTTCTGACACTTTACATACACGTGCGTAAATCGTGAACACAACAAACATCAAATACAATCGAGCGCAATACACACAAGTCTAATCCCGCACGAACTAAGGTACCCTATATACACACAGAAATAAACGCAATTGAAACCAGGTGTGAAAAGAATCAGACAAAACAAACAGAAAAGGAAAAAGGGATTGGTGGTGGCTAGTAAACCGGCGACGCCGAGCGCCGCCCGAACAGGGAGAGGAGTTACCTTCGGTAGAAGTCGTGACAATGTCATTGTATGCTGTAGTGTTAAGATATTCCTTCACTGGAACTAATGGGCCTAGCCCAAACCATTAAAAACAGCCCCAGACCATTATTCCTCCTCCACCAAACTTTACTGTTGGCACTATGCATTAGAGCCGGTAGTGTTCTCATGGTATGCGCCAAACCCAGATTTGTCCAAACCCAGATGGTAAAGTGTGATTCATCACTCCAGAGAACACGTTTCCACTGCTCCAGAGTCCAATGGTGGCGAGCTTTACACCACTCCAGCCGATGCTTGGCATTGCGCATGGTGATCTCAGGCTTGTGTGCGGCTGCTCGACCATGGTGACCCATTTCATGAAGTTCCCGATGAACAGTTCTTGTGCTGACGTTGCTTCCAGAGGCAGTAACTGGGTAGTGAGTGTTACAACCAAGGACAGACGATTTTTATGCGCTACGCGCTTCAGCACTCAGCGGTCCCGTTCTGTGAGCTTGTGTGTTCTTCCACTTTGTGGCGGAGCCGTTGTTACTCCTAGATGTTTCCACTTCACAAGAACAACACTTAGAGTTGACTAGGGCAGCTCTAGCAGGGCAGAAATTTGATGGACTTACTTGTTGGAAAGGTGGCATTCTAAGATGGTGCCACATTGAAAGTCACTGAGCTCTTCAGTAAGACCATTCTACTGCCAATGTTTGTCTATGTAGATTGCATGGCTGTGTGCTCGATTTTATACACCTGTCAGCAACCGGTGTGGCTGAAATCGCCAAATCCACTAATTTGAAGGGGTGTCCACATACTTTTGTATAGTGTATTTGTGTGCGTCACATATATAATTATCAAATATTACAACACTACAATGCCAACACCATCATCAAGTTTGCTGATGACACAATGGTGGTGGGCCTGATCACCGACAGCAATGATACAGCCTACAGGGAGGAGGTCAGAGACCTGGCCAGGACAACAATTTCAACGTCAGTATGACCAAGGAGCTGATCGTGGACTACAGGAAACCGGGGCGAGCACGCTCCCATCCACATTGGCGGGGCTGTCGTGAAGCTAGGGCTGGACAATATGGACGGCATATCATATCACAGTATTTTTTTGTATTTTTAATAATAACAATTCTACATTTGCTTTATGAGTAGTGCGTGACCCTAGAGTGGCAACACATACATTCTGATTGTTTTATACTGTTCAATTAAACTTCAACCAATACTTTTCTGCATTTTCCCAAATGTCTGCATTTCCTGCACTCATTTGATATCATTTCCATACTGTTGGGCTGCACGATATTGACAAAAACCTAGGCCTTATTTTTAACCAACTGTTGTAATTGCGATTTTACTTGCGATTTAGCTCAAAACACTTAGAATGATAGAAATAGAATGATTATTGTTATTCTATAGTTATAATGTAATAGTGGGCACAGTGTTGTTTCACATGACAACGAATGAAAATGCCAGAGAGGAGTTATTGTGACATGGTCGCAATCAAAGTGCTGGTCAGTGTTTCCTAGGGGACCCTGTCATCTATGGCTACATTAAATGTTTTCTTCTAGACACTTTATGTAGCTAACATATTCATGCTTCACCTAATCCTCTCTGGTTTAGAAGATAGCATTTCTGATTTAGGCAGACACCATCACTGGTATCAAGCTGTATAGCTAGCTACGTTTGTTTTAACTCAGTACATTTATTTGCTAGCTTGATTTGATTTTTTAAATCTTTATTTGGAACTCTTTTAGTCCTCATTTGGACTAATCTTCCAAGAGTCCCTAAACATTAAAATACAATTTATAATACGAACACATTTTCACATATAAACACACTGTTACAAACAGACATAATACACTAACATATTGATCCGATAAATACTAAGATAAATACTAAAATAATAAGTATTGTTTAAATTTATATATTGAGAGGTTTCTGGTTTGCTCAGTTAAATTATTCAATATCTTTATTGCTCTAAATCAAAATGGTATTTTGCCTATTTCTCTTTTCCGTCTGGATAACACATAGATGGTGGACAATCTATTCCTAGTATTTACTGAATGTCTGTCTCTTCCCAACTGAATACCTTTGTGAATAGAGTTTGGCCGTTTGAAATGGTGTATAGCTAGCTAGTGATTAGCATTAGCGGCTAACACAATTTAGCCACAACTTCCTAAGAAAAGACAAACTATCTGTTTGCAGATGTAAGAAACAAAAACTGATAGTATAATTATAGAATGCTTGTGGATTTATATTAAGATGCTAAGTGAAAACAGCATTATTGTCATTAACATTATTGCATGTGCTGCATTAACCATGCAGACTGAACACAAGTATCTCATGGTCGAGCAACAACAAATGCGCTCCTTGAGTGATGGGGCGGGGCTAGGTCTGTGTGGAAAGCAGCATGGAGAGAGATGACTCAAATAGCAGAGTAAATTATAAAAATGGACGTTACACACGGCTTATCAAATTTAACAGACCAAAAATTCAAATACTGTTATAGAAGGTAAAGTAAAAACCCAAACCGGTCCGTGCATCAATACCGGTATATAGTAAAATATGGTATACCGCCCAGCCCTAAGTGGAGCGGGTTGAGAGCTTCAAGTTTCTCGTGTCCACATCCCTAAGGACTTAACATAGTCCACATACACCTGCACAGTCGTGAAGAGGGCACCGCAGCGCTTCTTCTCCCTCAGTAAGCTGAAGAGATTTGGCATGGGCGAGGAGATCCTTAAGAGGTTCTACAGCTGCACAATCGAGAGCATCTTGACTGTTTGCGTCACTGCCTGGTACGGCAACTACACTTCCCTCAACCACAAGGTTCTACAGAGGGTGGTGCGGACGGCCAAGTACATCTCTGGGGCAGAGCTCCCTGCCATCTAGAACCTCTATATCAGGTGGTGTGTGTCAGAGTAAGGCCAGTAAAATTGCCAAATACTTCAGCCACCCAAGCCATGGACTATTCTATCTGCCACCGTCCGGCAAGAGGTACCGGAGCATCGGGCCACGAACCAACAGGCTCCAAGACAGCTTCCATCCCTAAGCAATAAGACTGTTAAGTAGCTAATCATTGGCTACCTGGACTATTTGCGCTGACTCTATTTTGCACTGATTTTATGCACACTCACAGGACTCTATCCACACACACTACACTTTCACAAAAAACACACACAATTAATCAATCAAATGTATTTTATAAAGCCCTTTTTTACATCAGTAGTTGTTACAAAGTGCTATACAGATACCCAGCCTTAAACCCCAAAGAGCAAGCGATGCAGAAGCACAGTGGCTAGGATAAACTCTCTAGAAAGGCAGTAACCTAGGAAGAAACGTAGAGCGGAATCAGGCTCCGGGGGGGGGGGGGGGTTGTCTTCTTTTGGCTGTGCCATGTGGAGATTATAAGAGTACATCGCCATTAAGGCTCGATCATTCTTCAAGACATTCAAACATTCATAAATGACCAGCAGTGTCAAATAACAAACAGTGGTTTTAGAGGGTGCAGCAGTTCAACACCTAAGGAGTAAATGTCAATTGGTTTTTCATAGCCAAGCATTAAGTGGTCAAGGCAGGCGGTCCGTGAGAGTGAGAGATGGGTGGTGTAAAAGAGAATGAGAGAGAGAGAGGGAGATATCAACTTCCGTGAGTGTAATGTTTACTGTACATTTTTATTGTTTATTTCACTTTTGTTTATTATCTACTTCACTTGCTTTGGCAATGTTAACACATGTTTTCCATGCCAATAAAGCCCTTGAATTGAATTGAGAGCGAGAGCGAGAGCGAGAGCGAGAGCGAGAGCGAGAGCGAGAGCCAGACAGAGTATTGTGTGTATTTTTATCCATTTTAGAATAAGGCTGTAACATAACGAAATGTAGAAAAAGTCAAGGGGTCTGATAACTTTCTGAATGCGCTGTATATAGACGAAAGCCCTGCCTCCAGCTGTTTACTTAGAAATTAAAGGAACAATATGGAGGCCTGCGTCTTGTGACCGTAGAGTATGTGTAAGTATTTACGGCACGACCAAATCAGAGAGATAAGTAGGAGTAAGTCCATGCAATTGTTTGTAGGTTAACAGTAAAACAAGTTAAACCTCTGTGGCGTTAGTATGCGTCACACATACTGACACCAAACACACACAAAGTTATCATATACGCTGCTGCCAATTTGTTTTTTATTCTTATTGCTATCAAGTCGTTTCTATGCGACACAGCCACGTGTAGAAGTAGATGACAGCGCATCACACAGTGACCAAAACAAAGATCTACACACATTCTCAGAGTTTTGGAGAACCACCTGGGTGAACTATCTTAATTTATCCACCATCTTTGTTTCCTACTTCACAGTATGGCTGTAGAAAAAAGTGGTTATTATATTTTCTCCAGAAATGCCTTCTTGAACATGTGAACTTTCAATTGCCTTAATAACAAACTGGTATTTGATCTGTAAATGTGTTAAATTACGAGCCTAGTTTAGCCAAGGAGAAAGTTCTGAACAAATAGGGAGAACGACAGGATCCTTCCTGGTTTTATTATTGTTATCATTTATTTTTTTTAGGGGGTAGATCAGCTTCAATATTGTAGATAGACTGTGGCCTCCATCAATGCAATTGTCTGCATCATTTCCAATCCCCCATATATTTTTTTATATACAGTACCAGTCAAAAGTTTGGACATGCCTACTCATTCCATTTTTTTATATATTTTTTTACTATTTTCATTGTAGAATAATAGTGAAGACATCAAAACTATGAAATAGCACATATGAAATCATGTAGTAACCAAAGAAGTGTTAAACAAATAAGCCACCCTTTGCCTTGATGACAGCTTTGCACACTCTTGGCATTCCCTCAACCAGCTTCACCTGGAATGCTTTTCCAACTGTCTTGAAGGAGTTCCCACATATGCTGAGCACTTGTTGGCTGCTTTTCCTTCACTCTGCGGTCCAGCTAAACCCAAACCATCTCAATTGGGTTGAGGTCAGGTGATTGTGGAGGCCAGGTCATCTGATGGAGCACTCCATCACTCTCCCTCTTGGTCAAATAGCCCTTACACTTATAGCCCTTACACTACTCAGTACTTTGCTTAAGCACCTTTGGCAGCGATTACAGCATAGAGTCTTCTTGGGAATGACGCTACAAGCTTGGTACACTTGTATTTTGGGAGTTTCTCCCATTCTTCTGTGCAGATCCTCTCAATCTCTGTCAGGTTGGATGGGAGGCATTGCAGCACAGCTATTTTACGGTCTCTCCAGAGATGTTCAATCGGGTTCAAGTCCGGGCTCTTGCTGGGCCACTCAAGGACATTCAGAGACTTGTCCCGAAGCCACTCCTGTATTGTCTTGGCTGTGTGCTTAGGGTCATTGTAATTTAAAAAATGTATATATATATTTTTATATATTTAAAAAAAATATATTTTCCTGTATAAGAATTTGTTCTTAACTGACTTGCCTAGTTAAATAAAGGTTAAATTAAAAATAAATGTATAAAAGATCAATTTCGAGTCACATAGCAAAGGGTCTGAATACTTAAGGCATTTCTGTTAGTTTTTTTGTATACATTTGCTAACATTTCTAAAAAACTGTTTTCACTTTGTCATTATGGGGTATTGTGTGTAGATTGCTGAGGATTTTTTGTTGTTGTTTTATGCATTTTAGAACAAGGCTGTAATGTAACAAGATGTGGAAAAAGTCAAGGGGTCCGAATACTTTCCGAAGGCACTGTATACAGGCTAATCTACTTAACCACTGCATTTAATCATGAACTTGGAACCTGGGAATGAATGAATAGCACATACTGATTTTGTCTGATTCACAGACAAATAAGTTCTATTTAATGACAAAAACAGTTCCTATAAGTTCTGCAATAGTCGAGACCAGAACCAATTGAAACTGGATTGATGATTTTCTAACGTCTTTCACTATAGGGATAATTATCAGCAAGGTTAACACTGCACTCTTTTTTTACAGCCTTCCATACAATCTAGTATCCGCAAATTCTTGTTTATGGTAGCAATGAAAGTGCATGTTAAGAGTACCTACAACGACTCATTCTTAATATTGTATTTTCAGTGTGTGCAGCCTGGTCGGATAGACTAAATGTAACATAGTAAATGTAAATCCAGGACACTATTATGATATGTTACATTTTGATTAGATAAGAAAGTTACTTAAGGAAAAAAAGAAAGGAAGGTGGTTGGGTGAGCATATAACGCTAATGTCTAGCCACCCAAAGGTTATGTGTTCAAATTCATCACGGACTACTTTAGCATTTTAGATAATTTTCAACTTTTCAACTACTTATTACTTTTAACTACTTTGCAACAACTTAGCATTTTAGCTAACCCTTCCCCTGAACCCTAACTTCTAACCTTAACCATAACTCCTAACCCTTACACGGAACCCAAACCAAATTTAGCTAGTTAGCTTGCACTTGCTAGCTAATTTGTCCTATTTAGCTAGCTTGCTGTTGCTAGCTAATTTGTCCTGGGATATAAACATTGAGTTATTATTTTACCTGAAATGCACAAGGTCCTCTACTCCGACAATTAATCCACACATAAAACGGTCAACCGAATCGTTTCGAGTCATCTCTCCTCCTTCCAGGCTTTTTCATCTTTGAACTTATATGGTGATTGGCATCTAAACTTTCATAGTATTACTACACAGACCGGCAACACAGTTCGTCTTTCAATCACCGACGTGGGTTTAACCAATGAGGAGATGGCACGTGGGTACCTGCTTCTATAAACCAATGAGGAGATGGGAGAGGCAGGACTTGCAGGACTCGATCTGCGTCAGAAATAGAAAGGAGTTCTATTTTAGCCCTTGGCAACGCAGACGCTCGTTGACGCGCACGAGCAGTGTGGGTGCAATAATTGAATAACATAGATTTCTACATTTATTTTGCAACGCTCGCGCACGCGACGCGAGCGGTGTGGTCAGCCTATTAGCCTATGATAGCAAAATAGCTAACGTTAGCATTAGCCACCTAGCTAACGTTAGCCACAACAAATTGGAATTCATAGCATATTATACCTTAAGCAAATCCGTAACATATTGTATGTTTTTCAAATTCTTATCATACGAATTGTAATTCGTAACATATTTTACGAAATGATGATGGACATCCAGCAATTAATAAATATCATATGAAATGGAGTGTCACGGATTTATACTGAACAAAAATATAAATGCAACATGCAACAATTTAAACGATTTTACTGAGTTACAGTTCATATAAGGTAATCTGTCAAATTTTGTGAGTGTTTTTCATAGCCCAAGGCAGCCCTAACCAACATCTCCAATCTCGTCTCATTGATTGAACTCCAGGTTAGCTGACTCCTGACTCCAATTAGCTTTTGGAGAAGTCATTAGCCTAGGGGTTCACATACTTTTTCCAACCTACACTGTGAATGTTTAAATTATGTATTCAATATAGACAAGAAAAATACAATAATTTGTCTGTTATTAGTTTAAGCACACTATGTTTGTCTATTGTTGTGACTTAGATGAAGATCAGATCAAATTTGATGACCAATTTATGCAGAAATCCAGGTAATTCCAAAGGCTTCACATACTTTTTCTTGCCACTGTATATGTTGAAAAGGGTGGGGCTCAAGCTGCATCCTGTCTCACCCCACAGCCCTGTAGAAAGAAATGTTTTTGCCAATTTTAACTGCATGGATACATGGATTTTATAATGCTGTATGTTTTTTCCCCAACACCGCTTTCCATCAATTTGTGTAGCAGACCCTCATGTCAAATCGACTCAAAAGCTTTTTTGAAATCAACAAAGCACGAGAAGACTTTGCCTTTGTTTTGGTTTGTTTGTTTGTCAATTAGTGTGTGCAGGGTGAATACGTGGCCTGTCGTCCGGTAATTTGGTAAAAAGCCAATTTGATATTTGATCAGTACATTGTTTTCACTGAGGAAATGTACGAGTCTGCTGTTAACGATAATGCAGAGGATTTCCCCAAGGTTGCTGTTCACGCATATCCAACGGTAGTTATTAGGGTCAAATTTGTCTCCACTTTTATGGATTGGGGTGATCAGTCCTTCCAAATATTGGGGAAGATGCCAGAGCTGAGGAGGATGTTAAAAAGTGTAGCAAATTGTAATTTGTGGTCTGTATTATTTGTCATTTGATTTAGGATACCATCAACACCACAGGACTTTTTGGGTTGGAGGTTTTTTTATTTTGTCCTGTAGTTCATTCAATATAATGGGGGAATACAGTGGGATCTTTAATAATTCTCTCTCGCTCTCTTTCTCTATCCCTCCCTCTCTATCTACTCCCCCCATCTCTCTCTCTCTCCCTCTCTTCTGTGGGTATTTCCAGGAATGAGAGTGAGACTGGGTCAACTGAGCGTGGCTGATAGAAAGGGGCTAGAGCAGTCGTATTCAAAGTCAGCGGAAACTGCAGTGGGGTAGACAAAATAAATAAAACCTTTTTAAAAAATGTAACAAAACATTTAAAGTACATATTATTGTATGGGACAATATACAAATATTTTTGAGAAAGATCAATGCAATTTTATTGAGTAAATGTTTTTATTGGTTTATTTTAATTTTAATAAGAGATGAAAATGTTAATAATTTAAGGTTATTTGTTGATGTAAAACTGTAAACTGAACAAAAATATAACATGCTACAATTTAAGATTTTACTGAGTTACAGTTATTATAAGGAAATCAGTCAATTGAAACAAATAAATTAGTCTAAATTTAATCTATGGATTTCACATGACTGGGGAGGGGTGGAGCCATGGGTGGGCCTGGGAGGGCATAGGCCCACCTGCTTCAGAGCCAGGCCCAGCCAATCAGTTTTTCCCCACAAAAGGGCTTTATTACAGACATTAATACTCTTCAGTTTCATCAGCTTTCCGGTTGGCTGCTCTCAGACGATCCCGCAGGTGAAGAAGCCGGAACTGGAGGTCCTGGGCTGGCTGGCATAGTTACACATGGTCCGCGGTTGGGAGGCCGGTTGGACGTACTGCCAAATTCTCGAATACGACATTGGAGACGGCTTATGGTAGAGAAATGAACATTAAATTATCTGGACACAGCTCTGGTGGACATTCCTGCAGTCAGCAAGCATGCCATTTGTATGCTCCTTCAAAACTTGATGAATCTGTGGCATTCTGTTGTGTGATAACTTCACATTTTAAAGTGGCCTTTTATTTCCCCCAGCACAAGGTGCACCTGTGTAATGATCATGCTGTTTAATCAGCTTCTTGATATGCCACACCTGTCAGGTGGATGGATTATCTTGGCAAAGGAGAAATGCTCACTAACAGGGATGTAAACTAATTTCTGCCAAAAAATGGAGGGAAATACACTTTTTATTTCAGCTAATGAAAAGTGGGACCAACACTTTACATGTTGCGTTCATATTTTTGTTCAGTTTATGTACAGAATACGAAATTCTCTTAGACCAGGTTGGTGGTTGAGCTTTAGGCATCACTGCTTTGTTGCTAGCATTTACCTCACAAGCTTAGGAGTCATGCGGTGCATATGACCAAGAACACACTAGCCTATTCATAGTAACACATATGTGTGTATGTGTGTGCGTGTGTGTGCGACAATAGCATAGTAAAGCTAGAGACTGCCACAGACAAACATCTGCATTCTTGAACATGTGACCTTTCATGTGCCTTAATAACTAACTGGTACAGTTGAAGTCAGAAGTTTACATACACCTTAGCCAAATACATTTAAACTCAGTTTTTCACAATTCCTGATATTTAATCCTAGTAAAAGTTCCCTGTCTTGGGTCAGTTAGGATCACCACTTTATAAGAATGTGAAATGTCAGAATAATAGTAGAGAGAATGATTTATTTCAGCTTTAATTTCTTTCTTCACATTCCCAGTGGGTCAGAAGTTTACATGCACTCAAGTAGTATTTGGTAGCATTGCCTTTAAATTGTTTAACTTGGGTCAAATGTTGTTTCGGGTAGCCTTCCACAAGCTTCCCACAATAAGTTGGGTGAATTTTGGCCCATTCCTCCTGACAGAGCTGGTGTAACTGAGTCAGGTTTGTAGGCCTCCTTGCTCGCACACGCTTTTTCAGTTCAGCCCACAATTTTTCTATTGGGTTGAGGTCAGGGCTTTGTGATGGCCACTCGAATACCTTGACTTTGTTGTCCTTAAGCCATTTTGCAACAACTTTGGAAGTATGCTTGGGGTCATTGTCCAGTTGGAAGATCCATTTGCGACCAAGCTTTAACTTCCTGACTGATGTCTTGAGATGTTGCTTCAATATATCACCATAATTTTCCTGCCTCAGGATGCCATCTATTTTGTGAAGTGCATCAGTCCCTCCTGCAGCAAAGCACCTCCACAACATGATGCTGCCACCCCCGTGCTTCACGGTTGGGATGGTGTTCTTCAGCTTGCACGCATCCCCCTTTTGCCTCCAAACATAACGATGGTCATTATGGCCAAACAGTTCTATTTTTGTTTCATCAGACCAGAGGACATTTCTCCAAAAAGTACGATCTTTGTCGCCGTGTGCAGTTGCAAACCGTAGTCTGGCTTTTTAATGGTGGTTTTGGAGCAGTGGCTTCTTCCTTGCTGAGCGGCCTTTCAGGTTATGTCGATATAGGACTCATTTTACTGTGGATATAGATACTTTTGTACCGGTTTCCTCCAGCATCTTTACAAGGTCCTTCGCTGTTGTTCTGGGAATGATTTGCACTTTTTGCACCAAAGTACGTTCATCTCTAGGAGACAGAACGCGTCTCCTTCCTGAGCGGTATGATGGCTGCGTGGTTCCGTGGTGTTTATACTTGTGTACTATTGTTTGTCCAGATGAACGTGGTACCTTCAGGCGTTTGGAAATTGCTCCCAAGGATGAACCAGACTTGTGGAAGTCTACCATTTTTCTTCTGAGGTCTTGGCTGATTTCTTTTGATTTTCCCATGATGTCAAGGAAAGAGGCACTGAGTTTGAAGGTAGGCCTTGAAATACATCCCACAGGTACACCTCCAATTGACTCAAATGATGTCAATTAGCCTATCAGAAGCTTCTAAAGCCATGACATAATTTTCTGGAATTTTCCAAGCTGTTTAAAGGCACAGTCAACTTGGTGTATGTAAACTTCTGACCCACTGAAATTGTGACAGTGAATTATAAGTGAAATAATCTGTCTGTAAACAATTGTTGGAAAAATTACTTGTGTCATGCACAAAGTAGATGCCCTAACCGACTTGCCAAAACAATAGTTTGTTAACAAAACATTTGTGGAGTGGTTGAAAAACGAGTTAATGTGTTGGGGTAGGTTCCTTGTTCCTTGTCAATCATTGGCTTATTGGTGACATCAGCAATCAGACAATAACTTCTTTAAGTAAATCAATCAAACCTTTATTAATGCAATTGCAGACAGAAGTTGACAACGGAAACACAGCACGCATGTTTCAGAGTAAGTTCTGCAAAAAAAAAGTATACGTTTTTTAATATGCTTGCAGTCAACCCCTAGTGATGTAACTGCCTATGTCAACACCTTCTACTCATGAGACCAAGCCCATGCATATACAGTTATACAAACTTGCAGGAGCAAACAATAGTCCAGTGTTTTCTAAGGGCTCAGCAGTCATTTCCATTCCTGTATGGCTTACAGTGGTATGTCTGACTTGTCTCTTAACTCCCCTGCAGGGGTCTGTGTCTATGTATCTCTTTTAGCCTTGAGGTGCTTTCTCACAGACACCCTGTTTTGACTGCAATGGCTCACACATCTCTCAGACCGTTTCTTATAAGACGCAGAGACTAGAAAATAACTGTGGAACAGTATTCAACCTTATAATGCATATATTGCTAATCTGTAGTCCAGGACCCTATAAATGTAGTGGTGGAGGGTCTTATAGCCCTTCCCCTTCTATTAATACAACATAAGCATAATCAATTATTATAATACATCAATCATTTGGTGCAGCCACTCATGACCCCAAGGTGACCCCCATCAAATGACTCCAAGTGTATGTAAACTTCCGACTTCAACTGTATAGTTCAACTAGTAATTAAACTACATTTTGCAGTAGCTTGGTGGTAGTTCAATAGTTCAAATCTTGGTAATATTTTCAGTAGTTAATTACCTTTTTGCCATGTAGTGGTGTAGCTAATTACTGGAACTACACACTACTTTTTTTGCAGAAATAAAATATGGGTGAAGTAGGCAAGAATTTCCTTTCTTTTTCGACAACAGACCTTCCTAATACTCACTTGAAACATAGCTTTGTGTGTAATAGGCTAAATTACATATCCTGTTATCATCTGACTGCAGAGTGATGTGATCTGTTCTCGCAATTTGTAGTCTATGACACTTCAGATTTAGTTATGATAATTTGGTTTGGGTGTAGTGAACTACTTTCTCAAAGTAACTTTAGTTAAGTAAACAATATTTTTAGGGTAGCTTTCGTGTAGCTAAATTGAACTTCCTCCAGTGTGAAGTGCAGCCCATGGGCCTTGTGCTTTGATCGGGAGCCAGGGCCATGTGGGATAGGAGCCATAAAGATCACTGGTGTTCCCCAAAAGCAACCCAGGGTCGAACACACACACGTGCGCACGCACACGCACACACACCCACTTGCATACACACCAAGTAGTGCAGACACACATGCACAAATGCAAAAACAGTCACATTTCATGCTCCTTTCCATTGAGACCATTCTCCTTCACCCCCTCGAATCTCCAAATTCCCACTCCCCCTCCAAACCTCGCTGAGCCTCCAACCTAAAAAAAAAACTCAGTTTCTCTGTCACAAACTGAGAGGTTTCTGAGAGGGATCAGAGTTGAAGCAGCTGGTAAAGCTCAAGGTTCTTTTTCATACTACAAAGCATTCCTTTCTACCTCATTTAGGCCTAAAGAACGGTGCTAGGGAAGGAAATATGTTTGGATTTTTGAATAATCCTTTTTTGGGGTTGTTAAATAAAATATAAATATTATGCAGACATTTTTCCACCAATATTCACAGTTTGAGGTGCGGTAGAACTTTGTTTGTTTATGTTTTGCATGCATATTGCCCGTAAACAAGTTCTGGCGTTGCTCTCTGGCTTTGCCACTTTGCCCATGCTGCAATAGCCAGTCTTTCTGCTGGGAAAGTAATATTGTTGCTGTGCCATGGTGAAAGCTGTAGCACAGAGAGGGAAAGAACATTTGAGAAATGAGAGAGAGAGAAAGAACAAGAAAAGAACGACTGAGACGTCTAAAATCCCTTAATCTAAACACACATACATATTAACTAAAGCATTAAAGAATACACACAGAAAGAATGAGGAACAGAGAAAAAAGGAGAGAGAGAGCTAAGGCAATCACAGACAAGCACACACACACAAACATGTGTAAGTATGTACGGCAGGACCAAATCAGAGAGAAAAGTAGCAGTAAAACCAGTAAAACTTGTGGCGCAATACACACACACACACACACACACACACGGTGCTGTAATAGTAGTCAAAGAAATTGGGTGGGTCTGTGGAGGCATCCAGCTGAGAGGGACAGGACACCATATTTTTTGTAAGAAATTCTCGCAACCTCAACCCGCCCAAATTCGAATGACACAACCTTAAAATTGGTACATTTATAAATAAAAAATAAAAAAACACAACATGTAAAGTGTTTGACTCATGTTTGTTGAGCTGAAATAAAATATCCCAGAACAAAAACGTATTTCTCTCAAATTTCGAGCACAAATTTGTTTACATCCCTGTTAGTGAGCATTTCTCCTTTGCCAAGATAATCACTCAAATGATCCCACAGGTGAAGAAGCCGAATGTTGAGGTCCTGAGCTGGGGTGGTTACACGTGGTCTGCGGTTGTGAGGCCGATTGGACGTACTGCCAAATTCTCTAAAACAACATTGGAGGCGGCTTATGGTAGAGAAACAAACATTAAATTGTCTGGCAACAGCTCTGGTGGACATTCCTGCAGTCGACATGCCAATTGCAAGCTCCTTCAAAACTTGAGACCTCTGTGGTATTGTGTTGTGTGACAAAACTTCACATTTTAGAGTGGCCTTTTATTGTCCCCAGCACAAGGTGTACCTGTGTAATGATTATGCTGTTTAATCAGCTTCTTTTTTTTTCTTTCTTTTACCCCCTAATTTCATGGTATCCAATTGTTAGTAGTTACTGTTAGTAGTTACTGTCTTGTCTTGTCTCATCGCTACAACTCCCGTACGGGCTCGGGAGAGACGAACAAACAGAAATACACCTCGAACAAAAGAGATCTCAGAAGACCCAAGATTAATAATTGTTGACTTGCATAAAGCTGGAAAGGGTTACAAAAGTATCTCTAAAAGCCTTCATGTTCATCAGTCCACAATAAGCCAACTTGTCCATAAATGGAGAAATTTCAGCACTGTTGCTACTCTCCCTAGGAGTGGCCGTCCTGCAACGAAGACTGCAAGAGCACAGAGCAGAATTCTCAATGATGTTAAGAGCCATAGAGTGTCAGCTAAAGACTTACAGAAATCTCTGGAAGATGCTCACATCTCTGACGAGTCTACGATACGTAAAACACTAAACAAGAATGGTGTTTGTGGGAGGACGCCACGGAAGAAGCCACTGCTGTCCAAAAAAGACATTGCTGCACATCTGAAATTTGCAAAAGTGCACCTGGATGTTCCACAGCGCTACTGGCAAAATATTCTCTGGACAGATGACACTACAGTTGAGTTGTTTGGAAGGAACACACAACACTGTGAGGAGAGAAAAAGGCACAGCACACCAACATCAAAACCTCATCCCAACTGTAAAGTATGGTGGATGGAGCATCATGGTTTGGGGCTGCCTCAGATATATTAAGACATTTTGCAGGAGAATGTTAGGCTATCTGTCCGCCAATTGAAGCTAAACAGAATTTGGTAATGCAACAGGACGATGACCCAAAACACAGAAGTAAATCAACAACAGAATGTACAGAAAATGTACAGAAAACAGAGAATGTACAGAAAACAGAAAATACGCCTTCTGGAGTGTCCTGACCTCAACCCGATTGAGATGCTGTGGCATGACCTCAAGAGAGCAGTTCACACCAGACATCCCAAGAATATTGCTGAACTGATACAGTGTTGTGAAGAGGTATGATCCTAAATTCCTCCTGACCGTTGTGCAGGTCTGATCCGCAACTACAGAAAACATTTGGTTGAGTTTATTGCTGCCAAAGGAGGGTCAACCAGTTATTAAATCCAAGGGTTCACATACTTTTTCCAACCTGCACTGTGAATGTTTCACCGTGTGTTCATAAAGACATGAACATATAATTGTGTGTTATTAGTTTAAGCAGATTGTGTTTGTCTATTGTCTATTATTGACCTAGATGAAAATCAGATCAGATTTGATGACCAATTTATGCAGAAATCCAGGTATTTCCAAAGGGTTCACATACTTTTTCTTGCCACTGTATTTCAACGAATTGGCGAGGGCACTAGAACATTCTGCAGCACCCGGCATCACCCTACTAGAATCTGAAGTCAAATATCTACTGTTTGCTGACAATATAGTACTTCTGTTCCCAACCAAGGTCCTACAGCAGCACCTAGATATTCTGTCAGACCTGGGCCCTGACAGTAAATCTCAGTAAGACAAAAATAATGGTGTCCAAAAAAGGTCCAGTTGCCAGGACCACAAATTCCATCTATACACCGCTGCCCTAGAGCACACAAACGATATGTAGGCCTAAACATCAGTGCCACAGGTAACTTCCACAAAGCCGTGAACGTTCTGAGAGACAAGGCAAGAAGGCCCTTAAACGCCATCAAAAGGAACATCAAATTTGATGTACCAATTAGGATCTGGCAAAAAATACTTGAATCAGTTATAGAACCCATTTCCCTTTATGGTTGTGAGGTCTGGGGTCTGCTCATCAACCAAGAATTCACAAAATGGGACAAACACCAAATTTAGATTCTACATAGAATTCAGCAAAAACATCCACTGTGTACAATGTAAAACACCAAATAATGCATGCAGAGCAGAATTAGGCCGATACCCGTTAATGATCAAAATCCAGAAAAGAGCCTTTAAATTCTACAACCACCTAAAAGAAAGCAATTTCCAAACCTTCCTTAACAAAGCCATCACCTGCAGAGAGATTAACCTGGAGAAGAGTTCCCTAAGCAAGCTGGTTCTGTGGCTCTGTTCACAAACACAGGTTATCCAAGATGGCGTAGCATCTTGTCCCATGTAATATCGTTTTCTTCCTCGTTTTTTGTATATATTTCGTATATATTTTAATCTCACTTTCCATCTACGGACTGAATATACTCTCCTGCAACCCACCTCACCCAATGTGGTAAGAATCTGCTATTTTTATGCTTTTGAACCGGAATCCCCATCAGAAGCTAGCCAGCTAGCTAGCTACTAGCTAGTAGTCAGTTAGCCACTGCTAGCGGTCTTCACAGTTAACTTGTACACCAGCAAGCCTCAGCTCTGTCAATACCTGCCAGATATCTACCCAGAGCATATCGGACTGCTTTTTCTCTACCACATCTCCGGATTCCTACCGCAAGCTCTGATCCTTTACACCGGATCATCGCAGCTAGCTAGCTGCAATCCGAGTGGCTACTCCTGGCTAATGTCTCTGTCCCGAAGCAAGCACCAGTTAGCCTTGAGCTAGCCTCGAGCTAGGCCCATCTCCTGGTCAGCCGAAGAGGTCCACCAGCCAATTCTTGGGCTACAATACCTCTTTTGCCAATTGGCCTGGACCCTCTACTGCCGACACGGAGCCCCGAGGATCCATCACGACTGGTCTGCCGACAAAATCGTCCAAGGTGGTTTCAACAGGCTCTTCCGTTGCGATGTCACCGGAGGCCCATCTGCTAGCCCCAGCCCGCTAGATGTCTGAATCACCGTGTCTCCAGCTCGCCTAGCGTAGTGGCGACTACTGAATCGTCTCCCTGACTCATCTATTGCTACTCATTGGACCCTATGATCACTCGGCTACACATGCCTCTCCCTAATGTCAATATGCCTTGTCTATTGCTGTTTTGGTTCGTGAATATTGTCTTATTTCACTGTAGAGCCCCCAGCCATGCCCAATATGCCTTCGATAGCCCTTTTGTTCCACCCCCCACACATGCGGTGACCTCACCTGGCTTAACTGGTGCCTCTAGAGACAAAACCTCTCTCATCGTCATGCCTAGGTTTACCTCCACTGTACTCATATCCTACCATACCCTTGTCTGTACATTATGCCTTGAATCTATTCTTCCACGCCCAGAAATCTGCTCCTTTTACTCTCTGTTCCGAACGCACTAGACGACCAGTTCTTATAGCCTTTAGCCGTACCCTTATCCTACTCTTCCTCTGGTCCTCTGGTGATGTAGAGGTTAACCCAGGCCCTGCAGCCCCCAGCACAACCCTTATCCTACTCTTCCTCTGGTCCTCTGGTGATGTAGAGGTTAACCCAGGCCCTGCAGACCTCTACATGCTTTGTAAGTAGGAAAACCTGCAAAATCGGCAGTGTATCAAATACTTCTTCTCCCCACTGTATATATATACATATTTTAAATAGTCCCAGGACAGCAACACAATTAGACCCAACCAAATCATGATAAAACAAAAAGATAATTACTTGACTATTTGGCCCTAAACAGAGAGTACACAGTGTACCTGACCACTGTGACTGACCCAAAATTAAGGAAAGCTTTGACTATGTACGGACTCAGTGAGCATAGCCTTGCTATTGAGAGAGGCAGCCGTAGGCTGACCTGGCTCTCAAAAGAAGACAGGCTATGTGTAACAGTCCTGACCTGTTTTATGTTGTTTTTATGTGTTTATGGTCAGGGCATGTGTTTTGGGTGGGCAGTCTATGTTATTCGTTTCTATGTTGGTTTTGGTTTGCCTGGTATGGCTCTTGATTAGAGGCAGGTGGTTTGCGTTTTCCTCTAATCAAGAGTCATATTTAGGTAGGGCATTCTCACTGTTTGTTTGTGGGTGATTGTCTCCTGTACGTGTGCATAGCCCGGTGCGGGTTATTCCACCTCCCCGCACTGGCAGGGCTAGATTGAGTATTGAGCCGGATGTCATGAAGCCGGCCCTACATATCTGGCCACCAGTGCGTCTCCTCGGGCCGGTTTACATGGCACCAGCCTTACGCATGGTGTCCCCGGTTCGCCTACATAGCCCGGTGCGGGTTATTCCACCTCCCCGCACTGGTCGGGCAACGGGGAGCATTCAACCAGGTAAGGTTGGTCAGGCTCAATGCTCAAGGGAGCCAATACGCCTGCACGGTCCGGTATTTCCGGCGCCACCTCCCCGCCCCAGTTCAGTGCCACCAGTGCCTACACCACGTAACAGGCTTCCAGTGTGTCTCCAGAGCCCTGTTCCTCCTCCACGCACTCGTCCTATGGTGCGTGTCTCCAGCCCGGTATCACCAATTCCGGCACCACGCACTAAGCCTTTTGTGCGTCTCCAGAGTCCTGTGCATCCTGTTGCTGCTCCCCGCATTAGCCCTGAGATGCGTGTCCCCAGTCCGGTACCACCAGTTCCGGCCCCACGCACTAGGCCTAATGTGCGTCCCCAGGGTCCAGTATGCCCTGTTCCTGCTCCCCGCACTAGCCCTGAGATGCGTGTCCCCAGCCCGGTGCCACCAGTCCCGGCACCACGCACCAGGCCTACAGTGCGCCTCAGCCGGCAGGAGCCATCCGTCTCACCAGCGCCATCTGAGCCATCCGTCTCCCCAGCGCCATCTGAGCCATCCGTCTCCCCAGCGCCATCTGAGCCATCCGTCTCCCCAGCGCCATCTGAGCCATCCGTCTCCCCAGCGCCATCTGAGCCATCCGTCTCCCCAGCGCCATCTGAGCCATCCGTCTGCCAGGAGCCTGCAAAGCCGCCCGTCTGCCATGAGCCTGCAAAGCCGCCCGTCTGCCATGAGCCTACAGAGCCATCCGCCAGACAGGAGCCGCTAGAGCCGTCAGCCAGACAGGAGCCGCTAGAGCCGCCCGCCAGACAGGATCTGCCAGAGCCGCCAACTAGACAGGATCTGCCAGAGCCGCCAACCAGACAGGATCTGCCAGAGCCGCCAACCAGACAGGATCTGCCAGAGCCGCCAACCAGACAGGATCTGCCAGAGCCGCCAACCAGACAGGATCTGCCAGAGCCGCCAACCAGACAGGATCTGCCAGAGCCGCCAATCAGACAGGATCTGCCAGAGCCGTCAGAGAGCCATGAGCAGCCAGAGCCGTCAGAGAGCCATGAGCAGCCAGAGCCGTCAGAGAGCCATGAGCAGCCAGAGCCGTCAGAGAGCCATGAGCAGCCAGAGCCGTCAGAGAGCCATGAGCAGCCAGAGCCGTCAGAGAGCCATGAGCGTCGAGAGCCGTCAGCCTGCCATGAGCGTCGAGAGCCGTCAGCCTGCCATGAGCGTCGAGAGCCGTCAGCCTGCCATGAGCGTCGAGAGCCGTCAGCCTGCCATGAGCGTCGAGAGTCGTCAGTCAGCCATGAGCTGCCCTTCAGCCTGAAAAGGCTAGATACCCAGAACTGCCCATCAGTCCAGAGCTGTCTCTCTGTCCGGAGCTGCCTTTCAGTCCGGAGTTGCCCCTCTATCCTGATCTCCCTCTCTATCTTTATCTACTTCTATATTCTTATCTATCCCTCTGTCTTGATTTATCTCTCTGTCCCGGTGTTGTCCTTATTAGATATGTTGTTAAGGGGATTTTGTGGGGGTCAAAAGAGGGTGGACATTCTTGGAGGGAGGAAGTTAGGATGGACTATGGTGGTATGGGGACAGCGTCCTGAGCCGGAACCACCACCGTGGTCAACTGCCCACCCGGACCCTCCCCTGGACTTTGTGCTTGTGCGCCCGGCGTGCGCATCTTGAGGGGGGGGTACTGTAACAGTCCTGACCTGTTTTATGTTGTTTTTATGTGTTTATGGTCAGGGCATGTGTTTTGGGTGGGCAGTCTATGTTATTCGTTTCTATGTTGGTTTTGGTTTGCCTGGTATGGCTCTTGATTAGAGGCAGGTGGTTTGCGTTTTCCTCTAATCAAGAGTCATATTTAGGTAGGGCATTCTCACTGTTTGTTTGTGGGTGATTGTCTCCTGTGTCAGTGTTTGTCGCACCATACGGGACTGTTACGGTTTGTTCATTTCATGTAGGCTGTTTTTCCCTGTTCGTGCGTTCTCGTGTTTATGTATGTTCGTCGTTCAGGTCTGTCTACTTTCGTTTTGTTATTTTGTATCATTATCAAGTATAGTTCGTTTTCGTCTTTGTCTGTTTTGTTTATTTAATAAATCAATATGTCATCACACTACGCTGCGCCTTGGTTCCCTCAATACTCCTCCTCTTCAGATGAAGAGGAGGAGGACTGCCGTTACACTATGTGCACATTGCCCACAAAATTAAGTGGAAACTGAGCTGCACTTCCTAACCTCCTGCCAGATGTATGGACATATTAGAGACACATATTTCCTTCAGATTACACAGACCCACGAAGAATTTGAAAACAAATCCAATGTGTGCCATGTGTGCCACCACAGCAGCAATATTTGTGACCTGTTGCCACAAGAAAAAGGGAACCAGTGAAGAACTTACAACACCATTGTAAATACAACACATATTTACTGTATGTTACAGCACTGTACATAGCCATAATATGACTTTTGAAATGTCTATATTCCTTTGGAACTTTTGTGAGGGTAATGTTTACTTTTCTTTTTGTGTTGTTTGTTTCACTTTTGTTTATTATCTATTTCACTTGCTTTGGCAATGTAAGCATATGTTCCCCATGTCAATAAATCCCATTGAATTGAAGTGAATTGGGAGGGACAGAGAAAGAGAGAGATCGAGGAGTGAGTTCCCTCGCTCTGGTCATAGTACACTTCTCTCCATTGCTCTCTGAGAGAGAAAAGAGATAGAGAGGGGGAAAGGCAGAGGAGAGAAAAAAGAAATAGAGAAAGAAAGAGAAACAGGAAGGGAAAGAGAGCGAAAGAGCGAGGGGTGTAGCCCACATCTGTCCTCTGCCCTCTGCCACTCAGCGTAACCACATCCAGGTCAATCAGATGGATCGATGCCACACACACACACACACACACACACACATACACACTTGCTGCCTGGGGGACACAAGCTAGACTTATTACTGACAGATACATTTTTCATTACTGCATGGTCTAATACTCAACAGGTCGCTTGATGTGGACAAAGTAGAGAGTACAGTATCTTTTCGTGGTCACAGAGGTAGAAACAACTTAGCCCAGCCACGGTGTAGAAAGCAGAAAAGAAAGTACCTCGCTGTCACGCCCTGACCTTAGAGATCCTTTTTATGTCTCTATTTTGGTTTGGTCAGGGCGTGAGTTGGGGTGGGCATTCTATGTTTTGTGTTCTATGTTTTCTATTTCTGTGTGCTTGGCCGGGTGTGGTTCTCAATCAGAGGCAGCTGTCTATCGTTGTCTCTGATTGAGAACCATACTTAGGTAGCCTTTTCCCACCTGTGTTTTGTGGGTAGTTGTTTTCTGTTTTGTGTTGCTGCACCTGACAGGACTGTTTCGTTTTCGTTCATTCTCTTTTGTTATTTTGTTTAGTGTTTTGTTTGAATAAAAATAACACGAACACTTACCACGCTGCGCTTTGGTCCACACCTAATTCAACAGACGATCGTGACACTCGCCTCATCTGGCGAAGTCTGTTCCACTGAAGAGAATTTTGCCAGCGCTGCCACTGACTCAATCCTGCCTCTGCCTAGTTAGTTAGTAACCAGTGAGCTTTAACTAAAACAAGTGGGCTGCCTTTAATAAAAATCCTGCAGACAGGGAATTTGAATAACTTCAATTAAAAAGATCTCAGAAGGGTGCTTTGACTGTTGCTAGGTGGACCACCTGGAGAATAGGAGGTAGAAGGTTTGGTGTTCACCGGACTGATAAACCATGTGGGGGCTCCAATGTTGGAAGGAGTGGGAAGAAAAATGAATTCAGACTTAAATTGTACTTGTTTTTGGCACTAGGGAGAGAGTCGGTTGGCTTGCTTTCAAAGGCAACCAGATCACACCAGATCAACTTTAGTATTCAACGTTTGTCCAGGTCCCCAGGACGTCAGGTGATGCCTTCAATACCATCTACTAAGGGCAACGTGAGCAGCTATTACCATCTAGTAGGCTCACGGCTTGCTAGGGCATTGTGAATGGGAATAGAGGAAGGGCTTGAACTCCGGCTCCAAGGATCCCGGGTTCAATACAACTTGGGTGTATGCCTTATGATTAACGAGACGTGGTGTGATCATAACAACATACAGGAACTCAAGTCATTCTGTTCACCTGATCTAGAATTCCTCACAATCAAATGTCGACCGCATTATCTACCAAGGGAATTCTCTTCGATTATAATCACAGCCGTATATATTCCCCCCCAAGCAGACACATCGATGGCCCTGAACGAACTTTCTGACTCTTTGTAAACTGGAAACCATACACCCTGAGGCTGCATTCATCGTAGCTGGGGATTTTAACAAGGCTAATCTGAAAACAAAACTCCCTAAATTCTATCAGCATATCGATTGTGCTACCAGGGCTGGTAAAACCTTGGATCATTGTTATACTAACTTCCGCGACGCATATAAGGCCCTCCCCGCCCTCCTTTCGGAAAAGCTGACCACGACTCCATTTTGTTGCTTCCAGCCTACAAACAGAAACTAAAACAAGCTCCCTCGCTCAGGTCTGTTCAACGCTGGTCCGACCAATCTGATTCCACGCTTCAAGACTGCTTCGATCACGTGGATTGGGATATGTTCCGCATTGCGTCCAACAACAATATTGACGAATACGCTGATTCGGTGAGCGAGTTCATTAGAAAGTGCATTGACGATGTCGTACCCACAGCAACGATTAAAACATTCCCAAACCAGAAACCGTGGATTGATGGCAGCATTCGCGTGAAACTGAAAGCGCGAACCACTGCTTTTAACCAGGGCAAGGTGACCGGAAACATGACCGAATACAAACAGTGTAGCTATTCTCTCCGCAAGGCAATCAAACAAGCTAAGTCCCAGTATAGAGACAAAGTAGAGTCGCAATTCAACAGCTCAGACACAAGAGGTACAGTGGGGAGAACAAGTATTTGATACACTGCCGATTTTGCAGGTTTTCCTACTTACAAAGCATGTAGAGGTCTGTAATTATTATCATAGGTACACTTCAACTATGAGAGACGGAATCTAAAACAAAAATCCAGAAAATCACATTGTATGATTTTTAAGTAATTAATTTGCATTTTATTGCATGACATAAGTATTTGATACATCAGAAAAGCAGAACTTAATATTTGGTACAGAAACCTTTGTTTGCAATTACAGAGATCATACGTTTCCTGTAGTTCTTGACTAGGTTTGCACACACTGCAGCAGGGATTTTGGCCCACTCCTCCCTACAGATCTTCTCCAGATCCTTCAGGTTTCGGGGCTGTCGCTGGGCAATACGGACTTTCAGCTCCCTCCAAAGATTTTCTATTGGGTTCAGGTCTGGAGACTGGCTAGGCCACTCCAGGACCTTGAGATGCTTCTTACGGAGCCACTCCTTAGTTGCCATGGCTGTGTGCTTCGTGTCGTTGTCATGCTGGAAGACCCAGCCACGACCCATCTTCAATGCTCTTACTGAGGGAAGGAGGTTGTTGGCCAAGATCTCGCGATACATGGCCCCATCCATCCTCCCCTCAATACGGTGCAGTCGTCCTGTCCCCTTTGCAGAAAAGCATCCCCAAAGAATGATGTTTCCACCTCCATGCTTCACGGTTGGGATGGTGTTCTTGGGGTTGTACTCATACTTCTTCTTCCTCCAAACACGGCGAGTGGAGTTAGACCAAAAAGCTCTATTTTTGTCTCATCAGACCACATGACCTTCTCCCATTCCTCCTCTGGATCATCCAGATGGTCATTGGCAAACTTCAGACAGGCCTGGACATGCACTGGCTTAAGCAGGGGGACCTTGCGTGCGCTGCAAGATTTTAATCCATGACGGCGTAGTGTGTTACTAATGGTTTTCTTTGAGACTGTGGTCCCAGCTCTCTTCAGGTCATTGACCAGGTCCTGCCGTGTAGTTCTGGGCTGATCCCTCACCTTCCTCATGATCATTGATGCCCCACGAGGTGAAATCTTGCATGGAGCCCCAGACCGAGGGTGATTGACCGTCATCTTGAACTTCTTCCATTT
Source organism: Salvelinus alpinus (assembly GCF_045679555.1). NCBI lineage: Eukaryota > Metazoa > Chordata > Actinopteri > Salmoniformes > Salmonidae > Salvelinus > Salvelinus alpinus. The sequence continues at coordinate 27,851,062 of NC_092102.1, read as the reverse complement.
TCTAATAATTGCGCCAACAGTTGTTTCCTTCTCACCAAGCTGCTTGCCTATTGTCCTGTAGCCCATCCCAGCCTTGTGCAGGTCTACAATTTTATCCCTGATGTCCTTACACAGCTCTCTGGTCTTGGCCATTGTGGAGAGGTTGGAATCTGTTTGATTGTGTGTGGACAGGTGTCTTTTATACAGGTAACGAGTTCAAACAGGTGCAGTTAATACAGGTAATGAGTGGAGAACAGGAGGGCTTCTTAAAGAAAAACTAACAGGTCTGTGAGAGCCGGAATTCTTACTGGTTGGTAGGTGATCAAATACTTATGTCATGCAATAAAATGCAAATTAATTATTTAAAAATCATACAATGTGATTTTCTGGATTTTTGTTTTAGATTCCGTCTCTCACAGTTGAAGTGTACCTATGATAAAAATTACAGACCTCTACATGCTTTGTAAGTAGGAAAACCTGCAAAATCGGCAGTGTATCAAATACTTGTTCTCCCCACTGTATGTGGCAGGGTCTACAGTCAATCACGGATTACAAAAAGAAAACCAGCCCCTTCGCGGACCAGGATGTCTTGCTCCCAGACAGGCTAAATAACTTTTTTGCTCGCTTTGAGGACAATACAGTGCCACTGACACGGCCCGCTACCAAAACCTGCGGGCTCTCCTTCACTGCAGCCGGGCATTTAAACGTGTTAACCCTCGCAGGGCTGCAGGCCCAGACGGCATTCCCAGCCGCGTCCTCAGAGCATGCGCAGACCAGCTGGCTGGTGTGTTTAAGGACATATTCAATCAATCCTTATCCCAGTCTGCTGTTCCCACATGCTTCAAGACCTCTTGAAACATGTAGCGCCTCTTCAACCTCAGGAGGCTGAAGAAATTCGGCTTGTCACCAAAAGCACTCAAACTTCTACAGATGCACAATCGAGAGCATCATGTCGGGCTGTATCACCGCCTGGTACGGCAACTGCTCCGCCCACAACCGTAAGGCTCTCCAGAGGGTAGTGAGGTCTGCACAACGCATCACCGGGGGCAAACTACCTGCCCTCCAGGACACCTACACCACCCGATGTCACAGGAAGACCATAAAGATCATCAAGGACAACAACCACCCAAGCCACTGCCTGTTCACCCCGCTATCATCCAGAAGGTGAGGTCAGTACAGGTGCATCAAAGCAGGGACCGAGAGACTGAAAAACAGCTTCTATCTCAAGGCCATCAGACTGTTAAACAGCCACCACTAACATTGAGTGGCCGCTGCCAACATACTGACTCAACTCCAGCCACTTTAATAATGGGAATTGATGGAAATTATGTAAAAATGTACCACTAGCCACTTTAAACAATGCCACTTAATATAATGTTTACATACCCTACATTACTCATCTCATATGTATATGTATATACTGTACTCTATACCATCTACTGCATCTTGCCTATGCCGTTCTGTACCATCACTCATTCATATATCTTTATGTACATATTCTTTATCCCTTTACACTTGTGTGTATAAGGTAGTAGTTGTGGAATTGTTAGGTTAGATTACTTGTTGGTTATTACTGCATTGTCGGAACTAGAAGCACAAGCATTTCGCTACACTCGCATTAACATCTGCTAGTCATGTGTATGTGACAAATAAAATTTGATTTGATTTTTTTATGTTTTAACCCTATCCCAAACCTTAACCCTTACCTTAACCAGTTGAAATTAATGCCTAAACTTCAGTCGAAAATTTACGTTTATGCCCCCTGGATAGACGCTCCCACAGTTGATTTCTTCAAACCAAGCTGCTTACCTATTGCAGATTCAGTCTTCCCAGCCTGGTGCAGGTCTACAATTTTGTTTCTGGTGTCCTTCGACAGCTCTTTGGTCTTGGCCATAGTGGAGTTTGGAGTGTGACTGTTTGAGGTTGTGGACAGGTGTCTTTTATACTGATAACAAGTTCAAACAGGTGCCATTAATACAGGTAACGAGTGGAGGACAGAGGAGCCTCTTAAAGAAGAAGTTACAGGTCGGTGAGAGCCAGAAATCTTGCTTGTTTGTAGGTGACCAAATACTTATTTTCCACCATAATTTGCAAATTAATTCATTAAAAATCCTACAATGTGTTTTTCTGGATTTTTTTTCTTCTAATTTTGTCTGTCATAGTTGAAGTGTACCTATGATGAAAATTACAGGCCTCTCTCATCTTTTTAAGTGGGAGAACTTGCACAATTGGTGGCTGACTAAATAGTTTTTTGCCCCACTGTATTTGGGTGATGTTTTTTTATTGCCTGAGTAGCCTCGTTTCACTGCCAAAAATACAATTAAACCATCTAGTGTTCAGCAAAATAACAACACAGTGTCAAATACAGGTAGCCTAGTCAAATTATTAACATCCAATCACATTAACCGTTACTCTCTTGCGGGAAACATTCACTCTTGGGCAGACATTTAGAAAGGACATGACAATTTGAAAAATAAGCCACAGGAGTTTTTTGAGCGAGAATTAAGATGACTTTCGAGTAGTAAGACATGTATAAAAGCAACAGATACCATTAATAAGGGGCTAGAAGCGTCTTATGTGGTGAGCTACCGAGTGGCTAGGACAGGCAAGCCCCATACTAGTGTGGAGGACTTAATTCTTCTTGCAGCCGCAGATGTGGCTGGGACAATGCTGGGGAAAAAGGCCAAAAATACTATACAGACAATGCCTTCGTCAAACAACACTGTTTCACAAAGCATTAGTGATATGGCAGGAGATGTTTAGAAACAATTACTGCTTTGCATACAAGCCAGTGAATTCTATGAGTTACAGCTGGATGAGTCAACAGACGTCGTGGGCCTGGCACGGCTCCTGGTATATGTTCGTTACGTTTATGGGGGTCAATTAAGGAAGACCTCTTCTGGAAACCAGGACAACAGGAGAGGATATTTTTTAAAGTGCTGGACAGCTTTGTGACATCAAATGGACTTTGGTGGTCAAGATGTGTTGGTATCTGTAGTGATGGCGCAAAAGCCATGACAGGGAGACATAGTTGAGTGGTTATGCGCGTGCAAGCAGTTGCTCCCGATGCCACTTGGGTACACTGCAGCATCCACCGAGAGGCTCTTGCTGCCACGGGAATGCCCGACAGTTTGAAATACATTTTGGATACTACAGTGAAAATGGTTAACTTTGTAAAATGTAAGGCCCCTGAACTATTGTGTATTTTCTGCATTATGCAATGATATGGGCAGCGACCATGTAACACTTTTACAACATACAGAAGTGCGCTGGTCATCAAGGGGCAAAGTATGACACGTTTTTTAAAATTGAGAGACGAGCTTAGAGTTTTCAATATTGACCATCATTTTCACTTGCCTGATCGCCTATCTGGGTGATGTTTTTTCTCGCCTGAATTACCTGAGTCTAGGATTACAGGGACTCTCCGCAACTATATTCAATGTGCGGAACAAAATTGAGGCTATGATTAAGAAGTTGGAGCTCTTCTGTGTCTGCATTAACAAGGACAACACACAGGTCTTTCCATCATTGTATGATTTTTTGTGTGCAAATAAACTCAAGCTTACGGACAATGTCAAATATTATATAGCGAAGCACCTGAGTGAGCTGGGTGCGCAATTCCGCAGGTACTTTCCCGAAATGGACGACACAAACAACTGGATTCGTTATCCCTTTCATGCCCTTCCTCCAGTCCACTTACCGATATCTGAACAAGAGAGCCTCCTCGAAATTGCAACAAGCGGTTCTGTGAAAGTTTTATTTAATCAGAAGCCACTGCCAGATTTCTGGATTGGGCTGCGCTCAGAGTGGGAAATTATTTATGTGCATCCTTTCAAGCACACCCTTCTCATTAACCTGTGGTGAGTAATTCATTTGATGAACAAATAAGGTTTTATATGTAAGATGGCTAAATAAAGAGCAAAATTATTGATTATTATTATATTATTATTTGTGCCCTGGTCCTATAAGAGCTCTTTGTCACTTCCCACGAGTCGGGTTGTGAAACTCACACAAAAACTTACACTCATTCTTATGTTTAATAAATGTATTGTATAGTGTGCAGTGTATAGTGTGTATTGTATACTGTGACCCTGGTGCTGGAGAGGGTATGCAGCTGGAGGTTGAATGTTTGAAGGGGTACGGCACTATAAAAGGTTTGGGAACCACTGCTCTAGAACAATGTTGGATGAGGCTTATGGCAGAGAATTGAACATTCAATTCTCTGGCAACAGCTCTGGTGGACATTCCTGTAGTCAGAATGCCAATTGCATGCTCCTTCAAAACTTGAGACATCTATGACATTGTGTTGTGACAACTGCACATTTTCGAGTGGCCTTTTATTGTCCCCCAGCACAAGGTGCACCTGTGTAATGACCATGCTGTTTAATCAGCTTCTTGATATGCCTCACATGTCAGGTGGATGGATTATCCCAAGTGGCGAAGCAGTCTAAGGCACTGTGTGTCAGTGCTAGAGGTGTCACTACAGACACCATGGTTCAAATCCAGGCTGTATCACAACCAGCTGTGATTGGGAGTCCCATAGGGCGGCGCACAATTGGCCCAGTGTTGTCTGGGTTTGGCTGGTGTAGGCTGTCTTTGTAAATAAGAATTTGTTCTTAACTGACTTGCCTAGTTAAATAAAAAAATCTTAGCAAAGGAGAAATGCTCACTATCAGGGATGTAAAAACATTTGTCCACAACATTTTTGAGAAATAAGGATTTTGTGAGTATGGAACATTTCTGGGATCTTTTATTTCAGCTCATGAAACATGGGACCAACACTTTACATGTCGAGCCCTCATGCTCCAGGGTTAAGCCATGTGAGAGACCAAGATGGTTCTCTGCAATAAAATATTTGACATCATGCCAATTGTTTTTACAATTAGAATATCTTTCTCAAATACAATGATCAAGAATAAGGAGTTGGCTTACCTTGTGAAAGTGAGGACAGTGAGAAGATGTTTTCTGGCGCTTCAGGGCACATTTTGGTGGGGGCTTGGTTGGACCTTAACATCCAGCCTATTCCTACACACATTTGTTATTTAAGTAAGCATTTCACTGTAAGGTCTACACTTGTTGTATTCGGCACATGTGACAAATAGTATTTGATTTGATTTGTTGAAGTTTTACTGAAGTGGAAGAAGACTTAAAAAGTCAACCTAAACACATTGCCAAAGTAGTTGACGTGGGATTTGTTCTGTCAAACGGTATTTCACGCCTTGTGATTTATAAGAAGGACATAGCAGGAGGTAATACAATTAGGTAATACAATTATATAACTCTGGGGTCGCCATGATCTGGCTACTTTGATCTGTACGGAGGGCGGGGGGGGTCTTTGCTGAGTTTCGGCAATCAAGGCTGAGAGGATGTATCCATTTGAAAGGGCTGTCCTGCTCTTTGACAAGACCAAATGGTCGGACTTAATGTTTGTAACATCAGAAACACAATAGGTTGGTTGTCAGGTCATGGTGCCTAAATGTCTGTGATGAACTGAGGTTGGGTGTGTTGGTAAGATTTACTTTCTCCTATTCCAAAATATGTTATTAATTGTAGAGATGTGGATTTAAAATGATCCCAATCATGGTTAATGTATTTATAACCAGAGAATTGGGGTGATTTAAACACCACCAAACATGATTATTTTTTAAAGTAAGGGCCTGACATGAATGGAGCATTTCACATTAGAGACAATAAATCAAATCAAAGTTTATTTGTCACGTGCGCCGAATACAACGGGTGAACAGTGAAATACTTACTTACATGCTCTAACCAATACTGCAAAAAAGGAATTAGGTGAACAATAGGTAGGTAAAGAAATAAAACAACAGTAAAAAGACAGGCTATATACAGTAGCGAGGCTATAAAAGTAGCGAGGCTACATACAGACACCGGTTACTCAGGCTGATTGAGGTAGTATGTACATGTAGATATGGTTCAAGTGACTATGCATATATGATGAACAGAGAGTAGCAGTAGCGTAAAAGAGGGGTTGGCAGGTGGTGGGTGGGACACAATGCAGATAGCCCGGTTAGCCAATGTGCAGGAGCACTGGTTGGTCGGCCCAATTGAGGTAGTATGTACATGAATGTATAGTTAAAGTGACTATGCATGCACATATGATAAACAGAGAGTAGCAGCAGCATAAAAAGAGGGGTTGGGGCCTTGGGGGGGAGGCACACAATGCAAATAGTCCGGGTAGCCATTTGATTACCTGTTCAGGAGTCTTATGGCTTGGGGGTAAAAACTGTTGAGAAGCCTTTTTGTCCTAGACTTGGCACTCCGGTACCGCTTGCCATGCGGTAGTAGAGAGAACAGTCTATGACTGGGGTGGCTGGGGTCTTTGACAATTTTTAGGGCCTTCCTCTGACACCGCCTCTTGTAGAGGTCCTGGATGGCAGGAAGCTTGGTCCAGTGATATACTGGGCCGTACGTATTACCCTCTGTAGCGTCTTATGGTCGGATGAAGAGCAGTTGCCATACCAGGCAGTGATGCAACCGGTCAGGAGGCTCTCGATGTTGCAGCTGTATAACCTTTTGAGGATCTCAGGACCCATACAAAATCTTTTTAGTTTCCTGAGGGGGAATAGGCTTTGTCGTGCCCTCTTCACGACTGTCTTGGTGTGTTTGGACCATTCTAGTTTGTTGTTGATGTGGACACCAAGGAACTTGAAGCTCTCAACCTGCTCCACTACAGCCCTGTCGATGAGAATGGGGATGTACTCGGTCCTCCTTTTCCTGTAGTCCACAACCATCTCCTTGGTTAAGTTGAGGGATAGGTTGTTATTCTGGCACCACCCGGCCAGATCTCTGACCTCCTCCCTATAGGCTGTCTCGTCGTTGTCGGTGATCAGGCCTACCACTGTTGTGTCGTCTGCAAACTTAATGATGGTGTTGGAGTCGTGCCTGGCCATGCAGTCGTGGGTGAACAAGGAGTACAGGAGGGAACTGAGCACGCACCCCTGGGGAGCTCCAGTGTTGAGGATCAGCGTGGCAGATGTGTTGCTACCTACCCTCACCACCTGGGGGCGGCCCATCTGGAAGTCCAGAATCCAGTTGCAGAGGGAGGTGTTTAGTCCCAGGATCCTTAGCTTAGTGATGAGCTTTAAGGGTACTATGGTGTTGAACGCTGAGCTGTTGTCAATGAATAGCATTCTCACATAAGTGTTCCTTTTGTCCAGGTGGGAAAGGGAAGTGTGGAGTGCAATAGAGATTGCATCATCTGTGGATCTGTTTGGGCGGTATGCAAATTGGAGTGGGTCTAGGGTTTCTGGGATAATGGTGTTGATGTGAGTCATTACCAATCTTTCAAAGCATTTCATGGCTACGGGCGTGAGTGCTACAGGTCTGTAGTCATTTAGGCAGGTTGCCTTTGTGTTCTTGGGCACTGGGACTATGGTGGTCTGCTTGAAACATGTTAGTATTACAGACTCAATCAGGGACATGTTGAAAATGTCAGTAAAGACACCTGCCAGTTGGCCAGCACATGCCCGGAGCACATGTCCTGGTAATCTGTTTGGCCTCGCAGCCTTGTGTATGTTGACCTGTTTAAAGGTCTTACTCACGTCGGCTACGGAAAGTGTGATCACACAGTCGTCATGAAACAGCTAATATTCTCATGCATGCCTCAGTGTTGCTTGCCTCGAAGCAAGCATAGAAGTGATTTAGCTCGTCTGGTAGGCTCGTGTCACTGGGCAGCTCGCAGCTGTGCTTCCCTTTGTAGTCTGTAATAGTTTGCAAGCCCGGCCACATAAGACGTGTGTCGGAGCCGGTGTAGTATGATTCAATCTTAGCCCTGTATTAACGCTTTGCCTGTTTGATGGTTCGTCGCAGGGCATAGCAGGATTTCTTGTAAGCTTCCGGGTTAGAGTCCCGCACCTTGAAAGCGGCAGCTCTACCCTTTAGCTCAGTGCGAATGTTGCCTGTAATCCATAGCTTCTGGTTGTGGTATGTACATACAGTCACTGTGGGGACGACGTCCTCGATGCACTTATTGCTAAAGCCAGTGACTGATGTGGTGTACTCCTCAATGCCATCGGAAGAATCCCGGAACATGTTCCAGTCTGTGATAGCAAAACAGTCCTGTAGTTAAGCATCTGCTTCATCTGACCACTTTTTTTATAGACCGAGTCACTGGTGCTTCCTGCTTTAATATTTGCCTGTAAGCAGGAATCAGGAGGATAGAGTTGTGGTCGGATTTACCAAATGGAGTGCGAGGGAGAGATTTGTATGCGTCTCTGTTTGTGGAGTACAGGTGATCTAGAATTTTTTTACCTCTGGTTGCACATTTAACATGTTGATGGAAATTTGGTAGAATTGATTTAAGTTTCCCTGCATTAAAGTCTCCGGCCACTAGGACTGCCGCCTCTGGGTGAGTGGTTTCCTGTTTGCTTATTTCCTTATACAGCTGACTGAGTGCCGTCTTAGTGCTCGCATCTGTCTGTGGTGGTAAATAAACAGCCATGAAAAGTATAGCTGAAAACTCTCTAGGCAAGTAGTGGCCTGCAATTTATCACAATATACTCTACTTCAGGCGAGCAAAATCTAGAGACTTCCTTAGATTTCGAGCACCAGCTGTTGTTTACAAATATGCACAGACCGCCCCCCCCCCCCCCCCCCCTCGTCTTACCGGAGTGTGCTGTTCTATCTTGCAGGTGCAGCGTATATCCCGCTAGCTGAATATCCATGTCGTCATTCAGCCACGATTCCGTGAAACATAGGATATTACAGTTTTTGATGTCCCGTTGGTAGGATATTCGTGATCGTACCTCGTCTAGTTTATTGTCCAATGATTGCACGTTGGCGAGTAGTATTGATGGTAACGGCAGCTTTCCCACTCGCCCTTTCCGGGTCCTGACCAGGCATCTGGCTCTTTGTCCTCTGTACCTGTGTCGCTTCTTCTTGCAAATAACGGGAATGTTGGCCCTGTCGGGTGTTTGGAGAATGTCCTGTGCGTCTTGCTTGTTGAAGAAAAAATCTTTGTCTAATCCAAGGTGAGTGATCGCTGTCCTGATATCCAGAAGCTCTTTTTTGCCGTAAGATATGGTTGCAGAAACAGTATGTACAAAATAAGTTACAAATAACGCAAAAAAAAAACACATAATAGCACAATTGGTTGGGCACCCGTAAAACTGCTGCCATTTCTTCCGGCGCCATTTTGTCAATACCTTCTGCAAGAAGGAATTAGTTGATGCTGGCTTACTTGACACATTTTTAATGAACAACCCCATTTCTTGTGATGGTTGTTTTGTATAAAACATATATAATAATATATACAGTGCATTCGGAAAGTATTCAGACCCCTTGACTCTTTCCACATTTTGTTTCCCATAATTACAAAGTGAAACAGGTTTTTAGAAATGTTTGCACATTTATAAAAAAGAAAAAAGAGAAATACCTTATTTACATAAGTACTCAAACCCTTTGCTATGAGACTCGAAATTGTCCTCAGGTGCGTCTTGTTTCTATTGCTCAATCTTGAGATGTTTCTACAATTTGATTGGTGTCCACCTGTGGTAAATTCAATTAATTGGACATGATTTGGAAAGGCACACACCTGTCTATATAAGGTCCCACAGTTGACAGCTACTGTAAATTGGACAGTACAGTTAGATTAACAAGAATGTAAGCTTTTTGCCCATATATGACATGTATATGTCCTGGGAAATGTTCTTGTTACTTACTATGTTATACTGTTATGTATGTTATGTTATACTATGTTATACTAATCACATTAGCGCACGTTAGCTCAAAAAAAATGGGGGGGGGGGGGCACCAACAATTCAGATAACACTTCAATACATTTGGGTCCAGTGTGGCTCAGTTAGTAGAGCATGGTACTTGCAATGCTAGAGTTGTGAGATTGATTCCCATGGTGGACCAGTTCGAGAAAGTATAAAAAAATGTATGTACTGTAAGTCGCTCTGGATAAAATGTAAAACATGTCTACAACTCACAAGTGCTTTTTAACCATCAGATTAACAGATTAAATTGGGAGACAGATATATGAACCAATTCTCAATATTCACCAGAGACTTGTATAAAAAAACATGTAAACTCATTACATGTACTTATAATTCTCATATAATATTATACTGTGTCAGTATATGCAGCCTTAGATACTATGGAGAAGGGGGATACCTAGTCAGTTGTACAACTGAATGCCTTCAACTGAAATGTGTCTTTCACATTTAACGCAACCCCTCTGAATCAGAAAGGTGCGGGGCGCTGCCTTAATCGACATCCATGTCTTCGGCGCCCGGGGAACAATGGGTTAACTGCCTAGCTCAGAACAACAGATTTTTAGGTAGGTAGCTCAGGGATTCAATCCAGCAACCTTTCGGTTACTGGCCCAACGCTCTAACCATTAGGCTACCTGCCACCCCATATGGTGATGTGTTGTATTGCATACATTTTCCACATGTGAATAGTCCTTAACCCTTTACACTCGTGGGAATTGGCCTATATGGATAGGGCTAAATTGAAATGCTTCTTACTGAATAAATATGAAAAGCATATGCATGGTAGCAATTGAAAGAGAACCGTTTGGAGATTATGGGAAAATTATTAGGCCAAAGTTAAGGACACAACAGTTCACCAGACACAAGACTGAATCCAAACATTACACTGTTGATTTTACATGCATTTTACATGTACTGTACTTTTTGCCAAATTTGTTGATAACAAGATCTGAAAATACCATCAGTAATATGATAGCAATATTCCTGGAAAACTTGGGTCGGTGCAACATAAAACAAAAAATGACACGGTTTTGAGTGAGAGGACTAACTGGTGTGTCCAAGTGGCTACACACCTCTTCAGTTCCTAAGTCCTTTCAATGCACTTTGACTCAAAGGTTATAAAATATGATCTTAAAGTGGAAATTCAGAGAAACAGATTGTCATTTTGGTGTGGATAGAAAGGACTGCATTCAGGTGTGTGTTCTGTGGTAAATTGTCTTCACAATAGACAAACATAGGCTCAGAACAACTCAAGGTATGGCGCCATGTCATCTTGTAAATGTGCATCAAACAATGATAGAAAATATTGACACTGTAAATGACATGAGGTTTTGATATGGAAATGTGAAATGCACATTTGGACTCACGGGTCTTTGGCTTGCTTGTATGACATCAAAGCGATATTTATTATAGTCGAGTTGTGAAAATGCTCCACAGACTTGTAAAAACTGCACCAAACCTGCAACTCCCAAGGCTATGTGAAGTCCAGACAATTGCTTGTTGATTCCCCACTGGGCAAGGTGTGAATGATCTGGAAGGACTAAAGGAGTCCACGTGCTTCCCAGACGAAACATTTCGGAACAGTTTGTGCATATATTATGATGACATTGTGACTTCGGCACAAGCAAGCCGAAGTCGGTAGCCGAAGTCGATATGCCGAAGTCGGTAGCCGAAGTCTATGCCCCCTCGTTAGCGATTGGTCAACAGTAGGGATTCTTTGATGAAGTGTCTGTCCTCATTCACATTCTTTCACTTGAGAAATACTGCACCAAACACCCTAGTCTGATGCCCTAAGATCTCCATAGCAAAAACTTCTAAATTAATGACAGATTTCTTGAGTTATTTTAGATTAATTCAGACTGTTTTGAGGCTACGGCAGTCCCACTTGTAGGCGATGTCATGGCGACGTTGGCTAGCTAAGCTCGTGCGCAGAAACACATAATTGGGTCTAATGGTCGTCTCATTCCGAACTGCTCATGTACATGTAACGGATGTGAAATGGCTAGTTAGTTACCGTCAAATCAAAGGCCCTCCTTCGATATAAAGTTGTTAGTAGGCCTGATCACCGACAATGATGAGGCAGCCTATAGGGAGGAGGTCAGAGACCTGGCAGTGTGGTGCCAGGACAACAACCTCTCCCTCAATGTGAGCAAGACAAACAAGCTGATCGGGAACTTGAGGAAAAGGAGGGCCGAACATGCCCCATTCACATCGATGGGGCTGTAGTGGAGCGGGTCGAGAGCTTCAAGTTCCTTGGTGTCCACATCACCAACAAACTATCATGGTCCAAACACACCAAGACAGTCGTGAAGAGGGCACGACAATACCTATTCCCCTCAGGAGACTGAAAGATTTGGCATGGGTCGCCAGATCCTCAAAAACCTCTACAGCTGCACCATCGAGAGCCTCCTGACCGGTTGCATCACTGCCTGGTATGGCAACTGCTCTTCATCCGACCATAAGATGCTACAGAGGGTAGTACGTACGGCCCAGTACATCACTGGACCAAGCTTCCTGCCATCCAGGACCTCTGACACCGACTATACTAGGCAGTGTCAGAGGAAGGCCCAAAATAACTCCAGCCACCCTAGTCATAGACTGTTCTCTCTGCTACCGCATGGCAAGCGCTACCGGAGCGCCAAGTCTGGGTCCAAAAGGCTCCTTAACAGCTTCTACCCCCAAGACTGCTGAACAATTAATAAAATTGCTACCTGGACTATTTGCATTGTGTGACCACCCCCCGCTACTCACTGTTTATTATCTATGCATGGTCACTTTACCCCTACCTACATGTACATATTACCTCAATTACCTTGACTAACCTGTACCCCGCACATTGACTCGGTACTGGTACTCCCTGTAATATAGCCTCGTTATTGTTATTTTATTGTGTTCTTTTTTTTACTTTAGTAAATCATTTCTTAACTCTTATTTTCTTAAAACTGCATTGTTGTTTAAGGGCTTGTAAGTAAGCAGTTCACGGTAAGGTCTACACCTGTTGTATTCGGCGCATTTGACAAATACAATTTGATTTGATTTACTTGTTCACTTCTCTCATTGACTTCTCAAATCCCTGCCTGGTCTGCTTGGTCTGTTTCGCAAGTGATTATTGATGTCTCACAATGCTGTGCCTCTGGGTTTAGAAACTCTGTGGCAACACTCTATTTTAACTCCTCCTTCACATTTACTGGATTGGTTGAACAGTGCAGAAGAGAACATCCCCCTAACAGAATGTGGGGAATCTAGTTTCAGGGTTTATTTTATGCCTGGGGCATGTTCAGCAGGAAGCAACATTTTGGAAAGTTCAGATAGGCATGTTTGTTCAATATAGAATATTTCTATCTGACATAAGGAATAATGTAGGCTATCTTGATGTAATTTCTATCTGAAAAACCAAGAACGTTTTTCAAATGAATGTGTCCCTGGCTACGTTGGTGAAGTTGTTTACATGCGAATCTGCCCTCTCATTGGCTAGAATATTCCCGCCTGTTCCCGCCTCCTTTGCTCTCTTTGTTAGAACATTGAGACTCGTCTCAGTATATAGATAGCCTAGTCTTTGTTGATGATATACTGTCTTCCTTGTGCATCTGACTCAGTTGCTACTGTATCAACTGTAGCCTACATTTAGGTTTGAATTAGATAACGTTCTGGAGATACTCTGATAAATGCCAGGTAGTAATGTCCTGTCAAAAAATAAGAAAGTTTAGCCATGCGTTATTGCAGAAAAGTAAGGCAGCTTCGCTTTGCAGGGTTTTAAAAACATCTGTTGCGTCTTATGGTAACGTGGCATCTAGAGGTCCGACCAACCAGATAGGAAAATGCTGCGAAAATGGTCAAAGTTGTGGATCAAATTCAGGTATCCAGGCTACAGGGTCCCCAGCCATCCCAACTTCTCCATCACCCGCAAATCACAGACAAGTCGCGGGCAAGAAATTTAAGGAGGTGTCGCCGACGTTTTCTGAAAGGGCATTCACTACGGCACCCAAGATTGACTCCAAGATGTACCTTTGGTCAAGGTATAATGAGATGAAACGACTTGTGCACGGTAAGATGTTTTATGTAATGTTAAAGCTTGCCTAATATATCGAATATTAGCCAGCAGATCTGACCTGCTTGTTTACAGCTGCACTAGGGTTAGACAGCATTACTGTTTATAGCCTATTAAAACACCACAGAGCTGGTGTAAGATAAGGCTCAGAAAATGAGCTTCATTCCAGAGATAAGAAATGTGTTGTACTCCGAATTGTCCCGTTATCCCATTATCCCAACTGTTACACTTCGAACACTTCGAAGATTGAACAACTTCTGTTTTGTCCTGAAACCTGTCCTTTTTGTCATAATGCTAGGTAGCAGAAGGCACAGCAGCCATTTTGAAATGGCAGTGTTAGCCCGAACAGCCTGTCAGGGTTGCCAGGTCTAGCAAAAATGTGTAGCCCAATGACTACTCAAAACCCAACCACAAGGCTTGAAAACTAGCCTAAATGTTTTTTTACAGCAGCAAGAGGGGAGTTGCCATATTTAGCCAATAAACACTTTCTCCATAGCGCTATTGAGCGAATTGAGAATGAATCTCGACTTAACTTCTAAAGACCATAAGAAGCAAAATAAGGTTTTCCATCAAAATAATTAATATTTGGAGCTAATGTGACTAATAAAATAATTTAGAGAGAAAAGATAATTCACCCTTTTTAAACTTAAAAAAAACAAATTTTAGGCTATTTTCTGGCAGTTGTGTCGTTATTATGTGCCAGATGTTAATTAAGACTACAATCCATTATAAATGGCCTATTTGGGAGATTGACTTGTCTTTTCATTAGGCATAGGCTAGGCCTACTGACTAAAACCTGGGTTTATGATTGTAATTCAATTTTGCTATGGTTTGGTTAGCTAGATGCAGGTAGCCTATAGCCCCCGATAGGCTTAATTCTCATTTCAAATAGCCTACACAGTAGCCTAGGCAAGATATAAGATTCATGATTTAACAGCTTGCTTAGTTCAAATTGACAGACTAATTCATTCAACATGAATAGCGAGGAGATTTAGTGGTAAGAAGTGCTTCCATTGCCCAATAGCCTGCTGGAATAGGCTACTGAAGATGTGTTCGTAATTTCAATCACTTAATAAAATATTCATAATATGGATATTAACTGATCTGACTGGCTGTTACCTTCAATCTAATGCATTCTAAAAACAGCTGAACGGCAATTGTGATAGAACTGTGACCATGATCACAATTGATAACTTCCAATTTCAGTAACTAAACTACCCATTAACAATTGCATAATAACACAAGGCTATAACAGCAACAAACTGAAGTTATAGGCAATTTATTAAATGTGTTTGCCAACTCCAGGTAGGCAACACAAGTGGCACAAATTGATTTGCAATGGCTCCAGTGATATTGTCATTTCAGTATATTTATTTTATAAAATGGTAGGCTACAGTAGCCTGCATAGAAATTGATAGCCAACAGATGCAAATGTATCATTATCCACATTTTATGTCAGTTTCGTTGTGGACTTTTCCCCATAACAGAAGCACGCAAGGGACTTCCATAACTGCCATTTCAAATTTCCACTCGCGCAGTGCTCGAAACCCAAGAACTGAGCATGCATGAAACCCTTTGCTTAATATGGTTTTCCATTAGCAAAGTCAACATTAGAATGCAGTTTAAACCACCTCCAAGCAAATTGATCTAATGCGCTCTAGAGCGTCTAAAGGCATTTCCTGTGCTTTGTCACTGTTATTTATTGATGCGCAATCAGTTATAGTGCGTTAATATGTTTTATGGAAAAAGGGTTGGAAATAGGTGTCACCGTAATGACAATCTAAATAGCCTACCTACAACTGGTAAAACGTTTCAGGATGTGCGCATGTGCTCTTCTATCTCCTCTCACTCACTTGACTCAGCTGTCTGCTGCAGCGCTCAGTCTCAATACATACACACCCCTCAGGCCCTACTCACTCACTCACTCACTCACTCACTCACTCACTCACTCACTCACTCACTCACTCACTCACTCACTCACTCACTCACTCAGAAACAGACTGCCTGATAGTCTGCAGCAGCAGGTCACAGTGAAATATATATATATTTTTTAATTGCCATGCAATTTAGAAGTAGCCCATAAATCCGCGACCAATACATTTTCACCCGCGACAAGTAGCCCAATTTTCAGGAAAACCGCAGACATGGCAACCCTGGCTCTTGTTGTTCAACAAGATGTGCCATTCCATAATGGTTGCTGTTGCTACTGCTAGTTAGCATGAGGACAAAAACAGTAGTTTACTTAAACAAGCAGTTGTTCATTCTTTTTGGTCTAACAGTTGGTATAATGGGACAATTCAGAGCACAAGACATTTCTCATCCCTGGATTGAGGTAAATTTTCCCGAGTCATACCTCGCGCCGGCTTTGCGGTGTCTTAATATACAGAGGAATGCTGTCGGACCCTATTGCAGCTGTAAGCAAGAGGGTCGGATCTGGTGGCTAATAAATACATAAAATCAGGGTTGATTGGAACATAATTTGTTCAAAAGACATCACTGTATCTTTGTACTTCCCGAAGAAGGCCATGCTGCCAAACGTGTCATTTAAAAAAAACCATTTGTTACATTGAAAATGTCATACAAATATGAAGTGTCTTGATCCTTCTTGCTTTTTAAAATCCAATTATACCCTTTTACCAAAGATGACCTTCTATTTACAAAGACCTATTGTGTAACCGAGCAGCACTTTCCTTCCTTCTCTTTTCTAGGCTACTTGCCTAAAACATGTATGTTTTTTTGCCAACTGAATGTGTATTGGTGGGTGGGTTGTTTAGCAACAAAACTGATGCGTGTGCAACCTTAGAGCAGAACAGGCGGGGTTTGCGTAGAATCAAAGGATTGTTGCCAACATGTAAACTATACTGAACAAAAATATAAACACAACATGTAAATCAAAATCAAATCAAATCAAATTTTATTTGTCACATACACATGGTTAGCAGATGTTAATGCGAGTGTAGCGAAATGCTTGTGCTTCTAGTTCCGACAATGCAGTAATAACCAACAAGTAATCTAACCTAACAATTCCACAACTACTACCTTATACACACAAGTGTAAAGGGATAAAGAATATGTACATAAAGATATATGAATGAGTGATGGTACAGAACGGCATAGGCAAGATGCAGTAGATGGTATAGAGTACAGTATATACATATGAGATGAGTAATGTAGGGTATGTAAAGTGTTGATTCCGTGTTTCATGAGCTAAAATAAAAGATCCCAGAAATGTTCCATATGCACAAAAACCTTATTTCTCAAATTTTGTGCACAAATTAGTTTACATCCCTGTTAGTGAGCATTTTTCCTTTGCCAAGATAATTAATCTGCTTGACAGGTGTGGCATATCAAGAAGCCGATTAAACAGCATGATCATTACACAGGTGCACCTTGTGCTGGGGACAATAAACAACCACTCTAAAATGTGTAGTTTTGTCACAACACAATGCCACAGATGTCTCAAGTTTTGAGGGAGTGTGAAATTGGCATGCTGACTGCAGGAATGTCCACCAGAGCTGTTGCCAGAGAATTGAATGTTCATTTCTCTACCATAACCACCTCCAATTGTTTTAGATAATTTGGCATTACTCATTTGTCATTTTGACTAGAAATTAGTGCTGCGTGATAAACATAAAGAAATATATAGCCTAGGCTATGCATTGACGGACCAGTTCAAATTTTTACTTTACCTTCTATAACATTATTTTGTTTGATTTGTTACATTAAAGCTGCAATATGAAAGTTTTTGGGCAACCCGACCAAATGTACATAGAAATTTGAGTTATAGATCTGTCATCCTCATATAACCTTTTTCGGCAAGACAGATCTTCCAAAGTTGGTGGAGTGGCAATCTTTACCAAGGAACACCTTCAGTACTCGGTTGTCTCCACCAAGTCTGTCCCCAAACAATTTGATGTGCTGGTTTTGCGCATTAAACTTTCAAATAACTCTTTGTTGACTGTTGCTGGGTGTTATCGGCCACCATCAGCACTGGCCTGTACCTGGCCCCTTACGCTAAGTCTGAATTTGTCCTGCTAGGTGACCTAAACTGGGACGTGCTTAAACCACCTGACCAAGTCCTAAAGCAATGGGACTCCCTAAATCTTTCTCAGATTATTAGCAATCCCACAAGGTATGACTTCAAACACCCAGAAAAGGCTACTCTCCTTGATGTTATCCTTACAAATAATCCTGATAGGTATCAGTCTGTTGTTTTCTGTAATGACCTTAGTGATCACTATTTTACAGCCTGTGTTCGTAATGGCTGCTCTGTGAAACGACCTGTCCTGACTTGTCATAGACATGCTCATTAATAAACTTGAATGAGCAATCCTTCCTTCATGATCTGGCCTCTCTCAATTGGTATAGAATCAGCTTGATCCCTTCTGTCGAAGACGCTTGGACCTTCTTTTTTATATTTTCAGTGGTATCGTTAACAACTACACGCCCATAAAGAAAATGAGAATTAAAAACAGGTTCTGCCCCTGTGTGTTGTAATGTTGTTATGTCTCTTATTGTGATGCGTGTTTTGTCCTATATTTTAAATGTATGAGGCCTTTTGCCTTCTGGTAGGCTGTCATTGTAAATAATAATTTGTTCTTAACTGATTTGCCTAGTTAAATAAAGGGTAAATTTAAAAAAAAAAAACTATTGAAAGTAAGTCTAAAAAGCTGTAGATCTGTTCTATGTTTGCTATTTCTATGCTTCCTGTTCTTAAGTTTCGTTTTTGCATCTTTAACCTTTGGTTTTGAACACCACCTTCAAACAGCTGAAATACTGTACAATATTTTTGGTTGTTGCAAATATATTTCACAGCGGTTTACATGCTACAATGATTTTCTACACTCTTAAGTGCTTGTTTTCACAAACTGAAATTAGGCTAACTATTAGAATTTCAGCAACCAGGAAATGGCAGAGCGATTTTTCCATATTGCACCTTTTAAATTATTCATAATTCAGGAATGACCAAATCTAGATTTAACCTAACATGCTGACCACACCACTCGTGTCGCGTGCTTTGCAAAATAATTGTAGACATACATGTTATTCAATCATTGCACCCACACTGCTCGCGCGTGCCAACGAGTGTCTGCGTTGCCAAGCGCTAAAATATAAGTCAGTTTTATTTGTGACGCTGAACGCAGTGCAAGTCCTGCCTCTCCCATTGGTGTATAGAAGCAGATACCCACATGCCATCTCCTCATTGGTTATAACCACATGGGTGATTGCAATTTTTTTTAACCTTTATTTAACCAGGCAAGTTAGTTAAGAACAAATTCTTATTTTCAATGACAGCCTAGGAACAGTGGGTTAGGTTAACTGCCTTGTTCAGGGGCAGAACGACAGCTTTTTACCTTGTCAGCTCGGGATTTAATCTTGCAACCTTTCGGTTACTAGTCCAACTCTCTAACCACTAGACTACCTGCCATAACAAGCTAGCTTGCTACCTAACAAGACTACCGAGCTAACTAGCTAGCTCACAAGACTAGCTCACAAGACTAGCCAAACTAGCTGTTTTGTTCCTTGCATGCGATTGGCTGTCAAGACCGGCACGCAGCCTGGGAGACAGACCTCAGAAAATAAATTGTACACCTCCACAAGTCTGGTTCATCCTTGGGAGCAATTTCCAAACGCCTGAAGGTACCACGTTCACCTGTACAAGCAATAGTACGCAAGTATAAACACCATGGGACAACGCAGCCGTCATACCGCTCAGGAAGGAGACGCGTTCTATCTCCTAGAGATGAACGTACTTTGGTGCGAAAAGTGCAAATCAATCCCAGAACAACAGCAAAGGACCTTGTGAAGATGCTGGAGGAAACAGGTACAAAAGTATCCATATCCACAGTAAAACGAGTCCTATATCGACATAACCTGAAAGGACACTCAGCAAGGAAGAAGCCACTGCTCCAAAACCGCCATAAAAAAGCCGTCTGGCTTCTATGTTCGTAGTTTTTGAAGAAATGTCCTCTGGTCTGATGAATCAAAAATAGAACTGTTTGGCCACAATGACCATTGTTATGTTTGGAGGAAAAAGGGTGAGGCTTGCAAGCCGAAGAACACCATCCCAACCTTGAAGCACGTGGGTGGCAGCATCATGTTGTGGGGGTGCTTTGCTGCAGGAGGGACTGGTGCACTTTACAAAATAGATGGCATCATGTGGAATGAAAATTAGGTGTATATATTGAAGCAACATCTCAAGACATCAGTCAGGAAGTTAAAGCTTGGTCACAAATGGGTCTTCCAAATGGACAATGACCCCAAGCATACTTCCAAAGTTGTGGGAAAATGGCTTAAGGACAACAAAGTCAAGGTATTGGAGTGGCCATAACAAAGCCCTGACCTCAATCCTATAGAAAATGTGTGGGCAGAACTGAAAAAACGTGTGCGAGCAAGGAGGCCTACAAACCTGACTCAGTTACATCAGCTCTGTCAAGAGGAATGGGCCAAAATGTACCCAACTTATTGTGGGAAGCTTGTGGAAGACTACCTAAAACGTTTGACCCAAATTAAACAATTTAAAGGCAATGCTACCAAATACTAATTGAGTGTGTGTAAACTTCTGACCCACTGGGAATGTGATGAAAGAAATAAAAGCTGAAATAAGTCATTCTCGCTACTATTATTCTGACATTTCACATTCTTAAAATAAAGTGGTGATCCTAACTATCCTAATATAGGGAATCTTTACTAGGATTAAATGTCAGTAATTGTGAAAAACTGAGTTTAAATGTATTTGGCTAAGGTGTGTGTAAACTTCAAACTTCAACTGTACATCTTTGGTCATTTTGAACAATAGACCACTTACTGCTCAAAATTGTAAGCCCAGGCTCTTTAGATTATCCACACAATGCATTGAAGACAAATCATGAAGCTGGATCATGTTAGATTTTTTATTTTTGTGTAATGTCTCCCCCTCCTTTTCTGCAGATTTGATTCCTCCAGGTGTATGTAACTTACTGAACCCCTCCACCATCTATGCCAACAATGAGGTTGACTTGGACAAAGTGGAAATCTATGGCTTTGATTATGACTACACGCTCGCTTTGTACTCCAACACTCTTGATACAATGATCTACAATACAGCTCGAGACTTCCTTGTCAAACACTACAAGGTTAGTTTGATGGAAATGTGATGCTGTTTGCCTCATATCCTCATACAAATGGTCATTGTGCACGTTGTTTATTGTTTGATTGAATTTAAATTGTTATTTTTAATTCCCCTAACAGTATCCAGAGGGCATTAGCAAGTATGACTATATTCCCAACTTCGCTGCTCGTGGTCTCCACTATGACATTCAGAAGGTAAGTGTTTTTATGGGTGTATAAAAGCTTATAAACATTCAAAGTTTGAGAGTGAAATTAGAGGAAATGGTAGTTCAGGCAATAAAATTATAATTTTTCATGCAGGGACTGTTGATGAAAATTGATGCCTTCCATTACATTCAGCTGGGGACTGTATACAGGTGAGACACTTGCTGGGGGAATATATGGGAAACTAAAGGCCTAAACTCACCAAATCAAATTTTATTAGTCACATGCGCCAACTACAACAGGTGTAGTAGACCTTACCGTGAAATGCTTACTTATGAGCCCTTAACCAACAATGCAGAGTTTTTAAAAAGTAAGTAAGAAAAAATTGCTGAATAAACTTAAGGAAAAATAGTAACACAATGAAATAAGAATAACTTTAGGCGTGCGTGCAATTTATTTTAGAATGCTTTGTTTTGAATGATAATGACCCAACTGATGCCGGGCGGGCAGTGAACGCTCTGTCCTCTTTGACACTCCGCTCAATTACAACGTGTCTATTTTTGCTTTTTTGGCTGGTGCTGTAGTCACACAAAACATTTTGTCCTTATTAAAACATTTTCGAGCTCATTTGAATATGAAGAGTTAGCTAAGGGTTGAGGCTTTACCAAACATGCTAAATTAGACCAATTTATCCACTTCTGGAAACATCGTTATTAGCAAAGATGATTGGAGGTATGGACCATCCTGATAGCATACAGTCAATGCAAAAGCCAGAACTGTCATTGGAGGTGTATTTTCCGATGTTGAAAGAGAGGGAGATGAGAATTTACATTTTTTTTCAAGGTGCGCTGTTGAAAAGTATAACTTTTTGGAGGGTGCTCAAAAGTGTATATTTATTATTCTTGAAGTTACTAGCAACAGTAGCTTGCTACTGATGGTATTAACTATGCAGATACTAAACATAACTGACTGAGACTCATTCATTTGAAGTATCGGAGTCCTATCAAATCTTGCTAGCTACCGAGTGCACCACCAGCCAAACTAGAATCAGGACGATGTTCACACTGTCTATTGATTTTACCGCTCTGCTCGTCCTGTTCTCTCCACCCTCCCGCTTCTGTTGAGTTTTGTGCACAACGTTTTTTCTAATAACAATACTCTTTGCTATTGGTATGTAATGTATTCAATTATGTAATAGAGAGACCATAATGAGAGATGTTGATTCTCACAGGGGTCTGAATCCTGTCCCAGATGAGGAGGTTTTGGAGCTCTACGGTGGAACTAACCATGTCCCTCTTGAGGAAGTCAGTGGCTTCTATGGAAAGGTCATTACTTACATTCTTCTACCTTAACCTTTTCACACATACCAACAAATGAGTGTGATCATTCTACAGTGGCCCCTGGAGCGTATACTCAAACCAGTGTGATTAGAATGCTTATTTTTAACGTCCAGTTTCGAATGACGCAACAATCAGCATTTGAGCTGGCCACACTGTTTTTCACAGAAACATTTTGCACAAACACAGTCCTTACAAAGTTATTTCCAGAATGTGAGCAGTTTATTTTTGCATGCAATGTTCAGACATTCACAGAAGTAGCTACAGCATAACACAATCATCCAAACCAGAAAATGTAGGCTGCATTTTTCTAGCGCTAAGTGAGGAAAGATTGACGTAACACAAGGGGTCATATTTTTATAACTCTCGGCTGACAGAAACTACAATATGAATTAGCTAATAGCAATTATTATTTATAATTAATCACATCATGGGTGAGGTCACCATTGATCAAAATAATTGTGTGAAACACTTTCTGGAAATCAAAAGTAATCCGACGATGGGTAGTTTGTGCTCACCGGCATGTTTGATTATTCACGTCAACCAAAGATAATACAAGGAGACAAGATGAGTTTGGTCTGTTTATAGTATGCATGTTGAAGGGGGTGTGTTGTCTACGATCATTCACTTCCCTTCATTCACTTCCGGAAGATTACCTGAAAGATGAGTGAACCATTCCTTCGCCTCATTATAACATCTTTGGTCTGACAGACGTTTAGGTGACACCCAGAATGCATTGTATAATGTCAACAAACATGGCGCCACACATAGCTGGCAAATAGCTTAGCATTAGCTCATTATAAACAGTACAACCTTCAAAAAAGTATTTTACACACATCATAGGTGTCCATTACAATCTATGCAATAATCGGAATACATTATTTGTCACCGGTACTGTGAATAAAACTGTAAGTACATTATACCCCATACATAGATACATACATACATATTGTATGCGCCTACAGTAGAAACGACAACACAATATAGAGAAAATAAGGAACTTACTTTGATAGGAACGCATGTCCAAAGTTATTATTTGTAAGGAAAACCAAAATGTTCCAATTTGTGCAAGACTGCGCAAATGTCTGCATACTTGATCTGATACTTGATTAATGAGGAGGCGGAACACAGCTCAATTCAAACTGTTGTTAGAAAATACAACTTGTTAGAAAATAATTTGAAATTGACAAGTTGAAACATAATTAGCATGAAGCGCGTGTTAACTGTCTTGTTGCGTTATAATCACATTTTGGAACAGTGATTGCATTCTGACATCACGTGCATAAAACAACTCACACTGGGGCGACCGTTAGAGATATTTGGAACTCGTATGAAAAGGTTAACTGAAAAATAAGGACCGGAGACACTAAAATAGAATATACAGTGTATTCAGAAAGTATTCAGACCCCTTCACATTTTCCAAATTTTATTACATTACAGCCTTATTATAAAATGGATTAAATTGTTTTTTCCCCCTCATCAATTTAACCACAATAGCACATAATGACAAAGAAAAAACAGGTATTTAAACATTTTTGCCAATGTATTAAAAATAAAAAATGGAAATATCAAATGTACATAAGTATTCAGACCATTTACTCAGTACTTTGTTTAAGCACCGTTGGCAGCGATTACAGCCTTGAGTCTTCTTGGGTAGGACGCTACAAGCTTGGCACACCTGTATTTGGGGAGTTTCTCCCATTCTTCTTTGCAGATCCTCTCAAGCTCTGTCAGGTTGGATGGGGAGTGTCGGTGCACAGCTATTTCCAGGTCTCTCTAGAGATGTTTGATTGGGTTTAAGTCTGGGCTCTGGCTGAGCCACTCAAGGACATTCAGAGACTTGTCCCGAAGCCACTCCTGCGTTGTCTTGGCTGTGTGCTTAGGGTCGGTGTCCTGTTAGAAGGTGAATCTTTGCCCCAGTCTGAGGTCCTGAGCACTCTGGAGCAGTTTTTCATCAAGGATCTCTCTGTACTTTGCTCCGTTCATCTTTCCCTCGATCCTGACTAGTCTCCCAGTCCCTGCCGCTGAAAAACATCCCCACAGCATGATGCAGCCACCATCATGCTTCACCGTAGGGATGGTGCCAGGTTTTCTCCAGGCGTGAGGCTTGGCATTCAGGTCAAAGAGTTCAATCTTGGTTTCATCAGACCAGAGAATCTTGTTCCTCATGCTCTGAGAGTCTTAAGGTGCCTTTTGGTAAACTAGAAGTGGGCTGTCAAGTGCCTTTTACTGAGGAGTGGCTTCCGTCTTGCCACTCTACCATAAAGGCCTGATTGGTGGAGTGCTGCAGAGATGGTTGTCCTTCTGGAAGGTTCTCCCATCTCCACAGAGGAACTCTGGAGCTCTGTCAGAGTGACCATCGAGTTCTTGATCACCTTCCTGACCAAGGCTCTTCTCCCCTGATTGCTCAGTTTGGCAGAGCGGCCATCACTTAAGAATGATGGAGGCCAATGTGTTCTTGGGGACCTTCAATGCTGCAGAAATGTTTTGATACCCTTCCCCAGATCTGTGCCTCAACACAATCCTGTCTCGGAGCTCTACGGACCTCATGGCTTGGTTTTTGAACTGACATGCACTGTCAACTGTGGGACTTAATATAGACAGGTGTTTGCCTTTCCAAATTATGTCCAATCAATTGAATTTACCACAGGTGGACTCCAATAAAGTTGTAGAAACATCTCAAGGATGATCAATGGAAACAGGATGCACCTGAGCTCAATGTCAAGTCTCATAGCAAAGGGTCTAAATACTTATGTAAATAAGGTATTTTTGTTGTTCATTTTGCAAACATTTATATAAAGCAGTTTTGCTTTGTCATTATGGGGTATTGTGTGTAGATTGAAGAGGGACAACGTCAATTTGATACATTTTAGAATATGGTTGTGATTTAACAAAATGTGGAAAAAAGTCAAAGGGTCTGAATACTTTCTGAACGCACGATATGTTTGAAAATCCGTGGATTTTTCTGCAATTGTTGCCAAATTTGCAGTCTTTAAAGATAAAATAATGGTTAAAAGCCTGCGTAAAAGACTTGCATTAATGATCAGTTCCCGAAGGAAATTGCAGAACGGCGTAAAGTTCTGTACCCACTCTTAAAAGGGAAACGTGTAGCTCTCGTAGTCGATAAACTGTATATTGATAACCAAATGTTCCGAGACACCAAGACTACTCTATGGCTATTCTAAATATAACAAAATTTCCATAGAGGAGTCGAATAATGAAACACCCAATACTATCCATGGTAGGGATTGTGGGAAAAAAAGAAGAAAAAGATGAAGACAAATCTTCAAATATAAGGAACTGGAACACAGAAGTATTCAGAATCAACATGGTAGGGATAAAAACACAGCAAACACAGGACATAGAAGGCACAGTATTCTGGGTAAGTCCTGGTGTATTGTGATTGAAGGCGTTATGTGTGTTTTTGTGTTTGGAAAAAGTGTTGAATTAGGTGATTGAAAAATGAAAATGGTTGCGAATATCAGGGCGCTATGTGTGTCTGCGAGCAGGGGTTGTGAAAGGGAGCTTTCATTTTTTTTGCAGATATTGGATATACATTTTAGAATAAATTATAAATATAGTTTAGTTATTTATTGTCCTATCATGATGGAACGGTCCCCAACCCTTGACACCCACCTGAGTGACCCATACATTAAGGAGAAGTCCTTATCTGTTTTATGGGTCTACTGTATATTTTTTATTTATTTAACTAGGCAAGTCAGTTTACAATGACGGCCTAACCCGGATGACGATGGACCAATTGTGCACCGCCCTATAGGACTTTCAATTTTGGATAATGTCTTATAAAATGGGTTAAAGTTATGTATAGTAACCCTAGGTATAAAATAGCAAATAATGGTTACTTCTCAGAAACTATTAAACTGTCAAGAAGATTAAAACAAGGTTGTCCACTATTGGCATATCTATTTATGGCCATCGAAATGTTAGCTATTAAAATCAGATCCAACAATAATATCAAGGGGTTAGAAATCAGGGGCTTAAAAACAAAGGTGTCATTGTATGCTGATGATTCATGCTTTCTTTTAAATCCACAATTTTGATCCCTCCACAGCCTCAAAACCGCTATGGATTGCAACCAAATTATGATATGTTTTTTTATATATTACGTATTGGATCATTAAAAAAGTAAACTTTAATATTATCATGTAGTTTACTAATAAAATGGTCTGATGGTGATGTGGACATACTCGGTATACAGTCGTGGCCAAAAGTTTTGAGAATGACACAAATATTAATTTTCACAAAGTCTGCTGCCTCAGTTTGTATGATGGCAATTTGCATATACTTCAGAATGTTATGAAGAGTGATCAGATGAATTGCAATTAATTGCAAAGTCCCTCTTTGCCATGCAAATGAACTGAATTCCCCCCAAAAACATTTCCACTGCATTTCAGCCCTGCCACAAAAGGAACAGCTGACATCATGTCAGTGATTCTCTCGTTAACACAGGTGTGAGTGTTGACGAGGACAAGGCTGGAGATCACTCTGTCATGCTGATTGAGTTCAAATAACAGACTGGAAACTTCAAATGGAGGGTGGTGCTTGGAATCATTGTTTTTCCTCTGTCAACCATGGTTACCTGCAAGGAAACACGTGCCGTCATCGTTGCTTTGCACAAAAAGGGCTTCACAGGCAAGGATATTGCTGCCAGTAAGATTGCACCTGAATCAACAATTTATCAGATCATCAAGAACTTCAAGGAGAGCGGTTCAATTGTTGTGAAGAAGTCTTCAGGGCGCCCAAGAAAGTCCAGCAAGCGCCAGGACCGTCTGCTAAAGTTGATTCAGCTACGGGATCGGGGCACCACCAGTACAGAGCTTGCTCAGGAATGGCAGCAGGCAGGTGTGAGTGCATCTGCACGCACAGTGAGGCGAAGACTTTTGGAAGATGGCCTGGTGTCAAGAAGGGCAGCAAAGAAGCCACTTCTCTCCAGGAAAAACATCAGGGACAGACTGATATTCTGCAAAAGGTACAGGGATTGGACTGCTGAGGACTGGGGTAAAGTCATTTTCTCTGATGAACCCCCTTTCCGATTGTTTGGGGCATCTGGAAAAAAGTTTGTCCAGAGAAGACAAGGTGAGCGCTACCATCAGTCCTGTGTCATGCCAACAGTAAAGCATCCTGAGACCATTCATGTGTGGGGTTGCTTCTCAGCCAAGGGAGTGGGCTCACTCACAATTTTGCCTAAGAACATAGCCATGAATAAAGAATGGTACCAACACATCCTCCGAGAGCAACTTCTCCCAACCATCCAGGAACAGTTTGGTGACGGACAATGCATTTTCCAGCATGATGGAGCACCTTGCATAAGGCAAAAGTGATAACTAAGTGGCTCGGGGAACAAAACATCGATATTTTGGGTCCATGGCCAGGAAACTCCCTAGACCTTAATCCCATTGAGAACTTGTGGTCAATCGTCAAGAGGCGGGGGGACAAACAAAAACCCACAGATTCTGGCAAACTCCAAGCATTGATTATGCAAGAATGGGCTGCCATCAGTCAGGATGTGGCCCAGAAGTTAATTGACAGCATGCCAGGGCAGATTGCAGAGGTCTTGAAAAAGAAGGATCAACACTGCAAATATTGACTCTTTGCATCAATTTCATGTAATTGTCAATAAAAGCCTTTGACACTTATGAAATGCTTGTAATTATACTTCAGTATTCCATAGTAACATCTGACAAAAATATCTAAAGACACTGAGGCAGCAGACTTTGAAAATTAATATTTGTGTCATTCTCAAAACTTTTGGCCACGACTGTACATATCCCGAAAGAAAGAAATTGTCTTACTACAATAAATGTTAATAGAAAGTTACCAAAATGTATATGATTTTGCTACCATGGAAGGGAAAATATCTGTCTATTTGTGGAAAACTCACCCTGATTAACTCTTTAGTCATATCCCAGTTTACCTATTTGCTTATGGTCTTCCCTACACCTAGCGACCTGTTTTTTAATTATATGAGCAGAAAATATACAATTTTATTTGGAAAGGCATGCCAGACAAAATTAAACGGGCCTATTTATATGATGAATATGATTTCGGTGGGCAGAAATTATGTAATATTTAAGCAATAGACCTCTCACAAAAGGCGTCAGTGTAACGGCAGCCTTCCCTCTCTTCACGAGAAGAGAGAGTGTCGCAGGGATCGGACCAAGACGCAGCGTATTCCGTGTTCAACATATTTAATGACAGGCGAACACGTGAACACTTACAAACTACAAAATAACAAACGTGGCTTACCGATACAGTCCTTTCTGGTGCAGACAAAACACAGAGACAGGAAACAACCACCCACAAAATCCCAACACAAAACAAGCCACCTATATATGATTCTCAATCAGGGACAACGATTGACAGCTGCCTCTGATTGAGAACCATATTAGGCCGAACACAGAAACAGACAAACTAGACACACAACAGAATGCCCACCCAGCTCACGTCCTGACCAACACTAAAACAAGCAAAACACATAAGCACTATGGTCAGGACGTGACAGTACCCCCCTCCTGAGGTGCGGACTCTGAACGCACCCCTAAAACTCAAGGGGAGGGTCTGGGTGGGCATCTGTCCGCGGTGGCGGCTCCGGCGCAGGACGAGGCCACCACTCCACCATTGTCTTTGTCCCCCTCCTTAGCGTCCTTTGAGTGGCAACCCTCGCCCCCGACCTTGGCCTAGGCATCCTCACCAAGGTCCCCACTAAATTGAGGAGACAGCTCAGGACAGAGAGGTAGCTCAGGACAGAGAGGTAGCTCAGGACAGAGAGGTAGCTCAGGACAGAGAGGTAGCTCAGGACAGAGAGGTAGCTCAGGACAGAGAGGTAGCTCAGGACAGAGAGGTAGCTCAGGACAGAGAGGTAGCTCAGGACAGAGAAGTAGCTCCGGACAGAGAGGCAGCTCATGACTGGAGGGCGGCTCTGGCGGCTCCTGACTGGCTGGCGGCTCTGGCGGCTCCTGACTGGCTGGCGGCTCTGGCGGCTCCTGACTGGCTGGAGGCTCTGGCGGCTCCTGACTGGCTGGCGGCTCTGGCGGCTCCTGACTGGCTGGCGGCTCTGGCGGCTCCTGACTGACGGACGGCTCTAGCGGCTCGGGACAGACGGGCGGCTCTGACGGCTCGGGACAGACGGGCGGCTCTGACGGCGCTGGGCAGACGGATGGCTCAGACGGCGCTGGGCAGGCAGGCAGCTCAGACGGCGCTGGGCAGGCAGGCAGCTCAGACGGCGCTGGACAGACGGCCGACTCTGACCTGCTGAGGCGCACAGTAGGCGTGGTGCCGGAATTGGTGGTACCGGACTGGAGACACGCACCTCAAGGCTAGTGCGGGGAGCAGGAACAGGGCACACTGCACTCTCGAGGCGCACTATAGGCCTGGTGCGTGGTACCGGCACTGGTGGTACCGGACTGGAGACACGCACCTCGGGGCGAATGCTGGGAGAAGGAACAGTGCGTACAGGGCTCTGGAGACGCACAGGAGGCGTGGTGCCGGAACTGGAGGTACTGGGCTGGAGACACGCACCACAGGGAGAGTGCGTGGAGGAGGAACAGGGCTCTGGAGACGCACTGGAAGCCTGGTGCATGGTGTAGGCACTGGTGGTACTGGGCTGGGGCGGGAAGGTGGCGCCGGATATACCGGACCGTGAAGGCGTACTGGCTCCCTTGAGCACCGAGCCTGCCCAACCTTACCTGGTTGAATGCTCCCCGTAGCCCGACCAGTGCGGGGAGGTGGAATAACCCGCACTGGGCTGTGTTGGCGAACCAGGGACACCATGCGTAAGGCTGGTGCCATGTATGCCGGCCCGAGGAGACGCACTGGAGACCAGACACGTTGAGCCGGCTTCATGGCACCTGGCTCAATGCCCACTCTAGCCCGGCCGATACGTGGAGCTGGAATGTACCGCACCGGGCTAAGCACACGTACAGGAGACACCGTGCGCTCTTCCGCATAACACGGTGTCTGCCCGTACTCCCGCTCTCCACGGTAAGCATGGGAAGTGGGCCCCCCCCCCCCCCCAAGAAATGTTTGGTGTTTCTTCTCAGGCTTCCAGCCACGCTTCCGTGCTGCCTCCTCATACCACCGCTCCTGGGCTTTAGCTGCCTCCATCTCTTCACGAGAGCGACGATATTCTCCAATGTGAGCCCAGTGTCCTTTTCCCTCCAAAATTTCCTCCCATGTCCAGGAGTCCTGTGTAGTGGGCCGCTGCTGCTGCCCGTAGCCACGCTGCTTGGTCCGAGATTGGTGGGTGGTTCTGTAACGGCATCCTTCCCTCTCTTCACGAGAAGAGATTTTTAAAACAATTTATTTTTAAAACAAGCCATAGAAAGTTGATTGTAATTTCAGTTTAATCCACCAGAAAAGACAGAACAAATAATACAGCAAATATTGTGGTTAAACTCAAATATACTAATTGATAAAAAACATACTTAAAAAAAAATTATTATAAAAAAAGAATCTTTGTCAATTATATCATAAATAGGACTGGTGGAGATATGTCACACATGCAGCTAACAAAAATATATGGAAATGTCTGCTCTACCCAAAATTATAACCAACTAATTGCAGAATTACCGCAAAAATGGAAGAGACAAGCGGAAGGGGGGGGAAAGTAAGGAACTTGTCTGTTGGCCCTGCATTAAAGACCAAAATTGGATAAAGAACATTGTGATAAATGAAAGAGTTTCATTTTAGGCCCAAATAATTGACAGCTGTGCCATATAGATTGAAAAATAATTGGGAAGATATTTTTGATGTACCTATTCCATGGCACATGGACTCAATTTCGAGTCTCATAGCAAAGGGTCTGAATGCTTATGTAAATAAGGTATTTGTGGTTTTTATTTGTAATAAATGTCCAAACATATCTATAAACCTGTTTACCCTTTGTCATTGCGGGGTATTGTGTGTAGCTTGATGAGGAATATTTCTTATTCAATCCATTTTAGAATAAGGCTGTAACGTAACAAACTGTGGAAAAAGTGAAGGGGTCTGAATACTTTCCGAATGCACTGTAAATATCAAGCTTTACCGTGTCAAGCATGTCCATGACCTGCTCTTCACCACATTTTATTTTAATCAGTCCTATGGAGACCTAAGGCCAGCTACTGTAGAAACATATATGGTCCCACTCCATTATTGCTCTGTAAATCTTGTTACCTCAGAGCTTTGGGTGAAGTTGAGTTTATTTGCCCACTTCATAAAATTGCCTACTAACCTAATGGTCAGTGTTCGGCTCCTACTGTATTACGGGAATAAAAAGCAATTAACTGACTGGAGTGCATGAATATGTCTAACTTGGTTTAGAATAAGATGGTATTTGTGTTAGATTGTCATCCCACTAATTTCACACAAGGATTAGATCTATATTAAGATCTGTTATAGGCTAAATCATTTGTAATCATTTTTAATCATCAGATTTGTTGTTTGTTTTCTTGCTGAGGCTCAGCTTTGTCTTCTATCCCGTTGAGCTAACGTTATCTTACAGGGTCCTGTGATGAAGCAGTTCATGGATGTTTTCTCCATCCCAGAGATGACTCTCCTGGCTGCTGCCAATGACTACTTCAACTCCAATGACATTGAATATGATCCTGGTCATCTCTACAAAGACGTTTCCGTGAGTACATTCGGCAACAAAACACCCACATTCTGACAAACTTGATTCCAAAGAAAGTACTGTATTTTAATTGAGACATTCAAACTGAAACCAGCTTTGAAAATGTGGGCAAATAACTGGTTCTGGAAATAGAGGCTTTTAACAAAAAATGCTTTTTGACTTAAATAATGTAACTAACTTAGTTGATTGCTGCATCCTAGCTCATAAGTAGTTGCACCAAAATCAATATCTGTGAATGGTCCTTTTGTCTACCAGTGTGCAAGGCAGTTGGGAATGTGATTTTAACATGTAACATTGCTGTGCCGGTCGGTCAGTGAGCCAAAAGCTCTTTCATTCCCCCTTAATGAAAAAGATGCATACTATTTAATCTTCTCATTCCGTTTAACGGGCAGCTGAACTCAAAAACCAACTTCTCTGGTTGAAAACGGCCAATGTTGCATCAATATTAGTCTAGTCTATATAGCAACATTTTGGTCATTAAGTCACTATCTTCTAAAACTGACATTTGAGAAATTTAGGGAAGCTGTTACGGCACCGAAGCACTTTGCCACTCGCCAGTGACTTGAAAAGATGATTTGGGCCGGAAGGTAGCCTAGTGGTTAAGAGCATTGGGCCAGTAAACAAAATGTCGCTGGTTTGAATCCCAGAGCCGATTAGGTAAATCTGTCTGTGCCCTTGAGCAAGGGCCCCACAAGGGTGCGTGCTCAGCCCCCTCCTATACTCCCTGTTCAGCCATGACTGCGTGGCCATGCATGCCTCCAACTCAATCATCAAGTTTGCAGACGACACAACAGTAGTGGGCTTGATTACCAACAACGACGAGACAGCCTACAGGGAGGAGGTGAGGGCACTCGGGAGTGTGGTGTCAGGAAAACAACCTCTCACTCAACGTCAACAAAACAAAGGAGATGATCATGGACTTCAGGAAACAGCAGAGGGAGCTCCCCCCTATCCACATCGACAGTGGAGAAGATGGAAAGTTTTAAGTTCCTCAGTGTACAAATCACGAACAAACTGAAATGGTCCACCCACACAGACAGTGTGGTGAAGAAGGCGCAACAGCGTCTCTTCAACCTCAGGAGGCTGAAGAAATGTGGCTTGTCACCTAAAACCCACACAAACTTTTACAGATGCACAATTGAGAGCATCCTGTCGGAATTACCGAGGGCAAACTACCTGCCCTCCAGGACACCTACAGCACCCAATGTCACAGGAAGGCCAAAAAGATAATCAAGGACAACAATCACCCGAGCCACTGCTTGTTCACCCCGCTACCATCCAGAAGGCTAGGTCAGTACAGGTGCATCAAAGCTGGGACCGAGAGATTGAAAAACAGCTTCTATCTCAAGGCCATCAGACTGCTAAACAGCAATCACTAACTCAGAGAGGCTGCTGCCTACATTGAGACCCAATCACTGGCCACTTTAATAAATGGATCCCTAATCACTTTAAACAATGCCACTTTAATAATGTTTACATATCTTACATTACTCATATCACATGTATATCCTGTATTTTATACCATCGTTTGCATCTTGGCCTATGCCGCTCGGTCATCACTCATCCATATATTTCTATGTATATATTCTTATTCCATCCCTGTACTTAGATTTGTGTGTGTTAGGTAGTTGTTGTGGAATTATTAGATTACTTGTTAGATATTACTGCACTGTCGGAGCTAGAAGCACAAGCATTTCGCTACACTCGTAATAACATCTGCTGACCATGTGTATGTGACCAATATAATTTGATTTGAGGCACTTAACCCTAATTGCTCCTGTAAGTTGCTCTGGATAAGAGCGTCTGCTAAATGACAAAACTGTAAATTTGCATTTAGCCCCGTAGCACTCACTTCTGTCATCATGAATAGCTTTGAGAGGCTAGTAAAGGATCATATCACCTCCACTTTACCTGACACCCTAGATCCACTTCAATTTGCATACCGCCCCAATAGATCCACAGACGATGCAATCGCCATCGCACTGCACACTGCCCTATCCCATCTGGACAAGTGGAATACCTATGTAAGGATGCTGCTCATTGAGTACAGCTCAGCCTTCAACACCATAATACCTCCAAGCTCAGCATTAAGCTCAGGGCCCTGGGTCTGAACATTGCCCTGTACAACTGGGTCCTGGACTTCCTGATGGGCCGCCCCCAGGGGGTGAAGGTAGGAAACAACACCTCCACTACGGTGATCCTCAACACGGGCCCCACGTGGGTGCGTGCTCAGCCCCTTCCTGTACTCCCTGTTCACCCATGACTGCGTGGCCATGCACGCCTCCAATTCAATCATCAAGTTTGCAGACGACAGGCCTGATTACCAACAAGGATGAGACAGCCTACAGAGAGGAGGTGAGGGCCCTGGCGGAGTGGTGCCATGAAAATAACCTCTCCCTAAATGTCAACAAAACGAAGGAGCTGATCGTGGACTTCAGGAAACAGCAGAGGGAGCACACCCCTATCCACATCGACAGGACCGCAGTGGAGAAGGTGAAAAGCTTCAAGTTCCTCGGCGTACACATCACTGACAAACTGAAATGGTCCACCCTCAGAAATAGTGGCTCAAGAAAATCGGCTTGGCCCCTCACAAACTTTTACAGATGCACTATTGAGAGCATCCTGTCGGGCTGTATCACCGCCTGGTACGGCAACTGCATTGCACGCAACAGCAGGGCTCTCCAGAGGGTGGTGCGGTCTGCCCAACGCATCACCGGGGGCACAGAACCTGCTCTCTAGGACACCAACAGCACCCGATGTCACAGGAAGGTCAAAACGATCATCAAGGATGACAATCATCCGAGCTATAGGCTGTTCACCCCACTGAAGGCGAGGTCAGTACAGGTGCATCAAAGATGGGACCAATAATCTGTTTTTCAGTCTCTATCTCACGGCCATCAGACTATTAAATAGCCACTCTTCTGCCCTATATACATAGACATGGGATCACTGGTCACTTTAATAATGGAACACTGGACACTTGAATAATGTTTACATACTGTATTTTACTGTATTCTAGTCAATGCCACTCTAACATTGCTCATCTTAATATTTAGATATTTCTTAATTCCATTCCTTTACTTTGAGATTTGTATGTATTGTTGTGAATTGTTAGATAATACTGCACTGTTGGAGCTAGGAACACATCCATTTCGTTACACCAGCAATAACATCTGCTAAATATATGTATGTGACCAATAAAATGTGATTTGATTTGATTTAGCTAACGTAGCATGCCTGCTCAATGTGCCTGCTAGCTACTAGCTAGCTTTATTGACAAACACAGAGATTACATTTTGCTAGCTACTGGGTTTTGGCACTGATAAACAGAATGAAGCTTGTGCTTTATTTACAGTAGTTTGGCAGCTTGCTAATAAATAAGTTGTAGACAAGTTCTCAAATCAGTCCAGAGGGCAACAGCAGCTGACTCGATGCAGTCTGCAGTGCACTAATAGTTTTCATGCAAATTATTTTACTTAAAATACTGCACCAAACATAGCTAGATGTAAAATTGTGCGATTTAAGACCGTACAAAAACATACAAATTAATGACTGTCACGTGTGCTCCCTCTTCGGCCTCTAGGTCACTAGGCTGCTCATTATGGCGCACACCTGTCACCATCGTTACGCGCATTATGACACTCACCTGGACTCCATCACCTCTTTGATTATCTGCCCTATATATGTCACTCCCTTTGGTTCCTTCCCCAGGGGTCATTGTTTCTGTTCCTGTGTCATGCCTTCATTGTTCTTATTTTGTATTATGGTGGGTTTATTTATTAAAACACTCACTCCCTGAACTTGCTTCCCGACTCTCAGCGCACATCGTTACAGAATAACGCCTCACCTACGGGAAGCATCAGGGGGTGTTTTTCTTTTTTGTGTCAGGTGGAATGACGTTGGATCCGGGAGCCGCTACAGGCTTTCATGCCTCAGCCAGATCGCCAGGCTTCCTTGCCTCAACCGGATCGCCAGGCTCTCACGCCTCAACCGGATCGCC
Source organism: Salvelinus alpinus (assembly GCF_045679555.1). Taxonomy (NCBI): domain Eukaryota; kingdom Metazoa; phylum Chordata; class Actinopteri; order Salmoniformes; family Salmonidae; genus Salvelinus; species Salvelinus alpinus. Next base: position 27,815,076 of record NC_092102.1, on the reverse strand, counting down.
AGGCTCTCACGCCTCAACCGGATCGCCAGGCTCTCACGCCTCAACCGGATCGCCAGGCTCTCACGCCTCAACCGGATCGCCAGGCTCCCACGCCTCAACCGGATCGCCAGGCTCTCACGCCTCAACCGGATCGCCAGGCTCTCACGCCTCAACCGGATCGCCAGGCTCTCACGCCTCAACCGGATCGCCAGGCTCTCACGCCTCAGCCGGTTCGTCAGGTTTCTGTGCCTTGGCGGAGGTGACCAGTCCGCTCCTGATCCACGGGATTGTCCCTGTGGTTGGTGTCCTGCGGCTGGAGCTGAACGCAACAGGGAGGGGGTACTGTCAAGTATGCTCGCTCTCCGGCGTCTAGGTCACCAGGCTGCTCGTTATGGCGCACACCTGTCACCATCGTTACGAGCATTATGACACTCACCTGGACTCCATCACCTCCTTGATTACTTGCCCTATATATGTCACTCCCTTTGGTTCCTTTTTTGTGGTATGGTTGAGAAGGCTAATACATGCCTTGTTTTGTAAAATTGCTGATTCAGAATGTCTATGATTGGTTCTGAACAAACTGTACTTCCCAGTTACAGAAGTACAGTATGTGAGTGGCAAGATTCCAGGGATGCTAGCTGTTTATAGCACACTATGCAACATTCAATGAATGTTCTCTCCCAAGAGAGAGAAGAGAACCATGTTGAAAAAACGGGTCTGGTTAAATGTCCTTTTAGATAGGCGTAGAACGCCATCAAAAGTGTAAATGCAGAAGTCGAGTCAAGAATGTATTTAAACCTTGAGCAAGATGACTGTATATAAGCATACTCGGTGAAAGAAAGCAGTCAGCTCAACTGCTTATCCACTGTGTTTATTTTCCTAAGGATGCCATTGGAATGGTGCATATCAAAGGCTACATGTACAAGTGGATAATGCAAGACTTGGGTGAGATATACTATTATGTTTTTAAAATATTTGCTTCTAGACATAAATCTCAAATATGTTTGTATCGGATGCTTCCTATGTCACCCACACCCAGTTTGCAGGTTCTCAAACTGAATAGTGCGAAAATCCCCTATATAAAAATTCACCCTTGATTCACCCTGCAGATAATAGTTTTCGGGTTATGATTAGGTAAAAAAGCCTATTTTTTAAGCCAGAAAACCATGGCCAAGTGGAAGTCAAGATAATTGATAAAATGTTACTAACATACTTTAAAGTGCAAAAATATTACCATACTTTTAAGTGAATATAAAAATGATAGTACACTTAACAATTTATAATCTTAAACCCTAGTTTTTGTTTAAATATGTGTTTACGGAGTTCAGGTTTGGCAGGAATTGAGAGAAGAACATTTTAGGACATATCTATCTCTTTATACTCTGCTCTCTCACAGTCTCAAGAAAATGACTTTAAATGCCTTCATCTTTTGCTTAAATGCTACAGGACTGTTTCCAAATGGGAAAATCTGCCAGTTTCTTCCAAGGAACAATACATTCTGATGGAAGTGGAATATTTACACACTTTCGAAATGCTCTAGGGATGCTCAGTCTGCTTGAAGTCAGGGGATATTCCAGTCGGAATTGACCCCCCCCCCCCCTTCTCATCTCCCTCCCACAGAGAAATATATCCTCAGAGGCGACGAGACATATGCAGTTCTACACCGTCTGGCAAGCCATGGCAAGAAGCTCTTCCTTATAACCAACAGCCCATTTAGCTTTGTGTGAGTGCCACCATCAACCAAACTAACTGAGTTAATCAGAGATATACATGCAGGTTATTGATTTGTTCTCTGGGTACTTTCAGCTCTGCACATTATCTGTACCTTTCGTGGTTGTTGACTAACCAGCTTTTTTTCTTCATTATTTAGAGACAAAGGGATGAAATACATGGTAGGAAAGGACTGGAGGGACTTATTTGACATTGTCATTGTTCAAGCTGACAAACCACACTTCTTCAACAGCTGTGGCAAGTAAGTCTGGTACTCTGCATATCTTTATATTCCCAATCAAGAAGTGTCCAAATTCCGAAACTTTGGTCTTCACATAAATTCACAGAAAATGCATACCGTTCAGGTCATTCTGTGACCATATTTGCCACTTGCAGACCTTTCAGACGTTTGGATAGCAACGGGGACCTTCAGTGGGACAAGATCAAGAGCTTGGATAAGGGCCAGGTCTACAAACAGGTAGGAGCATAGACATTACCCAGCAGTATTCCTGTATACAGTATATGGAACTAAAGTGGCACGTTGGCTGGTACTGTCTTTTCCAACTTGGAAAATATATGACTAACTCAGTGACTAACTCAGTTGCAGGATTTGCCAGCATTGACTACTTGTGTAACAGATTGTGAATCTCACAAATTACCACAATGTCAAAACTGTGTTTGTTCCTTTTATTGTGGGAAGTGAATGACGCATGATTGGACTGGCATGTTAAGTTAACTCTTTAATCAACCCGAATCAAATGTCCAAAGTCTGAGTTAGGCTGGTGTTACAAAGTTGGCCTTTGAAGCCTATGCAAAGATGTTAGTCTTGTCCTTGAATTTAGGTCAGAATAGAATAGACTAAAACTGTATTGTCCATCCAGGATGGACGTCACCTTCCATTAAAAGGATCACATACATTCTCACACCATACACACTTAAACCAGTCAGTCGATCATACTAAAAACATAGGACATTGATACGTTCACTCACAACTGACTGCTGTCCCAACTGCACTGGATAGATAAGTACATATACGGATAAAATTTACGTTGCATTTAGTAGTCCAACAGCACAGTGAATGAATGTTTGAACACGTTCTTCTTGGCCATGGGCATTCTGAAGCGGCGGCCAGAGAGATGCCTCTCCAACTGAGGGTGGGAGGAATTGCCAACGACAGCCAGTGCCTTCTTTATGGTTGACTGCTCAAATGTGCCTGTGGTCGACCAATTACTTTGCTGGCTGTGTTTACTATTCTGGTCAGTTTGCTTTTGCTCCTCACGCTCAGATTACCATACCAGACTGTCATGTTGAACGTGAAGATGCTCTCCACCAAGCTGCTGTACACCCTCTCCAGAGCATCTTGGCTGACCCCAACCCCCTTCAATTTCCTGATTAAAAACAGGCGCTGGCTTGCTTTAAACAAATAGTCTGCTGCCACGAACTTCAAAATGAGCGGACCAAGGCGCAGCGGATGTTGAGTTCCACATATTTATTTCAAAGTGAAACTTAAGCAAAAACAATAAATCAATAAACGAACAACGAAACGTGACTACGTGGTGCTACATGCACAATACACAAAACAATATCCCACAAACACAGGTGGGATAAATAGCTACTTAAATATGATCCCCAATTAGAGACAACGATTACCAGCTGCCTCTAATTGGGAACCATACAAATCACCAACATAGAAAATATAAACTAAAACACAACATTTACATTTTAAACTAGAATACCCTCTAGTCACGCACTGACCTACTACACCATAGAGAAACAAGGGCTCTCTATGGTCAGGGCGTGACAGTACACCCCCAAAGGTGCGGACTCTGGCCGCAAAACCTGAAACCAATTGGGGAGGGTAGGGGGGTGATTAGTGTCGGTGGCGGCTCCGGTGTAGGTCGTAGCCCCCGCACAGACCCCGGATCCGGCCATCGCGCCAGGCTGAACGCCGTGCCTGGACTGGGCATCGGCACAAAGGAGGGCTCCGGCCATGGAGCTGGGTTGGACGCCGTGCCTGGACTGGGAAACGGCGCAGAGGAAGGCTCCAGCTTTGGAGCTGGACTGGACGCCGTGCCTGGACAGAGAACCGGCGCAGAAGAAGGCTCCGGCCATGGAGCAGGACTGGACGCCGTGCCTGAACTGGGCACCGGCGCAGAGGAAGGCTCCGGCCTTGGAGCGGGACTGGACGCCTTGCCTGGAAGCTCCGGACCGTCGCTGGAGGTTCCGGACCGTTGACCGTCGCAGGAGGTTCCGGACCGGGAACCGTCGCCGGAAGCTCTGGACTGGTGACACGCACTTCAGGGCGAATGCAGGGAACCGGCACATGACGTACCGGGCTGGAGATCTGATGCGTGGAGCCGGCACAGGTTTCACCAGACTGCTAACCGAAACTTCTGGTCGAATGTTGAGCAGAACACACTTGCACAACATCTCTCTCTCTCTCTCCCAACTTCTCCATTGCCTCCCTGGCGGTCTCTGGCTCTTCCCGCGGCTCAGCCGCCAGCTCCATGTGCCCCCCCCCAAAAAATAATCTTGGGGTTTCTTTGGCAGTGGACTGACGACACGCTCCTCATGGCGAGGAACCGGCACAGAACATACCGGGCTGGGGAGGCGCACTGGAGATCTGGTGTGTAGAGCTGTCACAGATGGCACCGGACTGATGACCCGCTATTCAGCCCGCCTGCGCTGCAGCCTTCTCATTGCTAACCCCTCTCTCCGGTATCCTTCCTCACATTGTTCCATCGACTCCCAGGCGGGCTCTGGCACTCTCCTCGGCTCGACCGGCCACCCCTTATGGCCCCCCCCAAACAAATATCGGGGTTGTCCTTGTGCTTTCTGTGGCCGCGAACCCTGGCGTTGTCGCTGTCCTCCATTATTACCTTCCGTCTGCCGCCAAGGAAGGGTTTCGCATCCACCCATCACTTCTTCCCATGTCCAGAACTCCTTTATCTCGTGGACACGCTGCTTGGTCCTCTTTAGGTGGGATATTCTGTCACGAACTTCAAAATGAGCGGACCAAGGCGCAGCGGATGTTGAGTTCCACATATTTATTTCAAAGTGAAACTTGAACAAAAACAATAAATCAATAAACGAACAACGAAACGTGACTACGTGGTGCTACATGCACAATACACAAAACAATATCCCACAAACACAGGTGGGAGAAATAGCTACTTAAATATGATCCCCAATTAGAGACAACGATTACCAGCTGCCTCTAATTGGGAACCATACAAATCACCAACATAGAAAATATAAACTAAAACACAACATAGAAATTTTAAACTAGAATACCCCCTAGTCACGCCCTGACCTACTACACCATAGAGAAACAAGGGCTCTCTATGGTCAGGGCGTGACAGTACACCCCCAAAGGTGCGGACTCCGGCCGCAAAACCTGAAACCAATTGGGGAGGGTAGGGGGGTGATTAGTGTCGGTGGCGGCAACAAGGGCTCTCTATGGTAAGGACGTGACATCTGCATTCTCTGTAAAACTCAGCTTGTTATCAATTTGCGTCCCTAGGTATTTGAAACACTCAACCACCTCCACTGGTTATTCAGAGAGAGTGGTTGGAACATTAGCAAGTTGTTGCCATTGATGATCAGGTCATTTTGTCTTTTCCACATTGATGTGGAGGGCACTTGACCAGCACCATTCTTGAAGGTTGTTGGTCTGTTTAAAATAGTTGTACCCATCTGACGTAGCATCTTTAAAAAAGAGTCCAACTAGAGCCATGTCATCCGCATACTTGAAAAGGCTCACATTGGCTCACATTGTTTCGTTGGATCTTCATTTCATTAGTGTAGATAGAGAACAACAACAGTGAAAGGACACACCCCTGGGGCGCCCCTGTGTTCAGGGTCAGTTCCTCAGAGAGGGCCCCATTCATGATGACCCTCTGTGGGCGGTCAGTTTAAGTCCTTGATCCAACCTGTGAGACCTCTGTTGACATTCAGGTCCAGTAGTCGTTTCAGCAGTGTGTGTATTTGCGTTGTATTGAAAGCTGAACTAAAATCAAAAAATAACGTGTGCATATGATTTATCATGTTGAAGGTGACTAACTAGCCACCATGTTCACCAAGGTCAGGGTAGCATCCTCAGTTCCCCTCTGTGACTAATAGGCAAACTGTATCAGGTTCAGATGATCTGCTATGGACAGGGTAAGGTGCTTACTAACAACCCTTTCCATGCATTGGGCCAGAAGGGGCGTGAGGGCCACAGGTGAAAGTCATTTGTGATTTGGCCTCTGACTTCTTAGGCACCGGTACAATGGTCGACACCTTCCAGGAGTTTTGCACTGTACAGGTGCTCAGAAGGAGTTTAAACAGTCGTGTGAAGACTTCCTTGAGCTGGTCGGCGCAGACCTTCAGTACTTTTCCCCGTAGTCCATCTGGTGCTGGTGCTTTCTGTGGCTTAATATGTTACAAGCATGAGGCCACCTCGTTCTCTGTTATCTAGACAGGATTTGCGGACAATCGATCAGGCTTGGTAATAAATGGATACTATTTTGATGAAATGACATGTATTGTTGCCTCACAATTGGACATGTTAACCATGGAGTACTTTTCCTCTAAGAACACTGCCAACATCATTGCCAGACTGACCCTCAAGGCCAATAATTATCTGTTGCTAAGGCCTCAGCAGAATTTGATGGAAGACCACATCCATGACCACATAATTACTGTCATGAGTCATGTTATAGTTTTGCCAATCCACGGTCCTTTGTTTGCCATATTTCCTCCTCTGTTAACTTCAACCATTGCCTGATTTAACTTAATAATAATTCCTTGTGACATTCATTACGCTGTCTCCTTGTTGTAGGGCAACCTGTTTGACTTTCTCAGGCTCACAGGATGGAGAGGATCCAAGGTGCTGTACTTTGGAGATCATCTGTACAGTGACTTGGCAGTGAGTCTACTATATTTACAGTACCAGTCACAAGTTTGGACACATCTACTCATTCCAGGGTTTTTCTTTATTTTTGCTGTTTTCTACATTGTAGAATAATATTGAAGACATCAAAACTATGAAATAACACATAGAATCATGTATTAACCAAAAAAAGTTTTAAACAAATTCTAATATGTTAGTATATTAATAATAAGTAGCCACCCTTTGTCTTTATGACAGCTTTGCACACTCTTGGCATTCTCTCAACCAGCTTCATGAGGTAGTCACCTGGTGTGCTTTGTTAAAAGTTAGTTTGTGGAATTTCTTTCCTTAATGCCTTTGAGCCAATTAGTTGTGTTTTTACAAGGTAGGGTGGTATACAGAAGATGGCCCTATTTGGTAAAAGACCAAGTCCATATTATGGGAAGGACAGCTCAAATAAGCAAAGAGAAACGACAGTCCATTACTTTAAGACATGAAGGTCAGTCAATGCAGAACATTTCAAGAACTTGTAAAGTTTCTTCAACTGCAATCGAATAACCATCAAGCGCTATAATGAAACTGGCTCTCATGAGGACTGCCACAGGAAAGGAAGACCCAGAGTTACCTCTGCTGTAGAGGACAAGTTCATTAGAGTTAACAGCCTCAGAAATGTCAGCCCAAATAAATACTTCACAGAGTTCAAGTAACAGACAAATCTCAACATCAACTGTTAATAGGAGACTACGTGAATCAGGCCTTCATGGTCGAATTGCTGCAAAGAAACAACTACTAAAGGACACCAATAATAAGAAGAGACTTGCTTGGGCCAAGAAACACGAGCAATGGACATGAGACCGGTGGAAATCTGTCCTCTGGTCTGATGAGTCCAAATTTGAGATTTTTGGTTCCAACCGCTGTGTCTTTGTGAGATGCAGAGTAGATTAACGGATAATCTCTGCATGTGTGGTTCCCACCGTCAAGCATGGAGGTGTGGTGGTGCTATGCTGGTGACACTGTCTGTGATTTATTTAGAATTCAAGGCACACAACCAGCATGGCTACCACAGCATTCTGCAGCGATACTTCATCCCATCTGGTTTGGGCCTATCATTTGTTTTTCAACAGGACAATGACCCAACACACCTCCAGGCTGTGTAAGGGCTATTTGACCAAGAAGGAGAGTGATGGAGTGCTGCATCAGATGACCTGGCCTCCACAATCCTCTTACCTCAACCCAATTGAGATGGTTTGGGATGAGTTGGACTGCAGAGTGAAGGAAAACCAGCCAACAAGTGCTCAGCATATGTGGGAACTCCTTCAAGACTGTTGGAAAAGCATTCCAGGTGATTGAAAGAATGCCAAGAGAGTTCAAAGCTGTCATCAAGGCAAAGGGTGGCTGCTTTGAAGAATCTGAAATAGCAAAATGTAACACTTTTTTTGGTTACTACATGATTCCATATGTGTTATTTCATAGTTTTGATGTCTTCACTATTCTTCAATTTAGAAAATTATATCAAATTAAGAAAAAACTCTTGAATGATTAGGTGTGTCCAAACTTTTGACTGGTACTGTATGTCTGAATATTTTGGATGTGATTTCTCAACACAGGAAATTGCAAACAGAAATTGACTTTGTTTTAAGGTCTATGTTCCACATTGTGCTTACTGTAATAACCTGTGTCATATTGTGGTTAGTCATTGTACTGGGCTGACTACTCATGCTCTTCTGCAGGACCTGATGCTGCGTCACGGCTGGCGGACGGGAGCCATAGTACCGGAGCTGGAGGTGGAGACCAGGGTTGTGAACACGGAGCAGTATGCCCAGGGCCTCACCTGGCTGCAGGCACTCACCGGTCTGCTGGAGCGCATGCAGGTACACTTATAGAGCTATAGGGTGTTCTACAACATTGAAATCGGCAAACTGTGAGGTCAAAGCAATGTTGCATTTACCATGATGGGTCTCTTGCCTATATGGGATGTAGTTCCAATCTGTCACGCCCTGACCATAGAGAGCTTTTTATTCTCTATGTTGGTTAGGTCGGGGTGTGTCTAGGGTGGGTTATCTAGGTGAATATATATATATCTATGTTGGCCTGGTATGGTTACCAATCAGAGGAATGGTATGGTTACCAATTTATCGTTGTCTCTGATTGGGGATCATATTTAGGCAGCCATTTCCCCATTGTGCTTTGTGGGATCTTGTCTATGTATAGTTGCCTGCGGGCACTATATTAGCTTCACGTTTCGGTTTGCGCTTGATTGTTTTCTTTGAGTTTCACTTCCAAATAAAGAGGTTGGAACCATACCACGCTGCATCTTGGTCCACTCATTATAACGATCGTGACACAATCAGTATGTGAGCGGAGTTGAGCGGTCGGAAATCACACTCATCGCTCATGGAGCAGAACCGCTCCACACTCACAGTGGGGGGAAAAATGCTGCTCAAAATTCGCTCCATTCATTAAAATCACAATTTAACCAACACCCATCTATTTTTGTGACTGCCTGGACCTACCATATGGTTTTGAAGTATTAAAACCAAACCATAAGATTTGAATGAAAAGTATTTTAATAAACATGAAAAGGGGAATGTAAGAAGCGCTCATTTCAAATAGGCTACATGAAATATTATACAACATATTAACACTCTAAATAGGTCAGGAGCCAGACAGGGAGCCTAAGAAGGAACTAAAATGAATTATTTAGGCTGTATTATTTCAAAGCTATAGGCTATGAAGGAATACATTGTGACGCATTTGCGAGTGTGACAGAATAGGCTGGTAGGGACATAAAGCGCTCAGCATTTAAACAACATTTCGTTGTATCATTATAGTCTATAAATTGAGCATATAGGTTGTGACTTAGAATTAAATACAAATTAAATGTAAAATGCCTTATTAGGCTCAGTCTACTGTGCCTTTTGAATTCATTTTTAGAAACACGAGTTTGGCCAGAGTCTGGCTTCAGGCTCATGCGATGATGCATGGAGAGCAGGCCAGCAGTGGAGAATATCCTCTCTGAGCTTGCAGAGCCACTGGGGATGCTAAACACCCTTTTGGCCACTCTGGTCAGGCTGGTCAGAGATGCAGAGGTGTTTTTATTTTTCTATAGTTAGGATAGGTAGGCCTAAAGGTTTTTAGGCAAAATAACCAGAAAGCTCCTATGCCAGGCCTATTGGCCAAAATCAATTATGGCCTATTGTATAGATAATAGAACACAAATGAACTAAACTTTTAAGAGGTCTGATTTAAAAAAAACTTTTTTTATAAATATTTTTGCTACAATGACACACTTAGTTATCTATCCACCTCGTTCCTTTATTTTAGCATGTACACGAAGTACACCATCATGCTTTCTGGATACGCGTCTTTTCAGATTCCACAATGATTCTTTAGTTGTGGACACTACATCACCGCACTCCCTCTCTTGCTCTTGGTCCTCATCTTTGTAAGTCATTTTTATTTTGCAACTGTGTTTTATCAGTTTCTTTATTAAAATATTTTGTGAACTCCATGACAGTAGCTAAAGCAAGGGGCTATAGTAGCACACAAGTAGACTACAAATGCATGCTGGGCCAGGCATGCCCTGAGCTTGTGAAGTGAGCGCTACTGGAGTGAAATTGGAGCAGGCTCCAGCCTTTGGGAATCTCGCTCAGCGCTCCAGTCAAATTGGTCATGCTCCGCTCAAGCTCCGCTGCACATACTCTGGTCCCAATCAATTGTACCCCCACAATAAGCACTACTACTACAAACTAATATTATGATTTTTTATACCCATCAGCCATGCCATGTTTTTTATGTTAGATGAATGTGTTCAAGTAAAAACATTTTTATTGAACTTGTTGCAGATGCATCGAGATCCAGAGTCAAAGAAAGTTCTGCAGGATTGGTTGAAGGAGAGAGAAGAGCTTCGGTAAGTCTAGTGTTAGTAGATATTATACACTAAATAAACAAAAGTATGTGGACACCCCTTGAAATTTAGTGCTTTCGGCTATTTCAGCCACACCTGTTGCTGACAGGTGTATTAAAATTGAGCACACAGCCATGCAAACTCCATAGACAGTGGCAGTAGAATGGTCTTACTGAAGATCTCAGTGACTTTCAATGTGGCACCATCACAGGATGCCACCTTTCAACAAGTCAGTTCATAGAATTTCTGCCCTGCTAGAGCTGCCCTGGTCAACTGTAAGTGCTGACTTAACAAGCTTCGTACAGACCTATGAACCTCCTTCGACCCTTTCTTTCATTTTCCCCCCTCACAGAGCTGTGACCAAGAACCTGTTCAACCCTCACTTTGGTAGCATTTTCCGCACCTGCCACAACCCCACCTACTTCTCCCGTCGCCTGTGCCGTTTCTCTGATGTCTACATGGCATCCATCAGCTGTCTGCTGAACTACGACCTCTCCTACACCTTCTACCCTCGTCGCACCCCCCTGCAACACGAGGCGCCCCTGTGGATGGACCAGCTTTGCACTGGCTGCATGAAGACTCCCTTTCTGGAGGAGATGGCTCACATCCGCTGAGAGGGGCAATCCAAGATCTCACAAACCGCAAACTGAATATGAAGATGCAGGAACTGAGGCTAAGCTGAGAGTAAGGAGGCATGGTGGACAACACAGAACAGGTTAAAGGTCTGCACGGATCATGAGTGCCACCTGCTGGGTTATTGTATGCCAGTAGGCCTACAGTAGTAGCATATCTGCCTATTCAAGTCACCCAATATCACTTGGTTGGCCAGGACATTTGATGGGTTTAGCCATTAGTTTGACTTTTTAGGTTAGTTAAGGTTGTAACTTGTTATCCACACCATGTACAAACGTATGTTTTTGATATCGGTCACATGATGACTTTTTTAATCTCATTTTAACCATGTAGCCTGTAACGGACTGATGTCATATAATGACATACAGTATCTTATGACTGCGTCAGTTTGAGTTTTGAGTAATGGATCTTGATTGTTATAATTTTTTACAAGTATGTTTTAAGTCATTGGTGTTACCGCCTTGAAAATCACTCATTACAAAGAACCTTGAGCATTCTCTTCAGTGGCAAACTGTTATTGGGGAGGGGCCTATATTAAAGGAAAGGATCAGTTAATCAAACCCTTTTAGTATGTCATAAATGTGAGGATTGAGAATTGTGTTTAAATAAAGTTGCATTGTGAGAAATTATTAATCATATCACTTTAGTAAATTATTTTTAAAGGGTTATTGACCATAGATTTGCGTTTCTGTGGCCTCCATTTAATGAAAATCCTCAATTACCTAAAAGTTGGCATTGGTGTTACTGCTCCTACTGGTAGCACAATGTTATCATAATAGTCCAAATGTATTAAGCTGCCATATTAGTTTGTTTATAATGGGAAGATGTACCCAAATACATATAAATGAAATACAAATCTACAAAAATTAAGTTAATTTGTTACAAAATGAAATACTTAAATGCCACCCCAAATCAAAGACTGACCTTTTTAACAAAATGTGTTGTTTTTGTAGTAACTGAGCTTTCATGTCAGTTTCTGAACAGTACACTCCACCAAGGGAGGGAAGTATGGTAGGAAGGTGAATTCAAGAATTGGAAAATCCTCTTTTTAATTCTTGAATTAGATTTTTATTTTGCTTACTAAATTTTGCTCACTAACTGTGACCATATAATAATGATTATTTGAGGATTCCAGCTATATATCATATACGTTGTACACTGAACAAAAATATAAACTCAACATGTTTCATGAGCTGAAATAAAAGATACCAGAAATATTCTATACGCACAAAAAGCTTATTTCTCAATAATGTTGTGCACACATTTGTTTACATCACTGTTAGTGAGCATTTCCAGGATAATCCATCCACTTGACAGATGTGGCGTATCAAGAAGCTGATTAAACAGCATGATCATTACACAGGAGCGCCTTGTGCTGGGGACAATAAAGGCCACTCTAAAATGTGCAGTTTTATTACACAACAATGCCACAGACATCTTACGTTTTGAGGGAGCGTGCAGTTGGCATGCTGACTGCAGGAATTTCCACCAGAGCTGTTGCCAGAGAATTGAATGTTAATTTCTCGTTTTAGAGAATTTGGCAGTATGTCCAACCGGCCTCACAACCGCAGACCACATGTAACCACGCCAGCCCAGGACCTCCACATCGTGCTTCTTCACCTGCGGGATCATCTGAGACCAGCCACCCGGACAGCTGACGAAGCTGGGTTTGCACAACCGAAGAATTTCTGCACAAATTGTCAGAAACCGTCTCAGGGAAGCTCATCTGCGTGCTCGTCGTCCTCACCAGGGTCTTGAGCTGACTACAAGTTTGGCATCGTAACTGACTTCTGTGGGTAAATGCTCACCTTCGATGGCCACTGGCATGCTGGAGAAGTGTGCTCTTCACAGATTAATCCCAGTTTCAACTGTACCGGGCAAATGACGTTGTGTGGGCGAGTGGTTTGCTGAACATGATGCCCCATGGTGGCGGTGGCGTTATGGTACGGGCAGGTATAAGCTACGAACATTTTGCAATTTGAATGCACAGAGCTACTGTGACGAGATTCTGAATCCCATTGTTGTGCCATTCATCTGCCGCCATCACCTCATGTTTCAGCATGATAATTCCTGTAAAATGAAAATGTCCCAGTTCTTCCATTGCCTGCATACTCACCAGACATGTCACCAATTGAGCATGTTTGGGATGCTCTGGATCGACATGTAGGACAGCGTGTTCCAGTTCCAGCCAATATGCTGCAACTTTGCACAGCCATTGAAGAGGAGTGGGACAACATTCCACAGGGTAAAATCAACAGCCTGATCAACTCTATACGAAGGAGATGTGTTGCGCTGCATGAGGCAAATGGTGGTCACACCAGATACTGACTGGTTTTCTGATCCACGCCCCTACCTTTTTTTTAAGGTATCTGTGACCAACAGATGCATATCTGTATTCCTAGTCATCCATAGATTAGGGCTTAATTTATTTATTTCAATTGACGGATTTACTTATATGAACTGTAACTCAGTAAAATCTATGAAATTGTCTATATTTTTGTTCAGTGTAAAATACCTGGGATATGGTTTTCCTCTGCATGCAAGAAGAGGGATTGATGGTGCATTCATGACAAGTCAGAAACTCGGAACCTCCAAGTCAAAATTAACATAAACAAAGATTGTAAACTGACAAGATAGTGGAGTGACCGCTGTAAAAATGGGAATGAATGTCCGCAAAAGCAGAAGGCGAGATCAGGTGAGAACATTCTAGCCAATGAGAGGGCAGATACACATGTAAACAAAAACAACAGGCACAACTCCAATACAAAATTGGTTTTCTCAAAGTTGCCGGAATGCCACGCCATTTTATTTTTATTTATTTTATTTCCCCTTTATTTAACCAGGTAGGCCAGTTGAGAACAAGTTCTCATTTACAACTGCGACCTGGCCAAGATAAAGCAAGCAGTGCGACAAAAACAACAACACAGTTACACATGGGATAAACAAACGTACAGTCAATAACACAATATAAAAATGTACAGTGTGTGCAAATGTAGTAAGCTTAGGGAGGTAAGGCAATAAATAGGCCATAGAGATGAAATAATTACAATTTAGCATTCACACTGGAGTGATAGATGTGCAGATGATGATGTGCAAGTAGAGATACTGGGGTGCAAAAGAGCAAGAAGATAAATAACAATATGGGGATGAAGTAGGTAGTTGCTTGGACGGGCTATTTACAGATGGGCTGTGTACAGCTGCAGCGATCGGTAAGCTGCTCTTACAGCTGACGCTTAAAGCTAGTGAGGGAGATATGTCTCCAACTTCAGTGATTTTTGCAATTCGTTCCAGTCATTGGCAGCAGAGAACTGGAAGGAAAGGCAGCCAGACCAGTGAAATATAACTGCTGGAGCGAGTGCTACGGGTGGGTGTTGCTATGTTGACCAGTGAGCTGAGATAAGGCGGAGCATTACCTAGCAAAGACTTATAGATGACCTGGAGCCAGTGGGTTTGGCGACGAATATGTAGCGAGGACCAGCCAACGAGAGCATACAGGTCGCAGTGATGGGTAGTATATGGGGCTTTGGTGACAAAACGGATGGCACTGTGATAGACTGCATCCAATTTGCTGAGTAGAGTGTTGGAGGCAATTTTGTAAATGACATCGCCGAAGTCAAGGATCGGTAGGATAGTCATTTTTACGAGGGTATGTTTGGCAGCATGAGTGAAGGAGGCTTTGTTGCGAAATAGGAAGCCGATTCTAGATTTAACTTTGGATTGGAGATGCTTAATGTGAGTCTGGAAGGAGAGTTTACAGTCTAGCCCCCAAAAAGTACACACTTTCCATTGGGAAACTAGGGCGTCATCTTTCTACGAAGAGTTTCCATGTTGGAAATTACCGAGTTCCGAGTGTCCTTAAACGTACCATCAGCAGCACTAAATGATGTAATGTATACGTGCGTCATATCCTGTGTTCCAGGCGTGAAGGCTGAAACTTCAATATTTTTTGGAGATATTAAAAGTCCTCATTTGTTAGCAAGAAAGGCATTTTGGGTATTTTTCAAATTTTGAGCTAGAATATTAACATCGGATTATACTCAAATTCTGTAGTAAATTATATTTTCTGTTTCTTGTTACTCTGAACATAATCACGGAAATAACCTTTGACAAATTAGCTTCAGTGAAGTACTGCAAATGTGTGAATAAACTTTTATTTTTAAACAAATTTCCGTCAAACAGGAAGCAGATTTCTCTTATTGTCGCAGATGTACAGGTCTGAACAAAGCGGCGACTGAAAAACATGAGTCGCCGCAACCGTTCTCTTCCAATTTGACAAATGCCTATGTAAGAAAAATCTAATTGAATACAACCTTCGTGGGTCCAGTGGACTCCTCATCAACATGGCAACTGATGAGGAGAGGGGCGTAGTGCGTGTCAAAGTCAAGGTGAGGAATATGTGAACGTTGGAATAGCTGCAGCTAGCTTGGGGTACCCTTTGACATGTATCACATTTCCAGGTAGCTAGCTTTATTGTTATCACTGTGGCTGACGTATTTTGGCCATTTCTCGTT
Organism: Salvelinus alpinus; assembly: GCF_045679555.1. Lineage (NCBI taxonomy): Eukaryota > Metazoa > Chordata > Actinopteri > Salmoniformes > Salmonidae > Salvelinus > Salvelinus alpinus. The sequence continues at coordinate 27,799,463 of NC_092102.1, read as the reverse complement.
AAATGTTGGTGACTTTTGCGTTAGCTTGTAGCAGTTTGAACTGCTATCCTTTTCTTCTACCCAGAACAGTGCTTTGTTTTTTGTTTTAGCATTGATCCTGCTAACATCTAATGAGTAATAGTGGACAGTTATTCTGAACGTAACCCTCTTGGATCTTCTGACTACAAAAAGTAAAAAATGTATCAATGAAAAATAACGGATTAGGAAGATTCGATTATTGACAATAGGTCTAACTAACTACCTGCTGCTGGTGTTTATATGTGATCGTGCACCGGGGAAACAATTTTAAAGAAATATTGAGAGTCAACTAAAACCCGCGAATCTTGACAGCTAGTCAGGTTGGTTTATTGTGTTATACCAAATAAGGAACTCAGTTATTCACAGACAGAACTCCACAGTGACGTGGCTGGTTATTATAACCTTGTTTTGATGCTTTAGTAATAGTAGTGAGTCATTTAGTTAACATCGCCGTCATCACCAGAACAGCTCTGAGCTCTTGACTGAGAACTGGTGACAAATATAGCCTACACCATTTTTGATCTACGACCCAATCGTTACAAAAAAAGGTTAGTCTGTCATTGTAGAAGGTCAGTCTGCTATTTATGACATTCACCTTTGTTGTTTGCTTTTGGTAGCCTGGGTTAACTGAATTTCAAAACTTAATTCTGGAACCCAGGCTAGCCTTTTTATTGGAACTAAAGAATGACATTGATTCAGTCACACGATTTACAGTGATGATATGAAATAGGCCTACAATGTACCTCAATGAATGTTTACATTATTGTTTCTCGCCTTCCTCAGAAGTGTGAGGGGATGCTGCCAGTGGAGTTTCGCTCATTTGCTGTGGATCCTCAGATAACATCCCTTGAGGTGCTACAGCACATCCTCATCCGAGCCTTTGAGTTAAATGGGTGAGGAGGAGCATCAACATAATGTCTACAGTGCTGTTGATTGACATGGCAAGCAGAATTGTGGAGGTGCATAAAAATGGCAGCCTCCATGCACTTTACTAAGTTTGACTTTTGTACTGGTCTTCGTTACTCTTTTTTGTATTGGCATTAGCACAGTGTACATGATCCTCATTTTAGCTCCAAGATGGCTGCAGTTTGAAAAAGTAGATTGTGCTGATTTGTTGGCGCATTTAACCATGTCGTGCGCCATAGTTTAAAAACTCCATGGATAGTGCTAAACATTGACAGCATATCTGAATTCCACCATTATTTTGCACTTTCACCATTCTGCAGACATTATTAGAAAGTATTGTTTTGGGAGAAAGCTTTGCCTACAATAAAGTTAGAAAACGTTATGGAGATGGATATGGAATGACTTGGATTGCCATGCTTTCTAGAATTGATATCAGCCTTTTAAATATTGCTATCAGCTATTTTCTTGTTTCCTAATTAGCAAACGCAACTTTGGAATAAGTTACCTATCCCGGGACCGTGGAGGTTTGGAAGTGTATCTTTCGCTCCTGTCTGACTGGGATTTAGATGCTGCATTTGTCAGTGCAGCTAAACCTTATCTACAGCTCAAGATGGACATTAAGCCTGCCGAAGACAGTAAGCAGACCTGTCAAACGTTCTGTTGATGTGTTCCTATTGGTCACCACCTGAAGAACTTGTGTGTGTGTGCACGCTTTCATTCAGTATATGTTTTTGGGATATGTGTTAAATTAGTTTGTCAAGTATCTCCATCCTATTGAAGCTTTTTTTTTTTGCGATGTATTTGTTGGCCTCTCCTTCATACAGTCCCATTTTATTGACCATCTCGTTTTTCCACTTTCTTCCTTTTAGGTCCCGTTATGGAAGACTGGGACATAATAAGCCCCAAAGAAGTGATTTGTTCTGACCAGCTTCCCGGGGATAGGAGGTCCTTGGCGGCTGCGGCCCTCCCCTTCACCCAGTCCCTACTGTCCCAGGTTACTGACAACGCTCTCGCTCTTCACCCTGTCAGCCATCTTTTTTACCAGCCAGTCACTGCTGCCTTGAGTCAGGTCCTTCTGCTAATGCTAAATATCTCCAGTTCTTAGGTTAGTGTTGCTCCCAATGACCCACCTGCGGTTTAATCTCTTGCTGTCTGTCTCTGTTCAGATGATGGGTCGAACACTGTCCAGAGTACAACAGGCCTTGAGCTGGTCTTACGGGGAGGAGGTGAAGCCTTTCAAGCCCCCTTTGAGCGATGCGGAGTTCCACAGTTACCTCAACGGCCAGGGCCAGCTTTCCCGACCAGAGGAACTGAGGCTACGCATCTATCATGGTGGGGTAGAGCCTTCACTACGCAAGGTAACAGAGCATTCACTGAGAGATTCCAACAACAAGTGTGCTAACAGACAGCTCTTTTAACCCTCGATACCAAAGCATTTCACAAATATAATTGAAAGTACTAGAATATCATATAAAATCCCATAGGGCCGAATCTTAACTTGAGTGTGTTTAACTTAGACTTTCTCGTAACCATGCATTGGTGTCAATGAGATTTATGCAGACATTTGAGTTTGAGAAGGGCCCATGGTCTCCAAAGCATTGACGGGAATTGTATAATTATGGTCTTTGGATATTAATAATTTCCCGAAGTGTGAATTAGATGTGGGACTAAAGCATTTGGGTGTATCCATGTTTCACTTCGGAGTGTAAACAGAGTATCTATGTAGGTCATTCAATGTGGAACATGAATGTATGATAAAAATGAGCACAAAGAAATGCCATTTGGATGTAGAAGAGCTATATTGTTAAATTACTATACACTCACTGTATTGTATGAACATAGATATTTTAGATAGTGAAGCTAAAACATTTAATTTGGCTCTGAGGTGGCAGTACAGAATTTCACCTTTTATTTTATGGTATTTTCACACATCTGTTTTACCATTTAGAAATGAAAGCACTTTATGTATCTTGTCCCCCCCATTTGAAGGTATCATAAGTATTTGGACAAATTCACTTATGTGTATTAAAGTAGTCAAAAGTTTAGTATTTGGTCCCATATTTCTAGCATGCCAAGACTACAACAACCTTGCAACATTTGTTTTGGTTGTTTTTCAGATGATGTTGTGTCTAATAGAAGGGAATGGTATATAATGTATTGTCATTGTAAATAAGAATAGAATATGTTTTTGAACACTTTACATTAATGTGGATGCTACCATGATTACGGATAATCATGAATGAATTGTGGATAATGATGAAAAAAATGCTAACCTCCACTGTTATTGGTAATGGTGATAGGTTAGCATCTCTTGGGGGTATGATCTTTGTGCCTTTAACTTTCTCACTCATCATTATTCACAATTCCTTCAAGATTATCTGTAATCGTGGTAGCATCCACATCAATGTAGAAGTGTTCTTTACTGTCGCCTCATATGAAACATTTGATCTAAAATTCAAAATACTGGAGTATAGAGCCTACAAAATGCTGGTGTATATCCTACATGTCAAACCCCTTCTCCAATGGACATTTTGTGGTAAAAAGAATTTCAGATCTGTCATTTCCTCTGTTTCCAGGTTGTGTGGCGTTACCTCCTGAACGTGTACCCCGATGGGCTGACCGGTCAGGAGAGGATGGACTACATGAAGAGAAAGACTAGGGAGTACGACCAGCTAAAGGGGGAGTGGTCAGCTAGGGTCAGTCCAGAGGACCTGGAGTTCATCAGGGGCAACGTACTGAAGGACGTCCTGAGGACCGACCGGGCCCATCCCTATTACGCCGGCTCCGAGGACAGCCCCCACCTCACCGCTCTCACCGACCTGCTTACCACCTTTGCCATTACACATCCACAGGTGTTGGGATCAATTATTTCTCTGTCCTCTTTGGTAGCCTGCTGGTGGCGTTATACGGACATGTTTGCATTCCTTTTACATTCTTGACATGCTAAGGGGTGTGGTGTTATTAGCTCAGTGAGAACAAATATATGCTCAACGCTGGTGTTTGGCGTCTTCAATTCTGTCTATTTGCTTTTGAGTTATGATTAGTAAACTCTGTCTGCTTGCAGTGATACAGTATATAGACAAACGTATGTGGACACCCCTTCAAATTAGTGGATTTGTCTATTTCAGCCACACCCATTGCTGACAGGTGTGCAAAATGGAGCACACAGCCATGTAATCTCCATAGACAAACATTGGCAGTAGAATGGCCTTACTGAAGAACTCAGGGACTTTCAATGTGGCACCGTCATAGGTTGCCACCTTTCCAACAAGTCAGTTTCTCAAATTTCTGCCCTGCTAGAGCTGCCCCGGTCAACTGTAAGTTCTGTTATTGTGAAGTGGAAACATCTAGGAGCAACAATGGCTCAGCCACGAAGTGGTAGGTCACACGAGCTCACAGAACGGGATAGCCGAGTGCTAAAGCGCACAGCTCATAAAATAATTGTCTGTCTTCGGTTGCAACACTCACTACCGAGTTCCAAACTGCCTCTGGAAGCAACATCAGCACAATAACAGTTTGTCGCGAGCTTTATGAAATGGTTTCCATGGCTGAGCAGCCACACACAACCCTAAGATTGCAATGCCAAGCGTTGGCTGGAGTGGTGTAAAGCTCGCTGCCATTGGACTCTGGAGTAGTGGAAAAACGTTCTCTGGAGGGATGAATCATGCTTTACCATCTGGCAGTCCGACGGACGATTTTGGGTTTGGCAGATGCCAGGAGAGCGCTACCTTCCCAAATGCATAGTGCCAACTGTAAAGTTTGGTGCATGAGGAATAATGGTCTGGGGCTGTTTCTCATGTTTCGGGCTAGGGAAATCTTAACGTTACAGTTAATAATGACATTCTAGACGATTAAGTGCTTCCAACTTTGTGGCAACAGTTTGAGGAAAGACCCTTTCCTGTTTCAGTATGACAATGCCCCTGTGCACACAGCGGGTTCCATACAGAAATGGTTTGTCGAGATCGGTGTGGAAGAACTTCACTGGCCTGCACAGAGGCCTGACCTCAACCCCATCGAACAACTTTGAGAATAATTGAAACACCGACTGCGAGCCAGGCCTAAACGCCCAACATCAGTGCCCGACCTCACTAATGCTCTTGTGGCTGAATGGAACCAATTCCATATTAATGCCCAATATTTTGGAATTAAATGTTTGGCAAGCAGGTGTCCACATACTTTTGTTCATGTAGTGTATGTAATCCTAGTTTTTGCTGTGTTTTAATTCATTTCAACTCTGTTTCGTAGGTGTCGTACTGCCAAGGCATGAGTGACATCGCTTCTCCGATACTTGCCGTTATGGACAATGAGGCACATGCATTCATCTGTTTCTGTGGCATCATGAAACGCCTAGAGGGCAATTTCCGCCCGGATGGCCAACTCATGTCCGTCAAGTTCCAGCATCTGAAGCTGCTACTGCAGTACTCAGACCCCGAGTTCTACTGTTATTTGGTGTCCCGCGGAGCTGATGACCTGTTCTTCTGTTACCGCTGGCTGCTCTTGGAACTCAAACGGGAGTTTGCCTTCGACGATGCCCTGAGGATGCTGGAGGTCACCTGGAGCTCCCTGCCTCCTGATCCTCCCGAAACGGAAGTGGAGCTTTTTGGGCCGCCCCTAGAGACAGACCAGACCAGAATGACATCTGAGAGTGGTGTTGAAAAGAGGCCTGCTTTCGCAGGTGAAGAAGAAGGGGAGCAGAAAGAGAAGCAGCGGCGACGACACATGTTGAGGCCTTCAAGAGAGGAGGCAGACGGCGGGAGAAAGATCGACATGGAGGAAGGAGAGCGGGAGGACAGAGGGGCCAGAAGAGAGGGTGAGGGGAACTTCGACATGCCTTACGTAGGAGAGGAGAAGGCGCACAACAATGCACCTGTTCCTCCCTTTGAGAAGCAGACCAGTTTTGGTGAGTTCAAATACTACAATGCACGGAACAAGGACAGCTTTGATTTCGTGGAGAGAGACCCACCAGAGGGTCCTGTTGAGATGGAAGCCTCCTTGCACCCTGTATCAAGTCCACCGGCCCGGCAGGGCACCGAGGACAGCGAGGAGGATCCAGGGGAGAGAGCACCTCTTATAACGGATGATGACAAGTCCTCCAGCCCAGAGACGGAGGAGAGGAGCTCCCCTAATGGACAAACAGCATCTCCGGTCTCCCCATTTCCTCATGGTCTGCCAAGCTGGAAGAATGGTTCCTCTTTGTCTCCAGGCTCCACTCCCTCCCCCTCAAGTTGGAGAGGTGCCTCCCCAGACACCCCGTCACCAAAGTACACCTCCCCCATTTTACCCAACGGAAGGGTTGAGTCGCCAGAGAAAGCCACAAGAGGATTTGCTTCCTTTGCCTCGGTGCCGAACGGAACCGGAGCTAACTCTCCCGCTACCCCAACAGGGAGGTCCTTGGTTTCCTCTCCCCTACTGACTAGATCATTGCTCTCCTCCCCTATTTTGTCCTTCGGGAGAGCTCTTCCTTCGCTGCCGGTCAGCACAGTCAACAAGTCCTTTCCCAGTAACCTCCCTTCTCCTTGCAGCAGAGCCTCCAGCACCGCGCCCAACACTCCAAATTCAACCAAACCAGAGAATACCACCATCAAACCTTGTTCCCTGCCACCGCCTCAAGAGTTTGGTAAAGGGAATCCTTTCATGTTGTTCCTTTGCCTGTCAATCCTGTTGGAGCATCGAGACCACATTATAAAGAACAGCTTTGATTACAACGAGCTGGCTATGCACTTTGACCGCCTTGTTCGGCGACACAATCTGGGCAGGGTGCTGCAGCGCGCCAAGGCCTTGTTTGCGGACTACCTGCAGAGTGAGGTGTGGGATTCAGAGGAAGGGGATGAGGTCAGCTCGGACTCGCCCACCACAGTCACTGCTGCTTTCCACTCCCCGCCCCCCTCTGCCACCAGGCCTCTTTTTACCCCTTTGTCATCCTCTCCAAACTCCACCTATAATCTGGCTGATACCATACCTGCCCCTTCACCTGTCTCCCTCTCTCCTTCCTCTTGACTTCTGTCACTATATCCCCATCCCCAACACATTTACAGTACAATGACTAATGGTTGCCTAGTCCAGCTGTTTGTCCCTTTATCGTTGCTCATCTTATTTAGCTCTCCACCCATACCAGACTTGACTAGAAGGTTACTACTGTATGTTTTTCATGTCTATGCTGTCAGTATTGCTCTTCACTCCATTTCCTCTAATCGACAAGTCCTCATGCTTACTCTTGCCTTGCTATGCACTCATCCATTGAGTTTTTACTGTTTCAAACTTTTAGTTACAGGGATAATAATAATGTTTCAAATACCTTTTACCTTTTATATGGTTAACATAGATAAGAACCTCATTGGATAAGCCACAACTGTGTCTTCTTGACCAAAGAGCTCTAGTTGTGTGATCACACTGCTAAGAACCAACACTGGCACATTGCTAGTCTGGACTCTTTAGCATAACGGCAGTGTGTATGGTTACTGGTTCAAGCTCTGCCCCCTCTGTTCCCTGACTTGGCTACAGTTGGAGTGGGCGCTGGCCATTGGAACTATGGAGAAATATGAACAGTATGAATGAGTCATGCGATTCCCCTTAAAAATGCCCTGTTGAGAATATATAAAATATGCCTGTATTTGACTGCACACATGCCAGCATAGTGATTATGAGGACACTAACAACAGCAACTGAGCTTTGTAAAGGTTATATTCGTGAGTCAGTAATTGCATTGTGTATCATTACATTTTCTATCAAAATAATTTCAATACTGTATAATTTTGTTGTTGCAAGGTCACATTTTAAATATCAAGGTGAGATGAAGTTATTTTCTTTAGAAATACTATGAAGCATGGTGTGCCCCATAGGAATCTGAATGGCAAAGAAAAGTTACAGTATATTGGGAGAGGCCTTATAAGAAATGGATGGGTTTCAGTACTGCAGTTTCATGGCCAGTTTCTGCATTTGCACTCACAATTGACTATTGTTTGCTTTTGAATCACACATAACCACTATGATCTGAACAATATACTGTATTAAATGGGAATGTTTTGCTATTCAGGGGTTCAATGGATCATTCAATCGATAACAAAAAATGGATGCGCAAATTTTGCATTTGCCCTAGATCATGTATGGCCCTAGGTGTGTACATTGCACAATGTGCACATAGTTACTATATGGTGCTAAAAGATTTCATAAAGTATAGGATTCATCCCGGCTTCATGAGAATGGTTATAAATGTGTAAATTAATGTTATATTGCACAGTTCTGGCCATATATGGTCACCCCTGAACTTTTCTTAAATAATTCCCTATTTCTTCTCTAATAAGTTTAATCAAAAATTAACTTTTGGTCACCACACCTTATTGGATTTTCAACCAACGGACAAATTAAGCATTCGAAGAAAATAACACCCTCTCCACAATAAAACATGGGGGAGGTTTGCTACCACTGGTACGGGGCTTGAATGTGTACAATACATTCAGATTAACTCAGCAGATTATCAAGGTGGTTTGGAGTGCAATGTTCAACCCAGTGTACAAAAACTGTCTATGTTAAATGTTGTGGGTCTTCCAGCAGGTCAACAACCCCGAACACATCAGAAGCACGCTGGAATGGTTCAAGAAGAAACTCTGGACTGGCCAGCAAAGAGTCCAGATCTGAATCACATCTATAACCAATGGCGAGAGCTGAAAACAGCAGTTGGTGGAGGGCACCCCTCAAATATTGAAGAATTAGAGCAGTTTGCTGCTGAAGAGTGGGACAAATTGACAGTAGAAAGGAGCAGCAAGTTCATTGATGGCTACAAGAAGCATTTGTTGGCAGTTACAGTACATTTTTAAAATATTCAGACCCCTTCACTTTTTCCACATTTTATGTTATGTTACAGCCTTATTCTAAAACAGATTAACTTATTCTACACACAGAGCGAAAACTTTAAAATGTAAAACAAATACCTTATTTACATAACTATTCAGACCCTTTGCTATGAGACTCAAAATTGAGCTCAGGTGCATCCTGTTTCCATTGATTGTCCTTGAGACGTTTCTAAAACTTGATTGGAGTCCACCTGTGGTAAAATTCAATTGATTGGACATGATTTGGAAAGGCACACACCTGTCTACACAAGGTCCAAGGGTTGACAGTGCATGTCATAGCAAAAACCAAGCCATGGAATTGGAAGGAATTGTCCGTAGAGCTCCAAGACAGGATTGTGTCGTCACAGATCTGGGGAAGGGTACCAAAGCATTTCTGCTTTCATTGAAGGTCCTCATTGAAGGTCCCCAAAAACACAGTGGCCTCCATCATTCTTAAAGGGAACAAGTTTGGAACCACCAAGACTCTTCCTAGAGCTGTACACCAGGCCAAACTGAGCAATCGGTGGAGAAGGGCCTTGGTCAGAGAGGTGACCAAGAACCCGATGGTCACTCTGACAGAGCTCCAGTCTTCCTCTGTGGAGATGGTTGTCCTTCTGTAAGGTTCTCCCATCTCTGCAGCACTCCACCAATCAGGTGGAAGCCACTCCTCAGTAAAAGGCACATGACAGCCCGCTTGGAGTTTACCAGAAGGAACCTAAAGGGCTCTCAGACCATGAGAAACAACATTCTCTGATCTGATGAAACCAAGATTGAACTTTTTGGCCTGAATGCCAAGCATCACGTCTGGAGGAAACCTGGCACCCTCCCTACGATGAAGCATGGTAATGGCAGCATCATGCTGTGGGGATGTTTTTCAGCGGCAGGGACTGAGAGACTAGTCAGTCGAGGGAAAGATGAACGGCGCAAAGTACAGAGAGATCCTTGATGAAAACCTGCTCCAGAGCGCTCAGGACCTCAGACTGGGGTGAGGGTTCACCTTCCAACAGAACAACGACCCTAAGCACACAGCAAAAACAATGCAGGAGTGGCTTCGGGACAAGTCTGTGAATGTCCTTGAGTGGCCCAGCCAGAGCCCGTACTTGAACCCAATCGAATATCTCTGGAGAGACCTGAAAATAGCTGTGCAACGACGCTCCCCATCCAATCTGACAGAGCTTGAGAGGATCTGCAGAGAGGAATGGGAGAAACTCCCCAAATACAGGTGTGCCAAGCTTGTAGTGTCATACCCAAAAAGACTTGAGGCTGTAATCGCTGCCAAAGGTGCTTCAACAAAGTACTGAATAAAGAGTCTGAATACTTATGTAATATAATATAATATATACATATATATATTTTTTTTTTTATAGATTTGTGAAAATGTCGGAACCTGTTTGTGCTTAGTCATTATGGGGTATTGTGTGTAGATTTGAGGAGGGGGGGGGGAACAATTTAATCAATTTTAGAATAACAAAATGTGGAAACGTCAAGAGGTCTGAATACTTTCCAAAGGCACTGTGTCTTGCAAAAGTCTGAGCAACCAAGTACTATAGCTCCGGGGTGCCAATAATGTTGTCCATGCCATTTGTCTTAAGTTTACAATTTTAGTTTAGAAAACAAAGTTTACATAAATCAATTGGTTCTGCAATGTTGGCAATCCAATAACCAGGTGTGGAGACATTAAGCTTTTTTTCAATTTCAACTTATTTTAGAAGAAATAGGAATTTTAAGAAAAGTGCACGAGTGCCAATATATTTGTCTGGAAACTGTATGTCTGGAGAATTCTCTTTTCCTGTAAGATATTCGATTGATTGGTCAAGGTTTTACTCTGAAGCTAAACATTCCACTGTGAATTATATGGGCCACTTTCAGCAGGACAGAATGTTGTGTAACATACAGGTAGAAATATACTCAACAAAAATATAAACGCAACATGTAAAGTGTTGGTTACATGTTTCATGAGCTGAAATAAAAGATTTCAGAAATTGTATGTATGCACAAAAAGCTTATTTCTCTCAAATGTTGTGCACAAATTTGTTTACATCCCTGTTAATGAGCATTTCAACTTTGCAAAGATAATCCATCCACCTGACAGGTGTGGCATATCAAGAAGCTGATTAAACAGCATGATCATTACAAAGGTACACCTTGTGCTGGGGACAATAAAATGCCACTCAGAAATGTGCCCTTTTGTTACAACATAATGCCACAGATGTCTCAAGTTTTGAAGGGAGCCTCCAATTGGCATGCTGACTGCAGGAATGTCCACCAGAGCTGTTGCCAGATAATTGAATTTTAATTTCTCTACCATAAGCTGCCTCCAACATTGTTTTAGAGAATTTGGCTGTATGTCCAACTGGCCTAACAACCTCAGACGTATGGTGTTGTGTGGGTCATCGTTGTGAACAGAGTGCCCCATGGTGGTATTAGGGTTATGGTATGGACAGGCATAAGCAATTTGAATGCACAGAGATACCGTGGTGAGATCTTGAGACCCATTGTGCCATCCCCTCATGTTTCAGCATGATAATGCATGTCACAAGGATCTGTACACAATTTCTGGAAGCTGAAAATGTCCCAGTTCTCCCATGGCCTGCATACACACCAGACATGTCACCCATTGAGCATGTTTGGGATGCTCTGGATCAATGTGTATGACATCGTGTTCCAGGTCCCGCCACTTCGCACAGCCATTGAACAGGAGTGGGACAACATTCCACAGGCCACAATCAACAGCTTGAGCAACTCTATGCGAAGAAGATGTACTGCATGAGGAAAATGGTGGTCACACCAGATACTGACTGGTTTACTGATCCACGCCCCTACCTTTTTTTAAAGGTATTTGTGACCAACAGATGCATATCTGTATTCCCAGTCACGTGAAATCCATAGATTAGGGCATAAGGATTTTATTTCAATTGACTGATTTCCTTATATTAACTGTAACTCAGTAAAATCTTTGAAATTGCTGCATGTTGTGTTTATATTTTTGTTCAGTATAATAGCTTTGCAATTTCACTCAACTACTTTTGAGTCTTCCTTCTGAATGCAATATTGGTTGCAATTTGCAGAACTTCTGCATTTTTAGGTCAGATTTTTTTTCCTGAAAAAATTGACCATATTTCCTGGACAGGGCCTTTAACAAGGTTTATAAGTTATTGTCCTGATTTGGAAGTGTACTTGTGATTTTGAGTGATATTTGGAAATAACTTATAATGATGATTATTTGTTTCCTTTGTTTTTTGTATGATAGTGTTTTAAAGCCTGTTTAAACATTTACCCCTTGAAGAAACTTGCTAGATGGAATGCTAGCAATATGTGTATTTGTCCAATAAACAGACTCAATAATTGTAGTTATTCATATATTCATAAAACAGTCATTATGACTGAGTGTTGTATCATTAACCAAAAAACCATTTCTACCTGTAACAAGTTTGCACTAGATCAAGCACATTTTCAGAGAGAAAGGTTCAGATTCTTTTTGTTGTTAAATGTTCACTATATGAAGACAATAGTTAGGCTTCCATCCACTTGAGATAGATTTTCGAGTGAATTGTCTAATACTCACTCAAAAAGATATGGACATTTTACTGGCAAAGGTATTTCCATCCCAATGATTTGTATATACACTAGATGACTGACACGGGGCGCTGTTTTGAAGCCACCGCATCTCCATCTTGGCACTCCCCCACCGTTTTACATTTTGTGGTCATCTTCAAAGTTCTTTCCCCCGGGTCGCAAAAAGCTAAATTAGCATGACACGAGCTGAAATATATGTAAAAGTCTTTGAAAATAAAACGCTTGGTATACGCTCAGTGCTCAGTTGATACTTGACAGAGATACCCTTGTTCTTGTGAGAAATCTTCAAAAAAAAGAACAGGAATTTTGAATGAATATGAAAAGCGTATACTAAAATATTAAAATACTACATGTCATGTGTCAAAATCGATATCCATCTTACCTCTATATTGTTTTATGTTCTTCAGATTTGAGAAGAAAGATGACGAGTTCAACGGGAAAGTGAGCCTGTCAGGTAGCCAGTAGCTTTAATTCTTGCACAGAATCCAGCCTAGCTGACATGTTGCAAACCACCATCCATTGATTTAGTCACCCTAATTCTGGGGAGTGCCAATATGGCCGACCTGTGACTTCAACGTCTTTCCCTGGCCTGAATACATAGCATCAGCAATAGAGTACCACAGTATGAGTCATAATACCCATAGAACCTAGCGGTCAAACAAGGAAATGGTTCCAATTGTTTTTCCACCATTCCTTTTACCCATACGGGATTTTACCCATACGGGAAAACACTTAAAATAAGGGCTGTGTTTCGTGTAGGCTTACCCTGGCGTGACGTTTTGATAACCATGTCAATCTCTCTAGGACAAGGTGAATTTTAGCATTATATTTGCCTGTTTTTACTCCCCATAAAGAACTACAAATTTCATGAAGATCTGGATAAGACTCCCAAATTGAGGCAAAGGTAAGAACCTCAGGATTAACTATCTAATGTTGGCTAAATTTAGTAATTATTGCTTTAAATTGACAATTATGTGATCAGTCTTGTGCAAGTTTTAAATTGACACAATACCTGTTAGTAAAGGTGTCAACTAAAGATGACGTGCAGGAGCTTACAGGGATTTGTAGTCTTGCATGATGTCTACCGTATTGCTAATTAGCATTTCGAATCTGAGAGTAAATAGAGCCGAATATATTGATAAACTGCTTCTCCAATAGAAATCCCCAATCACACTTGTAGGCGACGTCTAGGCGACCTTGGCTAGCTAAGCTCATGTGCAGAAATATCATTGGGTCTAACGGTCGTCTCGCACCAAACTGTGCATTTGCAGGCCGTCAAATCAAAGGCACTCCTTCGATTAAAGTATTTTTTAACGAAAATAAAAACGTGTCAGTTTATCACTTTCATGAAGTTGGAGTAATAACATGATAAAATTCTTAAGCCATTAGCTCGAATCTAGGTCGTGCCTTTATATTTCGAGAAAATTAACAACTAAGGAAAAAACATGTTCGTCTCTCATTGACTTCTCAAACCCCGGATTGGGGGGAGGCCAAGATGGCGGCTTGAACAGATGCTTTTTTACCGAGCTCCGCACCAAACTTCAGAAAGATGGTGAAAAAAACAAGTTTACAGTCATTACTATTACTCTTTTTATTCGTTCAAGATATAAGAACTTTCCTGTGACTGGAATAATAATTGGATAATTTATTTTGGCATGTCCATGCGAAGTCGTGACAAAAAAAGAAATGAAGAAGCTAGCCGTTCTACAAGAGAGGAACGTGCTTATAGACACCTGCCATAACTACGCTTGCCCTATGGATAATCTCATGCTTTCGAATGCTGTTGAAGATGACGAATTCCCCTCTTTACAGGTTACAGGTGCAAATGAACTCTACCCTTTCCTTACTCATCAACTCCAGGTCTGATGCGAACACCATGGTTATCGAAGGCTTGAAAAAGACTGGAGTTTGCATGTGGTGAAATCAAGGATGTGAAAATGAGAGTGTCGCAAAGTTTTAAAAAGTGTGGAAAAGGTGGAAAAGAATAACAATGTCTACCATAGACGTCTCACTGATCTGGAACAATACACAAGAAGATGGAACCTGAGACTCTACGGCGTGCCAGAGGTAGAGAATGAGGATGTGCGACGATAGGCTATCCGCCTCTCTGCCAAGAAGTTATGCCTGCAGAGAAGAACAAAGTTGGTGATACCATCGACGTTGTGCATCGCCTCAGCAAGAAGCAACAGCAAAACGATTCAAGACCAAGAGGTATCATCATCCTCTTCACTGACAGATTCTACAAGGATGCTGTCTGGAAAGCTGCTAGGAAGAACGCCTTCCTTCAGAGCCATGGTCTGTGTTTCGCCGAGCATCTCAGCCTGGAGGACATAGAAAGAAGGAACAAGTTGTGGCCAACGATCAAGAAAGCACGAAATGAGGGAAAGGCTGCTTACTTCGTCGGAGGACGAGGCTTCATCAACAGTTCAGAAATCCATATTCCTCCCTAGAATCTCACCAGAAGGAACAGATTGATGGTTTCAGCCATGGTATTCTCATTTTCCTTGTACTGATTAACGTTACCTTACTGTCACGCTCTGGCTTTAGGGAGGTTTTTTATTCTCTATTTTGGTTAGGCCAGGGTGTGACTAGGGTGGGCAGTCTATGTTCTTTTTTCTATGTTGTTGGTTTTCTATGTGTTTGGCCTGGTGTGGTTCCCAATCAGAGGCAGCTGTCTATCGTTGTCTCTGATTGGGAGCCATTACCGCTGCGTTTTGGTCTTCACCTTCTTCCGACGACAGCCATTACAGAATCACCCACCAACCAAGGACCAAGCAGCGTGGTATCGAGCAGCAGCGTTATCTGGACTCATGGACATGGGAGGAGATTTTGGATGGTAAGGGACCCTGGGCACAGGTTGGGAAATATCGCCGCTCCATGGAAGAACTGGAGGCAGCTAAAGCTGAGCGGCGGCGATATGAGGAGTTAGCACGGCAGCGCGACAGGCACGAGAGGCAGCCCCTCCCAAAAATTGGGGGGGAGCACACGGGGAGGTTGGCGGAGTCAGGCAATAGACCTGAGCCAACTCCCCGTGCTTACCGGAAGAAGCGCAGTACTGGTCAGGCACCGTGTTATGCGGTCAAGCGCACGGTGTCGCCAGTACACGCTCATAGCCCGGAGCGCTATAGGCCAGCATGGCAAGTGCCATGCGAGAGTGGGCATCCAGCCAGGGCGTGTTGTGCCGGCTCAGCGTGTCTGGTCTCCGGGTACGCCGTTTCGGCCCAGGGTATCCTGCGCCGGCTCTGCATGCTGTGTCTCCGGGGCGCTGGGAGGGTGCAGTGTGTCCTATGCCTGCGCTCCGCCCGTGCCGGGCGAATGTGGGCATTGAGCCTAAGGGAGAGGTGCGAGTAGTATGCACCAGATCTCCAGTGCTCCCCCACAGCCTGGTTCAACCTGTGCCTGCACTCTGGGGGGTCCGGGCTAAAGTGGTCATCCAGCCTGGAGGAGTGGTGCCAAGGCTGCGCACCAGAGCTCCAGTGCTCCCCCACAGCCCGGTCCATCCGGTGCCTCCTCCACACACCAGGCCTCCTGTAGGTCTCCCCAGCCTGGTGGGTCCTGTGGCAGCCCTACGCACCAGGCTGTCTCTCCTGTCCGGCGCTGCCAGAGTCTCTCTCCTGTCCGGCGCTGCCAGAGTCTCTCTCCTGTCCGGCGCTGCCAGAGTCTCTCTCCTGTCCGGCGCTGCCAGAGTCTCCCGCCTGTCCGGCGCTGCCAGAGTCTCCCGCCTGTCCGGCGCTGCCAGAGTCTGCCGCCTGTCCGGCGCTGCCAGAGTCTCCCGCCTGTCCGGCGCTGCCAGAGTCTCCCGCCTGTCCGGCGCTGCCAGAGTCTCCCGCCTGTCCGGCGCTGCCAGAGTCTCCCGCCTGTCCGGCGCTGCCAGAGTCTCCCGCCTGTCCGGCGCTGCCAGAGTCTCCCGCCTGTCCGGCGCTGCCAGAGGCGCCCTCTACGAGGGTCCCCGCTCCAGAGGTACCACCTAAGTGGGCCAAGACTGAGGTGGAGCGGGGTCCACGTCCCGCACCCGAGCCGCAGCCGTAAAGAAGTCCCACTCGGACCCTCCCCTTTAGAGTCAGGTTTTGCGGCCGGAGTCCGCACCTTTGGGGGGGGGGGGGTACTGTCACGCCCTGGCTATAAGAGAGGTTTTTTATTCTCTATTTTGGTTAGGCCAGGGTGTGACTAGGGTGGGCAGTCTATGTTCTTTTTTCTATGTTGTTTGTTTTCTATGTGTTTGGCCTGGTGTGGTTCCCAATCAGAGGCAGCTGTCTATCGTTCTCTGATTGGGAGCCATACTTAGGTAGCCTGTTTTCCCATTTTGTGTTGTGGGTGATTTATTTATGTTTAGTGTGTGTTGCACCTGACGGAGCTGTTTCGGTTGTCACTTTGTTGTTTTTGCTCTTTAGTGTTCAGTTTCTATTAAACATGACGAACACCTACCACGCTGCGTTTTGGTCTTCACCTTCTTCCGACGACAGCCGTTACACTAACAAGCATCAGGTGACTGTTTTTTTCGGAATACTCAGGTACCTCAAATTATTAGTTTGTTCTTGTATGACCAGACCAGAAGGCCTATTTTGTTTACAAACTTATGAAGAAGACTGAATGTTGTATTTATTTTTTATGCATACAGTAACTAAGATACTGTTTTAAAGGGGCATACAGGTAGGCCAACCAGTCAGAATTTGGATTTAATACTTTTTATGGAAAAGTTTGATCTTACTGATATATTGAGAGAGAGGTTTCCGGCTGACAGATCATTCACTTGGAGTAACAAAACAGGTTCCAGACAGTCCAGAATAGATTTTTGGCTTATATCCAAATGTATTGATA
This sequence comes from Salvelinus alpinus, assembly GCF_045679555.1. NCBI lineage: Eukaryota > Metazoa > Chordata > Actinopteri > Salmoniformes > Salmonidae > Salvelinus > Salvelinus alpinus. The sequence continues at coordinate 27,782,316 of NC_092102.1, read as the reverse complement.
GTGAGTGTGTTACTACAAATATTTGTACTACTTGTATTTGTACTACAACTATTTGTACTACCACAGACCATAGGGCCATTTACATTGATATCAAAATATTTATCCCTGATACTAACCTTGGTAGAGCATCCTACAGGAAGCTAAATAGCTTGTTATTAAATAATGATGTAGTTAAATTTGAGGTTAAAGATCTGCTCTCACACTTTTGGGAAAGGGCTTGTGAAGAAAGATATCATTGCAAGAACTGCAAGAGCTCTAAATTTGAGGTGTTCAAGTACCTTAGAAATATGGTAGTAATCTTGCTAAGACCAGAAGAGCTGAGGAGGAAATTGTGATCATTAAGATAACTTGCCTTTCTCAGAGGTCCCCAGCCGGCCTCTCGGGGGAGGAGAAGATGGAACTGAATCAGTTACAAAATAAACTGGATAATATATATAGATTAAATCAACTGGATAATATATATAGATTAAATCAACTGGATAATATATATAGATTAAATACACTGGATAATATATATAGATCAACTGGATAATATATATAGATTAAATTAACTGGATAATATATATAGATTAAAAGTAGAAGGAGCCTTTATTAGATCTAGGAAAAAATGGATTGAGGAGGGAGAACACTTCTCCTACTTCTTTAGACTTGAGAAATTTCACTCTACAAATAACACTATCCATAAGTTAAACATTGATGGTGTTATTACAGATGACTAAAAATGAATAGCTACATACTGTAGCAATTTTTACAGGAAATTGTATAGCTCTACGTACTGTCAGGAATCCATAGATATTTTTTGACTCGCTGAATAATGTTCACTCTATCAGTGATATAGATTCTAAACAGTGTGATGAACCCATCAAAGTTGAAGAGATTATAGAGTCTAACAAACATCTAAAGAACAATAAATCACCAGGTGTTGATGGAATTACATCAGAATTTTACAAATTATTTTCTGAACAAGTAGCTCCCTTCCTATTTGAAGTCTTTTTAGAGAGTATTAAAAACAATGTTCTCCCTCCTACAATGAGTCAGGGGTAAATAACACTGATACCTAAGTAATGACTCAGGGGTTAATAACACTGATACCTAAGCCTAAAAAAGAAGTGCTGCTCATCGATAACTGGCGTCCAATTTGTCTTCTTAATAATGACTATAAGATATTAGCCTTACTACTTGCAAAAATATTTAAAAAAGTCCTGGATGCAATCATTGATGAAACAGTCTGGCTTTATGAGGAACAGACATATTTCTAACAATATCAGACTAGTATTAGACATACTTGACTACTCAGACCTAATAACCGAGGATAGCTTCATATTATTTTTTGTAAGGCATTTGACACAGTAGAGCATCAGTTCCTCTTCCACTCCCTTGAGAGACTTAGCTTTGGGGATTTTTTCTGTAAGGCTATTAAGACTCTCTATACAAATGGTAACAGCTCTATCAAATTGAAATATGGCACCTCACCTAGATTTGAGTTAAAGAGAGGATTTAGGCAAGGCTGTCCTATCTCTCCGTATCTGTTTTTATTAATCACCCAACTTCTTACAAATTCCTTAAATAATAGTCCTGTACAAGGTATTTCCATAGCTGGTGAAGAAATTATTATAAGCCAGCTAGCTGACGATACTACACTTTTTCTGAAAGACGCTAACCAAATTCCCATATGTGATACAATCTTTTTCCAAAGCGTCTGGTCTACATCTTAACATTAATAAATGTGAACTCATGGCTGTAAAAGATTGTGCGACACCTTCATATTATGGTATTCCAGTGAAAGAAGAACTTACATATTTAGGCATAACCATTACTAAGGATCAGAAGTCTAGAGGCTTACTAAGTTTGAACCCTCTTATTAAAAAACCCCAGAAGAAGCTAAATCGATGGCTAGAGGGACTTCAAGGAAGAAGTCAAGGAAGAGTCCTAATAACCAAGGCTAACGGTATCTCTAGGCTAACATATGGCGCTCTATCTTTATATCTTGACGGTAAAATAAGCAAGGAGATAGACCAGATGCTTTTCAACTTTCTGTGGAGAAACCGTACTCATTACATTAGGAAAACTTTTGTAATGAACACTTATGAGTATGGGGGGCTGATTTTTTCTGGACTTTACTACCTTAAATAATACTTTTAAGATCCTTGTAAGGGGTGCGTGTTGGTGGCAGGGAAGTCAGGCGCATTGGGAACGAACTTGGTATAAACGGAGTTGTTTAATAAATACTGACAAACTCCAAAACAACAAAAATGTACAAAATAACAAGTGGGTACAAAACCCGTCGCACACCAATACTAAAATGCACATCACAAACAAAACAATCTCCGACAAGGACATGAGGGGAAACAGAGGGTAAAATACACCATATGTAATTGATGGGATTGGAACCAGGTGTGTAGGAAGACAAGACAAAACCAATGGAAAATGAAAAATGGATCAATGATGGCTAGAAGGTCGGTGACGTCGACCGCCGAACACCGCCCGAACAAGGAGATGGACCGGCGGAAGTCGTGACAATCCTTTGGATAAAATAATTCCTAAGAAGACCCACATCTATGTGGAATTTTATTCCTCATCATGTCTTCTCTACTTTTGGTGGCCTTAACTTCATGTTGGTTTGCAATTATAATATTGACAAAGTTTCAGTGAAACTTTCTGCTTTTCATCGGCAGGTTTTCTTGTCATGGTCCTTAATTTATTAGCATACATTTTCTCCACACAGATATTATTTATGGAATAATCAGGATATATAGTATAAAAATACTTATTTGTTTTTTAAATATTGGTTCCGAAATAATATCCTATTGGTGAGCCAACTTGTAAATGCAGAGTTTTTTTTACTTAGTTATAAGGAATTCTTATCACTTTACAAGGTCCCTGTAACACCTAAAGATTTAGCAATTGTTTTAGATGCCATTCCCTCAGTTATTGCTTTATTATTCAGGAACGTGTCAATACCTGATCCTCAGAGCCTACCTCCCATTAACCCTGTTGACTCATCAGTAGGAAAGATTTGTTTATCTTTTGGTCCATTCAACAACAGAGCGATACAAACCTTGTTTCAGCAGGATGTTGTATCTACACCTTATGTCATGCCTTATTGGAACAGATTTATTGATAATATCTATTGGAAAAAAGTTTGGATGTTGCCACACACATACCTACTTGTTTTTTTGTTTTTTAAAATAAATTTTACCCCCTTTTCTCCCCAATTTTCGTGGTATCCAATTGCTAGTAATTACTATCTTGTCTCATCGCTACAACTCCCGTACGGGCTCGGGAGAGACGAAGGTCGAAAGCCATGCGTCCTCCGAAACACAACCCAACCAAGCCGCACTGCTTCTTAACACAGCGCGCCTCCAACCCGGAAGCCAGCCACACCAATGCGTCGGAGGAAACACCGTGCACCTGGCTCCCTTGGTTAGCACGCACTGCGCCTGGCCCGCCACAGGAGTCGCTGGTGCACATACCTACTTGTTAACAAAATTAAGGAAGTTTCTTTTAAAATTGTTCATAAATATTATCCTGCCAATCACTAAATGAAGAAGTTTAAGGAAAACATAAACTCAAATTGTACCTTTTGTAATGACCACCCAGAAACAGTGTTGCATCTTTTTTGGCATTGTATTCATGTAAGGAAACTGTGGCAAGACATCAGAAGATTTATAATTGAACACATTTATGAAGATTTTACACTATTGTGGAGAGATGTACTGCTTGGATTCTTTACCTACAATAGAAATAAACTGAAACACGTTTATGTAATTAATTTCATTATTCTTTATGCCAAATCTCATATTCACAAATACATTTTTTTAAACGAAACACCACATTTTATTACCTTACAAAAATAAATTGAACTATATTTTAAGACAATTAAATACTCTACTAACAAAAAGGCTGTCAGAATTCTAAGTGTATGTATGTCCCTTTATGATATTGTACCTCAAGCCCAATTGTCCTTTGTATACTATGTACAGTATATATACTTGTGTTCCCACATGTACTTCCTGTATGGATTTGCTGTTAATAAAATAAATAAATAAATTAATATCCCCGGATTGGTCTATTTAGTTTGCTTCCAAGCGTTCCCGTAAATCTCGCGATGTTGCGTCTCTGGGTTTAGAAACTCTGTGTTTATAACGTCATTGTTCCATCCATATACGGGCCGGGTGTTGTGAATATAAAATTAGAACAGAACGAGAGAGGCAGCCTTTCTATGTAGCTGGCATCAACGCAGGTAGTGCAAAATGAAGGCAAAACACCCATCAGGTAGCGTACCGGTGTTTTGCAAGCATTAAAAGGACAGTTCCGCGAGACTATGCTACACAGGAAAAACTAACTGCCGAAACCAGGGATCGAACCAGGGACCTTTAGATCTTCAGTCTAACGCTCTCCCAACTGAGCTATTTCGGCCACGATACAAAAACAGACAACTGCGATCAGTAAGTCCACTATTTGGTATTTTACATTAACGTTACATTCCCACTGATTCTTTAAGAGTATACGTTATAAGTGCCTCATGAGCTTAGTTCAACTGTCGTACACCATCAGAACCCAGAATATAAGCTTGTTTTACTTAATTGTTTGTATACAATGTCATTGTAAACAAGCAATGTAAAGCCTCAAAACATGGTTTATGTTGATGTCATGGCTCTGGCTTTGAATTTTAGAGTGAATATCAAATCAAATGTATTTATATAGCCCTTCTTACATCAGCTGATATCTCAAAGTGCTGTACAGAAACCCAGCCTAAAACCCCAAACAGCAAGCAATGCAGGTGTAGAAGCACGGTGGCTAGGAAAAACTCCCTAGAAATGCCAAAACCTAGAGAGGAACCAGGCTACGAGGGGTGGCCAGTCCTCTTCTGGCTGTGCCGGGTGGAGATTATAACAGAACATGGCCAAGATGTTCAAATGTTCAACCCAGACAGGAAGATCACATCAGTGACTCAACCCACTCAAGTGACGCAGACCCCGTAACGGGAGGAGTAGAGACCAGAGAGGGCTTGGCCTCAGACTCGCTGCTTAATGGGGAAAACCGGTTGAAAGTTTCTGTCGGCTGAATGAGCGACACCGGTTGAGCATTCCTACAGCATTTCCCTCCAGAAGCCATGAGAAAGTTGTCCGGCTGGGGATTTGCGAGGGGATTTGTACTAATGTTACTATCTGTACTTACTGGTGGCACAGACGCCGTTTCATCCTTTCCTACACTGAAATTACCCTTGCCTAACGATTGCGTCTGAAGCTGGGCTTGCAGCACAGCTATCCTCGCCGTAAGGCGGTCTTTCCCCTGTATATTATGAGTACAGCGACTGCAATTAGAAGGCATCATGTTAATGTTACTACTTAGCTTCGGCTGTTGGAAGTCCTGACGAACCATGTCCAGATAAAGCGTCCGGAGTGAAAAAGTTGAATTTAAAAAAGTTGAGTGAGGGAAAAACTAAAAATATAAACGGTAATTAAAAAGTAAAACCCGTAAAGTTGTCAGGTAGCAAAGTAAGGTTGGCAACAAAACGCACAGCAACACGTAAACAAGTCTGCAAGTGGAGAATACACTTGCAGACTGGAGAATACATTTCTCCAGTCCCATGCATCAGCTTTTTACCAGACCATGGAAGGGTTTTACCAAAACAGTGGAAGGGTCATCGCTCTGATATTTTTTGAATGGCAGAGTTCCCATTAAACATCGAAAATATGTTTGGTAATGTACACAGGGGCGCAACTTTGGTTTTAGAAGTGTATGGCCATAATAAAATAATACAAAATTATAACATATTTTTTTGTGGGTAGATCAACTTTAATATTGCAGATAGATTGAGTATACCACATCAGTCACCAGCTGCATCAATAAGTGCATTGATGTCTTCCCAAAAGTGACCGTACATACATACACTAACCAGAAGCCATGGATTACAGACAACATCTGCACCGGGCTAAAGGGTAGAGGTGCCACTTTCAAGGAGAGGGACTCTAACCCGGACGCTTATAAGAAATCCAGCAATGCCCCCCGACGAACCATCAAACAGGCAAAGCGTCAATACAGGACTAAGATTGAATCCTATTATGTATAACAAGTGGCAACAGTGAGGGACTTGTTTCTGGAGAGATGGATCTTTAAAAGTAGAAGCACAAACTGTTTGGGCATAGACCTGGATAGTATGACAGAACTCTGCAGGCAATCTCTACAGTAGATTGCAATTCCGCCCCCTTAAGCAGTTCTGTCTTGATGGAAAATGTTGTAATTGGGGATGGAAATGTCAGAATTTTTGGTGGCAATCCTAAACCAGGATTCAGACACGGCTAGGACATCAGGGTTGGCGGAGTGTGCTAAAGCAGTGAATAAAGCAAACTTAGGGAGGCGTCTGATGTTAACATGCATGAACCCAAAGCTTTTACGGTTGCAGAAGTCAACAAATGAGAGTGCCTGGGGACACACAGGGCCTAAATTAACCTCTACATCACCAGAGGAACAGAGGAGGAGTAGAATGAGGGTACGGCTAAAGGCTATAAGAACTGGTCGTCCAGTGCTTTGGGAACAGAGAATAAAAGGAGCTAATTTCTGGGCGTGGTAGGGTAGATTCAGGGCATAGTGTACAGACAAGGGTGTGAGTACAGTGGGGGTAAACCTAGGCATTGAGTGACGATGAGAAAGGTTGCATCTCTGGAGGCGCCAGTTAAGCTAAGTGCGGTCTCCACATGTGTGGGGGTGGGACAAGGTGGCTATCTGAGGCATGTTGAGCAGGACTAGGGGTTCCGCAGTAAAATAAAACAATAAGAGCTGCCCTAAACAAGGCCTATTGACATTAGAGAAAGGTATAAAGCAATCACAGGTGTTGATTGGAAGAGCTAAGACAACAACGGGTGAGACAACAACGGATAAACAGCTAGGACAACAACAACGGGTAAATGGCGATGAATGGGCAGAGAGGGTCAGTTAGCTACACACAGGGCCTGAGATCGAGGCTGGGGCCGACAGCTAAACAAAATGAAGTACCGTGTTAATGAACAGTCCAGCAGGCATCAGCTGTGTAGCCGAGTGATCATAGGGTCCAATGAGCAGCAATAGATGAAACAGGGAGCTTTTCGGTAGCAGATTACTACGCTAGGCGAGCGGGAGACACGGCATTCAGGAAGCTAGCAATCCGGGTCTAGCAGAAGGATCATCACCAACATCTGCGACGCAGAGGCCGGTTGAGAGCATATCGGCCGAATTACGCCAGCAGACCAGTCGTGATGGATCGGCGCGGCTCCGTGTCGACAAAGGGTCCAGGCCAATTGGCAAGAGAGGTATTGTAGGTGGTGTACTTTGTTTGCTAGCCGGGAGATGGGCCTAGCTCGAGGCTAACTGGTGCATGCTTCTGGACAAGGGCGTTAGCCACAATAGCCACTTGGTAGCAACTAGCTAGCTGCGAAGATCCGGTGTAATTAGTAAGGAACTCCCCTCACGTGGGTGTCTAGGTTTAAATTGAAAAGCCCTCCGTGGAATAAGTATGACATGCCTGCCTTAAAGGTTAACTCTCAACCCCAATTTAAGCCTTTGCCCAACCCCTTCAAATTTGCAAAAGATCCATTCTGGGCTGCGTTCAGTAAGCTTTTACGTTCTGGAATCTTCAATTGAACAGAAACGGTGCTGTCCTGAACGACCAGTTGAAAAACGGGAAGGGGTTGGGTTGTGGATTGGGGAACGCTGTCAGCATGGATACTGCCCTTTAAATACGTCACTCATTGCTTCAAGCCACACCTCGCCACCCCCACCAAACAAGAGCAAATGTACCTCAATGTCTTCAAGCACATACAATAACGATTTTGGGAAACGTGTCGTTCAGTACAAACCATTCCATAACGTAGCAAACATTCAAGCAAACTGAACACACCTCAGGTGAGAAGTTGTGGGTAGGGGGAATTGCTCATAAATATTTATAAATTAACGTAGTTGTACATGAGCCCAACATTTTATCATTAAAGCATTCTTACCAGAAGTCCACTGGCACGCTCTGATAATAAAATGACCTTTATCTCACAGTGGTAAAGCTCAGAGTTCCTGACATCTATTGCCACTTGCGGTATAAGTTTGAATCCCCCATGGGGCGCAAGAAAAAAAGTATGCTCACATTTAGGAGGAAAAGTGCAATCATCACCTTGAAAATTAAAATGAGTGGCTCAATTCAATCCACCACGCGTTGCAGTATTTACGAAGTAGCTCTTTTTCCAATTGTCAAATTAACTCAGATTGGTTTTGGGTAGTGTATAAAAACCTGCAACTACTACCAGGGCGACCCCTCTCACAGGTATACTTTCCCTTTTCAGAATTAGAGGTGTGTGGGCATGGGATGAATATTGGAAATAAAGTATTTGGAAAAAATATATCTTCCCCATGTGGGATTAGTACTCACAGCTAAATATTTTTAGAACTAACCCAAGATAGACCACAGCCTGTCATTTCCAATGGGAGCAAATTAATAATTGTGGGCAGAACAAGCATGAGCAAGCGAGATCCTTTTGGCGCATTCTAGCATGTATTTGCATACGGTGCATTCGGAAAGTATTCAGACCCAGTGACTTTTTCCACATTTTGTTACATTACAGCCTTATTCTAAATTAAATTAAACATGTTCCTCATCAATCTACACATGTCACGGATTCCTCCGGAACTTTCATTAATCACAACTGGCCCCTATTCCCAGTGATTAGTAATTGTATAAGTGTGTCCTTGGTTTACCATTGTCCTGTCGATTGTCCTGTCTGTTTGTTCGTGTGAGTACCTGTGCTGTGTATTTTAGCTTTCGTACTATTGTGGATTTTGCAGATGATTACATGTCTCGTCTCGCGCTTATGTTATTTATTCGAGGTACTCCTCGCTTTTGTTTGGGTTTCAACCCTGTGTTTTGTATAGTGTTTGTTTGGTCTTCGTCCCTGTGCCTTTACACGGCACGCCGTAATTTGGGTGTAATAACAAACCCTATTACGCATTCCTGCGCCTGTCTCCCGACCCTCGTTCCAACGTGACAACACACAATATCCCATCATGACAAAGCAAAATAAAGTTTTTAGAAATGTTTGAACTGTATTAAAAATAAAAAACAGAAATACCTTATTTACATAAGTATTCAGTAGGCCAGCATCCCGGAGTCACTGTTGATGTTGAGACTGGTGTTTTGCGGGTACTATTCATTTAAGCTGCCAGTTGAGGACTTGTGAGGCGTCTGTTTCTCAAACTAGACACTCTAATGTACTTGTCTTCGTGCTCAGTTGTGCACTGGGGCCTCCCACTCCTCTTTCTATTTTGGTTAGGCCACTTTGCGCTGTACTGTGAAGGGAGTAGTACACAGCGTTGTACGAGATCTTCAGTTTCTTGGCAATTTCTCGCATGGAATTGCCTTCATTTCTCAGAACAAGAATTGACTGACGAGTTTCAAAAGAAAGTTATTTGTTTCTAGCCATTTTGAGCCTGTAATCGAACCCACAAATGCTGATGCTCCAGATACTCAACTAGTCTAAAGAAGACCAGTTTTATTGCTTCTTTAAATCAGGACAACAGTTTTCAGTTGTGCTAATATAATTGCAAAAGGGTTTTCTAATGATCAATTAGCCTTTTAAAATGATAAACTTGGATTAGCTAACACAACGTGCCATTGGAACACAGGAGTGATGGTTGCTGATAATGGGCCTCTGTACGCTTATGTAGATATTCATTTTTTTTTTTTTTAATCAGCCGTTTCCAGCTACAGTAGTCATTTACAACATTAACAATGTCTACACTGTATGTCTGATCAATTTGATGTTATTTTAATGGACAAAAAAAAGAGGTTTTCTTTCAAAAACAAGGACATTTCTAATTGACCCCAAACCTTTGAACGCTAGTGAAGGTCCTGGATGGCAGGAAGCTTGGGCCCAGTGATGTACTGGGCCGTACACACTACCCTCTAGCGCCTTACGGTCAGATGCCGAGCAGTTGCCATACTAGGCGGTGATGCAACCGATCAGGATGCTCCCGATGGTGCAGCTGTAGGACTTTAAGGATCTGGGGACCCATGCCAAATCTTTCCAGTCTCCTGGGGGGAAAAGGTTCTCTCGTGACCTCTTCACGACTGTCTTGGTGTGTTTGGACCATGATAGTTCGTTGGTGATGTGGACACCAAGGAACTTGAAACTCTCAACCCGCTCCACGACAGCCCCATCGATGTTAATGGAGGCCTGTTCGGCCCACCTTTTCCTGTGGTCCATGATCTGCTCCTTTGTCTTGCTCACATTGAGGGAGAGGTTGTTGTCCTGGCACCACACAATTTGTTATGCATTAATGAAGTTTTCAATAATCACTACAGTTAATGCAATGCTGCATTTGAAATTAAAAGACTTCATAGACTAAAGCAAGTCCTTGAAAGGAAGTGAACAATGTTTTTTTTTTTTAAATTTCTTTAGGAAATTACATTATTATGAAAAGTGTAGTCATAATAAACTACTTTGTGTTACTACTGGTTCATGAAGGCTGCATAGACATATGTGACCAAAGGCAGTGAAATCACATGAGTAGACAATTCAATGTGTCATTCTCTAAGTTGACAATCCTTATCCCCCTCCAGGCTTGTGTTTTGATCAAAAGACTCTGAAAAAAGTCAGACATTTAGAGATAGCATTAGAGCTGACCAAAGTCCATTTAAAATTGATATTGCAACTGTGAAATCAATGTTAATGATAAGGTATTACCTATGTGTCACATAGAGGAACCTTTATACAAGCCCGAGTCTCTTGTGTGTCCTTCAACAGTGTGCAGTTCGCATCTGGCGTCCCTTCAAAATATGCTTTAACCTTAATAGGATACCCTATTGCCTCCCTGGCATGGAAACAAATAGCAAATAAAGAGTTAGATTCACCCAATTTACACCTGACACACCAAACAATAGCAGAGTGCACAGATTTCACACCGCACCAGATAATATTGAATGTGCCACTGAGCCCAAGCACTGCCTAAATCGTGTGTAGCCTACTTATTGAGAGGCATAAGAGTAGATACACACAAATTACTTGGTTAATCAGTGTGTAATAATAGTATACTATACAGTCTCCTTACGGGTATTCTGAGAGATTAGGTATGCACTTGCGTTCTCTGGTCCTTTTGGCTCCTTCTCCACAGGGGGGCTCACAATGACTCCACTCACTCCATTCACTCCACTTACCATCAACTAAACACAAGTGAAGCATTATGTGAGGAACATAACTTCTTACTCTACTGGTTATGAAATCTGATTTATATTATTCAACTATCACTGAAAAACAATGCAACACTTGGATTGAATTAAAGTTGAAAGAGGCATCAAAACAAACACAGCTCAATCAATGGAGGAAAGAAAACAAATTAACTCACAGTAGCAATGTTTAATGTCAAAGCAGGGCCTGTAGTCTGTGATCTTTCCTTCACACGTCAGCCCACCAAAACCTGTGTGTTCACACCATCTTTGGCGTCTTTGCTGTCCACCAATTTTACGACAGTTAATTTTTCCTCTATTAGATTTACATTCTTCCCATGTCCCCCACTGCGACCACTGACCATCCACTGTGGAACAAAGAAATAACTATTATCCCCATGGGAAGTCTTTCAGTTCTTAGGAGGGCTTGAAGGATACAATGGTTACACTACTGAATACCATACACAGTGTTACGAAACCAACTAGCTAGCCTACAGATGTTGATACACTCGCTATGTCTAGGGGTCCTAGGACTAGCTAAATGGTCTGTAACCTGATTTAATCTGTGCATTTATATGAAAAGTCAAAGTATGCGGACAGTGTTGTATGCATGTGCCCCCAGGGGACAGCAACCTTAACTCGGTCCAGGGCCAGCACTGTCTTGAACCCCAGGTTGGCCAGCCCAAGGGGATTATCATTTGTTCAGTTCATGGTGATGAAAATAATTATATACAAAAAGGAAAGAACAAAAATCCAAAACTAAAGAGGTAACGCAAAACAAACACTGGCAGGCCGTACCTGTGTGCTTATCAAGTTCTCGCACAATACTTGGACCCGGTTACCGCTGCCACCTAGAGATGTGGTGTGGAAGGGTGCTGTCTATCTTTTGCTAACACTAAACTACGCCCCATATCATAACAACAGTAATATTATTACTGTTAAAGTATATAATATTATAATTACAGTGACTAAAATATAAACATCTGACCTCAGTTGTGTGAAAGCTATAATCCTCTCAAGAGAGGCTAAGTTTGATCAAATGACTCATCCACTAAAAACAACATTTGCTCAGAGGTTAATAACTGATGAAATGGGCAGAGGGAATGGGTTATTCTCTGGCTGCAGTATTTTACCTGGGCAATGGTTTTTGCTATTGCAGATTTGTGTGTCTTTATTAGATCCAGAGCAGGGCAGACCTCCATGTTTAGGGGCTGGGTTGTCACACTGTCTGAGCATTTCCTTAACCCCCACCCCACAGGTAACGGAGCAGGAGCTGGGGGGGCCCCATGGCCCCCAGTTACCATTCACTGTTGAGGATAAAGAGGGAGGTTTGTTTTACATACACTATGAGTACATGTTAATGCTACATTCTGTGTATGAATACAAGCAATAGCTTTAGGATATCAGTCAGAACCTCAGAGGAAAATTTGATTGCTTTGCCATGTCATTTACCAGCACATGAAGGAAGCTCATCACATATCCTAGTTTCGCTCCCTAACCCAGGGCATTCATCACCAGGGGGTTCTGAGGACGGTGGTGGATTGGAGCATGATCTGCAGCGCCGCTGTGTAGGTCTGGGTAAATCCTCCCTTGCACAAGTGCCTGAGCATGGCTGCCAAGTCTCCCAGTTTGACCAACCACCATGGGCTACAGTCGAAATAGGAGGTGAGTGGTGAAAACATGTCAAACTTGTATCATGTATGGAGATGGTTATTGCATTACATGAAGGAATAGAGTGTGTCTAAATCATGATGGTCTTTACTTGGACAGACGCGATCAACCACGCAGTGTTCCTCCTCTTCACTTGGACCTTCGCAGCTGCTTCCACATCTAGGTGGTGGTTCGGTGCATGTCCTCAGTCTCTTTCTCATGCCCTTCTCACAAGTTGCTGAACAGGGCTGCCACTCACCCCACTTGCTCCATTGTCCATGTTCTGAACAATTTTCAGCAAGATCATCAAAAGAGGCACAAAATACCTTGACTTCAGATATGATTGAATTTATGTTCCCTGACTGTTAGAAAGGGTCTGTACCTGGACAACAGTCTGGCTCAATGCAGACTTTGGTCTCTAACGTTAGTTTCTGAAGCTCTTGAAGGCTACTCTTCAGAGTACATTTTCCCTGTCCCTGGCATTCTCGTCGTCTCTGCGAAACTCCCTCCTTACAGGGGACAGAGCAGCGGCCCCAAGTAGTCCATTCAGACCACGAAGCTGGGCTACAGATGACATAAAACACACCATATCACATCCTGCACTGGGACATTAGACGTCCAAATCTGAACCAATTGAGACTCACCCACAAAACTTGCATTTTCCATCTGCTCCAATGTAGCCATAGTGAGGGTTAAGACAACAGTCTTCAATTGTCACTTCTCCCAGGAGATCGCCACATTCCCCATTATCAAACCTGCTGTAACATTTCACCTCCTGTGATACTGGAAACATATAGATTGTTCTAGTCACTGCTTCAATAATTTTTTCTAGCATTTTACCATATTATTAAAAAGTAACGTGATGTGTCTAGCATAATAGTGAAGTGTTGTGTTCACAAATCAATATACTAAATATCACATTTAGTTTACTGTTGTTATGAGGTTCAAAATAAATATTTATTTTTAAACAACAATAATAAAGTCACTGACCTGATTCCCTGAAGGTGATCAGCAAAACCAATGAAGTCCACAACACCTGGACCATTTCTCTGTCGGTCTATGCCTAGTACTTCTTACTCTAGCTCTCTGTCTACTCTCACTAGCAGGCTTCTCCAGAGATACTGTATATAATGACGAGATGGTATTGTCCCCGCCCTAACAATGGGAGTCGTCCCAAAGGCGAGGAAGGCAGGTGATCTGCTCTGCTTATCAGTCTCTCTATGATTGGTCTACTTATTGCTGTATTCTCGCGGGAGTGGGCCCTCTCACTTCACCTCTTCCTCTCTGGTTTATGTTTCACTTTATTGGAATTTGGAAACAAATAGGAACGGCATGCATCCCATTCCCGTAAGGTTAATAAACTCATACCTCCCCCTGACCATCTTGACCTGTTTGCAGCATTGTTACGCAATTGTTGCACAAAATGCCAAATGCACTACCTAGCTATGTTTAAGGATCCACCCAAATCTAACTGCCTGTAGCTCAGAAAATGCATATTCTTGATACCATTTGAAAGGAAACCCTTTGAAGTTTGTGGAAATGTGAAATGAATGTAGGAGAATATAACACATTAGATCTGGTAAAAGATAATACAAAGAAAAAAGCATGCGCTTTTTTGTACAATCATCTTTGAAATGCAAGAGAAAGGCCATAATGTATTATTCCAGCCCAGGCGCAATTTAGATTTTGGCCACTAGATGACAGCAGTGCATCTGCAAAGTTTTAGACTGATCCAATGAACCATTGCATTTCTGTTCAAAATGTATCAAGACTGCCCAAATGTGCCTAATTGGTTTATTAATAACTTTTCAAGTTTAAAACTGTGCACTCTCAAACAATAGCATGGTATTCTTTCACTGTCATAGCTACTGTAAATTGGCCAGTGCAGTTAGATTAACAATAATTTAAGCTTTCTGCCCATATCAGATATGTCTATGTCCTGGGAAATGTTCTTGTTACTTACCTCATATTAATCGCATTAGCTCAACCGTCCCGCGGGGGACCCGATCCTGTAGAGGTTTTAACCATAGAAGACTTACAGACTTTAAGCAATATAAAAGATGAAAGTGAAATAAAAAATATGTAATCAAATAGTATAAAAGCGACAGGCAGTGTATTAGAGATACAGTTTAAGATTTTGGATGCCTGATTACCATACATTTTGAAGACAGTCATTCTAATCACTGTATGAATGAAGCAATTTGGAAATATATGAAGCAATTTTGGCAATTTGCCCAATAAAAGTGCATAACTTTTGACTTAAAAAAAAAAACAAATTCTTGTCATTTAGCAGACGCTCTTATCCAGAGCGATTTACAGATCATCTAAAAGGTAGCTAGTTGAGAATAAAAAAAAAATATGACTATGATTTGTGGTTAACAACAATTTATTCAATATTTGCTCAACAAACATTGCACCTCATAAGAAAAATATTTTCGCAACTAACTGCCTTATCTCATTATTTCCAGTAGGCTGTGCTCGTGGTAGGTGACATCCACTGACAGCAGACACACCCCGCCCAGTAGGCGGCGATCAATAACCTCTCTTGAAATTATCTGCCCACAAGCTGATGAAAAGGCCAAACAATTCCGGTGCCGGGTCAACACGACAGTGTTGCCCTGTCAAAATGCTCGCCCGGTTGTCACGGTTTGGGCCTGCCTTGACCCGTTTTCGCACAAATCCGGCGTTTGGGGCTCGGTTCGTATCGCAATCTCCACCCTCGGGTGCTGCTGGTTCGGCCACTGTGTCGGATTTGCAGCCTTCACGTGCCAAGGAAAGTCATGGACACGCAGAGGTCAGCGCGTTCGAGAAGGTGAGTTGGTTCTGAATCGAAACGGAAATACCCTACTCTAGCTAGCCAGCTCATATCTGGTATTATTGACAATATTTCACATTCAATGTAGTTTGACATAACGATACACATTCCTTCAGTCAAACAGTGTCTAAATACTTTACTAACTGCACTCACGTGTAGCAAATACTAGCCAGCTAACAATCCAGTGTAGCATGAAAGCATAATAACAATCTCAAATCTCTACAGAATCGAGATTATCATGGGTTCTCTCAGGATCCTGTCGTTGACGAGTGGAACATGAGGATGGCCTTCTTCTTTGGCATCTCTATGGCTATTGTGGTTGGGGGTACCTTCATCCACTATTTACCAGACCATGGGTATGTTTAAGCACACTGCACATCCCTCTTTGTTACATTGTGGCTTGATCTTCATCACTTGCTGGAGCAGGTGCACAATGAGTAAGTGACAACTGAAAAGCCGAGCTACAGTAAAAATATAACACTGCTAGGAGGACTCCACAAAAAACGAGCTAGATGAATGCAACCAAACTACACTGATGAATGTTTTGAAACAGATATTTTTAGTTAAAGGGACATTACAAAATTTCTCTACTTCATATTCATCATCAAAACCACCACCACATAAACATGTGAAAATTGCATGTTTCTATGTTTTGTAGTAAAAAAAAGATGGGGGAAGATAAGTCTAGGGACTTTAAGTGACAGCTTCATATTCATCATCTCCAGCACAACCTCAACATATGTGAAAACTGCACATTTCTATGTTTTGTAGTAACATCATCAACCAATTAGTATGCAATGCACACTGATGTTACTACAAAACATAGAAATGTGCAGTTTTCACATATAAGTGTATGTAAACTTCCGACTTCAACTATATGTGAAAACTGCACATTTCTATGTTTTGTAGTAACATCAGTGTGCATTGCATACTAATTGGTTGATGATGTTACTACAAAACATAGAAATGTGCAGTTTTCACATATAGTTGAAGTCGGAAGTTTACATACACTTATGTTGGAGTCATTAAAACTCATTTTTTCAACCACTCCAAATTTCTTAAACTATAGTTTTGGCAAGTTGGTTAGGACATCTACTTTGTGCTTAACAAAAGGAATTTTTCCAACAATTGTTTACAGACAGATTATTTCACTGTATCACAATTCCAGTGGGTCAGAAGTTTACATACACTAAATTGACTGTGCCTTTAAACAGCTTGGAAAATTCCAGAAAGTGATGTCATGGCTTTAGAAGCTTCTGATAGGTTAATTGACATCTGAGTCAATTGGAGGTTTACCTGTGGATGTATTTCAAGGCCTACCTTCAAACTCGGTGCCTCTTTGCTTGACATCATGGGAAAAATCTAAATAAATCAGCCAAGACCTCAGAATAAAAATGGTAGACCTCCACAAGTCTGGTTCATCCTTGGGAGCAATTTCCAAACGCCTGAAGGTACCACGTTCATCTGTACAAACAATAGTACGCAAGTATAAACACCATGGGACCGCGCAGCTGTCATACCGCTCAGGAAGGAGACACGTTCTGTTTCCTGGAGATGAACGTACTTTGGTGCGAGAAGTGCAAATCAATCCCAGAACAACAGCGAAGGACCTTGTGAAGAGGCTGGAGGAAATGGGTACAAAAGTATCTATATCCACAGTAAAACGAGTCCAATATCGACATAACCTGAAAGGCCGCTCAGCAAGGAAGAAGCCACTGCTCCAAAACCACCATTAAAAAGGCCAGACTACGGTTTGCAGATGGGGACAAAGATCGTACTTTTTGGAGAAATGTCCTCTCGTATGATGAAACAAAAATATAACTGTTTGGCCATAATGACCATTATGTTTGGAGGAAAAAGGGGGAGGCTTGCAAGCCTAAGAACACCATCCCAACCGTGAAGCACGGGGGTAGCAGCATCATGTTGTGGGGGTGCTTTGCTGCAGGAGGGACTGGTGCACTTCACAACATAGATGGCATTATGTAGATATATTGAAGCAACATCTCAAGACATCAGTCAGGAAGTTAAAGCTTGGTCGCAAATGGGTCTTCCAAACGGACAATGACCCCAAGCACACTTCCAAAGTTGTGGCAAAATGGCTTAAGGACAACAAAGTCAAATTATTGGAGTGGCCATCACAAAGCCCTGACCTCAATCCTATATAAAATGTGTGGGCAGAACTGAAAAAGCGTGTGCGAGCAAGGAGGCCTCCAAACCTGACTCAGTTACACCAGTTCTGTCAGGAGGAATGGGCCAAAATTCACCCAACTTATTGTGGGAAGCTTGTGGAAGGCTAGCTGAAACGTTTGACCCAAGTTAAACAATTTAAAGGCAATGCTACCAAAAACTCATTGAGTGTATGTAAACTTCTGACCCACTGGGAATGTGATGAAAGAATTAAAGCTGAAATCGTTCTCTACTATTATTCTGACATTTCACATTCTTAAAATAAAGTGGTGATCCTAACTGACCTAATACGGGGAATTTTTATTCTGATTAAAATGTCAGGAATTGTGAAAAACTGGGATTAAATGTATTTGGCTGAGGTGTATGTAAACTTCCGATTTCAACTGTATGTTGATGTTGGGGTGGTGCTGGAGATGAATATGAAGCTGACACTTAAAAAAAGGCCCTTTCCCGATGTGAGGAGACTTACCATACGACAGTGGGCGATGTGACCAGAGTGTACCGAGGCCCAGCTTTATGCAAATCATCAGATGTTGCTGCGTGATACCCAGTTGGGAGGAGTGTGTGGGGGGGGATTCTTACAAGATAGCTTTGACACATGCTGTTTGGGAGAAATGGACCGATCTAGGCAATGCCTGAACAAAAATTAAAGCGCCATGTACAACAATTTCATAGGTTTTACTGAGTTAGTTCATCTAAGGAAATCAGTTAATTGAAATGAATTAGGCCCTAGTCTATGCACTTCATATAACTGGGAATACAGATATGCATCTGTTGGTCACAGATGCGTACCTTTAAAAAAAAGAGAAAAAAAAGAAAAAAGGAACCAGTTGGCATCTGGTGTAACCACCATTTTCCTCATGCAGCGTGACATCTCCTTCGCATAGAGTTGATCAGGTTGTTGATTGTGGAATGTTGTCCCACTCCTCTTCAATGTCTGTGAAGTTGCTAGATATTGGTGGGAACTGGAACACACTGTCGTACACATCGATCCAGAGCTTCCCGAACATGCTCAATGGGTGACATGTCTGGTGAGTATGCGGGCCATAGAAGAACTGGAACATTTTGTGCAGATCTTAGAGACATGGGTCCGTGCATTATCATGCTGAAACATGAGGTGATTGCGGCGGATGAATAGCACGGCAATGGGCCAGGATCATGTCACGGTATCTCTGGATTCAAATTGTCATCGATTAAATGCAATTGTGTTCGTTGTCTGTAGCATATGCCTAACCGTACCATAACCCCACTGCCACCATGGGGCACTCTTTACAACGTTGACATCAGCAAACCACTCACCCACACAATGCCATATATGCGGTCTGCCATCTACCCGGTACAGTTGAAACTGGGATTCATCCATGAAGAGCACAGTTCTCCACTGTGCCAGCGGCCATTGAAGGTGAGCATTTGCCCACTGAAGTCTGTTATGACTCTGAACTGCCGTCAGGTCAAGACCCTGGTGAGGACTACGAGCACACAGATGGGCTTCCCTGAGACGGTTTCTAACAGTTTGTGCAGAAATTTGGTTGTGCAAACACAGTTTCATCAGCTGTCCAGGTGGCTGGTCTGACGATCTCGCAGGTGAAGAAGCCAAATGTGGAGGTCCTGGGCTGGCGTGGTTACGTGTTCTGCGTTTGTGAGGCCGGTTGGACATACTGCCAAATTCTTTAAAACAATGGAGATGGCTTATGGTAAAGAATGAATATTGAATTATCTGGCAATAGCTCTGGTGGACGTTACTGCAGTCAGCATGCAAATTGCACGCTCCCTCAGAACTTGAGACATCTGTGGTATTGTGTTGTGACAACTGCACATTTGTGTCCTTTTATTGTCCCCAGCACAAGGTGCACCTGTGTAATGATCATGCTGTTTATTCAGCTTCTTGATACGCCAACCTGTCAGGTGGATGTATTATCTTGCCAAAGGAGAAATGCTCACTAAAAGGGAAGTAAACAAATGTGCACAATTTGATTGAAATATGCACAAAAAGCTTATGTATAACTTTTGGGTTCTTTTATTTCAGCTCATGAAACGTGGGACCAACACTTCACATGTTGCATTTTATATTTTTTTCAGTGTAGTATCCAGTTGATGTGGGGTAACGGAGCATACTTATCATAGCACAAATTCACATTTTGTTTTGGAAAGGTATTTTTGGATAATAGGGTTTCAGATTGACATTAGTCATTTAGCAGACGCTCGTACAGTAGTGAGTGCATACATTTTTCGTACTGCTCCCCCGTGGGAATCAACCCCAAAACTCTGGCGTCGCAAGCACCATGTGCTACCAATGGCGCTACATAGGACAATAAGCTGTATTACAATGGACTGATGGAACTTTGGATAGTAGACCAGTCAATTCCACAAGTCAATGCTGTGTTCCTGGACTCCAAAAATGACAACGGTGCATATAGATACGATGTCTTAGTGCTAAAACAATCTACTGAGTTTTTAAAACAATGGCTCGCGACATGGTTCAATGCACTGATAAATCAGCACCGTCTACTTTTTAATTTTTTCTAATTGATGGCATCTTGGTGCTAAAATGGGGATCATGTATACTGTGCTAATGGGATTCATTTTTTTTGTATAATGGAGAGCAATGTGCACTACGGTGAACTTAGCCAACAATGCATTTGTGGTACATGCATGGGGCCAAAATGTTAATGCACCTCCATTGTTGTTACTGTTCGGTTGTCTCCATCTCTGCACCTCTAAACAAGTATCCAAGACAAACACCTATGTGCTATATTGAATTGATCATCACAAACACTATTTGATTAGTCTTTTTGACCTATCTTTTTCTCACCAGTATGAGGCAGTGGGCCAGGAGGGAAGCAGAAAGGTTGATCACACAGAGGGAGGCTGCAGGTCTTCCTCTTATGGAGGAGAACTACTATGACCCAAGCAAGATTGTGCTACCAGGAGCCGGAGAGGAGTAGGATGTACTATAAGGAGCTGTTCACTGATAATGTTTATTTCTGACTGTTTCTTGTCAGTAAAATGTAATAAATGTCTACTACACCATTGATCATTATTTTGTAGTCAGTAGTCAAACTGAATAGCCCTTGGTAGCAACTGACTATTGATGACAATGAAGTAGTACGATAGTCAAACTACTGCAGTCATTGCTCTGCGAGCCCCTTGTACCTGCCCCGGGCCACATCTCCAATGGATGATACCACAGCAGTGAAAGTGTGATGTCATCATGCACCACCTGCAAAGAATATTACAGTAGGAGACACCATCTCCAGGAAGTCTGGAATACATTGACAACACAGTGACGGCATGGATGTGCACAGTAGTCATCAGCAATGTGCTGGTTATTGACAAACTTGAATTTGGTCTAATGACCATTCTGAAAGAATAAGATATGGCTTTAAGTACCTACTGGTAACTAAGCAAGATAATGCACGTAACTGTCTGATGAATCAAAGCCTCACTGACAGCTGTTGTGACTTCTGCTCCATCAGTATGTCCACGCTGGAGCATTCTGTATTAAACCTGATTGTCAGTCTTCAAGGATGCTCAAATTTGTCCACAGCACCTTATCACAATACATTCAGGGATAGGCTTCAGTTAAGCTCTATTATGAAACTACCTAAAACATCAAAGTTCTGCCCCTGATTCTCAAATAGGGGACCGGGACCAAATCTAGTCCACAACATATTTTCATGTTGCTGGTTTAACATTTAGTAGATTAAGAGATTGTGTTACAATACGATTTAAATATGTGCACGCATGACTAAGTCGCTTAGCATAAAAGCGTCATAAAATACATTTGAAAGATGTTCGTCATATGACGCAGCGCAATAGTTCTCTACCCCTGTTAGGGAGATTGGGGTCAAGGCATCCCATTGGTCGAGTTCCTGCCCAACTAGATGTTCAGGTGTTGCATAGTATCAACCAATGTTTGTGTTCCATGTCATCGACTGTGCAGTCGTGCATCAGATAGCTATGGTCATGTTTCCCTGTTCAGACATTGCTGATACATGCCAGATCTTACAATGCCTGGTTAGGTGTTTTACGTATCAACTAACGACATATGTTATAGCAATCTGGTACACGACGGCATAGTCGATGACGTGCCACGCAACCATTGGTTGATGCATGCAACGTCTGAGCAGGGGAACACGGCCATGATGTGGTTAGCTGATTTGTTCAATACCTATCCAGGCGTTGTAAGATCTGGCATGCGTGTACAATGTTGAAGGCTTTTCAATTAGTATGAGAAACATCTCCCTATTTCAACCATAATATTGCCATTGACCTTCATGATGCTGTCTCTACAGAGCATAAGCAAGCAATAACGTTCATACTACAATCACTTAACGTTACAACGCCTATTATTGATTTACTGCCGTATACAATTTAGCTTTGACCCCAAAATATCCTTACCTATTGTTGAAACCATATGGTTGGGGGAAAAATATCCACTTTTCCATGCACCGGTATACGTTTATTGAGTTGTTGGCTTAAATATCTGCCACTCATTAATTTGAGGTTTCCTATTGGCTGGAGATCACGGGCATAGGCGGATGTTATCGGCGGGGCACACTGTTGGGGCCGGATTGAAGGGTCGGACAGGAAAAGAGAAGGAAGGCGAGGACATCTGTAACGAAAACGGTATTAAAACGAGGAAATGTAAACTATTTATAACTTTGGTTGCTCACCTTGAAAATATATAAGTTATTTAGTAAATATTTGAATGAGGCGTTAAACTTGCTTTCTGTAGGCAAGATGACATGGGGCTATACTACGAGAGACTAACATTAGCCAACATTAGATGGCTAAACTAGCTAGCATTAATGACGGAAACGAACGAACAATTGAAGCGAAAAGACTCCTTGTTTCAGACACCATCAGCCAGAGCTGGACAGGAAAAGCTAGCAGGTCATCATAGCCAGGTATACAGTGCCATCATCACCGTTGTGAAGTTAGCAACACACTGGTCTGGAAGCTAGCAACTCTTCGCACTTGCCAGTGCCTGGGCAAGATCTCTAGCTTTCTAGCTAACTTGCTAGCCACCACTGACAAGTGACTTAATTTTCAAAACCGTCGTCCACCGACCCAGTACATGTTACACTTGGGTGTTTTAAATGGGAAAATCGTTGTAACTAGCTATTTGTTTGTCCAACAAGCTAACAGTGACTGAGTTGACGTGAAGGGGGGAATTAGCTAGTTAGTAGTTTGGGTGCGGCGTTTTGTTGTTGAGGCCATGCATCCAGGTGGTGGCAAGCAGTGTCTTCTGCAGGTAGACTTCTCTTGGCTAGTTGTGATAGTGTCACTAGGTATTATGGGTAATTTCATGTGAACATGGAACAAAAAAAGTCCATACATGTATTTTACTGAAATTCAGTAGTTAGGTCTAGAAAGATGGTTGACATGGCCAGTATTGGCGTTTTTATCTGAATTTGAGTATTGGTTATTTGCGAAATAATGAACTAAGCTTTGGTTATCATAAACGTTTGGGTTTACAGGCCTCCAACAGTAATTGACTGAAAAGCACTGTGCAATGTTGCCGAACGAATCAGACTGTGATACCCTTGGTTACACAGTCTGGGATTAATGCCATACATTTGTTTGTAAAATGTCTACATGCCAGAATGTTGAATACAATTTGATTTGAATTTACTCTACCGGTTGTCTATGTGGTTTGTCCTCTTGCGGATAGGAATTTGAGAAAAAATATCTACAGGGAGGTATAATTAAACCGACAACCATGTAAACACCTGCAAGACTTAGGGTAGTATGCATGCATTGCGGGCATGTCCTTCCGTCTTGTGCCCATGCTTCAGGTGAAGAGCAAACAATCCAGATCCACGTTTTGAGGTCGGTTTAATAATACTTTTCTGTGAATAGTTTGTCCATTTTAAAGGGAGAAGGACAAAATCAGCGCACAACGGGTAGAGTAAATTCAAATTAAGATTATTCAACATTCTGACTTGTAAAGGGACTGTTTGGTATTGAGTGGAAGCATCTACACTCTGATTCGTAGAGGCAATTTAGCCTCTTCGCTCCAGTAGACTTGTACACATTGGGCTCCCATCGCTGAAGGCTACATCCCTTATCCCCGAAAACATATTCACCAGCCCTTTACCTATTTCCAAGAAATTTCCCTTCACCGAAGGCAAATCTATAGCCCAATTCAGAATGCCTTACAATGGTTATACAACGTTTATATCCAAGTTTTCCAGAGTTTACCAAATTCATTCCATATTTCCCTAAAGGTGCAATGTGATCACGCTGGGATCTTGCATAGTAACTATTACGGACTGAAGGGACTAGGGAGTGAGCTTTATAGGAAATGTGGTTTTAAACGTATTTTACCGAAGTAGTAAACACATTGTATAACCCATACCGACTGGTAAGGTATTCCGGTTTAAAGATTTTACTTCAGTGACAATTTTTATTTTAGGAAATAGGTCAACCCAGAGGACTGGTAAATATGTTTTGGGGGATATGGGATGTAGCCTTCAGTGACGGTAGCCCACTGTGTACAGGTCTCCTGGAGCAAAGGGGCTATGTGCAATGGAAATTCTCCATTGGATGTTCTTCTTAGTCCAGGAGGATTAAGCTAAATCTGTGTGGGGGAAACTGGCACTATGGAAATGTTTCATTATGTAGCCTAACACCGTCTGTAGTCACTGGAGCTGAAGTTGGTGGCTGGCTTTCATGTGTCCTTCGGGGCCAAAATGGGACTGCTCGTCGAACATCTCATTCTAAAATCATGGGTGTTCATATGGAGTTGGTCCCCCCATTTGCTGCTATAACAGCCTTCACTCTTCTAGGAAGGCTTTCCACTGGATTTGGAACATTGCTGCGGGGAATTGCTTTCATTCAGCCACAAGAGCATTAGTGAGGTTGGGCACTGATGTTCAGCGATTAGGCCTGGCTCGCATTCGGCGTTCCAATTCATCCCAGAGGTGTTCGATGGGGTTGAGGTTGGGCCTCTGTGCAGGCCAGTGAAGTTCTTCCACACCGATCTCGACAACCCATTTCTGTATGGACCTCGCTTTGTGCACGGGGCATTGTCATGCTGAAACAGGATAGAGCCTTCCCCAAACTGTTGCCACAAAGTTGGAAGCACAGAATCGTCTAGAATGTCATTGTATGCTGAAAGCATTACGATTTCCCTTCACTGGAACTAAGGGACTTAGCCCGAACTATGAAAAACTCCAAAGTTGCCATTATGCATTGGGGCAGGTAGCGTTTTCCTGGCATCTGCCAAACCCAGATCCGTCCATTGGACTGCCTGATGGTGCAGGGTGATTCATCACTCCAGAGAACGTGTTTCCACTGCTTCAGAATCCAATGGCGGAGAGCTTTACACCACTTCAGCCGACGCTTGGCATTGCTGATGGTGATCTTAGCCTTGTGTGCGACTGCTCGGCAATGGAAACCCATTTTATGAAGCGCCCAACGAACAGTTCTTGTGCTGACGTTGCTTCCAGAGGCAGTTTGGAGCTTGGTAGTGAGTGTTGCAGACTATTTTTCTGCACTTCAGCCCTCGGTGGTCCCATTCTGTGAGATTGTCTGGTCGACCACTTTGTGGCTGATCCGTTGTTGCTCCTAGACGTTTCCACTTCACAATAACAGTACTTTAGCAGGGCAGAAATTTGACCAACTGACTTGTTGGAAAGGTGGTATCTTATGACGGTGCCATGTTGAGCTCTTCGGTACAGGCCATTCTACTGACAATGTTGTCTTTGGAGATTGCATGGCTGTGTGCTCGATTTTTATATACCTGTCAGCAACGGCTAAAATAGCCGAATCCACTAATTTGAAGGGGTGTCCACATATTTTTGGCCCTGTAGTGTATGTTGAAAACTTGATGCTGACATGCAAAACATTTTGGGACTATATCAACAATGGACTGATGAAACCAATACCAAAAGATCGTTTTTGGGTAGAGTTTTCCTTTAACACTTTTTGAAAAGTGAAAAAATAAATAATATATACATGCATACATACAGTCAGTCAGTACCGGTAAAAAGTTTGGAAACACCTACTCATTCAATGTTTTTTCTTTATTTTTACTATTTTCTACATTGTAGAATAATAGTGAAGACATCAAAACTATGAAATAACACATGGAATCATGTAGTAACCAAAAACGTGTTAAACAAATCAAAATATGTTATATTTGAGATTCTTCAAAGTAGCCACCCCTTTGCCTTCATGACAGCTTTGTGCACTCTTGGCATTCTCTCAACCAGCTTCATGAGGAATGCTTTTCCAACAGTCTTGAAGGAGTTCCCACATATGCTGAGGACTTGTTGGCTGATTTTCCTTCACTCTGCGGTGCAACTCATCCCACACCATCTCAATTGAGTTGAGGTCGGGTGATTGTGGAGGCCAGGTCATCTGATGCAGCACGATCACTCTCCTTGGTCAAATAGTTCTTACACAGCCTGGAGGTGTGTTTTGGGTCATTGTCCTGTTGGAAAAACAAATGACAATCACACTAAGCGCAAACCTGATGTGATGGTGTATCGCTGCAGAATGCTGTGGTAGCTATGCTGGTTAAGTGTGCCTTGAATTCTAAATAAATCATAGTGTCACCAGCAAAGCATCATCACAACTCCTCCTCCATGCTTCACGGTGGGAACCACACATGCAGAGATCATCCATTCACCTACTATGCGTCTCAAAGACAACAGTTGGAACCAAAAATCTCAAATTTGGACTCATCGGACCAAAGGACAGATTTACACCGGTCTAATGTCCATTGCTCGTGTTTCTTGACCCAAGCAAGTATCTTTTTCTTATTGTTGTCCTTTAGTAGTGGTTTCTTTGCAGCAATTCGGATGACTCAACACTATACATGTCAGCTACTACAGCGACTGAAATGACTGCAACATTAACAAAGAGCTGCATTAGTTTCAGAGTGGGTGGCAAGGAATAAGTTAGTCCTAAATATTTCTAAAACTAAAAGCATTGTATTTGGGACAAATCATTCACTAAACCCTAAACCTCAACTAAATCTTATAATAATATATGTGGAAATTGAGCAAGTTGAGGTGACTAAACTGCTTGGAGTTACCCTGGATTGTAAATTGTCATGGTAAAAACATATTGATACAACAGTAGCTGATGGGGAGAAGTATGTCCATGATAAGGTGCTGCTCTACGTTCTTGACAGCACTATCAACAAGGCAGGTCCTACAGGCCCTAGTTTTGTCTACTGTTCAGTCGTGTGGTCAGGTGCCACAAATTTTTTTTGCAATTGTTTCAGAACAGGGCAGCACAGCTGGCCCTTGGGTGTACACAGAGAGCTAATATTAATAATATGCATGTCAATCTCTCCTGGCTCAAAGTGGAGGAGAGATTGACTTCATCACTGCTTGTATTTATGAGAGGTATTGACATGTTGAATGCACCGAGCTGTCTGTCTAAACTACTGGCACACAGCTCGGACACCCATATATACCCCACAAGACATGCCACGAGGCCTCTTCACAGTCCCCAAGTCAAGAACAGACTATGAAAGGCGCACAGTACTAAATAGAGCCGTGACTACAAGGAACTCTATTCCATATCAAGTAGCTCATGCAAGCAGTAATATTAGATTTTTAAAAACACCTTATGGAACAGCGGGGACCTTGAAGCAACACAAACATATACACACACACACACGATAGCATACGCACTATACATACACGTACACATGAATTTTGTACTGTATATATGTGGTGGAGTAGGGGTCTGAGGGCACATGGTCTGTGAATGTATTACAATGTTTTTAAAATGTTTCTGTACCAAATATTAAGTTCTGCTTTTCTGATGTATCAAATAGTTATGTCATGCAATAAAATGCAAATTAATTACTTAAAAATCATACAATGTGATTATCTGGATTTTTGTTTTAGATTCCGTCTCTCACAGTTGAAGTGTACCTATGATAAAAATTACAGACCTCTACATGCTTTGTAAGTAGGAAAACCTGCAAAATCGGCAGTGTATCAAATACTTGTTCTCCCCACTGTATATATATATACACTGCTCAAAAAAATAAAGGGAACACTAAAATAACACATCCTAGATCTGAATGAATGAAATATTCATATTAAATACTTTTTTCTTTACATAGTTGAATGTGCTGACAACAAAATCACACAAAAATTATCAATGGAAATCAAATTTATCAACCCATGGAGGTCTGGATTTGGAGTCACACTCAAAATTAAAGTGGAAAACCACACTACAGGCTGATCCAACTTTGATGTAATGTCCTTAAAACAAGTCAAAATGAGGCTCAGTAGTGTGTGTGGCCTCCACGTGCCTGTAAGACCTCCCTACAACGCCTGGGCATGCTCCTGATGAGGTGGCGGATGGTCTCCTGAGGGATCTCCTCCCAGACCTGGACTAAAGCATCCGCCAACTCCTGGACAGTCTGTGGTGCAACGTGGCATTGGTGGATGGAGCGAGACATGATGTCCCAGATGTGCTCAATTGGATTCAGGTCTGGGGAACGGGCGGGCCAGTCCATAGCATCAATGCCTTCCTCTTGCAGGAACTGCTGACACACTCCAGCCACATGAGGTCTAGCATTGTCTTGCATTAGGAGGAACCCAGGGCCAACCGCACCAGCATATGGTCTCACAAGGGGTCTGAGGATCTCATCTCGGTACCGGCAGTCAGGCTACCTCTGTACCGGCAGTCAGGCTACCTCTGGCGAGCACATGGAGGGCTGTGCGGCCCCCCAAAGAAATGCCACCCCGCACCATGACTGACCCACCGCCCAAACCGGTAATGCTGGAGGATGTTGCAGGCAGCAGAACGTTCTCCACGGCGTCTCCAGACTCTGTCACGTCTGTCACGTGCTCAGTGTGAACCTGCTTTCATCTGTGAAGAGCACAGGGCGCCAGTGGCGAATTTGCCAATCTTGGTGTTCTCTGGCAAATGCCAAATGTCCTGCACGGTGTTGGGCTGTAAGCACAACCCCCACCTGTGGACGTCGGGCCCTCATACCACCCTCATGGAGTCTGTTTCTGACCATTTGAGCAGACACATGCACATTTGTGGCCTGCTGGAGGTCATTTTGCAGGGCTCTGGCAGTGCTCCTCCTTGCACAAAGGCGGAGGAAGCGGTCCTGCTGCTGGGTTGTTGCCCTCCTACGGCCTCCTCCACGTCTCCTGATGTACTGGCCTGTCTCCTGGTAGCGCCGCCATGCTCTGGACACTACGCTGACAGACACAGCAAACCTTCTTGCCACAGCTCGCATTGATGTGCCATCCTGGATGACCTGCACTACCTGAGCCACTTGTGTGGGTTGTAGACTCCGTCTCATGCTACCACTAGAGTGAAAGCACCGCCAGCATTCAAAAGTGACCAAAACATCAGCCAGGAAGCATAGGAAACTGAGAAGTGGTCTGTGGTCACCACCTGCAGAACCACTCCTTTATTGGGGATGTCTTGCTAATTGCCTATAATTTCCACCTGTTGTCTATTCCATTTGCACAACAGCATGTGAAATTTATTGTCAATCAGTGTTGCTTCCTAAGTGGACAGTTTGATTTCACAGAAGTGTGATTGACTTGGAGTTACATTGTGTTGTTTAAGTGTTCCCTTTATTTTTTTGAGCAGTATATATATATCTACGAAACATGCAACAACTTCAAAGATTTTACTGAGTTACAGTTCATAGAACGAAATCAGTCAATTGAAATGAATTCACGTGGCCCTGGTCTATGGATTTCACATGACTGGGCAGTGGTGCAGCCATGGGTGGGCCTGGGAGGGCATAGGAAGTCCTGGGCTGCATGGTTACACGTGGTCTGCGGTTGTGAGGCCGGTTGGACGTACTGCCAAATTCTTTGAAATTACGTTGGAGGTGGCTTATGGTAGAGAAATTAACATAAAATTATCTGGCAACAGCTCTGTCCTGCAGTCAGCATGCCAATTGCACGCTCCCTCAAAACTTGTGGCATTGTGTTGTGACAAAACTGCACATTTTAGAGTGACCTTTTATTGTTCCCAGCACAAGGTGCACCTGTGTAATGATCATGCTGTTTAATCAGCTTCTTGATGTGCTCACTAACAGGATTGGCAGGTAGCCTAGATGTTAGAAAGTTGGGCCAGTAACCGAAAGGTTGCTGGATTGAATCTCCGAGCTGACAAGGTTAAAATCTGTCGTTCTGCCCCTAAACAAGGCAGTTAACCCACTGTTCCCCGGTAGGCCGTCATTGTAAATAAGAATTTGTTCTTAACTGACTTACCTGTTTTTATTTATTTATGTAACCTTTATTTAAACTAGGCATGTAAACCAATTTGTGCACCGCATTTGAGAGAAATAAGCTCGTTGTGCTTCTGGAAAATGTCTGGGATATTGTATTACTTTGTATTTTTGTTCAGTAATATATTACTATATTAATGTCAGATTTTTTTCCCCCTACACATTTTGATTTGCTTTGTTGTGTTGCTATATTATCACTGTGATACACAATAGTTTTTCAATAACATTTTTGCCACTTTTTTTGCTGGATTTATACTTTAACAGACATTGTCTTGCAGATGGCTGCGATCCGTAAGAAGCTGGTGATCGTGGGAGATGGTGCTTGTGGGAAGACCTGTCTGTTGATAGTCTTCAGTAAAGACCAGTTCCCTGAGGTCTACGTACCTACAGTGTTTGAGAACTATGTGGCAGATATTGAGGTGGACAGTAAGCAGGTGAGATTGTATGTTTAGTAACACAGTTTACCATCAAGACATACTTTGAAGCACCCTTTTAATGTGGATGTCTTGTGGTTTACACATTTTGATAGGTAATAATTTATTCAGAGACAATTGCAGTGTTTGGCCAAACAGCAGTGTAACTGTGAATATCTGCTCTCCCTGTGAGTTCTAGGTGGAACTGGCCCTCTGGGACACAGCCGGACAGGAGGACTACGACAGACTAAGGCCTCTCTCCTACCCTGACACTGACGTCATTCTCATGTGCTTTTCCATAGATAGTCCTGACAGCTTGGGTAAGACCTTGGTGACTGTAATATTCATATTTGTCATACATGGTAAATGCAACAAATTATCGTATCACTTGCAGCAGTTTCCTAAAACGATCCTGTGTCTGAAACAGAGAATATCCCAGAGAAGTGGACCCCTGAAGTAAAGCACTTCTGTCCAAATGTGCCCATCATTCTTGTGGGTAATAAGAAGGACTTGCGGAATGACGAGCACACACGTCGGGAGTTAGCAAAAATGAAGCAGGTACAGGATGCATTATGAATTCTTATTATGGAATTTCGTCAAGTAGACTCATTGCCCCGATCCATTGAGGATATTTTTTTTAAATTTAACATTGAAATTGAACAAACCATGCACATTTGTTTGTGGTTGTGTTGCCTTATAAGCTACCTTCACTTAGTGTACTGTTGTCTAATTATACACCGGTTCAGAGGTTTTTGTTTTGTTTATCCAACATGCTAGTGACGTTTTTGTTTGGCTTGTTGTAATGATTGGTGGTTTAGTATGTCACAAAGGATGCCAACCATAGAATGCCTCTGAACACGTTTCCAACTCTGACACATGAACAGGAACCAGTGAAGCCAGAGGAGGGCCGGGACATGGCTAACCGCATCAACGCGTTTGGCTACTTGGAGTGCTCAGCCAAGACGAAAGACGGTGTGAGGGAGGTGTTTGAGATGGCCACCAGAGCGGCGCTGCAGGCCAAGAAACGTGGCAAGAAGAATGCCTGTCTCCTGCTATAGAGAGCTGGGGAAAGAAGGGAGGGGAGGGGGAAATAAATCAGGCCAAGGAAAATGCTGCACCCCTCTGTCTCCATCTGTGGAAGGGTGGGGGAGGTTCGAGGTGGGCAAGGGAGAAAAAGATAATTAACAAGGCCTAAGGAAATGGAGAAGGTCAAATGTAATGAAAAGGGGAGTTTACATTTTTAAGGCCAAGGTGGTCGTCAACGGCTTTCAGTATAAGATTATCGTATGGTTAAGATTTTTTATTGGGTCTTGGATGACTAGAAGGGTAAAGCAAAAAACACTATCTCTGGTAAACTTATGTCTGAGTGTGGTAGTGATATCTGAGGGACGGGATAAGATTGGTGTTCTTGATCGGTCAGAAACCCCAGGGCTATTGGCCTGGTTCATAGAGTGGAGCATCATCAGAGAAAAGGGGGGATTGATTACATCAGAATTAATGTATGTTCTCCTGACTCTCGGTGACCTCCTTGGCTTGCAGTGTGTCTGTGCTTGTCTTTCATTTCTGTCCAGCCATACCATAGGTGTTTATTTTCTTTGTTCTCCCTATGGATAGACTAACCCTATCCTTGTGTGGACCAGCACCTCCTTCTATGATATTATTGGTCCAATCACATTGTTCACTTGATACAAGCAATTTAGATTTATTTAAATAGCTAAATGTTTTTATTTGCCTTTGACTATAGAATTCATATTAAAATGCATACAATAATGATACCAACTGATTTTTGTTAGTTTTATAAGCCTGTTCATAAATTGTAATGAAAAATAATTTTAGAATTTGGTTTTGTCATAAGTTGGGCTCAAGTCAGATAAAGATGTACATTTGATGTGGACTATCAGACACGGGTTTGAAATGGGAGTATGACTTTTGTATTAAGTGATACTAAGTTTAGCAAATTTGGGGTTTTGCAAATTTGGTATTTTCTGCTTGCAGATTGTTTTTGCCTGCATGCCAGGCTGTTATTGGGAGTGAGTTTTAAATGTTGACCTATTTCTCACTCCCTCCAGTCCACCCCTCACTCTGTCTTTCTAACAACTGTTGATGATGTCTTATGGCTTATCCTATATCAGTTATGCATATTTAGCAAATCTAGTAACTTTAGAATGAAAGTTTAAAAATAAAATGCAAAATGCTTAAAGTAATTCATGAATAAGAATAACAAGATGTCAAACTATTAAATACAAGTAAATTTAAAAAGATCTTGGTCATTTGTGAGGGGGGAGGGTTCTTGTATACAAATGCATCCTCACATTTCCTCAGTCCTTTTAAATGTACTCTAAGAAGATAAATTGTTATAGGGAATGATAGGTTGTATCGTTCTTTCATGTTTCATGCCTCAACACAATCACAAGAAAATGTAAGACTTACAAAAAATTTCACAGAATAGATCAAGGCATCTAGGAAAAGAGTGGGTTTCCTAACCATGTCACCATTGGTAACAAACTCCTCTTAATAGGGCTTTGAAAAGAAATGAATCCTCTGTTGTTCTTGTTGGTGTTTAAAGAATTGACAATTGTACTACTGTTAACCTTTAGAACTATACTGAACAAAAATATAAATGCAACAATTTAAGATTTTATTGAGTAACAGTTCATATAAGGCAATCAGTCAATTTAAATGAATGTATTAGGCCCTAATCTATGGATTTCAAATGACTGGGAACACAGATATGCATCTGCTGGTCACAGATGCCTTAAAAAAGTAGGGCCGTGGATCAGAAAACCAGTCAGTATCTGGTGTGACCATTTGCCTCAAGCAGAGTGACACATCTCCTTCGCATAGAGTTGATCAGGCTTTTGTTTGTGGCCTGTGGAATGTTGTCACACTCATCTTCAATGGCTGTGCGAAGTTGCTGGATATTGGCGAAACTGACACACGCTGTCATACACATAGATCCAGAGCATCCCAAACATGCTCAATTGGTGACATGTCTGGTGAGTAAGCAGGCCATGGACGAACTGGGACATTTTCACCTTCCAGGAATTGTGTACAGATCCTTGCGACATGGGGCTGTCCATTATCATACTGAAACATGAGGTGATGGCTGCGGATGAATGGACCTCAGGATCTCGTCATGGTATCTCTGCACATTCAAATTGCCATCGATTGTGTTTGTTCGTAGCTTATGCCTGCCCAACCCATAACCCCACCGCCACCATGGGGCACTCTGTTCACAATGACATCAGCAAACCACTCGCCCACACGACGCCATACACGTGGCCTGCGTTTGTGAGGCCGGTTGGATATACTGCCAAATTCTGTAAAACAACTTTGAAGGCGTCTTATGGTAGAGAAATTAACATGAAATTATTTGGCAACCGCTCTGGTGGACATTCCTGCAGTCAGCATGCCAACTGCACGCTCCCTAAACACTGTGGCATTGTGTTGTGTGTCCTTTTATTCTCCCCAACAAAGGAGAAACCCTTACTAACAGGGATGTAAACAAATTTGTGCACATAATTTGAAAGAAATCAGCTTTGAGCATATAGAACATTTCTGTGAAATTTTATTTCAGCTCATGAAACATGGGACCAACACTTTACATGTTGCGTTTATATTTTTGTTCAGTGTATGTTATCCTGTGTCATTTATGTACTGATACAAACCTGTGTCGGGTTGTATGAAGGAGTGTCCGATGAAGTCTAGGACCACCATGGCACAGTTGGGCTTGAAGTCATCACTGACCAGCACTTCTTTCACCTGAAAACAACACATTGTAGGCCTACTTGAATTCCTTCTTTATGGGCCAGACATAAGAACCATCATGCAGGACTGGAGGTGCTCAAAAGTAGTGGCTGACC
This sequence comes from Salvelinus alpinus, assembly GCF_045679555.1. Lineage (NCBI taxonomy): Eukaryota > Metazoa > Chordata > Actinopteri > Salmoniformes > Salmonidae > Salvelinus > Salvelinus alpinus. The sequence goes on along the minus strand of NC_092102.1, from coordinate 27,747,959 downwards.
TTGTCCATGGAGTAGAGGTAGAACTCTTGTACCTCCCCATCCCCTATCCTAAGCTTGAACTCAGGAGGTAGTGGCCTAGTTGAACACAAACTGGCTTTCTGGAAACACCCCCTCATCCTCATAAGTATAGCTATGAGAGAAGACACACTGATTGAAATACTGTGGATTAGAATGTAGGCCTATGTAAAAGCATGCAAAGAGACAGCATTCTCAATGAGACACTGCAGAGTGCTGGCCACTCCTGTTGAGGCATCAATCACCTCACTGCTCACATGGCACGCAGTTTCTGGTATGTCTGCTGGGATGCAGGCCTCCTGCTCACACTCTTTGATCAGGGTGTTTTCACACTGATACCTGCTACTAGACCCCCAGCTGCATGAAAATATGGTGGAAGAGCATTATCAAATCACAGTTTGCCATTCACTGAAAATATGTAAAATATCAAATCAACAAGTGCTGACCAGGATGTCCAGTTTTACAGGGTAGGTATGCTTGGTCATGGATCATCATCCCACCCACCTCCTGAGTTCCCCATGTTCATCCTGACAGTACCCATTAATATGGACTCCATACTGTTTCACTCCAAAAAGGCATACAAAGACAATGTTAATGGGGCATGCAATGGCAGGGAAAACACACATTTCCAGTGGGTCAGAAGTTTACATACACTCAATGAGTATTTGGTAGCATTGCCTTTAAATTGTTTAACTTGGGTCAAACGTTTCAGGCAGCCTTCCACAAGCTTCCCACAATAAGTAGGGTGAATTTTGGCCCATTCCTCCTGACAGAACTGGTGTAACTAAGTCAGGTTTGTAGGCCTCCTTGCTCGCACACGCTTTTTCAGTTCTGCCCACACATTTTATATAGGATTGAGGTTAGGGCTTTGTGATGGCCACTCGAATACCTTGACTTTGTTGTCCTTAAGCCATTTTGCCACAACTTTGGAAGTACGCTTGTGGTCATTGTCCATTTAGTAGACCCATTTGCGACCAAGCTCTAACTTTTTGACTGATATCTTGAGATGTTGCTTCAATATATCCACATAATTTTCCTGCCTCATGATGCTATCTATTTTCTGAAATGCACCAGTCCCTCCTGCAGCAAAGCACCGCTTCAACTGCTTCACAGTTGGGGTGGTGTTCTTCGGCTTGCAAGCTTCCCCCTTTTTCCTCCAAACATAACGACGGTCATTATGGCCAAACAGTTCTATTTTTGTTTCATCAAACCAGAGGACATTTCTCCAAAAAACACAATCTTTGTCCCATGTGCAGTTGCAAACCGTAGTCTGGCTTTTTCATGGCGGTTTTGGAGCAGTGGCTTCTTCCATGCTGGGCAGCATTTCAGGTTATGTCGATATTGGACTCATTTTACTGTGGATATAGATACTTTTGTACCTGTTTCCTCAAGCATCTTCACAAGATCCTTTGCTCTTGTTCTGGGATTGATTTGCACTTTTTGCACCAAAGTACGTTCATCTCCAGGAGACAGAATGCGTCTCCTTCCTGAGCGGTATGACGGCTGTGTGGTCCCATGGTGTTTATACTTGCGAACTCTTATTTGTACAGATGAACGTGGTACCTTCAGGCGTCTGGAAATTGCTCTAGAGGATGAACCAGACTTGTGGAGGTCTACAATTTTTATTCTGAGGTCTTGGCTGATTTCTTTTGATTTTCTCATTATGTCAAGCAAAGAGGCACTGAGTTTGAAGGTAGGCCTTGAAATACATCCACAGGTACACCTCCAATTGACTCAAATGGTGTCAATTAGCCTATCTGAAGCTTCTAAAGCCATGACATAATTTTCTGGAATTTTCCAAGCTGTTTAAAGGCACAGTCAACTTAGTGTATGTAAACTTCTGACCCACTGGAATTGTGATACAGTGAATTATAAGTGAATAATCTGTCTGTAAACAATTGTTAGAAAAATGACTTGTGTCATGCACAAAGTAGATGCACAAGTAGATGCACAAGTAGATGCACAAAGTAATTTGTTAACAAGAAATTTGTGGAGTGGTTGAAAAATGAGTTTTAATGACTCCAACCTAAGTGTATGTAAACTTCCGACTTCAACTGTACATATCCCAATCAGAAGCCATTGGTTACAGGCAACATACGCATCGAGCTAAAGGCTAGAGCTGCCGCGGGAGACTAATCCGGAGGCTTATAAGAAATCCCGCTATGCCCTCAGAAGAACCATCAAACAAGCAAAGCGTCAATACAGGATTAAGATTGAATCCTACTACACCAGCTCTGACGCTCGTCGAATGTGACCGGGCTTGAAAACTATTACGGTCTACAAAGGGAAACCCAGACGTGAGCTGCCCAGTGACGCGAGCCTACCAGACGAGCTAAATGCCTTTTATGCTCGCTTCGAGGCAAGCAACACTGAAGCATGCACGAGAGCTCCAGCTGTTCTGGATGACTGTGTGATAACGCTCTCGGTAGCCGATGTGAACAAAACCTTTAAACAGGTCAACATTCACAAAGCCGCTGGGCCAGACGGATTAACAGGACGTATACTCAAAGCATGCGCGGACCAACTGTCAAGTGTCTTCACTGTCATTTTCAACCTCTCCCTGACCGAGTCTGTAATACCTACATGTTTCAAGCAGACCACCATAGTCTCTGTGCCCAAGGAAGCAAAGGTAACCTGCCTAAATGATTACCGCCCCGTGGCACTCACATCGGTAGCCATGAAATGCTTTGAAAGGCTGGTTATGGCTCACATCAACAGCATCATCCTGGACACCCTAGACCCACTCCAATTTGTATGCCGCCCCAACAGATCCACAGATGACACAAGCTCATTCGCACTCCATACCTCCGTTTCTCACCTGGACAAAAGGAACACTTATGTGAGAATGCTGTTCATCGACTACAGCTCAGCGTTCAGCACCATAGTGCCCACGAAGCTCATCACTAAGCTAAGGACTCTGGGACTAAACACGTCCCTCTGCAACTGGATCCTGGACTTCCTGACGGGCCGCCCTCAGGTGGTAAGAGTAGGTAACAATACGTCTGCCACGCTGATCCTTAACACTGGGGCCCCTCAGGGGTGTGTACTTAGTCCCCTCCTGTATTCCCTGTTCACCCACAACTGCGTGGCCAAACACGACTCCAAAACCATCATTAAGTTTGCTGACGACACAACAGCGGTAGGCCTGATCCCCGACCACGATGAGACGGCCTATAGGGAGGAGGTCAGAGAACTGGCAGTGTGGTGCCAGGACAACAACCTCTTCCTCAATGTGAGCAAGACAAAGGAGCTGATCGTATACTACAGGAAAAGGCGGGCCGAACAGGCCCCCCATTAACATCGACGGGGCTGTAGTGGAGCGGGTCGAGAGTTTCAAGTTCCTTGGTGTCCACATCACCAACGAACTATCATGGTCCAAACACGGTAAAGTCTACACTTGTTGTATTCGGCGCATGTGGCAAATAAAGTGTGATTTGATTTGAGATCTCTCCATACACATTAGTGGAGTGTCGCAGACTCTGGGCATTACTTCATAATTCTATAGTAGAGGCACAAATATATAATTTTAAGTGTATAAACGTCAAATTTCGGAGTTTGGTTTAATTCTCAGAGTATATTATAGTACACATTCCCTCTCATCTCATCTCTCCATCCTGTCACATTTCTGAGTTTGGTTTAATTCTCAGAGTATATTATAGTACACTTTCCCTCTCATCTCATCTATCCATCCTGTCACATTTCTGAGTTTGGTTTAATTCTCAGAGTATATTATAGTACACTTTCCCTCTCATCTCATCTCTCCATCCTTTCAAGACGGTCAGTGAGCCTTCCTTCCTACGTGACTTAAGAACAGAATCTACAGCCTCTGACCTCTTAAAGGAGTCAAAATTTTGGCACAGACTAATAGCGCCGCCGTGTGGTGGATTGAAGAGGTTGGAAATTTACTCAAAATGGACGCCACGTTTGCAAGGCACCCGACCAACTTGCTCCCCTCCCACCCCAAACCGAAGGAAAGTGGTGCGACTGGAGCCTGGGTAGCGCAAACAAACGTTGCCTTCTAGAGAGATGCGTTGTAGTATAGGCTAGAATGATAACTAGTAGTAAATTCGCTATTAAACACACATAGCTAACCACAGCTTGTCATTCCCTCCCATATCACTCCCTAGTTTCACTCTAACCTGGCGAAAGTTATTCATTCAAATCAAATCAAATCAAATGTATTAGTCACATACACATGGTTAGCAGATGTTAATGCGAGTGTAGCGAAATGCTTGTGCTTCTAGTTCCGACAATGCAGTAATAACAACAAGTAATCTAACCTAACAATTCCGCAACTACTACCTTATACACGCAAGTGTAAAGGGATAAAGAATATGTACATAAAGATATATGAATGAGTGATGGTACAGACGGCATAGGCAAGGTGCAGTAGATGGTATAGAGTACGGTATATACCTATGAGATGAGTACTGTAGGGTATGTAAACATAAAGTGGCATAGTTTAAAGTGGCTAGTGGTCCATGTATTACATAAGATGGCAAGATGCAGTAGATGATATAGAGTACAGTATATACATATACATAAGAGATGTGTAATGTAGGGTATGTAAACATTATATTAGGTGGCATTGTTTAAAGTGGCTGGTGGTACATTTTTACATAATTTCCATCAATTCCCATTTTTAAGGTGGCTGGAGCTGAGTCAGTTTGTTGGCAGCGGCCGCTAAATGTTAGTGGTGGCTGTTTAACAGTCTGATGGCCTTGAGATAGAAGCTGTTTTTCAGTCTCTCGGTCCCTGCTTGGATGCACCTGTACTGACCTCGCCTTCTGGATGATAGCGGGGTGAACAGGTAGTGGCTTGGGTGGTTGTTGTCCTTGATGATCTTTATGGCCTTCCTGTGACATCGGGTGGTGTAGGTGTCCTGGAGGGCAGGTAGTTTGCCCCGGGTGATGCGTTCTGCCGACCTCACTACCCTCTGGAGAGCCTTACGGTTGTGTGCGGAGCAGTTGCCGTACCAGGCGGTGATACAGCCCGACAGGATGCTCTCGATTGTGCATCTGTAGAAGTTTGTGAGTGCTTTTGGTGACAAGCCGAATTCCGCGAAGCACCTGGCGCATTTGATCGTTCCAGGTAGTCATGATTTATTTTTTACCTTGGTTGCTGCCACGAGTCCAATACTATTACGAAGGGTACAATTTAGACAACAATATGTTATGATTTCATTAGCTAGTAATATTTTCAGTGTGGTGAATCTGATGTTGCCTACGTCATATTTATCTCATCAGCGCGTTGACTTGGCACAAAACCAGTGATGTATATAAACATCATTGTGCAAAAGACACACATGATTCGATACATCTCCATTGGTTGAAACGAGCTTCTGTAGCAGATGCGTTCTCGGATGCCCTCTGTTATTTTAACTTTTTCACATGGGCTCTGTCCTGTAAACCCACCCAAGAAATGAAGATACTTAAACATTTTCCATAATATATTTAACCAATAAGGCACGAGGGGTGTGGTATAGGGCCAATATTGCACGGCTAAGGGCTGTTCTTATGCATGACGCATTGCGGAGTGTATATTGGCCATATACCAGAAACCCCCGAGGTGCCTTATTGCTATTATAAACTGGTTACCAACGTAATTAGAACAGTAAAAATAAATGTTTTCTCATACCCGTGGTATACCACGGCTGTCAGCCAATCAGCATTCAGGACTCGTACTAATGTGATATATTTAATCTGTGTGTGTGTGTGTGGGTTTCACACAATGATAAAGTGATACCTGGTGTTAACCCCTGCAAATCTTGGAATTTGTCACTTATCTCAAGAGCCTTACCAGGCCTACATTGTGTGCCCTTTATACAGCAATGACCCATTGTGCTATTCCTTTGTTCTACAATACAATGCAATTCAATACAATAACATACAATACAATGGTGATAAGCAATCCTGTTGATATCAATTTGATTGAATTGAAGACTCATCTGGATTACTGAAAATCTTTCTTTATTGAAAATATACAGTATTGTGGAGAAGAGTGTTTCCTCCCCTAGGTTAAAATTTCTAATAAAATATTATAGGATTATGGGGGGTTAAATCAATTTGTAGTTCAGAAATTCACTTCAAGGACATAACAAGACCTATTGTCTTTAAGGTCCCTTAATAATGGTATGGATAAAAACTAGACCACATACAAGATGTCAACCAAGGCCGATACACATTGAGGATATAACACGTGTTTAGTGGTAGATGGAGCCAAGCAGAAAGAGGTTTTTATTTCAGTGTTGTCCAACGTATTCAGGCAATAATGTGACGGTCAGAGCTAAGAGGAGGTATGAGTATTTTCCCGGGCTGAGAGTCCATGAATCTTTGGAGTCCTTTACTCAACCCCCTTCATGAATTCCAGGAACTCTGTGGAAGAGAATGACACCCACAGCTCATGATGGACAATTTCTTATTGACTGCCTGGATTTGAACTGTGAAATGTTTTGAATGGATTACCTAGACGAGTGTCATTGGTACATGTAGCTGACAAAAACAAACTAACAATTACACATTCTGGAAGTCCCAGCCTGATCTTTTGTCTAAAATGATTACTGTTGGACCTCTTGTCTTACCATCATAATCAATTTTTCCGTCATTATTTTTGTCTCCATCCTTCATGAGCTCTTCGATGTCATCCTCAGTGATGGCCTCTCCAGTTGACTCCAGCATGGTTTTCAGCTCCTCCAAATCAATGTAGCCATCTCCGTTTCTGTAAGCAGCATCAATGAGTACACATATCCCAGATAACATTGACATAACTTTTTTAGTTTTCTATATTTTTGTCTTTATAGGTTCTTGGCAGAGTAAGCACACATGTTTTTTGGCAGCCACTTTGCTTGATATTAGCCTTACTTGTCGAACATGCGGAAAAGTTCAGCCAACTCTTCCTCTGATTTTCCTTTGCTCTCCTCCTTCATGCAGCGCACCATCATCACCAGGAACTCATCAAAGTCTACTGTCCCGCTGCCTGTAACCCCCCCAACACACGCACGCACGCACGCACGAACACACGCACACACACACACACACACACACACACACACACACACACACACACACACACACACACACACACACACACACACACACACACACACACACACACACACACACACACACACACACACACACACACACACGCACACACACACACACACACACACACACACACACGGTGCCTTAATGCTGAAACATAGTAATGTGATGACTTCGAAATTAATATTTCAGACCAGTCTGAAAACTATGTATGAACCACCCCTCAGGCTACCTGACCTAATGACTTTGCCTAAGGTTAATTCATATTGAAGTGAGGGGATGTAGTATTGTGTAGTATTGAGTGTTGATATGTTTGTATCCATGGTGACGCACCATCCTCATCCACCTCATCTATCATCTCCTGCAGCTCCTCTGGGGTGGGGTTCTGCCCCAGCATTCTCATCACTTTCCCCAACTCCTTGGTGCTGATGCAGCCGTCCTCTGCACCCTGACATGCAATGTCAAAGGCTGCCTTAAACTCTGTGGGGACATAATGGTGAGAAGCAGATTAAATGGAGTTTATGGGTATTACTAGTGCTTCTCCACAGACATGAATGGTGCAAAATTAAAGAAGACATGGTTTGTAAGAGCAATTATTGTCTCCAAAAACCAAGACTCACCATTTTTCTGCTCTTCTGTTAAGTTCTCAACCTGAAGGGAACAGTAGGGAAAGTTACATATTGTATGCAATTTACTCACATTGACAGACATGGTATAGTACTTTTGAACTCATCTTAGTCTACTTTATGTGCCTAAATTATGCAGATTGGTTTGCCTCTGACATTTATGTTTGACAAATTGACAACTCATAGTTGCACCACACTGGAGGCCATTGGTGGCCATTTCCTCATTGTCTTGTCTCTCTTCACCTTGGTATGCAGTCAGCCCTGAGCCCTCGTAGTGTGTAATATATTCCATCAGTACCCCAGCCCCTTCTCCCTCTTGTTGAACTCAGCCCAAAACCTGTCGAGCACAGCCCCCTACCCATGGTGCAGTCTGACTAAAATGTCACGCTGCTTTCTTCACCTACTATTCTTGTATTGTGGCGAGGGGGGCTCTGGCACAGATTCTGCTGACAGACATTTGTTTGAGCCGACAGCTGTCGACTCTCTTCCTCTTCCTAACTGTCCTTTGTTCTATGTTGTCAGGCAGAGAAATGCCAGAAATCCCATCTAACCTCACATTACGTCATCTGGGTACTCAGAAAAGATAATGCTGAGCTCAAATGTTCATAATGTCATGGCAATGAGCTTTTTGTTGTGCAGTTCACATTTAATCGAGCTTTTCAGAATAGCTGTCCTCATAGAACATGACTAACTTTGTGTTTAACCTTGATGAATCTTGGCACTTGTTAGTTGTTTATTCAAAAGATACAATGTTGAATTTCCATTGACTTTACAACTCTCTTGGTGAGATCATTTATTCAATCACTGTGAACTCTTATTTTAGAAGAACAATGACCTATTCTCAGAGGGACAATAATGGTCAACACATTCAGAAAAGTTCTGCTGGCCCTTCTTGATTACTCTTCTCTATAAAAAGATGGTGTTGAATGACACTTTCACACGAGGTGCTTTCCCATCGTATGACCATGTTTAGTTGGGTCTTGACACTCAATATTACTGCACTTACTTTGACCAATCAACGTCAAGGTGGGAACATGTCTATGTGACTACCAATCCCTTTCCTTTGACGAGTACTTGGTTTGTCAAAGGTACCTTGGGTATACTGAAATCATAATTTACAACTCGGTAGCTCTCGTGAAATATATCTTGAATTGAGGTTGACTGGTAAAACCATTTCTCGCTTCTCACAGCTCTTGAAAGCGGATTAGGGCTTTTTGACGTCATCAACGTCTAATTCAGTTGAACAACTAGAGATGACTTTCCTCAGGGCCCATTAACCTCTATTCACCTCTGGCTTGTGTCCAGAGAGTGTGTACTGTAAATATAATGTGAGCTGGAGCATATAGCCATTGTGTGAAATGTGTTAAACATAACACCACAGTCATGACGGGCTGTTATTTTCACATATTCATGTTGACCTTGTACCTCAACAGATATACCCCCGTCCACAACCTGAGCCAACAAACCGCCAAGAAAAGGCACGTGATTTCATAACAATGCCTTGATTTTTACTCAGCCACAGTACACCCAGGTACGCCAATGAATGAAGATTGAGATCATTAGTCCCTCCTTCCTCCCTAGTATATCAGATGAAGACTCCTAGCTGACCTCAGTCAATTGATTCAAACTGTAATATGAATGTGCGGTGAAAAAGACTGTCTATTATCCCAGACAAAAACTATCTGGCATCCTCCTGTGTCAACTAACCCCCAACCTGCAGGTTTTGTCCCTGTGTCTGTACTCACCGCTGCTTTGTATACATCATCCATGGCTGCTGGCCTGCCTTCGTCTCTGTCTCAGTCACTGGAACACACTGACGCTCCCACAAACGCCTCAGACACAGGACAAAGGATAGAAGCAACACCTGCCCCAGCCTTTATTGTTAGGGGCATGTGGTGTTTAAAAAAAACTTCTGACCCTCTCTCTGCGTCATCCCACTGTTCTCATCAGAAGAGAGAGAGAGAGAGAGAGAGAGAGAGAGAGAGAGAGAGAGAGAGAGAGAGAGAGAGAGAGAGAGAGAGAGAGAGAGAGAGAACTATAAATAGAGGAAGAACTGAGATGGTCCAACAATAGGAGAGCCTAGGATGCAGCACCTAAATTGGTGATATTTATTGTCTCCAAGCTAGATCTGGAGCAAACGGGATTCCAAGTAGGAACACATTTTTTAAGGATGTCAAATCAATACACTTGTTTGTTTTTCCCACTGTGGTTGTTCTGGACATAAGAGCATTTTTTTGGTGAAAAATAATTATATTTCACAGACAAGATTTTGTGTTTGTTGGGGATTTGGTGGACATTCTACACTATGGTCTGTGGGGAAAGAATCAGTGTCTTCCAGCAGGGATCCTGTACTTCTTATGTGTTGTACTTGTACCTTTATCTCTCATTTGGCTATGGAGATAATAGTGTATGAAGTTTTGTGCCAACAAGAAAGGGGTTAAATATGTGTCATAAAAATATACAGTTGAAGTCAGAAGTTTACATACACTTAGGTTGGAGTCATTAAAACTCGTTTTTCAACCACTCAACAAATGTCTTATTAACAAACTACAGTTTTGGCAAGTCGGTTAGGACAACTACTTTGTGCATGACACAAGTAATTTTTCCAACAATTGTTTACAGACAGATTATTTCACTTAAATTTACTTTACCACAATTCCAGTGGGTCAGAAGTTCACATACACTAAGTTGACTGTGCCTTTAAACAGCTTGGAAAATTCCAGAAAATTATGTCATGGCTTTAGAAGCTTCTCATAGGCTAATTGACATAATTTGAGTCAATTGGAGGTGTACCTGTGGATGTATGTCAAGGCCTACCTTCAAACTCAGTGCCTCTTTGCTTGACATCATGGAAAAATCAAAAGAAATCAGCCAAGACCTCAGAATAAAAATTGTAGACCTCCACAAGTCTGGTTCATCCTTGGGAGCAATTTCCAAAGGTACTGAAGGTACCATGTTCATCTGTACAAACAATAGTACGCAAGTATAAACACCATGGGACCACGCAGCCGTCATACCGCTCAGGAAGGAGACGTGTTCTAGAGATGAACGTACTTTGGTGTGAAAAGTGCAAATCAATCCCAGAACAACAGCAAAGGACCTTGTGAAGATGCTGGAGGAAACAGGTACAAAAGTATCTATATCCACAGTAAAACAAGTCCTATTTCGACATAACCTGAAAGGCCACTCAGCAAGGAAGAAGCCACTGCTCCAAAACCGCCATAAAAAAGCCAGACTACGGTTTGCAACTGCACATGGGGATAAAGATTGTACTTTTTGGAGAAATGTCCTCTGGTCTGATGAAACGAAAATATAACTGTTTGGCCATAATGACCATCATTATGTTTGGAGGAAAAAGGGTGACGCTTGCAAGCCGAAGAACACCATCCCAACCGTGACGCACGGGGGTGGCAGCATCATGTTGTGGGGGTACTTTGCTGCAGGAGGGACTGGTGCACTTCACAAAATAGATGGAATCATGAGGCAGGAAAATTATGTGGATATATTGAAGCAACATCTCAAGACATCAGTCAGGAAGTTAAACCTTGGTCACAAATGGGTCGCGTGAGAGCAAGGTGGCCTCCAAACCTGACTCAGTTACACCAGCTCTGTCAGGAAGAATGGGCCAAAATTCACCCAACTTATTGTGGGAAGCTTGTGGAAGGCTACCCGAAACATTTGACCCAAGTTAAACAATTTAAAGGCAATGCTACCAAATACTAGTTGAGTGTATTTCTGACCCACTGGGAATGTGATGAAAGAAATAAAAGCTGAAATAAATCATTCTCGCTACTATTATTCTGACATTTCACATTCTTAAAATAAAGTGGTGATCCTAACTGACCTAAGACAGGGAATTTTTACTCCGATTAAATGTCAGGAATTGTGAAAAACTGAATTAAAATGTATTTGGCTAAGGTGTATGTAAACTTCCGACTTCAACTGTATATATTTCCTGAGCTTTCTTATATTTTCTTCAAAACCTTATTCGTAATGATTTATTTTTGGATTTACTGTTTGTTTAGCCATATATGAATGTGTTATTCAATGCGTTCCCATAGTGCCTTTACAAAGAATTCATACCCCTTTTGCATTTTGTTTTTATAGCCTGAATTCAAAATGAAATAAATTATATATATTTTTCTCAGCCATCTACACACAATACCCCATAAGAGCAAAGTAAAACATGTTTTTTGGAAATGTAGCACATTTTTTGAAAATTAAATACAGGAATATCTAATTTACGTAAGTATTCACACCCCTAATTCAATACTTTGTAGAAGCACCTTTGGCAGCAATTACATCTTTGAGTCTTTCTGGGCAAGTCTCTAAGAGCTGTCCATACCTGGATTGTGCAACATTTGCCCATTATTCTTTTCAAAATTCTTAAAGCTCTGTCAAAATTGCTGTTTATCATTGCTAGACAACCATATTCAGGTCTTGCCATATATTGCCAAGTAGATTTAAGTCAAAACTGTAACTTGGCCACTCAAGAACATTCACTGTCTTCTGGTAAGAAGATTTGGCCTTGTGTTTTAGGTTTTAGGTTATTAACCTTATTTCATCTCCCAGTGTCTGTTGGAAAGCAGACTGAACCAGGTTTTCCTCTAGGATTTTGCCCATGCTTAGCTCCATTCCATTTGTTTTTTATCCTGGAAAACTCCCCAGTACTTAACGATTACCAGCATACTCATAACATGATGCAGCCACCACTATGCTTGAAAATATGGAGAGTGGTACTCAATAATGTGTTGTATTGGATTGGCCAATTTTTTTGCAGTGTTACTTTAGGTCCTTGTTGCAAAGAGGAGGCATGTTTTGGAATATTTTTATTCTGTACAGGCTTTCTTCTTTTCACTCTGTCAATTAGGTTATCAACTACAATGTTGTTGATCCATCTTCAGTTTTCTCCTGTCACAGTCATTAACCTCTAAAACTGTTTTAAAGTCACTAGTGGCCTGATGGGGAAATCCCTGAGGAAGGACACCTGTATCTCTGTCTTGACTGGATTAATTACACCATCCAAAGTGTAACTAATAACTTCACCATGCTCAAAGGGATATTTAATGTCTGCTTTTGTTATTTTTACCCATCAACCAATAGTTGTCCTTCTTTGCGAGGCATTGGAAAACCTCCCTGGTCTTTGTGGTTGAATCTGTGTTTGAAATACACTGCTCGACTGAGAGACTGTCACGCCTGCTCCCGCTCTCCTTCCCTGGCGCTCGAAGGCGCCTGGCTGCCCTGCACAACGCACTCCTGCCACCATCATTACGCACACCTGTTTCCCTCGTCACGCGCATCAGCGATTTATTTGACTCACCTGGAGTCAATCACCTGCTTTCATTACCTCCCCTTTATCTGTTTGTTCCCGAGGTTGTTCCCCACTTCAGCATTATTGTCTTTCTGTTCCCCCTGTTCTGACTGTTCCTGTTCTGTCACTTGTCCGTTCATTAAATGTCCAACTCCCTGTACCTGCTTCTTATCTCCAGCGTTGGTTCTTACAGAATGCTGAAGCCACCATTTGAAGCATCGGGGAGTGCTGGCTTTTTGGTCTTGGTGGTGAAGTTGGGTCCGGGGCCGCCGCCGATGGAACCAGTGGGGTGCCTCAGCTGGTTTGTTGGGCTTCCACGCCCTAGCTGGCTCGAGAGGTTTCCTTGCCCTGATTGGCTCAGCAGGCTCCCATCCCACGTCATGCCTCACCCGGATGGTCAGAGTTTTACGCCTCAGCCGGATCATCAGGCTCCCACATCTCAGCCTACTCATTAGGCTCCCACGTCCCAGCGGGATCATCAGGCTTCACACCTCAACCAGATCGTCAGGCTCCCACACCTCAGCCAGTTCGCCAGGCTCCCACGCCTCTGCCGGTTCGTCTGGCTTCTACGCCCCAGCCGGCTTGTCCAGCGCCCATGCCTCGGTAGGCCCGTCAGGCTCGCTCAGGTGGGACGCCGGGTGGCGCCCCTAGAGGGCGCGGGGGGGGGGTACTGTCACGCCTACTCCCGCTCTGCCCTACACTACGCACTCCTGCCACCATCATTACGCACACCTGTTTCCCTCGTCACGTGCATCAGTGATTCATTGTACTCAACTGGACTCAATCACCTGCTTTCATTACCTCCCCTTTATCTGTTTCTTCCCGAGGTTGTTCCCCACTTCAGTATTATTGTTGTTTTGTTCCCCCTGTTCTGACGCTGTTCCTGTTCTGTCACTTGTCCGTTCATTAAATGTTCAACTCCCTGTTGAACATTTAACAACCAAAATGGGGAAAACAGGCTCCCTAAATATGATTCTCAATCAGAGACAACGATCGACAGCTGCCTCTGATTGAGAACCATATCAGGCCAGACATAGAAATACAACAACATAGAAAACAGAACATAGACTACCCACCCCAACTCACGCCCTGACCAACCTAACACAAAGACATAAAAAGAAACTAAGGTCAGAATGTGACATCGTCAAAGATTCTTTTTAACATTGGATTGTATTGGTCTGTACGTTCCTTAGATTCTTGATAATCCTATATAGATGTATAATATGTTTATGACATACAGTATATACAGCGAACTGCTAAAATCAGCAAAGAAGAGGCTGGTGGAGTCATTATGACAACAGATACTGTACATAGATAAATCTATTTTGGATGCTTTGTGTCCTTGACTGGAAATAGTGCGCCTGCACCAACATTTCAGCTGTCAGAGAGAGAGGGAGGGAGAGTGAGAGAATGAGGGAGAAATAGAGAGGGAGAGAGAGAAAGAGAGAGAGAGAGCATATGGTATGGTGATACATCTTCGCTCTTCAACTACTGCTGGAGAGACAGACAGCACCTGCCATTGTCTGCCAGCTGGATTACAGGTCCCAGGTCAAAGGTCAAATTTCTTATTCTGACCTAAAATATACAGACTCTAAATAATGGTTATATTTCTGGAGATAAGTGACCACAAACTGCACTGAGGCAAACTGGTTATGTCTGATGTAATCATAATTTCTTTGAATGTAGTGAGGTTTCAGGTTTCTTTGTGTCTTGAGCCAAGATAAGCTTCATATGGCTGTATCTATTGTAACTCTGTCATAAATGGTAAAACATTTCTGAAAGTGCTATGCCAGGCCTTGAGTAAAAATACTATTTTGAAAGGTGTGTGGCAAATGTGACTAATTATGAAAAGTGTTGGAAAAACTTGTCAATAATCAACTGACTGGCTTTCTTGATGTCTATAGTATTCTCTCTGGTATGCAATCTGGTTTCCGCTCAGGTTACGGATGTGTCACTGCAACCTTAAAGGTCCTCAATGATGTCACCATTGCCCTTGATACTATGCAATGTTGTCCTGCTATTTTTATTGACTTGGCCAAAGCTTTTGATACGGTAGACCATTCCATTCTTGTGGGCCGGCTAAGACGTATTAGTGTCTCTTAGGGGTCTTTGGTCTGGTTGGCTAACTACCTCTCTCAAAGAGTGCAGTGTGTAAAGTCAGAAAATCTGCTGTCTCAGCCACTGCCTGTTACCAAAGGAGTACCCCAAGGCTCAATCCTAGGCCCCACGCTCTTCTCAATTTACATCAACAACATAGCTCAGGCAGTAGGAAGCTCTCTCATCCATTTATATGCAGATGATACAGTCTTATACTCAGCTGGCCCTCCCCGGATCTTGTGTTAAATGCTCTACAACAAAGCTTTCTTAGTTTCCAACAAGCTTTCGCTACCCTTAACCTTGTTCTGAACACCTCCAAAACAAAGGTCATGTGGTTTGGTAAGAAGAATGCCCCTCTCCCCACAGGTGTGATTACTACCTCTGAGGGTTTAGAGCTTGAGGTAGTCACCTCATACAAGTACTTGGGAGTATGGCTAGACGGTACACTGCCCTTCTCTCAGCACATATCAAAGCTGCAGGCTAAAGTTACATTTAGACTTGGTTTCCTCTATCGTAATCGCTCCTCTTTCACCCCAGCTGCCAAACTATTCCTGAATCAGATGACCATCCTACCCATGCTAGATTACGGAGACATAATTCATAGATCGGCAGGTAAGGATGCTCTCGAGCGGCTAGATGTTCTTTACCATTCTGTCATCAGATTTGCCACCAATGCTCCTTATGGGACACATCACTGCACTCTATACTCCTCTATAAACTGGTTATCTCTGTATACCTGTCGCAAGACCCACTGGTTGATGCTTATTTATAAAACCCTCTTAGGCCTCACTCCCCCCTATATGAGATATCTACTGCAGCCCTCATCCTCCACATACAAGTCACATTCTGTTCAAGGTCCCCAAAGCACACACATTCCTGGGTCGCTCGTCTTTTCAGTTCGCTGCAGCTAGCGACTGGAAGGAGCTGCAACAAACACTCAAACTGGAAAGTTTTATCTCAATCTCTTCATTCAAAGACTCAATCATGGACACTCTTACTGACAGTTGTGGCTGCTTTGCGTGATGTATTGTTGTCTCTACCTTCTTGCCCTTTGTGCTGTTGTCTGTGCCCAATAATGTTTGTACCATGTTTTGTGCTGCTACCATGTTGTGTTGCTACCATGTTGTTGTCATGTTGTGTTGCTACCATGCTGTGTTGTCATGTGTTGCTGCCTTGCTATGTTGTTGTCTTAGGTCTCTCTTTATGTAGTGTTGTGTTGTCTCTCTTGTCGTGATGTGTGTTTTGTCCTATATTTATATTTTTATTTTTATTTTTAATCCCAGCACCCGTCCCCGCAGGAGGCATTTTGCCTTTTGGTAGGCTGTCATTGTAATTAAGAATTTGTTCTTAACTGACTTGCCTAGTTAAATAAAGGTTCAATAAAAAAATAACCACATGTTATTTTGTGTCTGGAATTATGTAATTCCCTTATTGTGGCAACAGATACTGCACATAGGTTTGGGTACTTAAAACATATATATTGAGACAAACGTTCTATAACAGTGAGAGATGGTAAAAGTAAAACCAAAAATATTAAATTAATTTTGTTGCAAACCAGACTTGATTCTCACATCGACTCAAATAACGTTTCTGTGTTTCGCTGTCAAGGTTCAATTGAGGTCATCCTCTTAGCCAATCACCTGCTTAGTAAAAAGGCACTGTGAAAATATTAAAGATTTCAGAATTCTCAGACCGTGTAGTACATTTGAAGGTGTTAGGACAGATTTATTAATTGTTTGCACCTGTTGTTATAACAAAGCTAACCCATGTTTTCTATACTAGCTGTCAGGCTTTTCCTTCTCACAATCTTTCATTGACCTTTACCAGTAAATATCTGGGCCCATATTCATAAATTGCCCCAGAGTAATAGCACTGATCAGTTTAGCCTTTTAGACAGGGGGGGACTTGATCCTAGATCAGCACTCCTAAGATTCTTTATGAATGTCACACCCTTTTCTGTTTCACCTGTCCTTGTGATTGTCTCCACCCCCCTCCAGTTGTCGCCCATCTTCCCCATTATCCCCTGTGTATTTATACCTGTGTTCTCTGTTTGTCCGTTGCCAGTTCGTCTTGTTTGTCAAGTCAACCAGAGTTTTGTGTCTCAGCTCCTGCTTTTTCCAGTCTCTTTTTTTCCCGCCCTCCTGGTTTTGACCCTTAGCTACCCTGACTCCGAGCCCACCTGCCTGACTCTCTGCCTGCCCCTGACCCTGAGCCTGCCGACTTGTACCTTTGCTGGATCTACAGAACGCCTACAGCCTGGTGCGGATAAGGGAAGGGGACGAGTGGAAGACCGCCTTCAACGTGGCCAGCGGTCACTACGAGTATCTGGTCATGCCATTTTGCCTTACCAACTCCCCAGCTGTGTTCCAGGCTCTGGTCAATGATGTTCTCCGCGACATGTTGAACCGGTTCGTCTTTGTCTACCTAGATGACATCCTCATTTTCTCCCGTTCCACCCCCAGTCCAATGGCCAGTCAGAGCGATCCAACCAGGATCTTGAGACTACTCTGCGCTGCCTGGTCTCTGCCAACCCCACCTCATGGAGCCAGCAGCTGGTGTGGGTCGACTACGCCCACAACACCCTCTGCCTGCTCTGCTATCTCCGTTTGAATGTTCCCTGGGGTATCAGCCCCTGCTCTTCCCCGAGCAGGAGGAGGTCGGCGTACCTTCTGACCAGATGTTTGTCCGCCGCTGTCGTCGTACCTGGAGTAGAGCCCGGTCGGCCCCCCTCAAGACCACCTCCAGGTATCGACGACAAGCGGATCTCCATCGGACCCCGGTATCGTCTTGGGCAGAAGGTATAGTATGGCCCCTCTGCTGTTCATCTTCTGTTGCCCCGTACCCTTCGTATACATCCCACCTTTCATATGTCCAGAGTCAAACCTATGTCTCACAGCCCTTTGTCTCCTGTTTCCTGTTTGTCCGTTGTCTGTTTGTCAAGTCAACCAGCGTTTTGTGTCTCAGCTCCTGCTTTTTCCAGTCTCTCTTTTTCTCACCCTCCTGGTTTTGACCCTGGCCTATCCTGACTCCGAGCCCGCCTGCCTGACCACTCTGCCTGCCCCTGACCCTGAGCCTACCTGCTGACCTGTACCTTTGCCCCCCTCTGGATTATTGACCTCTGCATACCCTGAGTCTGCCTGGCTGCCATCCGGTACCATTGCCCCACCTCTGGTTACTGACCCCTGCCTGCCTTGACCTGTCTATTGCCTGCCCCTGTTGGATTATTAAACTATTGTTTATTCGACGTGGTCTGCAGCTGGGTCTTATCTTCATCCTTGATAATGAATACGGGTCCAGGTGCAAACGTTGAACTAGTGCAATCGTTGAGTAAATCTGATCCTATAAGTGTCTAGGGCGTATGCTGAGATGACAATTCAATTCAATTCAATTCAATTTTATTTTATATAGCCCTTCGTACATCAGCTAATATCTCGAAGTGCTGTACAGACACCCAGCCTAAAACCCCAAACAGCTAGTAATGCAGGTGTAGAAGCACGGTGGCTAGGAAAAACTCCCTAGAAAGGCCAAAACCTAGGAAGAAACCTAGAGAGGAACCAGGCTATGAGGGGTGGCCAGTCCTCTTCTGGCTGTGCCGGGTGGAGATTATAACAGAACTATGCCAAGATGTTCAAAAATGTTCATAAGTGACAAGCATGGTCAAATAATAATCATGAATAATTTTCAGTTGGCTTTTCATAGCCGATCATCAAGAGTTGAAAAACAACAGGTCTGGGACAGGTGGCGGTTCCATAACCGCAGGCAGAACAGCTGAAACTGGAATAGCAGCAAGGCCAGGCGGACTGGGGACAGCAAGGAGTCACCACGGGCGGCAGTCCCGACGCATGGTCCTAGGGCCCAGGTCCTCCGAGAGAAAGAAAGAGAGAAGGAGAAAATTAGAGAGAGCCAAGATTTTCAAAATGTTCATAAATGACAAGCATGGTCAAATAATAATCAGGAATAAATCTCAGTTGGCTTTTCATAGCCGATCATTAAGAGTTGAAAACAGCAGGTCTGGGACAGGTAGGGGTTCCATAACCGCAGGCAGAACAGTTGAAACTGGAATAGCAGCAAGGCCAGGCGGACTGGAGACAGCAAGGAGTCACCACGGCCGGTAGTCCCGACGTATGGTCCTAGGGCTCAGGTCCTCCGAGAGAAAGAAAGAGAGAAGGAGAAAATTAGAGAGCGCCAAGATTTTCAAAATGTTCATAAATGACAAGCATGGTCAAATAATAATCAGGAATAAATCTGTTGGCTTTTCATAGCCGATCATTAAGAGTTGAAAACAGCAGGTCTGGGACAGGTAGGGGTTCCGTAACCGCAGGCAGAACAGTTGAAACTGGAATAGCAGCAAGGCCAGGCGGACTGGGGACAGCAAGGTGTCATCATGCCCGGTAGTCCTGACATATGGTCCTAGGGCTCAGGTTCTCAGAGAGAAAGAGAGAACGAAAGAATTAGAGAGAGCATACTTAAATTCACACAGGACACTGGATAAGACAGGAGAAGTACTCCAGGTAACCAACTGACCCTAGCCCCCCGACACATAAACTACTGCAGCATAAATACTGGAGGCTGAGACAGGAGCGGTCAGGAGACACTGTGGCCCCATCCGAAGAAACCCCCGGACAGGGCCAAACAGGAAGGATATAACCCCACCCACTTTGCCAAAGCACAGCCCCCGCACCACTAGAGGGAAATCCTCAACCACCAACATTACAATCCGGAGACAAGGCCGAGTATAACCCACAAAGGTCTCCACCACAGCACAAACCAAGGGGGGGCACCAATGACAGTCTGTTTTGCTTTTGGTTGGCCATGCAGCAGGTCTGCAGGTGTCTGTTTCTATAAGCAGGATGATGTAGGAGTGTTTGGTATTTACTCACTCTGAGCAGTTGGTGTCTGGCACACCTTTTTAAATCTCACAAACAGGATGTGGACATCACAATGAAGTAGGAGTAGGATGATTGGATGTGGTTTTGAGAAATTAGACATGAAATGCAACCAGGGGTCATACTGGGAGAAATAGTACGGACGGACAGTAACAGAGGTGGTCCAGAATGCAGTAAGTGTTGCTGCAATCATATCACACTCCACTCAAAGATAAGGTTAAGCTTTTATGTATACTAAACGTACTATATCAGGAAACATGAATCGACAGTGTCGACATATATTCTGGTTGTCAAAGTTACAAATATTGTGTGTGTAAACAGAGATGCAAGGCCCTGGTGACACTACAGGGGGAAAACAATGCGGTCAAGCAGGGTCGAAAAGCAGAGGGAGAAAAGTCCAAGAATTTCTCAGGAGTGTGGTCTCTGTGTCTCGCTGTCCTGCTGGCTGGTAGTGGTTGGTGGTGGGGTGGGCTAGGGAGGTGTTGGACACAAAGCAACCTTTCATTCCAGCTGGACTCCGATTGGAGAGCTTGGAGAGTTTTTTTTCTTCCTTTCTGGCCATACCGTACAGCGGGCTATACCTCTTCTGGCCCGTGGCCAATGGGAATGGGCCTTAGATAAACTGTCTGTTTGGGATGTCAGAAAGCACTCCGCTGGTTGACGTCACAGTAATTATTTGACACCTCCAATATGCAGTCTCCCTCCAATATGCAGTCTCTGACTGGACCTCCTATTGGTTTGTTAGGTATACCAGGGGCTGTGGGTGGAGAGGAGAGGTAGGTGGTTTCTTAAAGATGAATGAAAGGGGGTCTTTGTCCTGAAAAATTTTTCCTTTTATTTTTTTCACTTACTCCCCTGCTTCCTCTCACCACTCCTCTATCCTCTCACCTTTTGGGGGTTTTCTGGGGTGTGTGGCCAAAAATCATGTCCTGGGGGTGAGAGTCTATAAAAGCCCTTCAGGAGTTGAGATTCCTCACACTCACTTTGAAAAGGTTTCTGTCCAAAAGAAGGCTGACCAAGAGAGTCCATGGCAGAGCTGACCATGAACAGATTAGCGCTCCTATTTTTCTGCTTATATGCAGCAGCCTCACTAATTGATGGGAAGCCTAGCCATAGAACAAAGAAGTCCAGGAGCTCCAACTCCGTGGTAGCAGCTGACTTACCTGAACCGGATAATACTGATGATGCTCTCCTCCCTGGTAAGTTTTCAACATGCTCTTGGAAAAGGATGGTGGGGGCAACATGCATGCATACTTCACAGTGCTTCTAGTTTTTGTGATTACAGTGTGTTCTCCCAAGTCAAGGGTGGTCCACAATCCTTCAGAAAGAACTGCACTGAGTTTTCAAAGACAGAGTGTGGTGCATATAGTTTTATTTAGCATCAGTTTAATGTAGACCTTATCTGTGGATCATGTGTAGTTTGGGTGAGTAATGCTGTGTTTGTGTGTCTGTTGTTCTGTCTGCCTTGCAGGTGGCAGCGGGCAGTGCTCGGTGAATGGGATGTTCCTGTTTGACAGGGCCATGTGGTCGCCTCAGCCCTGCTCCGTGTGCCAGTGTCAGAGGGGAACTGTCAGCTGTCACCCTGTCCCCTGCGGCGGTAGGCATTCAAGTTGTAGATTGTTATGGAAGGATTGTAATCTTATTTGTGGCTATTATATTTAATGGCAGCTTTTTAGTTGAAATGTCCATGCTGACAAAGTGTACAGACGGATCAGGGCATGGAATTGTGTACATACAGTACCAGTCAAAAGTTTGGACACACCTGCTCATTCAACGGTTTCTTTATTTTGACTATTTTCTACATTGTAGAATAATAGTGAAGACATCAAAACTATGAAATAACACATATGGAATCATGTAGTAACCAAAAAAAGTGTTAAACAAATCAAAATATATTTTAGATTCTTCAAAGTAGCCAGCCTTTGCCTTGATAACAACTTTCCATACTCTTGCCATTCTCTCAACCAGCTTCACCTGGAATGCTTTTCCAACAGTCTTGAAGGAGTTCCCACATATACTGAGCACTTGTTGGCTGCTTTTCCTTCACATCCGAAATCATCTCAATTTGGTTGAGGTCGGGTGATTGTGGAGGCTAGGTCATCTGATGCAGCACTCCATCACTCTGCTTCTTGGTCAAACAGCCCTTACACAGCCTGGAGGTGTGTTGGGTCATTGTCCTGTTGAAAAACAAATGATAGTCCCACTAAGCCCAAACCAGATGGGATGAAGTATCGCTGCAGAATGCTGTGATAGCCATACTGGTTAAGTGTGCCTTGAATTCTAAATGCATCACAGACAGTGTTACCAGCAAAGCTCCCCCACACCATCACACCTCCATGCTTCACGGTGGGAACTGCCCATGTGGAGATCATCCGTTCACCTACTCTGCATCTCACAAAGACACGGCAGTTGGAACCAATAATCTCACATTTGGACACATCAGACCAAAGGACAGATTTCCACCGGTCTAATGTCCATTGCTCGTGTTTCTTGGTCCAAGCAAGTCTCTTCTTATTATTGGTGTCCTTTAGTAGTGGTTTCTTTGCAGCAATTCGACCATGAAGGCCTAATTCATCCAGTCTCCTCTGAACAGTTGAGAAACTTATGAAGTTCTTGAAATGTTCCAGCTTGACTGACCTTCATGTCTTAAAGTAATGATGGACTGTCGTTTTTCTTTGCTTATTTGAGTTGTTCTTGCCATAGTATGGACTTGGTCTTTTACAAAATAGGGCTATCTTCTTTATACCACCCCTACCTTGTCACAACACAACTGATTGACTGATTGACATTAAAAAGGAAAGAAATTCCACAAATTTGTAACACTGATGCTAGTACGAACTCGAACCCAGGCACAGAGAAACACAGCAAGCAGAGGTAAGGGTAAATCCAGAACATTTACTTAGAGTCTTAACAGAAACAAGGCAACCGTACAAGACCACACAAATAAAACATTAGACCTAAGCAAAGATACAGGCCACCTGAGGAACCTAAATGACAAGGCAACCAGGTGAACAGAGAAGGTAATTAAACACAGGTGAATCCAATAAGTAATAATCAGGGTAACCTGGAAACTAGAAAACAGGGTAAGGGTGCCCTCCAGCGGTAACCTAAGGAAACAACAATCAAATAACACAGAAACTGTGACAAAATTAACTTTTAATAACTTCTTATGGCTGCAATCCCGTTAACGGGATGATATGACAACAGCCAGTGAAAGTGCAGGGCGCCAAATTCAAACAACAGAAATCTCATAATTAAAATTCCTCAAACATACATGTATTTTATACCATTTTAAAGGTAATCTTGTTGTTAATCCCACCAAAGTGTCCGATTTCAAATAGGCTTTACAGCGAAAGCACCACAAACGATTATGTTAGGTCACCTCAAAATCACAGACAAACACAGTCATTTTTCCAGCCAAAGACAGGAGTCACAAAAAGCAGAAATAGAGATATAATTAATCACTAACCTTTGATGATCTTCATCAGATGACACTCATAGGACTTCATGTTACACAATACATATATGTTTTGTTCGATAAAGTTCATATTTATATCCAAAAACCTCAGTTTACATTGGCGCCATGTTCAGAAATGCCTCCAAAATATCTCGAGAAGTTGCAGAGAGCCACGTCAAATAACATAAATACTCATCATAAACTTTGATGAAAGATACATGTTTTACATAGAATTAAAGATACACTTGTTCTTAATGCAACCGCTGTGTCAGATTTCAAAAGCTTTACGGCAAAAGCACAATATTCAATAATCTGAGAACA
Source organism: Salvelinus alpinus (assembly GCF_045679555.1). NCBI lineage: Eukaryota > Metazoa > Chordata > Actinopteri > Salmoniformes > Salmonidae > Salvelinus > Salvelinus alpinus. The sequence continues at coordinate 27,724,203 of NC_092102.1, read as the reverse complement.
GCGTTCAGCCTCAAAAAGAAGCCATACAGTTACCCGCCAAATTGTGCAGTCAACAAAACTCATAAAAAACATTATAAATCTTCACTTACCTTTGCTGATCTTCGTTGGAATGCACTCCCAGGACTCCCACTTCCACAAGAAAAGTTTGTTTTGTTCGGTAATGTCCATCATTTATGTCCAAATAGCTATTTTTGTTTGCGTGTTTGGTAAACAAATCCAAAGTCAGGAAGCGCATTCACTAAAAGCAGACGAAATGTCAAAAATTTCCGTAACAGTCAGTAGAAACATGTCAAACGATGTATTGAATCAATCTTTAGAATGTTTTTAACATAAATCTTCAGTAACGTTCCAACCGGAGAATTACATTGACTTCAGATGTGCGATGGAACAGAGCTCCCTCTAATGTGAACGCGCGGTCAGGTCATGATAGACCTGACTAATTCCTGTCTCCTTCGGCCCCACTTCACAGTAGAGGCATCAGACAAGGTTCTACAGACTTTGACATCTAGTGGAAGCCGTAGGAAGTGCAAACTCATCCATATCCCACTGTGTATTCAATAGGGTCTTGGTTGAAAATCGACCAACCTCAGAATTCCCACTTCCTGTTTGGATTTTTTCTCAGGTTTTTGACTGCCATATGAGTTCTGTTATACTCCCAGATATCATTCAAACAGTTTTAGAAACTTCAGAGTGTTTTCTATCCAATACAAATAATAATATGCATATATTAGCAACTGGGACTGAGGAGCAGGCGGTTTACTATGGGCACCTCTGTGCACCTTTCATCCAAGCTACTCAATACTGCCTCTGCAGCCATAAGAAGTTTTAACAAGGCACACCTGTTCATTGAAATGCATTCCAGTTGACTACCTCATGAAGCTGGTTGAGAGAATGCCAAGAGTGTGCAAAGCTGTCATCAAGGCAAATATAAAATATATTTTGATTTGTTTAACACTTTTTTTGGTTACTACATGAATTCATATGTGTTATTTCATCGTTTTGGTGTCTTTACCATTCTACAATGTAGAAAATAGTAAAAATAAAGGGAAACCCTGTGATGAGTAGGTGTGTCCAAACTTTTGACTGGTACTGTATATACTGTATAAATATGAATGTAACATATATTGCCCTCTTCCTCAGGTTCAAATAACCAGCAGACGGTGGCTCCCAAAGCCAAGAAACCCTCCCCTAATGCAGAGAAGAAAGAGGGGATTCCAAAGCAGAAGAAGAGTCTCCAAAGGACATCAGAAGAAGGAGGAGCAGGACGTCAGAAGAAGGAGGAGCGGCATGTTACTCCAGCGAAAGTGGTGGGTGCCCACCCAATGGTGCCCATGGGAAAATGAAGAGGGCAATGCTATAGGAACTGCACAGCAGATGAACTAACAATGCTTTGACTATTGTATTAATGTTTTGCCTATGACTGAGTATTGACTGACAGGGATTTTTTGAGGAATTGAATATATATAATTTAATATATTTTGTGTGTGATGTCTATGTTGTACAGGTTACTGTTGTGAAATCCGTGGCCACCCAGAACAAAAAGCAAGAAGTAGCAGTGAAGAAACAAAACGTGTCTGTGAAGAAACAGGAAATGGCTGTGAAAACAAAAGTCAGGAAGACCGAGGTCCCTGTGGCCAAGAGGCGTGACCCGAAGATAAACAAAGACGGCCTTCCGTACCTTCCCTACGATGATGACGATCACGATGACCATGACCACAGCGAGCATGATGATAATGACGACGATGACGATTATATCATCAGGGCCAACGGAAAACCCACCATGAGGTTGGCACCAATGGGGAGACCAGTCACCATGGCGACTGGCCGACTGGCTACTACCACCACTAGGAGACCCATGGCGAGGGGGCCGGGACGTGCTGTGGTCACATTCCCCAGGAGACACAGCATCATGGAGTCTCTCCCTGCTGGCTGCCTGCTCTCGGAGTCTCTGATCGCCTGTGGCAGCACTGGCATGGTCCACATCCCCATCCTCTCAGACCAGGGGGTCAAGACCCTCTATCTGGCAGGTGAGGATATACAGAGATCTCACATGTTACTTACAGGGACAATTAGCAGAGTCAAGAGGGGGGACAAGAATCTGAGTTCAGGCTCACTAAAATGGGTAACTATGTTTAATAAGTTGGAATTTCGGGAAGGCAAAGGATTTACCGTTGTGTGCTTCAATGCAATCAAATGTCCTTTGCGGTGTTTACACAGTTGCATATATAAACATATTTTGTACACAAAGATACTGCATAAACATTAAGGCAGGTGCAATGGCATGTGGACCCAGGCCTTTCTTGGTTTGAGGAAACTGGGTCAGCTTGTGTTCTATTCTTTTATCAGACAATAAGATCAATAAGATCCCTCCCCGGGCGCTGGCTGGGCTACCCAACCTGGAGTGGCTGGACCTGAGCAAGAACAAGCTGGACGACTCCTCCATCAGCCCTGACCTGTTCCAGGTGAGTCTGAGAGCATCATTCATGTCAACACATTTGGCTTTAGTTCCAGTTGGAACTCTACTGCGCTCCCAGACCCACCTACACATCTCAGCCTCATGTTACTTCAGGGCTCTATTGACCCTTATCATGCTGCATTACCTGGATTACTCTCAGCCTGTTATGATAGAATTTAATCATGTTATGTCACAGTGTGGTGTTACAGAATAGTACAGGTATGTGCATGTCACAGTCATTTAAGTTATAGGTAGTGCCTAATATTTAAACAAAATGATCCATCTTGTAGTTGGACTGCTAGAACTTTTGCTGTCTCCCGGGTAGCTTATAAGAACAGAAGTTTAATTTGGCCCCATCGAGGTGAATGTCAATTAGCTGTTGCAATGAACCTGGGAATATTGTCGGTCAACAGACAAGCCACAACTCGCAAGGCGTCCTAAGTGGCGCAGCGGTCTCCCGAGTGGTGGAGCGGTCTAAGGCACTGCATCTCAGTGCTAGAGGCGTCACTACAGACGCTGGTTCGATTCCAGGCTGTATCACAACCGGCCGTGATTGGGAGTCCCATAGGGTGGCGCACAATTGGCCCAGTGTCGTTAGGGTTTGGCTTACTTACTATTACTACTTACTATTAACTTACTTGCCTAGGTAAATAAAGGTTAAATAAAATAAAATGTATATTTTTTAAATGCACTTGTTCCCACTAAGGTGTCAGTCCCTGATGCCAGGAGCTCACCGTACTAAAAATTCCCTTGAGAGAGCATTAGTGTTTATTAACTACTTTGCTTGCAGTACATCTCAGAGTTGGACAGACTTGATAACAAAACACGTCACAAAAAGCACTTCATGAATAAGACATAGGGTGGAATTCAATCAAATCACCACTGGGAGAACTGCCATTGCTGGGAAAAATCATATTATTCCTGCACCATTGAAAAATACTATTGTGTACTAAGCCTACTAGCCTGTTACAGGGTATAATACTTGCATAGATTATTCAACTGGTAGGTACACAGGTTATACTGGTATAAGGCCCATGTCATAGGTGTAAGGTAACATTGCAGTTCTTGAGCTTGGCCGTGAGAGAGAGAGGGACACTGGTTAAATCACGCTTAGCACTCTAATGTTCTAATGTGTGGAGATTCTTGGCTTGTTTCAGAACCTGACCCAGCTGAGGAGGCTGAATTTAGACGGCAACAATCTGACCAAAGTCCCCTCGATTCTACCGCCATCCCTGGTGGAGCTTAAGATCAATGACAACAAGATCCTGGGCCTCACACCTAGCAGCTTTAAAGGTATAGAAAGGTGGAGTTTACAGAGAGAGAGAGTATATGTACAAAGCTTTGTTTGTTCAAGCTTAGCTTGCATCTGAGCACCTACAGTACTATTTCAAGTGACCTCAGATAGGATGTGCAGATTAGCACATTAGCATTGTTGGCGTAACTCATTTAGCAACGAAAATCAGCAAAACAAGTCAAATTACATTGGATTATTGTATGTTGATATTATATGTTGATATTGTCATGTTGGGATTTGAAAATGTGTCTCTCCTCAGGTTTGTCCAAATTGCTGACACTGGAGCTTGAGGACAACCACTTCCACGATGGGAATGTGTCACCTTTGACCTTCCGGCCCCTTAAGAAACTCATCTATCTGCGACTGGAGGACAACAAGTTCCGGGCCATCCCCTCTGGGCTTCCTGTGACCCTGCAGGTCAGTGATTGGACGAGGTGCCTGTGATGTCACTGTAGTGAGCATGCAGGAGCCAATGATATGCAGTAGCCTCAGTCATACAAAGGAGCATAGCTCTCAGACATTTGAAACATCACCTTATTTGAAATAGGTTTTGGAATAGTCCACAGACTATGAGAGGTTTCAGATGTTTGACTAAAGATATTATTTTTGGTAATTTGGTAATTTGGTAATTGCGTGCACATACAGTGCATTCAGAAAGTATTCAGACCCCTTGACTTTTTCACATTTTGTTACGTTACAGCCTTACTCTAAAACTGATTACATTTATTTCCCCTCATCAATCTACACACAATACCCCATAATGACAAAGTGAAAACAGGTTTTTAGAATTTTTTGCATATTTATACAAATTTAAAAAACTGAAATATCTTATTTACATAAGTATTCAGACCCTTTTCTATGAGACTCGAAATTGAGCTCAGGTGCATCTTGTTTCCATTGATCATCCTTGAGATGTTTCTACAACTTGATTGGAATCCACCTGTGGTAAATTCAATTGATTGGACATGATTTGGAAAAGCACATACATGTCTATATAAGGTCCCACAGTTGACAATGCATGTCAGAACAAAAACGAAGCCATGAGGTCGAAGGAATTGTCCGTAGAGCTCCGAGAAAGGATTGCGTCGAGGCACAGATCTGGGAAAGGGTACCAAAAAATGTCTGCAGCATTGAAAGTCCCCAAGAACACACTGGCCTCCATCATTCTTAAATGGAAGAAGTTTGGAACCACCAAGACTCTTCCTAGAGCTGGCTGCCCGTTCAAACTGAGCAATCGGGGGAGAAGGGCCTTGGTCAGCGAGTTGACCGATGGTCACTCTGACAGAGCTCCAGAGTTCCTCGGTGGAGATGGGAGAACCTTCCAGAAGGACAACTATCTCTGCAGCACTCCACCAATCAGGCCTTCATGGTAGAGTGGCCAGACGGAAGCCACTCCTCAGTAAAAGGCACGACAGCCCTCTTGTAGTTTGCCAAAAGGCACCTAAAGGACTCTCAGACCATGAGAAACAAGATTCTCTGGTCTGATGAAACCAAGACTCTTTGGCCTGAATGCCAAGCATCACGTCTGGTGGAAACCTTACACCATCCCTACGGTGAAGCATGGTGGTGGCAGCATTATGCTGTGGGGATGTTTTTCAGCGGGAGGGACTGGAAGATTAGTCAGGATCGAGTGAAAGATGAACGGAGCAAAGTACAGAGATCCTTGATGAAAACCTGCTCCAGAGCGCTCAGGACCTCAGACTGGAGCGAAGGTTCAACGTCCAACAGGACAACAAACCTAAGCACACAGCCAAGACAATACAGGAGTGGCTTCGGGACAAGTCTCTGAATGTCCTTGAGTGGCCCAGCCAGAGCCCGGACTTGAACCCAATCGAACATCTCTGGAGAGACCTGAAAATAGCTGTGCAGTGACCCTCCCCATCGAACCTGACAGAGCTTGAGAGGATCTGCAGAAAAACTCCTCAAATACAGGTGTGCCAAACTTGTAGCATCATCACCAAGATGTTGTTGTTTTTGTAGTTTTCAACAACAAAAAATCTATCATTTCTAAAAAACAGTTTTTGCTTTGTCATTATGGGGTATTGATGTGGGGGGAAACAATTGATGTGGGGGAAAACAATTTAATCAATTTTAGAATAAGGCTGTAACGTAACAAAATGTGGAAAAAGTGAAGGGGTCGGAATACTTTCTGAATGTACTGTATATTATTAACTCCCAATCTGTAGTGTGTAGACTAGGTAGGTCCCCCTCACCCCCCTAACAACACGAATACTCAAAGGGTTTTGCGGTTTGTATTCCCAGGCGCTTCACCTGTCGGATAACAGAATAGAAGAGGTGCATGAGGGGATCCTCAACAAGACCGTCAACCTCAGGTTTCTAGATCTCAGTCATAATAGGATCCGGGAGGACCGCATAGCCCTAAGGGCCTGGATACACCTATTGTAAGTCCCAACAACCTCTCTCCATTCTTGCTTTTGCAGCATTTAGGAGGTTATTGTTCAGTGTAAAGATTACTTTTACTCTGGTTTTGAGCGCCACCTTGAAGGGAATGTTGGAACACATTTTATTCCCATTTCTGATCTTGCAGAAAAGTGACCTCAGTATTTATTTTTTGAATGCATTGAATATAATTTGTTTTAACTAAAGTTTTTGTAAAATGCATGAACATCAACATTATTGCATACAGGATTCTTAATCAAAAGTTTAAATGATGTAATTCATCTGACACTCTGTACATGTGTTAGTCTCCCAGTTTCCTGGCAATAACGAGAGGAAAATATCATTTTAATTGCATCTTAGAAGAAAAAGGAGAAAAGGAAAAACAAGAGAATAGAGGACAAAGCCATGGAGGACATTGTTTTGGGGCATGCTGATGTGGCTGGCTAGACAGCGGCGCAGCAGACACAGTCCAGCTTTATGATAGGTTGTAGAGAGTCAAGCCCAAAGGGAGGGACTGCTGGCCAACGGCCTTTGTGTTAAGGCTCTTAGTGGTTTGAAACTCCTACAATGTTGTGAGACAAATGTGGTGGATATGATGGAACCCTCTGGTGAAAGATGGAGAAAAGGGAAACATTGAACCAGCCTTCTAAAGAAAAGGTGGACTCGAAATATAGTCCTAAGATTGAAAAAGTCCCCTTTTAACTGGAGACATAATACAGTACATTACCTTCTATCTCTTCATGTCTTCGAAACTTTCCACATATTGAGCAAAAGATCTCCCTGTATTTTCCCTACCATTTCAGAAAGTTGGAGTCGTTGGACCTGTCGCACAATAAGCTGGTGCATGTTCCCTCCTTCCTCCCTGTGGGCCTACAGCAGCTCCACCTGCACCACAACCAGATCGAGCGGATCCCTGGCTACGTGTTTGGCCACATTAAACCGGGACTGGACCTTCTTCATCTGTCCCACAACAGTCTGGCCAACGACGGCATTGATGATGTCTCCTTCCTGGGCCTGTACAACTCTCTGACTGAACTCCTGCTGGACCACAACCAGCTTCACTCCATCCCTAGGGGGCTACTGAAGCTCAAGAGCCTGCACCTCCTCCGCCTCAACCACAACGTTATCAGGTAACTCAACCAAAACGTTATCAGGTAGATCAACCGCAATGTTATCAGGTAGATCAACCGCAATGTTATCAGGTAACTCAGCCGCAACGTTGTCAGGTAACGCGGCCGCAACATTATCTAACGTAACTAACTTCACTCTATAAAGCAATTCTAGGTTTTACTTGTGACTTTAATCTTGCTTGATACAGTCCTCTTCCTCCCATTGGGAGATGAAACAACTTTGAGAAGAGCACAGTTGCCACTAACCATAATGGCACATTCAGATCTGAAATTGCTATTGTGAATCTCAACGTGTAATTTATGTTTCTCTCTCAGTCGTTATTTCCTTTAGTCGGATCAAAGGTTGTTCTGTCTTGTCTGAGTATCTGTCTTTCTGTCGGTGGTGACTGAATGTCTATCTTTTTCTTTCCTCCCTGCAGATACGTTCCTCTGAACTCTCTGTGTGACATGCGCCTGAGTGACGACTCGCCCCTAGTCTCCGTTCACCTGGAGTACAACCTGATTGACCGGCGCCTCATCCCGCCCACCGCCCTCTCCTGCATCAAGACCTACCACAGCATCATACTACGGCCGCAGAGTTACGAGGAAGATTACCACCATGAAGATTACTAGTACCCCCCCCCTTCCTCACCTCCCTCCTTCCTTTTCACCCATTTCTCCCACCCCCACGTCAGTTTGTCCTGGGTTACACCTTGTCTGCGTTTCTCATTACATAATTTCCTCTGAGTCCGTCTCTGATTGTGATTAGCTTAGTCAGACTTATGACACCCAAGCATTATGCAACAGATGAAATTAGACTTCTATCCTAAGTCTGACCATAATTCTAGGGCAATGTTTATGCAACCAGCCCTTTGTCAGTGGGCTTCATTATCACAATGAATGAGAGCGATTGTGTGTGTTTTTCCTGTTTTAAAGCTTCACTATGTAAAGCAGTTCTAGGTTTTACTTGTGACTTTGACCTTGCTTGATACAGTAGCATGTATTGAAAGAAAAATAATGTGGGGTTACCAAGGGAAACACAGGTAGCTACTTGACAGTAGTGAGAGCCTAAATGTCCAGGTGCCCTCTATACTAAACTCACTGTTTTGTTGTTTGTACAACTGTTTCAACTTTGTGACAAACTTGTGTAATGAAAAATTGTGAAAATAAAAGATCTTAGATAATTGCTGGTCATTGTCTATGGTAACTGTAAATAGTCTTAGTACCTCAAATAATCTGCCTGTGTAGCACTGGGTAGAGTGTTGCGGGATATTTTATTCATAGTGGATTTTGTATTTGCCCTATTAGTGCTGTGATAGTACTTTTTATTTTATTTTGGCCTTATACAGTAGCTTAAATAAAAATGTATGTATATAGATCTCAAACGTTGAATCAAAATAAGTTTAAAATAACTCAAATCTCTCTCCCTTTCTCTCTCTCTCTCTTTCTGTCAGACACACGCACAAACACACAATGAAGCAGCAATGAAAAGGGGACTGGACCAATTTTGGGTTATGGCTTAAAATACTTGTTTTTTTCCTTTTGGTAACTACTTCTGTGGTTTTTAACAGGTACTGTGCAGAGTTCTGACTCTGCTGACAGACGGATTCACAGATAAAGGATCATCACATGGAATAAAACACGTATCCTGTATATCACTTTGAGGTTGAATTCATCCTTATTTCATTTATTTGTACCTTTCATTTATTTAGTAAATAATTTTTTGTTTTTCCAAGAACTGCAACGGTAAGTGTCTTAGTAAATATATTTGAGCTTCTATTTGAGTTTCTTGACCTACAGATAATAGTATATTCAGTATGGTTTACAATAGGAGGACTATAATCTACAGCTTTATTCTACAGTTCCACAGTTGGTTTAACATTCTGCATTTGAAAAAAGATTGATTGTTAAAGTAATATTTGACATTTGAAATGGACTATTTAGCTTTGAATAATTTGTTTAAGCCTTCTGGGGGCAACACAACCCTACCTTGTCTACACATTCTATATTCCTTTTATTGGCCATGTTTAATAAATGGATCTTGTAACAGAACAAAGATGAGGATAATTTCACAAACATTAAAAACTCAGAGCCACCCCATACTGTAGTTAAAGGGCTCGCTGCAGGGAGACAAGTCTATTACAAAATGATCGACTAAGCAAATAAGTAATTATTGTGAACATCATACATCTCATGCAATGTATTTAGAGATTCTCGTGTATTTAGAGATTTGACACTCTGCTGATATAGATAATGTTTGGGGGAAAGAGTGCTATGACAGAGAGGGTCTATAAAAAACCTTGCCTGAGACCAGCCAGTTATGTGGCTTCTGGGGCCTTACTGTGGTAAAGGATGTGGGAGTGCTAAGGGAGGGAGTAGGCCTTTCACAACACGTGGCAAGGCAAGGAAATGCCAAACTCCAGTTCCACAGCAAAGGCTCTTTGCTCACATGGAAAACCCTCTTTGAAGAACAAACCATTTCAATGTTCTTATTTTCATCAAGAATCTTCTAGCTGAAGGTTTATCTGAGATTATCCCAAATGACCTTAGGGCATCTATTGATAGTTTGCATTACAATCCTGCTAATAAATATTGACAGATCACACACACTGTACTATATTGTACTATATTACACAGACTTATATGTAATGCCGGAATTGTCTTTTGCTATATGTTACTGGATCTGAGATTTTACAATTTTAATGCATAAATTAAAGAAGCCACAGCCTCAGCTAAAAGCAAATAATTAATGAGAGCAGATGTCATAGTTACAGACTCAAAGACCACATAGTATCCATGGTCCATGATTTTACTGCCTCTTATACCAACCACAAAATTGATGGGAAGAATAAGATTGGCTTTTAAGAGAGAACGCCTATGACAGATATGATAGATCACATCTTGAGATTGAAGCCTAACAAATAGATGTATGAAAGCCAGAGTGTATTTCATGCTTTGTCACTGGCTACAATTGCTTTTGGACTGGCTTTTGCTCTGGAGTGGCAATGTTGACAATGAGATTACTCTGGACTGGAGGAGTGAACTGTAACACAATGCTAGTTATACTGCCCTACAAAGGCAAAACCCAGTAACTACGAATTTGGTCAAAAATATTTGATCTGTTGTAATGGCCAGGTATATTATCTGAATAATGTGGTATTTAGTTTCCTGACACAAGAACAAGCCAGTTGATCAGAATATATCATGGAGTATCAGAAACATTGGAGTTACGTAGTTACTGTGTTTTGCATTTGTAGGGCAGCATAGCGTGTGTGTGTGTGTGGGCAACTCTCCAATTGTAGGCTACAGGAATTATAGCTAGATAGTTGCTGAATTCATAACTGTGACACTTAATAGACTGCTGCTCATTTCTGTGTGCTTTTTTGTCTTCCCCTTGTAATTTCTCTTCAACTAAAGGCCTAGCCATGCTTCCCTTCTCTGTTGTCCTTCTCCTGCTGTGTGCCACCCCTCTTCCCACCGCCTCTGTGGCCCTGCCCTTTGAGCAGAAGGGCTTATTGGACTTTGGGAAGAGCATCGATGTAGAGGGGCTGATGATGATGATGATGATGAACGATGAAGAGGAAGGCTCAGCGGTTGAGGAATACTCTAAACCAGAACAGCCTACTTGCCCATTCGGCTGTCAGTGTAACCAGAATGTTGTGCAGTGCTCTGACTTGGGTGGGTGAAGAGATACAATGTCATAATATTATAATATCATATTGTCTCCAAATGATTCTTTACACTGAACACACAATTGTTAATGTGTAGCCAGCAGTCGCACATCTGCACGTTGCTTTTTAGTGCTACGTGGAATCATGGCCATCTGGTTTCTTCTTAATTATATGGTGACAGCTGAGCTCACACATAAACAACAATATACTGTATGGGTACAAACCACAGCCCAGAGCATTACTCAGCATTGACCAAATTACAGCATGACGATAAATTCTAACTTGTGGATTTATCCTCATATAACCTTAAGAGTGAGAACACACTGTGTGTGTTTGATATTGTCATGATTCATAGATTTTTATAAAAAATGTAAAGAAGCAATAACACAATATATTATATTGCAACTGATTTCTTATCATTGTGAACTGACAGAATGTGGTAAAGTGTATAAAATAAAGCAGGTAAGTTAATCTTGTAGTTTCTATCCGCAGGTTTACACTATGTGCCATATGACATCCCCCCGGAGACCAGGCTCCTGGACCTTCAAAGCAACCAGATCACTGAGATAAGAGAGAATGACTTCAAGGGACTCAGTAACCTCTATGTGAGCACCAACAGTCAAAACACAAATGGTGGAAGAGAGTTCTGGCATTTCAATAGAAAGAAACGTCACTTATCTGTCTTTGCTTTCTTCATCGTAGCACACCCTTTCAGTATCCTAACTAAAAAGAGGCATATTTTTAATGACGTGTCTTCAAATTATACATTGTATAATATATGGGTTGTTCTTGAATTGTGGTGGCATTTGCGTCCCTTGCATTTGCAACCATGAAAAGCACTTTCAAATGACAAAGAGTTACACATCATACATGTTTTTGTGTATATTGAACTAATATATTTATATTAACAATAATGCAAGTCCTTTATACTGCAAAACTTTATGTTCATGCATTGTTTAAAGTACTTAGGGTAAGCAAATTGGTTTGTGCCAGTAGTGATGTGCAGAGTTGTGGTGACATGTTTTGGGGATTTAGAGATATCCATCTGTTCTTTTCAAAAATAGAAAGTGAACAAAATTATTTAATAGTATTGTATAGATCAATACAAACAAAGAAGGCTATTTTTTACTAGTATAATGTCTCTCCCTCAGTTGTATGTCATTGGTGTTACCGCCTTGAAAATCACTCATTACAAAGATTTACAAGGACCTTCAGCATTCCCTCCAGTGGCAAACTCCTATCGGGGGAGGGGTACATATATTAAAGAAAATTATTAGCTAATCACACCCTTTCACTATGTCACAAATTTAAGGATTCCATTGATAATTTGGGGTGGCTAAATCAAAAGTGTCACTTGGTGTTACTCGATTCAAATGAAGGGAAATAACACTGTGAGCAAAAGTATTAATCATATCATTTTAGTAAATTGTTTTTTAAAGGGTTAATGACCTTACATTTGAGGATCTGTGGCCCCATTTAAGAAAATCCTCAATAACCAAAAATGTCTCATTGGTTTTAGCATCATTGGTGTTACTACTCCTATTGGTGGCACAATGGTATCCTAATGGTAAAACATATTTAAAGTAATTAAGCTGCCATATTAGCTGATTTATAATGGAAAGATGTACACAAATACATTTAAATAAAAAGTTCATATTTTCCAAAATTCCATGCCTAAATGCCATCGCAGTTCAAGAATTAACTGTATATAACACATTTATTTTGGGTAGGGGTGGCTGGTCTCCTCATGACCTATGCCTCCTTTCTCAGGCTCTGGTGTTGGTGAATAACAAAATCTCCAGGGTGCACCCTCGGGCCTTCATGCCCCTCAAAAGGATGCACAAGCTCTACTTCTCCCACAACCAGCTGACGGCCGTGCCCAAGAACCTGCCCTCTTCCCTGGTGGAGCTGCGCATCCACGACAACCATATCAAGAGGGTGGCATCTGGGGCTTTCTCTGGCCTGCGCAGCATGAATTGCATTGGTGAGATGGCAAGCTATAGTTATAAAAGACCTTAGGCCAGATTTACTATGTGTTAGCACCAGATTAAACATTAGCAACTGTTTTTTTCTGTTTGGAAACACCATAACACATCTAACATCTTAATGTCTTTGAAGTGTAAGTCTAGCCGCTTGAGTACTGGAGCAGGTTGTGGCATTGACTTAAAACACATATTTTTCTTCCTCAGAGATGGGGAGGAATCCTATTCAGAACAGTGGTTTTGAGCCCGGAGCCTTTGATGGACTTAAACTTACCTTCCTTCGCATTTCTGAGGCAAAACTCACAGGCATCCCTAAAGGTAGAAAACGTGACAACCTTTATAATAATTTTCTTTGGAGTGTTCTGCAGGGCAATATTTGTTTCATTGCTACTTGCCACATATTTCCACTGAAAGTCCTTTGAATCAAGCGGTCACCTGTTTTCCCTCTCCATCTAGATCTCCCTGAGGGTCTACATGAGTTGCATTTGGATCACAATCAAATTCAAGCCATTGAACTAGAAGACCTAAGACAATATGAGAGTTTGCACAGGTACGTAGCTTTACAAGAGGGTGTTCAATGTCGGAGAGTTTCTAAAACTCCATCTAATTATGAATTTATGAGGAGTTTATGAATGCTGTAGATGTTCACTACTTATCTTAAAATGTTAAAAAAATATGTAGAAAATAAACAGCGGCCTCCCAGGTGGCGCAGATGTCTAAAGCACTGCATCACAGTGCTAGAGGCATCACTACAGACATGGGTTCGATCCCGGGCTGTATCACTACCGGCCATGATCGGGAGTCCCATAGGGCGGCGTACAATTGGCCCAGTGTCGTTTGGGCTAGGGGACGGTTTGGCCGGGGGGCTTTACTTGGCTCATCGCGCTCAAGCGACTCCTTGTGGCAGGCCAGGCACCTGCAGGCTGACCTTTGTCATCAGGTGAACTGTTTCCTCTGACATATTGGTGCGGCTGGCTTCCGGGTTAAGTGGGCGGGTGTTAATTAAGAAGCGCAGTTTGGCGGGTCATGTTTCGGAGGACGCATGTCTCAACCTTTGTCTCCCGAGCCAGTTGGGGAGTTGCAGCGATAAGACAAGATTGAAATTGGGGAGAAAAAGGGGAGAAAATACAAAAACAAAAAAAAAGCATATAAGTAACAACAGCATAAAGGAAGAGTCATTGTCCAAGTTGCACAAAATAAATAATGTCTGGAATCATTGTGATAGTAGCACCCTCTAGTGGGTTTACCCTTCATTGTCTCATCAATCACTTGATTTCGATGTGTGTGTGTGTGTGTGTGTGTGTGTGTGTGTGTGTGTGTGTGTGTGTGTGTGTGTGTGTGTGTGTGTGTGTGTGTGTGTGTGTGTGTGTGTGTGTGTGTTAGGTTGGGTCTAGGCTACAATCACATTCGTCACATTGAGCATGGCAGCCTGTACTACCTGCAAAACCTGAGAGAGCTGCATCTAGAGAACAACCGGATCCCCAATGTCCCTGGAGGCCTTGCTGGAATGAAGTACCTGCAGGTAAAGTGTGGAGGGGGTTTGTGAAGCAGCATCAATCACATCAACATTGCTGATTTCACTTGTTATGTTAAGTTGCTAAAAATGTATATCTGTAATGTTTGTATTAAGTATAAACATTGGTGATTTCACTTGCTATGTTATGTTATGTTTTTATGATGATAACAGTTGATATATGTAATGTTTTTAAATAGGTAGTCTACCTTCACTCCAATAACATCAGCCAGGTTGACGTGAATGACTTCTGCCCTAACGGCTTTGGTGTCAAGAAGACTTACTACAACGGGATCAGTCTCTTTGATAACCCAATCAACTACTGGGAGGTGGTGCCGGCCACCTTCCGCTGTGTCAGCAACAGGATGGCTGTACAGTTTGGCAACCACAAAAAGTAGTGCATGAGAGGCACCAGCTGTAGGGTAATACATGCAACTCAGATACAAAATAAATAACTTTGTTACACAGTTAAAAAACAATTTATTGATAGAAAGAGCCTGATGTATGGTAAAAGATAAATAACTAAAACATAACTGAAGTTTGTTTTGCATGCATGGAGTGGGTGACATTGTATATTGGAAAGAAATTGGTCATCCATATCATTTCAATCAACCAATCAAATGTATTTTAATACCATTTTTTTTAATGTATGTTACTTTCAATTCAGCTGGTCTATAGCAATTTGGGATTCTCTGTGATTTTGTTTTTTTGTTTGTGTTTTATCTCAACTTACCTCTGATCTGACAACTGATCTCAAATATTGGATATAGAAGAACAATACAAACTGACAGTTGAAAGCACCTTCAGAAGAATCTCTCTTATAAATGTTGTTGAAAAAATTTGTTGTCATGATGTGTTTGCAGAATATTGAAGATTATTTAGAATATGTTTTGCATACCCTTTATTGAAATCTTGAACAAATGAATGTCATGTCGTGGAAATTCTACACAGGGACACAAAGTCAATCTTAAATTAATCCTTTTTTTATTAACAGCATGCTGGAGAGGTCACAGTCAAACTTAGATGCATAAAGTATCGGCCTGAAGTGAGCTCCGCTAGGGCTGTCCCGTTAAATCGCTTATATAATTACACAGACAAGTTATATTTGCATGATTTAGCTTATTCATCATTCATAATTAATTCATAATTAATGTTTGGTTCATTCATGTGACTGACCAATACCTCACGAGGCTTCTTCTCTCCAAGCTGAGACCTTGAAACTGAGATATCCCTTTCTCAAAACAAGGTTCTGGGCGTACTGCCAAATTGCAGATACTGATAATGAGGTTTCGTTCAATCAGTCACATGCATGAACACAGAAATTGGTTATTAGAAAAGCACAACCAATAAAATGTTCCATCACAGTCATAAGAGGGGTCTTATTTCTCACTCTCCCTGTTTCATTAGGCCTACACTATAATCAGAGCCGGCTGCAGACAATGATCAGCTAGGCTAGGGAGACATTATATTTTCAACATCTTGATGCCATGTTTATAATTATATTAAATATATGCGACACATTTTTCAAACAACCAATAAACAAAGCATACCGACTTTGGGTGCTTCAATATCATGGTTTGCGTTTTCAACACCACAATAAATAGGCTATGTAAATCTCGACTAACGGAAAATACATCCCTCCCTACCTTGTATGCCTACCCAGTATCGAAGGCTTGGCTTGACAATCTCAGAATGTCATTCAACTTTTTGGTGTTTTATAATGCCTCTTTCCATTCATCAAATGGCCACTGCACAGTTTGGATTGATTGATTTTATTTGTCAGTTTAAAAACATTCATATATCCACACGGTACAAAGATTTTTAAAAGTGACCAGGATTGCACAATAAAATCGGGGACTTATTTCTATTGTGGTCCTTATTTTTTACATAAATACAATTACATACTGTAGATACAAACAAAAAAAGGTTATATTGTTCACACATTAGCCAGCGAAAAGTGGTTATGGTTGGTATGGCTTTGAGATGCTGTGGTAGTTTGTTCCACTCAACAGCGCCGGTATATTAAAATGTGTTCTTACCAGATAAAACAGTGAATATTAGAGTGTCTGGTATTATGCTGGTGGACATCTCTAACAAATGAAAAAGACACTGAACAAAAATATAAACGCAACATGTAAAGTATTGGTCCCATGTTTCATGAGCTGAAATAAAAGATCCCAGAAGTGTTGCATATGCACAAAACCTTATTTCTCTCAAATTTTGTGAACAAATATGTTTACATCCCTGTTAGTGAGCATTTCTCCTTTGCCAAGATAATCCATGCACCTGACAGGTGTGGCATATCAAGAAGCTGATTAAACAGCATGACCATTACACAGGTGCACTAAAATGCGCAAGTTTGTCACACAAGACAATACCACAGATGTCTCAAGTATTGAGGGTGCATACAATTGGCATGCTGACTGCAGCAATGTCCACCAGAGCTATTGCCAGATAATTTAATGTTAATTTCTCTACCATAAGCCTCCAACATAATTTTAAAGAATTTAGCAGTACGTCCAACTGACCTTACAACCGCAGACCACGTGTATGGAGTCATGTGGGCGAGTGGTTTGCTGATGTCAACTTTGGGAACAGAATGCCCCATGGTGGCGGTGGGGTTATGGTATGGGCAGGCATAAGCTAAGGACAATGAACAAAATTGCATTTTATCGAGGGCAATTTGAATGCACAGAGATGCACAGAGATACTGTGACGAGATCCTGAGGCCCATTGTCATGCCATTCATCTGCCACCATCACCTCATGTTTCAGCATGATAATGCACAGCCACATAATGCACACAATTCCTGGAAGCTGAAAATGTCCTAGTTCTCCCATGGCCTGCATACTCGCCAGACATGTCACCCATTGTTTTCTTTTCTCATTTACAACTGCGACCTGGCCAAGATAAAGCAAAGTAGTGCAACACAAACAACAACACAGAGTTACACATGGGATAAACAAACATACAGTCAAAAACACAATAGAAAAATCAATGTACAGTGTGTGCAAATGTAGTAAGGTTAGGGAGGTAAGGCAATAAATAGGCCATAGTGACGAAATAATTACAATTTAGCATTAACACTTGAGTGATGGATGTGCAGATGATGTGTGCAAGGAGAGAAACTGGGGTGCAAAAGAGCAACAAAAAAAATAACAATATGGGAATGAGGTAGTTGGGTGTGCTATTTACAGATGGGCTGTGTACAGGTACAGTGATTGGTAAGCTGCTCTGACAGATGATGCTTAAAGTTAATGAGGGAGATATAAGTCTCCAGCCTCAGTGATTTTTTGCAATTCTTTCCAGTCATTGGCAGCAGAGAACTGGAAGGAAAGGCGGCCAAAGTAGGTGTTTGCTTTGGGGATGAACAGTGAAATATAGTTGCTGCAGCGCGTGGGTGTTGCTATGGAGACCAGTGAGCTGAGATAATGCGGGGCTTTACCTAGCAAAGACTTATAGATGACCTGGAGCCAGTGGGTTAGGCAACGAATATGTAGCGAGAGCCAGCCAACGAGAGCATACAGGTCGCAGTGGTGGGTAGTGTATGGGGCTTTGGTGACAAAACGGATGGCACTGTGATAGACTACATCCAATTTGCTGAGTAGAGTGTTGGAGGCTATTTGTGAAGTCAAGGATCGGTAGGATAGTCAGTTTTACGAGGGTATGTTTGGCAGCATGAGTGGAGGAGGCTTTGTTGCGAAATAGGAAGCTGATTCTGGATTTAATTTTGGATTAGAGATGCTTAATGTGAGTCTGGAAGGATAGTTTACAGTCTATCCAGACACCTAGGTATTTGTAGTTGTCCACATGTTCTAAGTCAGAACCGTCCAGAGTAGTGATGCTAGGCAGCAACCAGTTTTACTAGCATTTAAGAGCAGTTGGAGGCCACGGAAGGAGTGTTGTATGGCATTGAAGCTCGTTTGGAGGTTTGTTAAAACAGTGTCCAAGGAAGGGCCAGATGTATACAGAATGGTGTCATCTGCGTAGAGGTGGATCAGAGAATCACCAGCAGCAAGAGCGATATCATTGATATATACAGAGAAAAGATTAGGCCCGAGAATTTAACTCTGTTGCACCCCCATAGAGACTGCCAGAGATCCAGACAACAGGCCCTCCGATTTGACACACCTCCGATTTGACACACTCTATCTGAGAAGTAGTTGGTGAACCAGGCGAGACAGTAATTTGAGAAACCAAGGCTATTGAGTTTGTCGATAAGAATGTGGTGATTGACAGAGTCGAAAGCCTTGGTCAGGTTGATGAAAACAGCTGCACAGTACTGTCTTTTATCTATGGCGGTTATGATGCACCCATGACCAGCTCGGAAACCAGATTGCATAGTGGAGAAGGTACGGTGGGATTCAAAATGGTCGGTGATCTGTTTGTTAACTTGGCTTTCGAAGACTTTAGAAAGGCAGGGCAGGGTGGATATAGGTCTGTAACAGTTTGGGTCTAGAGTGTCTCCCCTTTGAAGAGGGAGATGACCACGGCAGCTTTCCAATCTTTGGGGATCTCAGACGATACGAAAGAGAGTTTGAACAGGCTAGTAATAGGGGTTGCAACAATTTCGGCGGATAATTTTAGAAAGAGAGGGTCCAGATTGTCTAGCCCAGCTGATTTGTAGGGATCCAGATTTTGCAGCTCTTTCAGAACATCAGCTATCTGGATTTGGGTGAAGGAGAAACGGGGGGGGGGGGGGGGTGGCTTGGGCAAGTTGCTGCGGGGGTCCAGAGCTGTTGGCCAGGGTAGAGATTGCCAGGTGGAAAGCATGGCCAGCCGTAGAAAAAATGCTTATTGAAATTCTCGATTTTCGTAGATTTATCGGTGGTGACAATATTTCCTAGCCTGTGCAGTGGGCAGCTGGGAGGAGGTGCTCTTATTCTCCATGGACTTTATGGTGTCCCAAAACTTTTTGGAATTAGTGCTACAGGATGCAAATTTCTGTTTTAAAAGCTAGCCTTAGCTTTCCTAACTGACTGTGTATATTGGTTCCTGACTTCCCTGAAAAGTTGCATATCGCGGGGGCTATTCGATGCTAATGCAGTACGCCACAGGATGTTTTTGTGCTGGTCAAGGGCAGTCAAGTCTGGAGTGAACCAACGGCTATATCTATTCTTAGTTCTACCTTTTTTGAATGGGGCATGCTTATTTAAGATGGTGAGGAAAGCACTTTTTAAGAACAACCAGGCATACTCTACTGATGGGATGAGGTTAATATCCTTCCAGGATACCCGGGCCAGGTCGAATAGAAAGGCCTGCTCGCTGAAGTGTTTAGGGGAGTGTTTGACAGTGATGAGGGGTGGTCGTTTGGCCGCGAGCCCCTTACGGACGCAGGCAATGAGGCAGTGATCGCTGAGATCCTGGTGGAAGACAGCAGAGGTGTATTTAGAGGGCAAGTTGGTCAGGATGATATCTATGAGGGTGCCCATGTTTACTGATTTAGGTTTGTACCTGGTAGGTTCCTTGATAATTTGTGTGAGATTGAGGGCATCTAGCTTAGATTGTAGGACAGCTGGGGTGCTAAACATATCCCAGTTTAGGTCACCTAACAGTATGAACTCGTAAGATAGATGGGGGGCAATCAATTCACATATGGTGTCCAGGGCACAGCTGGGGGCTGAGGGGGTCTATAACAAGCGGCAACAGTGAGAGACTTATTTCTGGAAAGTTGGATTTTTAAAAGTAGAAGCTCGAACTGTTTGGGCACAGACCTGGATAGTATGACAGAAAGAACTCTGCAGGCTATCTCTGCAGTAGATTGCAACTCTGCCCCCTTTGGCAGTTGATGGAAAATGTTGTAGTTGGGAATGGAAATTTCAGAATTTTGGGTGGCCTTCCTGAGCCAGGATTCAGACACGGCTAGGACATCAGGGTTGGCGGAGTGTGCTAAAGCAGTGAATAAAACAAATTTAGGGAGGAGGCTTCTGATGTTAACATGCATGAAACCAAGGCTTTTACGGTTACAGAAGTCAACAAATGAGAGCGCCTGGGGAATAGGTGTGATGCTGGGGGCTACAGGGCCAGGGTTAACCTCTAGATCACCAGAGGAACAGAGGAGGAGTAGGAGAAGGGTACGGCTAAAGGCAGAGAGTAAAAGGGGCAGATTTCTGGGCATGGTAGAATAGATTCAGGGCATAATGTACAGACAAGGGTATGGTAGGATGTGAGTACAGTGTGGGTAAACCTAGGCATTGAGTGACGATGAGATTGCTTGCATCTCTAGAGACACCAGCTAAGCCAGGTGAGGTCTCCCGTGTGTGGGGTGTGTGACAAAAGAGCTATCTAAGACATGTTGAGCTGGACTAGGGGCTCTACAGTGAAATAAAACAATAACTAACCGAAACAGCGGAAGACAAGGCATATTGACATTAGAGAGAGGCATGTGTTGCCGAGTGATCATAGGGTCTAATGAGCAGCAATAGGTGAGTCCGGGAGCCGTTCAGTAGTCGCCACTATGCTAGGCGAGCGGGAGGCATGGCGTTCAGAAAGCTAGCGGGCCGGGGCTAGCAGAAGGGTCTTCGGTGACAACGCAATGGAAAAGCCTGTTGAAACCACATCGGACGATTACGTTGGCAGACCAGTCGTGATGGATCGGCAGGGCTCCTTGTCGGCAATAAATGGTCCAGGCCAATTGGCAAAAGAGGAATTGTAGCCCACAAATTAGTGGGTATACCTCTTCGGCTAGCCGGGTGATGGGCCTAGCTCAAGGCTAGCTCAAGGCTAACTTGTTCTTGATTCGGGACAGATGCGTTAGCCAGCGGTAGCCACTCGATTGCAGCTAGCTAGCTGCGATGATCCGGTGTAATGGCCCAGAGCTTGAGGCAGGAATCCGGTGATGTGTTGGAGAAAAGCAGTCCGATATCACGCTGTGCAGACTGGCAGGTGTCGACCGAGCTAAAGCTGGCTGGTGACCGAGCTAAAGGTGAAGTCTGCTAGCCGTGGCTAACAGTGACTACTAGCTAGTAGCTAGTTAGCTGGCAAGCTGCTGGTGGAGGTTCCAGTTATAACGTATAAAAATAGCAGATCCGTACCACATTGGGTGGGGAGTTTTGCAGGAAAGTATATTTAGATCATTGAGCATGTTTGGGATGCTCTGGTTCGACGTGTACGGCAGCGGGTTCCAGTTCCTGCCAATATCCAGCAACGTCACACAGCCAAAATCAACAGCCTGATCGACTCTATGCGAAGGAGATGTGTCACGCTGCATGAGGGAAATGGTGGTCACACAAGATACTGACTGGTTTTCTGATCCATGCCCCTACCTTTTTTTTAAGGTATCTGTGACCAACAGACCTAATTCATTTATTTAAAT
The DNA here is from genome assembly GCF_045679555.1 of Salvelinus alpinus. Lineage (NCBI taxonomy): Eukaryota > Metazoa > Chordata > Actinopteri > Salmoniformes > Salmonidae > Salvelinus > Salvelinus alpinus. The sequence continues at coordinate 27,702,464 of NC_092102.1, read as the reverse complement.
TGACTGATTTCCTTATATGAACTGTAACTCAGTAAAATCTTTGTTGCATGTTGTGTTTATATTTTTGCTCAGTAAAGTTGGATCGGTACTTGGGGGCTGAGTCCATGATAATTCTGTGGAGCAGACCTAGCTAAATTAATAATACTATTTTTTCCACAGATAGCCAGCCTAGCTGCTTAAAATGTTCAACCACCAGATGAGCGTGAGGGGTAGTTTAAGTACAATTCTTACAAGCTGGTTTTGGCTGGTCTGTAGCTTATACTTGAGATGTTTGGGGTTGCTGGTGAACCATGATGTGCAGGCATAATCAAAGTGACACTGGACTAGCGCACTTGCCAGAGTCCATAGGGTGTATATAGCTAGGTTTCCATCCAATGGTGACAGATTTGCATGCGAATATTCAAAAATCTGCATAAAGATAATACCCACTCTGGAATTGGCACATGCGCACGAGCCAACAGCTCGCAGATACAGTGTGGGTATAACCTACATGATGAGATTATTATGGACACTTTTGTCCATAATAATCTTATCATGGACACTTTTGTTCATAATAATCTCATCATGTAGGTTATACACACACTGTATCAGCAAGATCATTTTTATTTGTAAAACGGCAGCCATCGATCATCATGTCACCAGAATAAGACCCTCAATATTTATTGAAAGGAGCATCAAGCTCATCACCATGCACTTTCAACACCCTGTGAAGTTCATCATAATTTATTTAATCAAGACTAATAAACTGCATGCTTTAACATAATGTTGTGACATTTTCTATCCAACATGTACAGTTGAAGTCGGAAGTTTACATACACCTTAGCCAAATACATTTAAACTGAGTTTTTCACAATTCCTGACATTTAATACTAGTAAAAATTCCCAGCTTTAGCTCAGTTAGGATCACCATGTTATTTTAAGGCTGTGAAATGTCAGAATAATAGTAGAGAGAATGATTTATTTCAGCTTTCATTTCTTACATCACATTCCCAGTAGGTCAGAAGTGTACATACACTCAATTAGTATTTGGTAGCATTGCCTTTAAATTGTTTAACTTGGGTCAAACGTTTCGGGTAGCCTTCCACAAGCTCCCCAGTCTGCTGTTCCCACATGCTTCAAGAGGGCAACCATTGTTCCTGTTCCCAAGAAAGCTAAGGTAACTGAGCTAAACGACTACCGCCCCGTAGCACTCACTTCCGTCATCATGAAGTGCTTTGAGAGACTAGTCAAGGACCATATCACCTCCACCCTACCTGACACCCTAGACCCACTCCAATTTGCTTACCGACCCAATAGGTCCACAGACAACGCAATCGCAACCACACTGCACACTGCCCTAACCCATCTGGACAAGAGGAATACCTATGTGAGAATGCTGTTCATCGACTACAGCTCAGCATTTAACACCATAGTACCCTCCAAACTCGTCATCAAGCTCGAGACCCTGGGTCTCGACCCCGCCCTGTGCAACTGGGTCCTGGACTTCCTGACGGGCCGCCCCCAGGTGGTGAGGGTAGGTAACAACATCTCCACCCCGCTGATCCTCAACACCGGGGCCCCACAAGGGTGCGTTCTGAGCCCTCTCCTGTACTCCCTGTTCACCCACGACTGCGTGGCCATGCACGCCTCCAACTCAATCATCAAGTTTGCGGACGACACTACAGTGGTAGGCTTGATTACCAACAACGACGAGACGGCCTACAGGGAGGAGGTGAGGGCCCTCGGAGTGTGGTGTCAGGAAAATAACCTCACACTCAACGTCAACAAAACAAAGGAGATGATTGTGGACTTCAGGAAACAGCAGAGGGAGCACCCCCCTATCCACATCGACGGGACAGTAGTGGAGAAGGTGGAAAGTTTTAAGTTCCTCGGTGTACACATCACGGACAAACTGAATTGGTCCACCCACACAGACAGCGTTGTGAAGAAGGCGCAGCAGCGCCTCTTCAACCTCAGGAGGCTGAAGAAAATCGGCTTGTCACCAAAAGCACTCACAAACTTCTACAGATGCACAATCGAGAGCATCCTGTCGGGCTGTATCACCGCCTGGTACGGCAACTGCTCCGCCCACAACCATAAGGCTCTCCAGAGGGTAGTGAGGTCTGCACAACGCATCACCGGGGGCAAACTAACTGCCCTCCAGGACACCTACACCACATTTACATTTACATTTAAGTCATTTAGCAGACGCTCTTATCCAGAGCGACTTACAAATTGGTGCATTCACCTTATGATATCCAGTGGAACAACCACTTTACAATAGTGCATCTAACTCTTTTAAGGGGGGGGGGGGATTTAGAAGGATTACTTTATCCTATCCTAGGTATTCCTTAAAGAGGTGGCGTTTCAGGTGTCTCCGGAAGGTGGTGATTGACTCCGCTGACCTGGCGTCGTGAGGGAGTTTGTTCCACCATTGGGGTGCCAGAGCAGCGAACAGTTTTGACTGGGCTGAGCGGGAACTGTACTTCCTCAGAGGTAGGGAGGCGAGCAGGCCAGAGGTGGATGAACGCAGTGCCCTTGTTTGGGTGTAGGGCCTGATCAGAGCCTGAAGGTACGGAGGTGCCGTTCCCCTCACAGCTCCGTAGGCAAGCACCATGGTCTTGTAGCGGATGCGAGCTTCAACTGGAAGCCAGTGGAGAGAGCGGAGGAGCGGGGTGACGTGAGAGAACTTGGGAAGGTTGAACACCAGACGGGCTGCGGCGTTCTGGATGAGTTGTAGGGGTTTAATGGCACAGGCAGGGAGCCCAGCCAACAGCGAGTTGCAGTAATCCAGACGGGAGATGACAAGTGCCTGGATTAGGACCTGCGCCGCTTCCTGTGTGAGGCAGGGTCGTACTCTGCGAATGTTGTAGAGCATGAACCTACAGGAACGGGTCACCGCCTTGATGTTAGTTGAGAACGACAGGGTGTTGTCCAGGATCACGCCAAGGTTCTTAGCACTCTGGGAGGAGGACACAATGGAGTTGTCAACCGTGATGGCGAGATCATGGAACGGGCAGTCCTTCCCCGGGAGGAGGAGCAGCTCCGTCTTGCCGAGGTTCAGCTTGAGGTGGTGATCCGTCATCCACACTGATATGTCTGCCAGACATGCAGAGATGCGATTCGCCACCTGGTTATCAGAAGGGGGAAAGGAGAAGATTAATTGTGTGTCGTCTGCATAGCAATGATAGGAGAGACCATGTGAGGATATGACAGAGCCAAGTGACTTGGTGTATAGCGAGAATAGGAGAGGGCCTAGAACAGAGCCCTGGGGGACACCAGTGGTGAGAGCACGTGGTGCGGAGACAGATTCTCGCCACGCCACCTGGTAGGAGCGACCTGTCAGGTAGGACGCGATCCAAGCGTGGGCCGCGCCGGAGATGCCCAACTCGGAGAGGGTGGAGAGGAGGATCTGATGGTTCACAGTATCAAAGGCAGCCGATAGGTTTAGAAGGATGAGAGCAGAGGAGAGAGAGTTAGCTTTAGCAGTGCGGAGCGCCTCCGTGACACAGAGAAGAGCAGTCTCAGTTGAATGACTAGTCTTGAAACCTGACTGATTTGGATCAAGAAGGTCATTCTGAGAGAGATAGCAGGAGAGCTGGCCAAGGACGGCACGTTCAAGAGTTTTGGAGAGAAAAGAAAGAAGGGATACTGGTCTGTAGTTGTTGACATCGGAGGGATCGAGTGTAGGTTTTTTCAGAAGGGGTGCAACTCTCGCTCTCTTGAAGACGGAAGGGACGTAGCCAGCGGTCAAGGATGAGTTGATGAGCGAGGTGAGGTAAGGGAGAAGGTCTCCGGAAATGGTCTGGAGAAGAGAGGAGGGGATAGGGTCAAGCGGGCAGGTTGTTGGGCGGCCGGCCGTCACAAGACGCGAGATTTCATCTAGAGAGAGAGGGGAGAAAGAGGTCAAAGCACAGGGTAGGGCAGTGTGAGCAGAACCAGCGGTGTCGTTTGACTTAGCAAACGAGGATCAGATGTCGTCGACCTTCTTTCCAAAATGGTTGACGAAGTCATCCGCAGAGAGGGAGGAGGGGGGGGGGGGGGAGGAGGATTCAGGAGGGAGGAGAAGGTGGCAAAGAGCTTCCTAGGGTTAGAGGCAGATGCTTGGAATTTAGAGTGGTAGAAAGTGGCTTTAGCAGCAGAGACAGAAGAGGAGAATGTAGAGAGGAGGGAGTGAAAGGATGCCAGGTCCGCAGGGAGGCGAGTTTTCCTCCATTTCCGCTCGGCTGCCCGGAGCCCTGTTCTGTGAGCTCGCAATGAGTCGTCGAGCCACGGAGCAGGAGGGGAGGACCGAGCTGGCCTGGAGGATAGGGGACATAGAGAGTCAAAGGATGCAGAAAGGGAGGAGAGGAGGGTTGAGGAGGCAGAATCATGAGATAGGTTGGAGAAGGTTTGAGCAGAGGGAAGAGATGATAGGATGGAAGAGGAGAGAGTAGCGGGGGAGAGAGAGCGAAGGTTGGGACGGTGCGATACCATCCGAGTAGGGGCAGTGTGGGAAGTGTTGGATGAGAGCGAGAGGGAAAAGGATACAAGGTAGTGTTCGGAGACTTGGAGGGGAGTTGCAATGAGATTAGTGGAAGAACAGCATCTAGTAAAGATGAGGTCAAGCGTATTGCCTGCCTTGTGAGTAGGGGGGGAAGGTGAGAGGGTGAGGTCAAAAGAGGAGAGGAGTGGAAAGAAGGAGGCAGAGAGGAATGAGTCAAAGGTAGACGTGGGGAGGTTAAAGTCACCCAGAACTGTGAGAGGTGAGCCATCCTCAGGAAAGGAACTTATCAAGGCGTCAAGCTCATTGATGAACTCTCCAAGGGAACCTGGAGGGCGATAAATGATAAGGATGTTAAGCTTGAAAGGGCTGGTAACTGTGACAGCATGGAATTCAAAGGAGGCGATAGACAGATGGGTCAGGGGAGAAAGAGAGAATGTCCACTTGGGAGAGATGAGGATCCCAGTGCCACCACCCCGCTGACCAGAAGCTCTCGGGGTGTGCGAGAACACGTGGGCAGACGAGGAGAGAGCAGTAGGAGTAGCAGTGTTATCTGTGGTAATCCATGTTTCCGTCAGTGCCAAGAAGTCGAGGGACTGGAGGGAAGCATAGGCTGAGATGAACTCTGCCTTGTTGGCCGCAGATCGACAGTTCCAGAGGCTGCCGGAGACCTGGAACTCCACGTGGGTCGTGCGCGCTGGGACCACCAGGTTAGAGTGGCAGCGGCCACGCGGTGTGAAGCGTTTGTATGGTCTGTGCAGAGAGGAGAGAAGAGGGATAGACAGACACATAGTTGACAGGCTACAGAAGAGGCTACGCTAATGCAAAGGAGATTGGAATGACAAGTGGACTACACGTCTCGAATGTTCAGCAAGTTAAGCTTACGTTGCAAAAATCTTATTGACTAAAATGATATAGTACTGTTGGCTGGTGAAGTAGGCTAGCTAGCAGTGTTGACTACGTTAGAAGGACGAAAATAGCTGGCTAGCTAACCTCGATAATTACTCTAAACTACACAATTATCTTTGATACAAAGACGGCTATGTAGCTAGCTAAGAAAAAATTGCTAAGATCAAACAAATCAAACCGTTGTACTGTAATGAAATGAAATGTAATGTAATACTACCTGTGGAGCGAAGCGAAATGCGACTACTCCAACCCGGAAGTACTCTCGCGGCGGACGAAAATAGCTGGCTAGCTAACCTCGATAATTACTCTAAACTACACAATTATCTTAGATACAAAGACAGCAAAGACAACTATGTAGCTAGCTAACACTAATCAAGTCGTTCCGTTGTAATGTAATAGTTTCTACAGTGCTGCTATTCGGTAGGAGTTGGCTAGCTGGCTAACTGGCTAGCTAGCAGTGTTGACTACGTTAGAAGGACGAAAATAGCTGGCTAGCTAAACTCGATAATTACTCTAAACTACACAATTATCTTTGATACAAAGACGGCTATGTAGCTAGCTAAGATCAAACAAATCAAACCGTTGTACTGTAATGAAATGAAATGAAATGAATACTACCTGTGGAGCGATGCGAAATGCGACTACTCGCTCCAACCCGGAAGATAAATAACCACCCGATATCACAGGAAGGCCATAAAGATCATCAAGGACAACAATCACCCAAGCCACTGCCTGTTCACCCCGCTATCATCCAGAAGGCGAGGTCAGTACAGGTGCATCAAAGCAGGGACCGAGAGACTGAAAAACAGCTTCTATCTCAAGGCCATCAGACTGTTAAACAGCCACCACTAACATTTAGTGGCCGCTGCCAACATACTGACTCAACTCCAGCCACTTTAATAATGGGAATTGATGGAAATTATGTAAAAATGTACCACTAGCCACTTTAAACAATGCCACTTAATATAATGTTTACATACCCTACATTACTCATCTCATATGTATATGTATATACTGTACTCTATATCATCTACTGCATCTTGCCATCCTTATGTAATACAGGTATCACTAGCCACTTTAAACTATGCCACTTTATGTTTACATACCCTACATTACTCATCTCATATGTATATACTGTACTCTATACCATCTACTGCATCTTGCCTATGCCGTTCTGTACCATCACTCATTCATATATCTTTATGTACATATTCTTTATCCCTTTACACTTGTGTGTATAAGGTAGTAGTTGTGGAATTGTTAGGTTAGATTACTTGTTGGTTATTACTGCATTGTCAGAACTAGAAGCACAAGCATTTCGCTACACTCGCATTAACATCTGCTAACCATGTGTATGTGACAAATAAAATTTGATTTGATTTGATAAGTTGGGTGAATTTTGGCCCATTCCTCCTGACAAAGCTGGTGTAACTGAGTCGGGTTTGTAGGCCTCCTTGCTCGCACACGCTTTTTCAGTTCTATTTTCGTTTCATCAGACGAGAGGACATTTCTCCAAAAAGTATGATCTTTGTACCCATGTGCAGTTGAAAACCGTAGTCAGGCTTTTTTATGGTGGTTTTGGAGCAGTGGCTTCTTCCTTGCTGAGCGGCCTTTCAGGTTATGTCGATATAGGACTCGTTTTACTGTGAATATAGATACTTTTGTACCTGTTTCCTCCAGCATCTTCACAAGATCCTTTGCTGTGTTTCTGGGATTCTTTTGCACTTTTCGCACCAAAGTACGCTCATCTCTAGGAGACAGAACGTGTCTCCTTCCTGAGCAGTATGATGGCTGCGTTGTCCCATGGTGTTTATACTTGCGTACTATTGTTTGTACAGATGAACGTGGTACCTTCAGGCGTTTGGAAATTGCTCCCAAGGATGAACCAGACTTGTGGAGGTCTACAATTTTTCTTCTGAGGTCTTGGCTGATTTCTTTTGATTTTCCCATGATGTCAAGCAAAGAGGCACTGAGTTTGAAGATAGGCCTTGAAATACATCCACAGGTACACCTCCAATTGACTCAAATTATGTCAATTAGCCTAACAGAAGCTTCTAAAGCCATGACATCATTTTCTGTAATTTTCCAAGCTGTTTAAAGGCACAGTCAATTTAGTGTATGTAAACTTCTGACCCACTGGAATTGTGATACAGTGAATTATAAGTGAAATAGTCTGTCTGTAAACAATTGTTGGAAAAATTACTTGTGTCATGTACAAAGTAGATGTCCTAACCGACTTGCCAAAACTATAGTTTTTTGTGAAATTTGAAACTTGTGGAGTGAAATTTGTGGAGTGGATGAAAAATGTGTTTTAATGACTCCAACCTAAGTGTATGTAAACTTCCGACTTCAACTGTACTTTCCTCACATAGAAAGGTTGGATGGAACCCTGGTTAATGTCAAGCCATTTTGAGGACACTGGAATTATATTTTGGACAAATGTACACATGCCTATAGGAGACTTATGGTACATTTTAAAAGTTAAATGACGCTTGCATTGGAGAGGAAGCAGAGCGCATCTCAGTATCAAAATTAAAAACACTGCCAGACTGACCTGCTACTGTGCCTTTCTAGACCTTATAAACTGTCGAGAGTAGACCACAACTGATCCAAATGGAATTAAACATTCAAATCACAGGGATTACTCGTTGTTATTCATGACATTTTCACTGCAGCCTAGAGTAGAATGTTGTACTCCCTTGAAAATAATAAGGCAATTGTTCATTGCATTGTGGTGTTGTAGGCTAGTCTAGGTAGGGTTATTGTATTGTCCCTAAACTAGATATTCTAGGGGAGCCTTTTGAGCTGCGTGTCTCATGTCTTCAATGTTCTTTCATGCGCAATGTTGCACCTGGGCTTTCCACTGCCTATCAGCTATTCCTATTTGTTCTTGTGGATTCATGTTGAAAATGTATGTAGCTTTTAATTTATTTGACCCTTATTTTACCAGGTAGGTTGACTGAGAACACATTCTCATTTACAGCAATGACCTGGGGAATAGTTACAGGGGGGAGGAAGGGGGATGAATGAAACAATTGTAAGCTGGGGATGATTAGGTAATAACCAGGATGGTATGAGGGCCAGATTGGGAATTTAGCCAGAACACCGGGGTTAACACCCCTACTCTTACGATAAGTGCCATGGGATCTTTAGTGACCACAGAGAGTCAGGACACCCGTTTAACATCCCATCCGAAAGACGGCACCCCTACACAGGGAAATGTCCCCAATCACTGCCCTGGGGCATTGGGATATTTTATTTTAGACCAGAGGAAAGAGTGCCTCCTACTGGCTCTCCTACACTACTTCCAGCAGCATCTGGTCTCCCATCCAGGGACTGACCAAGACCACCCTGCTGAGCAGAAGCAAGCCAGCAGTGGGATGTAGCAACTGCAGATTGGGCAATGTGGTTTGATTTCTAGTTAGCCTATTGCAGATCTGGACAAATGATCCATCTACCACTTCTGTGGATAGAGGGCAGGATAGACAGAATAGACACTATATTGACCTGTGGTATTGTGAAAGTTAGCAGTCGGAAAAGTGTGGAGCATAAGGGAAGTACCAAAACACCTTGATATAGGGGAGGCGCATGCAAGCCGATGAGTCAATTCAGCTAGGATGCAAGAAATTATATAGTAAAACCTGCAAAAGAGTGAATGTAAACCAGGGGAAAAATGTAATACCCTCCCGTGCCCAATAAAAAAAACACACAACCTTGCCGAAAGCAACAATAAAAAGTTTGCCATCCCTTCCCCCCCAGTAAATGTCGAACTGTCCCTAATTTGTAAATGAGCTTCATATCACCTATCATAACCCAAACACATTAATCCTGTTTTTGTTGTCATAAACAAACAATCCATCTCATGTAGAGAAACGTGTTTTTACCTAGCCAACTGTGTTTAGATCAAAGAGTACTTCAAGAGAGAGAACTTCGAAGAAGGAAAGGAGGGTCTGGTTTACAAGCATTCTAACGCGAACCGAATTTGAGACTCGCTAGTCTAAACCATTGTAACCCGGATGTTAATACTACGTAGTGTACCGGATGTTCTTTCATTTTAGCTGAGAAACGAAAATGGGCATGCTAATTGTTAGCCTTGTGAAAGAGTGTGCAATTATACACCATAATTGTGTTTTCTGATCTTGAAGGAGCTAGTTAAGCGTTCAACCAAAAACGTTAAGTAAGTATCTACGGTATTTCAAGTTAAATTACTTTGAATCAAGGTATTAACTCAAGGAAACGTAGCTAAGGTAAGCATCAATAGCCAGGTAACGTTATCTACTTTGCTAAAGTTAGCCAACTAGCATAAGCGACCTAGTCCTTGTTAGCTAACTAGCTTTTTTGAAAAACTAGTTAGTTACTGGTGGTGTCGTTTATTTTATTATGACTAAACTTTTGTTGCATTTTGTTGTTGTGTGTAACTGAAATATTTAGCTAACTAACTAGTTTATCTAAATTGAAACTAGTTGACGTAGCTAACGTTAGCTAGCTACATTTTCACAATAACAAGCTGCTTATTTGTAGCAAGGTGGCTAGCCAGTTAGCTGCGTGGTTTAGTCAGCTAGCTAAGGTTAGCTAGCCATTTAGGGTTAGCGACAGTCAACAATGTCACCATGTAGCTAGTTAGTACTCTAGCGGTAGCTAGCTGGTCATTACTGTTTACTACAAGCTACGTTAGCTTCCCGACTGTTGTGATTTAGTTAACGGTAGCTTAGTTGAGGAACGCCTCAATGTAGCCAGTTCTCGGAGGCGGAGTTGTGTATTGATAACTGGTAGCGCAATTATCTAACAACATTGGGTCACCATCAGTCGATACTTGTAAACATGTTAATTCTGAAAACGCTTACATATACCTATGTTTGTCCTATACAACTGCAGTCCTTCCGCGGGGTAAGAGTTACTGACATTCATACTTTAAATAAAAACTTTGATTCCCAACCGTTTGGTTACTGTAACATCAAGTACATTTTGCTCTGCCCAGGCTACCCTTTAGGTACCCCTTCATGTGCACTTTACCAATAAGCCTATGGTCTCACGAGTCTTCTCAAGTACCCCTAGGGGGCCTAGTACCCCTGCTTTGGAAACACTGGAATACAACAACCAACGTTTTCCTCATGTTGTGTTCCTCAACTGGAGACGTAGCTGCCGTGATTGACGTACTACATACACAGATATTCAATTGGCACAAGCGCATTGAAAATTCGGTGTTTGCGTTCAATAATAAAATAAATAAATAAAAGTATGAAATTCAACACATAGTTACAAGTAAGCGTTTTTCAGTTAGAAATTCCAGCGTGTCTTTTTTATGAAAATATAAATTTCATACGGATGTGGTAGCCTAAACCTACTGGTGATTTTAAAACTAAAATGTATAAGGTAATTTCGTCAAACGTGTGAGGCTCATCAGTTGCTTATTCAACATATTTGCAGCTACTTCACTCAATCCCGTTTTAAGTCTCCCTTCCCAGCTGTTTTACATTCCATGAGACGAACCAGAAATATTCCTAGATTTTCATAAAACAGCCAAACTGTGGTCTCTCATTTCTGCGTCACCAAATTTTGCGCGAGGCAAAAGAGTAGGCTAGGTGCGCTTCAATTGCTCGTTCAGTGCAGCAGACTGCAGTGGTGGAGCGCTTCCGATGTACCACTTTAGTAAAAGCTGAATCAGTCTTCGAAGATAATATAATGATTAATTAGTATTTTACATAACCAAATATAATAGTAATACGTTACTGTTACACCAAAAACATCACCATTTATAAAGATATTTTAGGATGATAGGCTAAATGTAAAAACATTTTTATAATAAATCTCATGCGGCCAAAACTCAACAGTGCGAGCTACTAGGCAGACTGTTCTTTGATTGAAACAAAATACCAGAAGGCTATATAGTTTAACACCATCTACTCTAATGTATTCACGAAACAGCAATTCAAGAACATCTAAATCTATATTACCAATGAAACTGATTGAGATCAAATGATTAGAATGCAGACACATTTTTGACATTTCACTGGTAAAACCAGAGTTATCATTCACGATTGACATTGATCATGCCATGGTCTATTTTGAAATTTGTTATGCCTAATTTGGTGTTTGAGGGTAGCCTATTAAAAATAGAAATGTTGGGCATATGCAAACGTTGCAATTGAAGGATGCATTTTTATGCATATTCTATAAATATATTCAGTAAGCTACATTTGTCAGTACAACCTTGAAGAAATTATGATGAAGCCATTAACATTTGGCGGGGGGGGGGGGTGCTACCAAATGTTTGTATTTATGTAAGCTCACACTGTCCTGCAAAATCATCCTGTTGTCCTGCATTTGTGTATTTTAAATGTTGTCACTTTAGGTGTGAATAGTGTTTTGTCCCTCCTTTTCTTGTAGGAAAGCAGTTGAAGTATTCAGACACAACACAGAAGTTGTTGGGATCGTCCACCCCTAACACAGTGATGACCTCACAGCAGCATTACCTCCCCAATGCAAATGTCAACCCTCCCCTCCTCGTCCCCCAGAACTCATTAGCTCACCCGGGTAGGCCTCACATTAATCCAAACCAGCTGGACTCTACTCAGAGTAGTGCTGGGGGGCACCCTGCCTCCCACACAGGTCTGATGGGCGCTGTGGGGTCCTCGTCGGTGGGGACCTCCAGCGGAGTGGCAGTGAATAGGGGCTCGTTGGCCTCCTGCACTAACTCTGCCTCCTCAAGGATGCCCTCGTCGGGACGCTTTGAACCCTGGCCCGAGGAAGCCGTAGACAATGCTTACGGCTTGTACTCGCTGCACCGCATGTTCGACATAGTGGGAGCCCAGCTCACGCACCGCGACGTGCGAGTGCTCTCGTTCCTGTTCGTGGACGTTATTGACGAGTATGAGCGCGGTGGCATCAGGAGTGGCCGGGACTTCCTGCTGGCTCTGGAGCGCCAGGGGCGATGTGATGAGACCAACTTCAGACACGTCCTGCAGCTGCTTCGCATCATCACACGGCACGACCTGCTGCCCTACGTCACACTCAGGAAGAGACAGACCGGTAAGTGTTGGTTTCCTTCTCAAACTTAGCCTTTTTCAGGCCCACCGTCATTTTATAATTAAATGAAAGACCAAACTACATGTAATGTTGTTGAGACAGAGAAATGTAGATTCCCGATCTGCAAAATGTTATGTTGTCAATCTCCTAAATGTTATTCCGAATATTTTTCCCTCCACTTCTCGCCATCTTAAACACACTTTCTAGTCCCTTAGTTAATAATTGACAGTTTACGTTAAATTGAAATATTTTATTTCACTAACCAAAAGCCTTCATGTGCTTTACCTTTCAGTGTGCCCAGACCCAGTGGATAAGTACCTGGAAGAGACGTCGGTGCGTTATGTGTCCCCCAGAAGAGGAGGAGAGAGCAGGGAGGCTGCACCCCACAGAAGGACAGGTGAGTTTGGCTCTGCATGTATACAGCTACATACTTCAGTATACTGTATGTAGTGTATGTGGACAATGCTTCAAATTAGTGGATTTGGCTATTTCAGCTACACCCGTTGCTGACAGGTGTATAAAATTGAGCACACAGCATGCAAACCCCATAGAAAAACATTGGCAGTAGAATGGCCTTACTGAAGAGCTCAGTGACTTTCAACGTGGCACCATCATAGGATGTCACTTTTCCAACAAGTGAGTTAGTCAAATTTCTGCCCTGGTAGAGCTGCCCTGGTCAACTGTACATGCTGTTATTGTGAAGTGGAAACGCCTAGGAGCAACAATGGCTCAGCCGCGAAGTGGTAGACCACAAAAGCTTACCAACCGGGACAGCGAAGTGCTGAAACGTGTAAAAATTCTGTCCTCAGTTGCAACACTCCCTACCGAGTTAAAAACTGCCTCTGGAAGCAACGTCAGCACAAGAACTGTTCGTCGGGAGCTTCATGAAATGGGTTTCCATGGCCGAGCAGCTGCACACACGCCTAAGATCACTATGCGCAACGCCAAGTGTCGTCTGGAGTGGTAGCTCGCCGCCATTGGACTTTGGAGCAGTAGAAACGCGTTCTCTGAAGTAATGAATTGCTTCACCATCTGGCAGTCTGACGGACTAAAATGGGTTTGGCAGATGCCAGGATAATGCTACCTGCCCCAATGCACAGTGCCAACTGTAAAGTTTGGTGGAGAAAGAATAATGGTCTGAGGCATTTCATGTTTTTGGCTAGGCCCCTTAGTTCTAGTGAAGGGAAATCTTAACGCTACAATGACATTCTTTGTGGCAAAAGTTTGGGAAGCCTTTTCCTGTTTCAGCATGACAATGCCCCTGTGCACAAAGCAAGGTCCATATAGAAATGGTTTGTCGAGATCGGTGTGGAAGAACTTGACTGGCCTGCACAGAGCCCTGACCCCAACTCCATCGAACACCTTTGGGATGAATTGGAACGCCGACTGTGAGCCAGGCCTAATCGCCCAACATCAGTGCCTGACTTCACTAATGCGCTTGTGGCTGAATGAAAGCAAGTCCTCGCAGCAATGTTCCAACATCTAGTGGAAAGCATTCCCAGAAGAGTGGAGGCTTTTACAACATCAAATGGGGGGGGGGGGCAATTCCATATTAATGCCCTTGATTTTGGAATGACCTGTTTGACAAGCAGGTGTCCACATACTTTTGGTGATGTAGTGTATGTGTGTTGGGGGAATTAATAGAATTGGTGGAAATAGTGACATAAATACATCTGTAAATGTCTTTGCCCCCCACTCCAATAACAGGTCCCCAGCCAGTGATCTGCTGTTCTCCATCGGGGACCCAGGTGGGTCCTTCCCGCACCAAGCCAGGCCCCCCATTACCCAGCCGCAAAAGAAAGAGGGCCTACGCCACAGGAGACTGCAGGGAAAAGCAAACCTGTGGTAAGGGCATTTTGAGTGTGTATCATGAAAGCACGGAATAAAAATAATTCTTAAGTAACTTTATGCTTTCAAAGGTTGTATCTACTTTTTGTCAGTTATTTCATGACAATGAATGACAAAGGACTTGGCTAAAGCACATGCATACAGATCTACGCCAAATTATACAGACGCTGATTAAAAATTAAAGATTGCGGCATGATTCATTGACAGTATAATTTCCAATAGACGGCACACCTCTTCCTCTGTGTCACTCCTCCCCTTTCTCTTCCCTATTCACCCCACACCCTGCAGACATCCGCCTACGAGTGCGCGCTGAGTACTGCCAGCATGAATCAGCGCTTCTGGGAAACATTTTCTCCAACAAGCAGGAGGCTCTGGAGAGGCAGTTTGAGAGGTTCAACCAGGCAAACACTATCCTCAAGTCCCGGGACTTGGGCTCCATCATCTGCGACATCAAGTTCTCGGAGCTCACCTACCTAGATGCTTTTTGGCGGGACTACATCAATGGCTCCCTGCTGGAGGCCCTGAAGGGCGTCTTCATCACAGACTCACTCAAACAGGCGGTGGGCCATGAGGCCATCAAACTCCTGGTCAATGTGGATGAGGAGGACTATCAGGCTGGCCGCCGCAAGCTGCTCCGGAACCTGGTCACTGGAGTGGGGGCAGGGTCTGCAGCTGAAGCCGCAGCCGCACTTGGAGGGAGCAGAGAGACTCCATCCTAGAAACGCATGCGTCTGCTGCTTTTAGCAGAGGGGGAACCCGTGTCCCAAATAAGAGAACTTGACTTCATGGTGAGGACAGGAGCAAGAAAAGTGAAAAGGCTGTTCTGTTTCAGGAAGAAGTGTGAGGGAGAATGCTGGGTGCCCTGCCCTTTCATCTATGAAGGGAATGTGAAATAAAAGTGAGCCAAAGCAAGTGAGTCAAAGTAAGTGAGTCAGGAGATGTGGAACACAGACCGAAGAGAAGTGCTTTGAAAGTTGAAGGGTTTTGTTCTTTCTGCTGGAGGGACAATGCTAATATTTTCTATTGTAACTTGTGAGTTGACTATAAAATCAGATTTTACATTTTCTTTTGGTATCACACATCTCTTTCCCAAAAAGTGTTCATGAAATGTCCTCTTGTAGACTATTACTTCACATGGCTATAAACAGGCAAGTCACTGTTGGGACATTTTGCATTTCGTTTATTGCCAGGCTAGGACAGAATCCTTTTAAGCCAGAGACATTACCATCATACAATTATTTGGTAGTAAATAAGTCTTGATTTTTCTCAAACTGCTGGTACCTTGTTGTCAAATGAACAAATATTGTGAACCAAATCAACAAGAATGATTCACAATATTTGTTCATTTGACAAGGTACCAGCATTTTGAGAAGGAAAAAAAGATTAACCTTACTGAGAGGTGTCAGAAGTGCTTGAAAATTGTTGCAACACAAACATACATTCAACAACATATAGAATGCAGATATATATATTATTTTTTTTAAACAGGAAGTCATGTTGAAGTTATTTTGCTCCCTAAATTCTGTATCTGGGCAATTCCACAGTAGCAGTAACGCTGAGACTCCGATGTTTCACTTTAAGATGTATGCCAAACAAAACCTATGATTGCAAAGTTAAACAAACCATACAACTCTATGCACAATAACTTGTTTAAAAGATTTCCACAGAACATTGCATATGCAAAGTTTGGTAACCGAATGACAGCACAAACCGTCATTCTGTTACCAAACTTTGCATCGGGACTGTTCTGTGTTTTTGTAACATTTTCAGTAGGAATTGTAAAAATAGGCATAGAGTTGTAAGGTTTGATTAACTTTGCAATCATTGTTTTTTGTTTAACGTACATTTAAAAAGTCTCAGTAGCCATGTTTCCATCAACTTGTCAAGTGAATTATATATATTTTTTCTGTTGACATTTACAAAGTTTGCATAGAAAATTGTTGCGACAATTGACTGCTATGGTGCGTTTCCATTTAACTGTTGTGTGTTATAAAAAAAAAACAGCTGGGCGTAATGACGGCACTTTAAAAAAAAAATGAAAGTGTTGAATACAAATGAAATGGTTGAAGTGTTTCTATTATCCATTTAGGCAAATTGCGCGTGAATAAATTGGCGACAGCCTGTATGCCCTCCCCACCTATCTGTTTCATGTCTCAGGTAGACCAAGTTACCTGGAAAGAATGCAATAGTTGACTGGTATTTGCCGTAGTCTTTGATATATTTATATATTTTGGGGGGTACATTTGACCCCTTTTTCATAATATCCAATTGGTAGTTAGTTTTGTACCATCGTTGCAACTCCCGTACGGACTTGGGAGAGGCGACGGTCCAGAGCCCTGCGTCCCCTGAAACACAACCCTACCAAGCCACACTGCTCGCTTAACCAGCCGCACCAGTGTGTTGGCGGAAACACAGTCCAGCTGGCGACCGCAGTCAGCGTGCAAGCGCCCGGCCCGCCACAAGGAGTCGCTAGAGCACGATGGGACAAGGATATCCCGCCAGCCTAACCTGGACGACGCTGGGCCAATTGTGCGCCGCCTCATGGATCTCCCGGTCGCCTGCGACACAGCCTGGGATCGAACCCAGGTCTGTAGTAATGCCTCTAGCGATGCAGTGCTTTAGACCGCTGTGCCAATCGGGAGGTCTTATTTGCCATATTCTAATCATAATCATGTGCTAATGTATCGCCATGGTCCGTGCCATGGTGACTCCTGTAGATCTGTAATAATTGGATGGTGAAAACTGCATCCAGCCAACCAGAAAAGCAGGGCAAAGCAATTCAGGGAAACAATCCTTGTTCTGCAAAAAAACATTTTTATAATTGAAAAATAGATTTAGCAAGCAGTAGGCATTTACAATGAAATGTGGAGTGGAGCTTTTATAGTTAGGTGATCTCACATGCCCGCATACATAAAAAATTATTTGGCAATCATAATTTATTTGAAAAAGTTTCCATAATTTGTCGCCATAAATTAAGTAAGTTGACAAAAGTCCACCCGTGTCGAACGGATAATAATTATCATGTCTGCCGTTTCCATAACATGTCGCACATTCTTTTGATGTGACATTGCTTGGTCAATGGAAACCTGCCTCGCGTCACTTTTACCGTACTGTGGAATTGCCCGTCCCATGGCTCAGATTTCTTACTGATTTGTATGTCAATATTTGCATTTAATTTGAAAAATGCTACATTTATTCTTTAAGCAATTGTTTTATTATCGTTATATTTGTGAGAGGTACAACCTCCCTGCCTCTTCTAAATCCACATGAAATCAATCCTCCTCCACATGAAATCAACCCTCCGTTCACTATACTTTTTTTGGTGTCACTGTAAATTGTCATGAATATTCGCCTCTAATAGAGAAGCAGGTTGGCATTTATTGTCATGAGTCTTTTCCCAGGAGGCAGCGATTCTGCAGAGGTCACTAGCTGGCACAGCCACAAATCTGATTTTAAACCTAACCTTAACCACACGGGTAACCCTAATGCCTAACCTTAAATTAAGCCCAAAAAGCAAATATTTGTTTTCATTAATTTTTTCAATATAGCCAATTTTGACTTTGCGGTTTTGAAATTGAAAAAAGACTCATTTAGATAATAAAATGCATAAATCAAACTTTCAGAAAAAGAAAGACAAACGTTTTGAGTTGATCAGTATTGATTCAATACTATCTTTGATCTGCTTTCCAAGTCATCTCAAATTTTACTACAATAGCTCATTTTGTTTCATGCAAATGTGCAAGACCAAAATAATTGGTGATTTATTTTGGACCAAATTTTCAGGACATGTCTGCGTTAAGGATTCTATTATGTTTGGCTGGCATAGATTCATCTTTGTCCACAGTTCAATAGCCTACAATCAGACACAATTTAGCATGGTTAAGTGCTACCCCAGTTAAGAGCCTCCGATACTTACTTTAGGAAATGAACATGAGCAAAGACTGCCATTTGAATATTTAATACAGTTCAGGTGGCTATACCTCTGGCATACCATGTTGAATACCTCAGTTTGAATTCTTTCTGATGATGTGGTTTTCTAGGCTACATTTTTTCTATAGGTTGTATGTTTGGCTTTCATAGATGCAGCAAGGTCAAAAGCAGTGATGAGTGTGGGGAAGTGAATGTGATTGTTGCTGATTATTTTACTCTTCATACTTGTTTGCATTGTAACACAATGTTCTCAGTGTCATATAGGCTACAGCAGGTGTCTGCCTCTGTTAAACAGTGTATACTGTGTACATCTGTTACGTTGAACGGATGTTCACTATCCAGAAGATTCCTCCCACATGAAAAGGTAGTATAGTTATTCTAGAGTGCAGTATCTGTAATATTTGTATTCCCCTCATTTTTTTAAAATTTGTTTGTAAATGAATGTTATAGCCTACAAGATCAGCATTTTTTGCACTTTTGCAGAGCAGCAATTACATTTTTTTATGGAAGATGAAGCCGCTTTCAAAAATCACTCTTGATTTTAACTGTAGTTTAATAAAATGATCAGTGACATTCCCCTCTACATGGTCATTTAATAAAATAGCTAGTCCTAATTGGTGCTAAAATCTAATCTTGGTACATAAAAGGTTCTGTCTGGTAGTTTGAAGTAAGAATGCCAGAAATTAAATTAGGATTGTTTAGCAATTTGACACATGCCATCTTTTATTTTAGTATCAGTTTTACTGCTACCTTTTATTGCTTTTAATAGGAGAACATTTTTTTTAAAGGAATTCTAACCCAATTATCTTTAGATAGATAGTTGTATAAAAAAAGTCCCCTCTGCCAGCTGAAGTTATTGAGTTTGCCATACCAACCCTTGGGCACATGTCAGAAAAGGACACACCACACTTTAAAGCCACTGTTACGATGGGATATGTTTTTCTAATGGAATATAGCAAAGTTGCAAACTGGTATCTATTGTAAACAGTGTACAAAAAATTAGGAACACCTTCCTTATATTGAGTTGCACCCCCTTTTGCCCTCAGAAGAGTCTCAATTGGTCTGGCATGGACTCTACAAGGTGTCGAAAGCATTCCACATGAATACTGGCCCATGTTGACCCCAATGCTTCCCAGCCAATTTGACACAACTGTGGATGTCCTTTGGGTGGTGGACCATTGTTGATACACACGGAAAACTGTTGTGTGAAAAACCCAGCAGTGTTGCAGTTCTTGGCACCTACTGTCATACCTCATTCAAAGGCACTTAAATATTTTGTCTTCCCCATTCACGCTCTGAATGTCACACATACACAATCTATGTCTCAATTATTTCAAGGCTTAAAAATCCTTCTTTACTCTCTCTTCCCCTTCATCTACACTGATTGAAGTGGGTTTAACAGGTGACATCAATACGGGATCATAGTTTTCACCGGTATTCACCTGGTCAGTATGTCATGGAAGGAGCAGGTGTTCCTCATTTTTTGTGCACTCAGTATATAGGTTCTATATTAGTTTTTAAACATCTGACTTAAGATAGATTGCATGTCTGATCATGATCCCCGGAAACTTGAGACAAGTTTTGTAACCTGTAGATAATTCATTCAATTATATTTAATTTGCTTTGCAACTTTTTTAATGCATTTTTCTTGCGTAGTGCAAGCAAATGGGACTGTTCATAAATTGGAGAGATGTGTATTGTCAATACCATACAGCTGATGGGCACTTTATTTTTTAACTGTTTAAAATATTTAGCTGTACCACACAAACATTAGTCAAATCCACCACTCAGAAATCTAGGACATAAAAGCAAAAAATGCATCACATTGTTGTGTCGACCAATTTATTTTGTAATTATTTTGTGTTGACCAAGAAAGAGATTGTGGTATTATGTGAATATGAACATGGTTATAGGTGATGGGTACATTTTAATGTCTGTAAAAAAAAAAAAATCTTAAAAAATCTATAAAAATGTTGTATTAGCAATATTGTGACATTAACAAGATCGCATTGATTTGACATTTGCTAAACTGCTGTTTTTATTTTATTACAAGAAAAAGGGATTGATTAATCATCTATAGTCTGATTTTGACCAAGTTTCATGCCCATTTGTCTTGTAATGGATTTCAATTGCACCAGATAATTTGAATGTACTGTAGAATGTAAAACAAATTCTTCAGAAATTATTGCAGTTTTTCCTTTTTCTTTCGGCAAAGAGCCCTGCCTAAAACCTTGCAAGTCATTAGCGTTAGTAACACGACAGAGACTACAACAGTCAGGAGAAGTACCAGCACATCCACATTGTGGTAAGCATACCAGGGCATCTTGTAGGACTCAGTGCGCAAGTGTGCTGCACCCTTGTGTCTCATGGCAAATTCTAGCCAGAAGATGGCGTTGTCCATTGGTTTGATAGGTGTATCATGGTGGAGCTTTGACATCCTGCGCATATTGTCTCTATAGTGCTTCCTGTTGTCCATGATGTCTGTCAGTGCCTGTGTCATAGGTTCCACCTTTAGGGCCGTCACCTCGAGAACCTTAGCCACACCCCTGGCCTGTAGACGCAGCATGTTGTCAAACTGGTCAAAGATGAGAGGAAGGCCTAACATGGGAACCCCATGGTAGATGGCCTCATAGATCCCATTGGTACCCCCATGTGTCACAAATGCTCTTGTTTTGGGATGGCCCAGTAGGTCGTTCTGAGGCAGCCAGTTCACCAACAGTGTGTTGTTGCCTAGAGTAGAGGGCTTCTCTCCAGTGTGTCTCCACACCACCTTCTGAGGCAGGAGGGTGAAGGCAGCAGCAATGACCTCTGAGATCTCCGGTAGGAGGCTACCCAGCAGACTCCCCAAAGACATGACCACGACCCCATGTTCCCCCGAGCTCTGCATAAATGACTCTAACTCTGCGGGCAAAGGCTTAGAAGGCTTACACTGGAAGCCCCCCATGTAGACCACGTTGGGCATGGTGGGGCGTGGGAACTCGAACACAAAGTCCACTCTCATCAGCCATAGGTCAGCCCCTTGAATGAGAGAATAGATGTTGGTGTTTGGATCGATGAATTTGTTGATCACACCCTGGTATAAGGGTCTTGTTATGCCATAATCAATATAAAGAGCAATTCCATAATGCAAGAAGTTTTTCAGTTTGTTGGCAAAGCTCATTTTATCTGTGACCAGTGACCCGATAGTTGGTATGTAAGAAAGGGGCGAAGGTGCAATTGCAAAGTGTCCCTCTGCATTCGTGATCCAACGAACGTTAAGCACAATAGGAAGACCCAAGTAATTCCCTAATACAACTCCTCCTGCAAATCCAGGATCAGTCAACATTAAATCAAAGTTGGCTGCCTTCAGCTTCTCCATTAATTGTTTGTCCTCCATGGCTAAGAGGGCCATTTCAGCACTGCCGCGATGGGCCTCCTCCAGCAAATTAATTGTCTCCTTCTGTAGTTCAATGAAGGACAAAACGGAGCGCTCTCGTGTCCATATCTCCAGGCTTCTCTTCAGGAAGTATGCCATGTACTGTGGGTCCTCCAGGCTGCTGGCCCCGGGCACCGGCACTGTGACGGAGGAGTAGTGGGGGGCGTGTTCAGGGACGTACCAGCTGGTGGACGAGCGGACCACCGTTAAAGAGTGCCCCCGCTGGTGCAGCTCTCGCAGGAGGATGTCCATGTTGAGCCAATGGCTGCCGTCCACAGGGTACACCAGGATGTTGCCAGAGTGGCTCTGAGCTGGGAACACCCACAGGAGACAGGTCAGGAGGAAGAGAGCAGGATGTGGAGGGAAGCAAAGTGGGGCTGCCACGGTGACTAGCATGGTTTCTCTGGAGAGGGCAAAGAATGTAACAAATATTGTTGCTTTCTGTGTTTGAACAGTCTAAAAGTGTTTTCATCCACCCCCCTCCCACCACACACACATTAAGTAATGTGACTAGTTGTTTACTATCTCAAACATGAATTCAATGCATTGGTTGCATATGTTCTTTTATCTTTTAGCTACTTTGGCGGTAACAGACTGCCATTGATAAAAAGATAAATCCGTGAGATACTGCAACTTTAAGATTTCCCGGCAGAAGGGGATATGAAGCAAGCTAGGCAGATATGTTGGTGAGGCCATTACTGAGAATAAATAGTGGTTAGGCTAGACAAAATTGATTCACTGTTTAATGGATTTAACCCCCCAGAAAAGTGAGGCAAGCGAGAGAGAAAACAAAAAAAACATTAAGTGGATAAGGAATAACTTTACCACATTGTCCTAGGCACTTGTGCAGGCTCTCTAGGCCTAATGTGAGCTTCAAGAGTTATATTTTTCCATGGGAAAACCTACACTATTTTTCTTAAAAAGAATGCAGATGTTACAATGTTGTTATAACCATGAGAAATGAAACACAATGGGAAGTATAACTTGTGACAGTTTCTTTATTCCTGATTATAAAAAAGTGCAATCCAATCTCATAATTGAATGTGATGTATAGGGCAATAGAGTAAACTATTTTAAAACATCTAATTACAGAATGATTGACAATAAATGTGTAATAAAGTAAATGTTTATGTATAATAATGCATCTCTATAGCCTATAGGCGTTAACAAAATATTCATACAAATATGATTAGGTCTGTCATAGACTAGGTCTTGTAGAAAGAGCGTCAATCAAGTTAGGTCTGCCAAATTAATGTAGAATTGTAAAAATAATACACATATCCAGCCGTAGAGTATAGCCTATCATCATCAAAATAAAAAATTTGGTTTATAACATGCACAATTAGAGGCATCAATCTATAGAGCGCAAGCTTGACTAAATTCGAGCCCAGTAACTTTGCTCAGCGCATCCTCCTTCGATTGTCTCGCCTGGCTGCCCCGAAAAGGCCCCACCTTGGAGACCGTAGATCACATCATTGTGGAACTGCGGATCTGCACGAAGCGTGTGCGCACTTCAAACGCATTCTGTCTTGGTGTTATCGGTTGACCTACACCTACTGGTAGTACCGGTGAAATGTAAGTTATGAATCGCAAATCACCATACAACTAACACACTTCGATTTCATCAATCATTTTGACTTCAATTTGGTTGTCCAAAATACTATCAGTCCAAAATACTATCAGCTTGCACTGCGTCTTTGCTGATGAATACCCTGATCTCTGGCCAGTCAATTGGTTCAATGACATTGTTGTTTCGTCTATTAATCACTTCTAATATATCTGAAAATGATGCATTAACCATGCATTTAACCGACTGTTTGTTTATAATGAGGGACGTCCCACGTTTAACCTGGCCACATAAATAGTAGGCATTTTGCGCTGGCTTCAGCCATGACAGCATGAGAGAGAAATTAAACATCTGCAAGTGACCTGCAGGTGCGAGCCTGTGTGTTACACTGTCCCGAGACTCGAACATGATCTGAGCACGTGATCTGAGGCTGTTTGGTCTCTTGAGCATCAATTTGGGAAAGCCTCAAAGGAGAGCGGACAGTGCATTACAAGCAATACATATATTGCCCATATATTTGCGGGGTGTGGAGAAAAGTAAGGCGGGGCATCCGTTAAACAGTAATTCAACTTTGTCCGGCCTTAGACTATAAAAAATTAGACTAGCATTCAAATAGCAGTAGTTGTTGTTCAGTGGAGGTTCTGCAGAGGAGGAAGGGAGTACCATCCTCCAGTGAATATCATTTAAAAAATGGTTAAACATTTAAAAGGTTATCCTTTTTAGATAAAACTTTACTAAATATATTTACGTCACCAAATAATTTATTAAACACACTTTTTTTGCATTGAAGGTCTACAGTAGCCTCAACGGCACTCTTTAGGGTAGCACCATGGTGTAGCCGGAGGACATCTAGCTTCCGTCCTCCTCTGGGTGCATTTACTTCAATACAAAACCTAGGAAGCTCATGGTTCTCCCCCTTCCATAGACTTACACAGTAATTATGACAACTTCTGGAGGACTTCCTCCAACCTATTAGAGCTCTTGCAGCATGAACTGACATGTTGTCCACCCAGTCAAAGGACCAGAGAACGAGTCTAGTACTGAAAGCATAAGCTACAGTAGTTGACTCAAAGAGAGAGAAAGACAATAGTTGAACAGTTTTGAACAAATTAATTTCTTCCAAAATGAAAGACAAGAAGGAGAGAGAGATTATTATTTATTTTTTTACTTTAAGTTTCACTTACTTAGCTAGCAAATGCAGCTAGTGAGTTTACCCTACTCAAGCACCCTGCTCAAACAGAGGGATGCTATGTTAGCTAGCTGGCAATGACTATCCAACACAACACTGGAACTCCTCCAAGTCAAGGTAAGCTTTTGGTTTGACTAATTTATTGCCACCGGAGCCCGCCGGTGTAAGTGCTAAACTACTTATTGACTACACTAACGTTACTGCATGATCGTAGCGGGTTTACTAACGCATTTAGTTGTATTAGCTATGTTGACTATGACGTTACTTTAGCTAATATGGTGACAACGATGTAGGATGTTAAGATATGGTTTGGCTTGGAAAGGTTTTTTGCCTGGTCACGTACAAGTGATGTGTTGTGGATTGAAATCCACAAGCAAAGGGAAAAGGTGAGAGGAGGAGAGCGCATAGATGTGAGAATGAATACATCATGGTTGCTATGAAAGTGAACTGTGTTTACACGTGATCAGGGGTGTATTCATTCCGCCGATTCTGTTGAAAAACTTTTCTTAAACAGAAGCAAAACGGAACAAAACAGGAATATACATACCTACATTTGTCCAATAGAAACTCTGGTTTGCAACTGTTGGACTAATGATTACACCCTAGATCAGCTAGATGCAGGCAAGAGTGTGCAAGGCAGTATTGAATGGGTCACTGTCTGTCCATGTGTCACTGTCTGTCGCCTCAACATTTTCTCTCAACCTTCTGTCGCCTCAACATTTTCTCTCAACCTGTGTGCACCTACGTTGTAAACTTTCATTCATAGGCTAGGTTGTAGCAACTTCATGATGGGTATAGAGAAAATGTGAATATCATGTAGTAAGTAGCCTTAATCTATAGTAGTTAAATTGAACTGGGTGAATGGAATATGAATGACAGTCATCCAATACGCTGTAATAGAAATAAGGCCATGCTCATTCAAAATATATATTGTCCTCCCTCATCTTAAACTGCACTGACTGCCACTGTCGTAGTCATGGTGTACCCTTGAACTGAAGTTGGATCCCTTCCTTCACCTGACACCAACCTTTGTGTTAGCCACAATGGACATGGCCAAACAAGTTTTTACAAGAAAATTGACTTTTATGTGATGATATACACTGCACATAGATATCTCATTCAGTGTAATCAGAATGTAGTTGTTTGAGGGAGGGGAGAACAATGTGCTCATAAATGTGAAGCTCTTTAGGCTTGAGGATGTTATGTATAGGTACCAGTAGACCTTTCTGTTACTCATTTGCAGAAAATCATAACATTTTGCATCCACTTGTGTAACATAACTTTACCTGAACCCAAAGTAGGGGAGGCTCTGCAAAAGCAGGGGTTGGACCACATTTATTTTAAGTTATTTGGTACAGTATTATGGATCTTTTTTTTCAAAGAACAGAATGTAACACACACACATACTATACCAAAATAAAAGGCCACATCTTACCTTGGGTAGGAAGATATGATGAGCACCTTGTTGAAAGTGGCCCCAAAGAGCCCCTTTAAGTATGAGAGTACTTTGAAATAGGGATGAATATCGCCAAGGCAAAGAAAAATGCAATCCTGTCAGTGGCTGTTTCTTCACTACTGCGCAACACAGTTTTTCAGAGACTACTAAAACAAACATGTATGTTTGACACACCACAGGAAAAGTACAAATGAACTTTGACCCAGATTTCTGACATTGTCTGGGCCATAGCCAAAGGAGAGAAGGTGTGCCTGATCTGAAGCATGTGTTCTAGAATACAATGCCTGCCCCAAAAACAGATTATGCAGAGGGGATTATGTACAATTCATTCACAATGACTCAGCCTCTCA
This sequence comes from Salvelinus alpinus, assembly GCF_045679555.1. Lineage (NCBI taxonomy): Eukaryota > Metazoa > Chordata > Actinopteri > Salmoniformes > Salmonidae > Salvelinus > Salvelinus alpinus. The sequence continues at coordinate 27,676,312 of NC_092102.1, read as the reverse complement.
TAATCCAAAAACAATGTGATCGTGAAAAGTGCAATATATGAGATATATTCCCATGCAAGCATATTCATTCATAATTAAATATTGTTTCAAAACCAATAGTAAGATCATTAGCAGTTATATGATCTCTAAAGGGGAATTATATATCTAACATGCAATTTGCGCATCACCAGTTATAAAACAATTTTGCATAAAGTGTTTTATGACTGGCTTGAACTGAGTTATTGCGGGTGGCATTATATTTCTGTTATATATCTAACATGCAATTTGCGCATCACCAGTTAGAAAACAACTTTGCATAGAGCTTTTTATGACGGGCTTGAACTGAGTTATTGCGGGTGGCATAATTATTTATTTTTAAAATCTTTTCCCCCTGCTTTATTCTCTCATTTACATAATGCATGTGCATGAATCCTAATTTAGAATTGGGTCCTTAGTGAAAAGGGAGTTTCCTTTTAAGGTGTAACCCGTTGAGATATTGACCCCACCCCACTATCTATCATGAAACAGGCCTACCCCTCAAGGAATTGAAAGTGGGAAGAGGAAAGCACCTTGAACATACTCATTTGGCTCTGAAACAACCGTTTCCCAATTAAATTCATAATTTTTTCCAAAGCTTGTATTCTGTTTTGATAAACAGTGTGCTAGTCTTATTCCCAGAGAAGATGCCTTCATGTGGTTTCTTCAAATAGTAATCTTCACGGGTGTTATATAACGTGTATTCAGTGATAAATAAATGCCACCTTTTGTTAGATATCAGTTTTTTTCTTTGTAGGAATCAGGTGACACACAACAAAAGGTAACATAATCTGTCTATAAAAAGGTTCATACATGACAATACACTCATTCTCAACGTTGATCATGACTCTTACACCCAAGCGCAAGTGGTATCTAGCATTTGTGATTGCAGGTGAGCAAATTGTATTTTAACAATACCATTTATGAATATTTATGTTAACTATTTATGAATGTGTTTGTCCCATATGAGCAAATAGTGTGTTTCACAAAATACTTAATGTACAATTCATATTTTGTGTACTACATGTATACACAGGGCTCTAAGATTTCATGTTGTAGTTTTGTGCATTGGTTCTCAGAAAATAATAATTGATTTAATATTATTGGGTTAATCCACAATAGTGACTCTACTCACTAACATTTCCATTGTATATTCTATTGCTTTACGAAAGTTCAGAAACAGCACTGTGAGGTATATGACTACTAATATCCTGATCTACTTTGCTTTCCAATTAATCTGTTAACTAAAAGCAAATGAGAACTGAAACACGTCCGTGTCCATCTCTTATCAACTCACACAGACAGAGGACTTTTGACATGGCAATACAATATAACATCTTTACCTCATTGTATGTTTATCATTATTTTCCACTCAAGTAGTTGTTTGCACCAATGAAGGAGCATCTCGAGTTCTAGATAGAAGTAAGTATAGTGAAGCAGACTTGTAATTAATTCTGTTATTAAGTTTAATCTTAATCTTAATAAAAATACAAAATCAAATGTACAGTGCCTTGCAAAAGTATTCACCCACCTTGGCATTTTTCCTATTTTGTTGCATTACAACCGGTAATTTAAATGGATTTTTATTTGGATTTCATGCAATGGACATACACAAAATAGTCCAAATTGGTGAAGTGAAATGAAAAAAATAACTTCTAAACGAAAAAGTGGTGCGCGCATATATATTCAACCCCTTTGCTATGAAGCCCCTAATAAGATCTGGTGCAACCAATTACCTTCAGAAGTGACATAATTAGTTAAATAAAGTCCACCTGTGTGCAATCTAAGTGTCACATGATCTGTCACATGATCTCAGTATATATACACCAGTTCTGAAAGGCACCAGAGTCTGCAACACCACTAAGCAAAGGGCACCACCAAGCAAGCGGCACCATGAAGACCAATGAGCTCTCCAAACAGGTCAGGGTCAAAGTTGTGGAGAAGTACAGATCAGGGTTGGGTTATAAAAAAATATCAGAAACTTTGAATATCCCACGGAGCACCATTAAATCCATTATTTAAAAATGGAAAGAATATGGCACCACAACAAACCTGACAAGAGAGGGCCGCCCACCAAAACTCACGGACCAGGCAAGGAAAGCATTAATCAGAGAGGCAACAAAGAGACCAAAGATACTCCACAGCGGAGATTGGAGTATCTGTCCATAGGACCACTTTAAGCCGTACACTCCACAGAGCTGGGCTTTACGGAAGAGTGGCCAGAAAAAAGCCATTGCTTAAAGAAAAAAATAAGCAAACCCATTTGGTGTTTGCAAAAAGGCATGTGGGAGACTTCCCAAACATATGGAAGAAGGTACTCTGGTTAAATTAGACTAAATTTGAGCTTTTTGGCCATAAAGGAAAACACATTGTCTGGCTCAAACCCAACACCTCTCATCACCCCGAGAACACCATCCTCACAGTAAAGCATGGTGGTGGCAGCATCATGCTGTGGGGAAACTGGTCAGAATTGAAGGAATGATGATACTAAATACAGGGAAATTCTTGAGGGAAACCTGTTTCAGTCTTCAAGAGATTTGAGACTGGGACGGAGGTTCACCTTCCAGCAGGACAAGGGCGTTAAGCATACTGCTAAAGCAACACTCGAGTGGTTTAAGGGGAAGCATTTAAATGTCTTGGAATGGACTAGTCAAAGCCCAGACCTCAATCAAATTGAGAATCTGTGGTGTGACTTAAAGATTGCTGTACACCAGCAGAACCCATCCAACTTGAAGGAGCTGAAGCAGTTTTGCCTTGAAGAATGGGCAACATTCCCAGTGGCTAGATGTGCCAAGCATGTAGAGACATACCCCAAGAGACTTGCAACTGTAATTGCTGCAATAGGTGGCTCTACAAAGTATTGACTTTGGGGGGTGAATAGTTATGCGCGCTCAGGTTTTCTGTTTTTTTGTCTTATTTCTTGTTTGTTTCACAATAAATAATATTTTGCATCTTCGAAGTGGTAGGCATGTTGTGTAAATCAAATGATACAAACCCCCAAAAAATCTATTTTAATTCCAGGGCAACAAAATAGGAAAAATGCCAAGGGAGGTGAATACTTTCACCAAGCCACTGTAGTTCCATGATGGCAATCATACACTGTAGTTCCTATATATGTGACTATCATATAAATACCCAGTCACTTAATGTGGGACTTAACAAAACAATTATTTTCCAGCCTCCACAGTCAGTGCTGGAGGAGTACGTTTAGTGGATGGCCCAAACAACTGCTCTGGCAGGGTGGAGGTGTATTATGCAGGCCAGTGGGGTACAGTGTGTGATGATGACTGGGACCTTCTGGATGCCAAGGTAGTGTGTAGAGCGCTGGGCTGTGGGGTGGCGCTGGAGGCCCCGGACCAGGCTCACTTTGGCCAAGGCAGGGGGGAGATCTGGCTAGATGATGTGGAATGTTCTGGGAATGAAGAGGCGCTGCTTGGCTGCAGCTCAAATGGACTGGGGTCACACAACTGTGGACATTCTGAAGATGCAGCAGCGATATGTGAGTGGCAGTCAGGTAAGTGTGTGGTTGAATTTTCTCAAAAGATTTATCTAAACTACCAACACCAGCCAGGGGCTTGTGTAATGCTACCATTTCTCCCCTCTCTCTCTCTCTCTCCCTCCCTCTCTCTCTCTGTCTCTTTCTCTCCCTCCCTCTTTCTCTCTCTCTCCTGCTCTCTCCCTCTCTTTCTCTCTCCCTCTCTCCCTCTTTCTCTCTCAGGTCCATCCCCTTCAGATTTCCATTGTGAGTAATTTAAAAATTATTCCCCAATGGGCACAGACATCAATTCAATGTCTATTCCACGTTGGTTTAACGTAATTTCATTGTAATGATGTGGAAACAATGTTGATTTAAACAGTGTTCCCAGTGGGTCTTTATTTTATGTTTCAATTGCAGAAAACCTCACTATTTGCAAAGAAATTATGGTCACATCAGATATCCTGTATATTCACACGTCATGAGAAGAAACCCTTTACCGCAAGGGCATATCGACAGATTTTTCACCTAGTCAACTCAGGAATGCGAACCACCAACGCTATTACCCGCTTGGCTACCTACCGCCTTTGACCTTTGACAATGGTAGGTGATGTCTGTCTCTCCAGCAGTAGTTGAAGAGGAAAGATTAAAATCAAATTTATTGTTCACATACATGTGTTTAGCAGGCCGCTCAGCAAGGAAGAAGCCACTGCTCCAAAACCGCCATAAAAAAAGCCAGACTACGGTTTGCAACTGCACATGGGGATACAGATCGTACTTTTTGGAGAAATGTCCTCTGGTCTGATGAATCAAAAATATAACTGCTTGGCCATAATAACCATCGTTATGTTTGGAGGAAAAAGGGGGAGGCTTGCAAGCCGAAAAACACCATCCCAACCGTGAAGGACGGGGGTGGCAGCATCATGTGAACAAGCAGTGGCTCGGGTGGTTGATGTCCTTGATGATCTTTTTGGCCTTCCTATGGCATCGGTGCTGTAGGTGTTCAGGAGGGCGGGAAGTTTTCTCCCGGTAATGCGTTGGACAGACCGCACCACCCTCTGGAGAGCTTTGCGGTTGTGGGCCGTGCCGTTGCCCAACCAGGCGGTGATACAGCCCAACAGAATGCTCTCAATTGTGCATCTGTAAAAGTTTGTGAGGGTTTTAGGTGTTAAGCCAAATTTCTTTAGCCTCCTGAGGTTGAAGAGACGTTGTTGCGCCTTCTTCACCACACTGTCTGTGTGGGTGGACCATTTCCGTTTGTCAGTGATGTGTACGCCGAGGAACTTGAAACTTTCCACCTTCTCCAGTGGGGTCCAGTGCGATCTTCACCACACTGTCTGTGTGGGTGGACCATTTCAGTTTGTCAGTGATGTGTACGCCGAGGAACTTGAAACTTTCCACCTTCTCCAGTGCGGTCCCGTTGATGTGGATAGGGGGGTGCTCCCTCTGCTGTTTCCTGAAGTTCACGATCATCTCCTTAGTTTTGTTGACGTTGAGTGAGAGTTTTTTTTCCTGGCACCACACTCCCAGAGCCCTCACCTCCTCCCTGTAGGCTGTCTCATCGTTGTTAGTAGTCAAGCCTACTACTGTTGTGTCATCTGCAAACTTGATGATTGAGTTGGAGGAGTGCATGGCCACGCAGTCATGGGTGAACAGGGAGTACAGGAGGGGGCTGAGCACGCACCTTTATGGGGCCCCAGTGTTGAGGATCAGTGAAGAGGAGATGTTGTTTCCTACATTCACCACCTGGTGGCGACCCGTCAGGAAGTCCAGGACCCAGTTGCACAGGGTGGGGTTCAGACCCAGGGCCTCGAGCTTGATGATGAGTTTGGAGGGTAATATAGTGTTGAATGCTGAGCTATAGTCAATGAACAGAATTCTTACATAGGTATGCCTCTTGTCCCGATGGGACAGGACAGTGTGCAGTGTGGTGGCGATTGCATTGTCTGTCAATCTATTGGGGCGGTAAGCAAATTGAAGTGGGTCTAGGGTAGCAGGTAAGGTGGAGGTGATATGATCTTTGACTAGTATCTCAAGGCACTTCATGATTACAGAGGTAAGTGCTACGGGGCTATAGTTATTTAGTTCAATTACCTTTGCTTTCTTAGGTGCAGGGACAATGGTGGCCATCTTAAAGCATGTAGGGACAACAGACTGGGATAGGGAGAGCCAGCTGGCCTGCGCATGCTCTGAGGACGCGGCTAGGGATACCATCTGGGCCGGCAGCCTTGCGAGGGTTAACATGTTTAAATGTCCTACTCATTTCGGTCATGGAGCAGGAGAGCCCACAGTCCTTGATAGCAGGCCGCATTGGTGTCACTGTATTATCCTCAAAGAATCGAAGAAGGTGTTCAGCCTGTCCGGAAACAAGACGTCGGTGTTCCTGGTTTTCCTTTATAATCCGTGATTGTCTGTAGACCCTGCCACATACGTCTTGTGTGTGAGACGTTGAACTGGGACTCAACTTTGTCCCTATACCGACGTTTAGCCTGCTTGATTGCTTTGCGGAGGGAATAACTACGCTGTTTTGTATTCTGCCACATTCCCAGTCACCTTGCCATGGTTAAATGCGGTTCTTTGCTCCCTTCTATCCAGTTTCTGGTTGGGGTAGGTTTTAGTAGTCACAGTGGGTACAACATCTCCTATGCACTTCCTGATAAACTCATTCACCGTATCGTTATATGTGTCGATATTATTTTCTGACACTACTCTGAACATATCCCAGTCCGCGTGATCAAAACAATCATGAAGCGTGGATTCCGATTGGTCAGACCAGCGTTGAATATTTCTCACGACGGGTGCTTCCTGTTTGTGTTTCTGCCTGTAGGAGAAAGATGTAATCGTGGTCCAATTTGCCGAATGGAGGGCCTGGGAGGGCCTTATATGCATTCTGGAAGGTAGTATAGTAATGGTCGACAGTTTTAGTAGCGCGAGTACAACAATCAATATGTTGATAGAATTTCAGGAGCCTTTTCCTCAAATTTGCTTTGTTAAAATACCCAGCTACAGTAAATGCAGCCTCAGGATATGTGGTTTCCAGTTTACATAAAGTCCAGTGAAATTCTTTGAGGGCCGTTGTGGTATCAGCTTGAGGGGGGATATAGACCGCTGTGGCTACTATTGAGGAAAATTCTCTCGGGAGATAGTACCTTCAGCATTTGATTGTGAGATATTCTAGGTCGGGTGAACAGAAGAACTTGAGTTCATGTATGTTATGACAGTTACACCATAAGTCGTTAGTCATGAAACATATACCGCCACCCTGCTGCTTCCCGGAGAGATGTTTGTTCCTGTCGGTGCAGTGTACTGAGAACCCAACTGGCTTTACAGAGTCAGACAGTATGTCTCGAGAGAGCCATGTATCTGTGAAGCAGTGTGTTACAATCCCTGGTGTCTCTCTGAAAAGCAACTCTCGCCTTGAGCTCATCAACTTTATTATCCAGAGATTGGACATCAGCGAGTAAAATACTCAGGAGTGGTGGCAGGTGTGCAGAAGACCGCCTTGAGTACCTTAATTACTCTGGGGAGAGCAAACAAAGGATCTGCTCCAGGGAAGTTGTAATCCTGGTCGTATTGCTGGAAGTTCTGGTGAGTTACCGCCGCTCTAATATCCAATAGTTCTTCCCGGCTGTATGTAATGACACAAAATAATTCCTGAGCTAATAACGTAAAAAATAGTACATAAACAAACAAAATGCTGCAGAGTTTCCTAAGAACTAGTCGCGATGCTGCCATCTCCGTCGGCACCATCATAACACCATACCATACTCTTTCTCTGTCTCTCTCCCTCTCCCTCTTTCTCTCCCTCTCTCTCTCTCTCAGGTACGTACCCTTCAGATTCAGATTCCCATTGTGAGTAATCTAAAAATGATTCCTTACTTTGTTTCAGTTGCAAAACAAGTCATAATATGTATTTGTAAAACAAAAAGTCGGTGCCCGTTACGCGTTCCTTCCTTACCCTTCCTCTTAACTCAAACAGCTGACTTGACAGTGCGCCTAGTTGATGGCCCCAACCGCTGCTCTGGCAGGGTGGAGGTCTACCAGGATGGGAGTTGGGGGACAGTCTGTGATGATAACTGGGCTTTGCTAGATGCCCAAGTTGTATGTAGGGAGCTGAGCTGTGGACCAGCCACAGAGGCTCCTCACCAGGCTCACTTTGGTGAGGGGAGTGGCTCAATCCTATTGGATGATGTGGCGTGCATGGGAAGTGAGGGATCTTTACTGGAATGCAGCTCAGGAGGGATAGGAAACCATGACTGTGGCCATGATGAAGATGCCAGTGTAACTTGCATGATGGGTAAGTCTCAGTCTACAATTACAGTAGACAAAAATAGTTTATGTTCAGATGAATTAAGGATAATTTAATACCTGTTTTTCACAATATCTCACTCTCATTGTCAATGTCCATATTTTCCTATTTTCATAACATCCTATTCAAGAACAAGAAGACCCATTTAGAAAGGGTAAGATCAATTCCATACAACTATATTATACATGTGTCATGATGACTGGGACGTGAGCACTGCTGACAGCTCCACTGTATGTGGGCAATTTTTTAAATTTAATTTAACTAGGCTAGTCAGTTAAGAATAAATTCTTATTTACAATGACGGCCTACCTCGGCCAAACCTGGACGACGCTAAGCCAATTGTGCGCAGCCCTATGGGACTCCCAATCACAGCCCGATGTGATACAGCCTGGGTTTGAACCAGGCACTTAGACCGCTGCGCCACTCGGGAGCCCTTAGGATGGCACCGGAAGGGCTGGGTTTGGTATGGGAGGTGGTATTCCCATTCTGCTAGAAAACATGGCCTGTGTTGGAACAGAGGACTCTCTCTTTGACTGCCTCTCTGATGTGATAGGTCAGTCATGGTTATATGCTGTGGGGTCTGAATTTATTGACACCCTTGACAAAGATGAGCAAAAATGACTATAAGATAAATAATTAAAATACTGAACTAAATTGTATGCTCAGAAAAATTGGGAAATTATATTATTTATACTAATAAAATTGCTTAGAGAAAGAGATTTTGTTTAACAAGTAATATTTCTTTCTCTCAAAAAGGTAGGGGTCAAAATTATTGACACCCCTGTTTTCAATACCTTTCAATGCTTCACCTTGCGAGGATAACAGCACTGAACCTTTTTCTAAAATGGGTAATGATACAGAATCCTTCCAGATCCTAGATATCCTTTGTCTGAGCTTATGGCCTGCCCTCTTCCATTCAAACCACAGGTTTCCAATGTCTTTCAAATCCGGAGACTGAAATGTTGATTTTGTGGCCAATTAACAATTTCTTTGTGGATTTTGATGTGTGTTTGAGATTATTGTCTTGCTGGAAGATCCACTTGCAGCCAAGTTTCAGCGTCCTGGTAGAGGCAACCAGGTTTTTGGCTTAAATGTACTGGTATTGGGTAAAGTTCATGATGTCATTGACCTTAACAAGGGCCCCAGGACCAGTGGAAGCAAAATAGCCCCATAACATAAAAAATACACTACCATATTTTACAATAAGTCTGGGCTTCCTTTCTGCTCATGCATTTTCATTTTGACGCCAAACCCCACCACTGGCGTGTATGGCCAAAGAGCTCAACTTTCATGTAATACAACAAATATTAACACCTGGAGTTTGCTAAACGGCATTGGCACTTGGATTAGAACCGGTGCTTTGGTCAGATAACATGAAAATAGAGCTCTTTGGCCATACACATCAGTGGTGGGGTTTGGCGTCGACATGAAAATGCATGAGCGGAAAGGAAGCCCAGACTTATTGTAAAATATGGTAGTGTATTTTTTATGTTATGGGGCTATTATGCTTCCACTGGTCTTGGGGCCCTTGTTAAGGTCAATGGCAAATAATCCTGCAGCAATAGGAAATGTGAATTATTATGTGCATTATACTTAATTTTCATTTTTGTAGAAATTGTTAAATATTTCGTAACGGCAAATCAAGTCTGAAATTTCAAAGTGAAAATTGCAAACTTCAGAAGCCTTCTTAAACCTCAAATAAACGACAAGTTCTAAATTGCCTGCATTGCAGGAAGGTTCTCCTACAACAGGGTGATCAAATTAAGATCCTTTTCCACCTACAAAGTTTTCAACTCAACATCAATCCCACACCCTGTCATCTTCACAGTTCTACCTGTCTATTACAGATGGCATTTCCAGAGTGCGTCTGGTCAACGGTCCCAACAACTGCTCTGGTAGAGTGGAGGTGTTTGACTCTGGCCAGTGGGGTACAGTGTGTGATGATGGCTGGGATCAGAGGGATGCTCAGGTGATGTGCAGAGAATTGGGCTGTGGAGGAGCACTAGAGGCCTTTGGATCTGCCAGGTTTGGAAAGGGCAGTGGCTCCATCTCTCTGGATGACTTGGCCTGTTCTGGCTCTGAAGACTCTTTGCTGCAGTGTCCCCACAGTGGCCTGGGTAACCATGACTGTGGCCACCATGAAGATGCAGGAGTCACCTGCGCTGGTAAGATAAATGTTTGTGGCAGGAAGTTTATACATCATTATATTGTATATGTTGGTAATAGGGCTAGTGTTACACTGTAAAAACCAAATTCTACAACAGGTATTTCTGTAGACATCCAGCCATTGAACTCCCTGTGGACCGTCTTATTCTCTTTTTGCAGTATTGGCTCGATCTATTATGGCATCTTACTTTATTAACTGGATCAAAATCATGTATAAAAAACCTAGCGCCATATTCACTAATGAAGTCCTTTAAAAATGATTCCTTCAGTGTAGAGGAACCGGTCAAGTTTGCAGTATTTTGCCTTTGCTTTTTGCAATGTTTATAAAGCTATAGTATACGCAAAGAAAAACAATGCAAAATTGATGAAACATGCACTCAGCTCAGTATTGTTCGTTAACCCAATTGTTACTTAATAAAGTGAACAGGGATGCACCTAATTTCTAATCAAACCACTTAGTAAATGGAGTTAACAGTTATCTTTGTTTACAGGTCCTACAGAGAACAACAGCATTTTCACAGTGCGTCTTGTCAATGGTCCCAACAACTGCTCTGGTAGAGTAGAGGTGTTCCACTCTGGCCAGTGGGGTACAGTGTGTGATAATGACTGGGACCTGCTGGATGCCAAGGTAGTGTGTAGAGCGCTGGGCTGTGGGGTGGCGCTGGAGGCTCCGGACCAGGCTCACTTTGGCCAAGGCAGGGGGGAGATCTGGCTAAAGGATGTGCAATGTTCTGGGAATGAAGGGTCACTGCTTGGCTGCAGCTCAGATGGACTGAGGTCACACAACTGTGGACATTCTGAGGATGCAGCAGCGATATGTCAGGGGCAGTCGGGTAAGTGAATGGTTGAATTATCTCAGACAACTTATTTAAACTTCCAACACCAACCAGGGGCTTGTGTAATGCTACCATGTTTTTCCTCCCTCTCTCTTTCTCTCTCTCTCAGGTCCATCCCCTTCAGATTTCCGTTGTGAGTCATCTAAAAATGAATTACCACTGGGCACAGACGTCAATTCAACGTCTATTTCACATTGGTCAACGTAGTTTCATTGTAATGATGTGGAAACAATGTTGATTTAAACAGTGTGTTCCCAGTGGGTCTTTACTTTATGTTTCAATTACAGAAAGCCTCACTATATGCAAAGAAATGACGATTCACACGTCATAAGAAGAAACCCCTAACTGACATAACCAGTTTGCCTCAGTGCAGTTTGTGGTCACTTATCACCATAAATCTGAGCATTGTTTATGGTCGGTATATTTTAGGTCCGAATAAGAGATTTACATTTACATTTTAGTTATTTAGCAGACACTCTTATCCAGAGAGACTTACAGGCGCAATTAGGGTTAAATGCCTAGCTCAAGGGCACATGAACAGATTTCTCACTTTGTCAGCTCGGAGATTCAAACCAGAGACCTTTCGGTTACCGGCCCAAAGCTCTTAACTGCTAGGCTACCTGTCTCCTTTGACCTGGGTCCTGTAATTCAGCTGGCAGACAATGGCAGGTGCTGTCTGTCTCTCCAGCAATAATTGAAGGGGAAAGATTTAACACCATACGATATTCTCTCCCTCTCTCTCTCTCTCTCTCTCCGTCTCTCAGGTCCATCCCCTTCAGATTCTCATTGTGAGTAATCAAAAAAACATTTTTTACTTTATGTTTCAGTTGCAAAATGAGTCATAATACGTATTTGTAAAACAAAAAGTTAGTGCCCATTACACGTTTCTCCCTTTCCCTTCCTCTTAACTCAAACAGCTGACTTGACAGTGCGCCTAGTTGATGGCCCCAACCGCTGCTCTGGCAGGGTGGAGGTCTACCAGGATGGGAGTTGGGGGACAGTCTGTGATGATAACTGGGCTTTGCTAGATGCCCAAGTTGTATGTAGGGAGCTGAGCTGTGGACCAGCCACAGAGGCTCCTCACCAGGCTCACTTTGGTGAGGGGAGTGGCTCAATCCTATTGGATGATGTGGCGTGCATGGGAAGTGAGGGATCTTTACTGGAATGCAGCTCAGGAGGGATAGGAAACCATGACTGTGGCCATGATGAAGATGCCAGTGTAACTTGCATGATGGGTAAGTCTCAGTCTACAATTACAGTAGACAACAATAGTTTATGTTCAGATGAATTAAGGATAATTTAATAGCTGTTTTTCACAATATCTCACTCTCATTGTCAATATCCCTTCTCCATATGTTCATATTTTCATAACCTTCAATTCAAGAACAAGAAGACCCATTTAAAAACAGTAAGATCAATTCCATACAACTATATTATAAGTGTATCATGCGGGGCAGTGGGGTACGGTGTGTGATGATAACTGGGACGTGAGCGCTGCTGACGTGGTCTGCAGACTGCTCCGCTGTATGTGGGCGATAGATGCCCCCGTATGGGCCTGGTTTGGTATGGGAGATGGTATTCCCATTCTTCTGGACAACATGGCCTGTGTTGGAACAGAGGAATCTCTCTTTGACTGCCCCGCTGATGTGAAAGGTCAGTACAACTACATGCATCCTGAGGATGCGAGCGTTGTCTGCTCAGGTGAGATTAAAGGGGAAGTTCCATATTCAACTGTTAGATGGTTCCTGATCCTGAAAGTAGTTTATTGGCCAGGAGAACTGTAATCCATGTTTCAGTTTTCTTTAAACAGCCACTGCAACCTTTAGCTAATTTTAAACGCAGTTAGCTTTATTTATTATATAGCACGTTTTAAGGTTACATACAGTGGGTTCCAAAATTGTTGACAACCTTGATAAAGATGAGCAAAAATTACTGTATAAAATAAATAGTAACGACCGGGGTCAGCCTGCAGGCAGCTGGCCCACCACAAGAGCGCGATGAGCCAAGTAAAGCCCCCCCAGCCAAACCCTCCCCTTACCCGGACGAGGCTGGGCCAATTGTGCGCCACCCTATGACAGCCGGGTTGTGATACAGCCCGGGATCAAACTCGGGTCTGTTGTGACACCTCTAGCACTGTGATGTAGTGCCTTAGATCACTGCGCCACTCAGGAGGCCCTGCCCTCTTCAATTTAAACCACATGTTTTCATGGAAAATGTTGATTTTGTGGCCAATTAATAATTTCTTTGTGGATTTTGCTGTGTACTTTGGGTTATTGTCTTGCTGGAAGACCCACTTGCAGCCAAGTTTCAGCCTCCTTCAGAGGCAACCATGTTTTTGGCTAAAATGTCCCGGTACTGGGTAAAGTTTCTGATATCATTGACCTTAATTAACAAGGGTCCCAGGATCAATAGACGCAAAATAGCCCCATAATATCAAAGATCCTCCACCATATTTTACAGTACGTACTGTATGGGTTATTTTCTGCTCATGCATTCTCATTTCGACACCAAACCTACCACTGGTAGATTATTACATACGGGAAGAACTATTGGATATCAGAGTGGTGGTAACTCACCAGCACTACCAGCATTACAACCAGGAATACGACTTTCCCGAAGCGGATCATTTGTTCACACCACCCAGGGCAATTGAACTGATTCCAGAGAGCGACCCAAAACAACGCCGGTGAAAAAGAGGGACTGGAAGCAGTCTTCTAGTCCAACTTAGGAGGAGCGCACACCACCCACCGCTTCCGAGTATATTACTCGCTTTCTGAAGAGACATCAGGGATTGTAACATATTCTGTTTCACGGAAACATGGCTCTCTCGGGATATACTGTCGGAGTCGGTCCAGCCATCTGGATTCTCAGTTCATCGCGCCGACAGAAATAAACATCTCTCTGGAAAGAAGAAGGGCGGGGGTATATGCTTCATGATTAACGACTCATGGTGTAATTGTATTAACATACAGGAACTCAAATCCTTTTTTTCACCCGACCTAGAATACCTCACAATCAAATGCTGACCGTATTATCCCCCCTCAAGCCGATACCACAACTGCCCTCAAGGAACTTCACTGGACTTTATGCAAACTGGAAACCATATATCCTGAGGCTGCATTTATTATAGCTGGGGAATTTAACAAAGCAAATTTTAGGGAAAGGCTACCTAAATTCTATCAGCATATCGACTGTAGTACCTGCGCTGGAAAAATACTCAACCATTGTTATTCCAACTTCCGGGATGCATACAAGGCCCACCCCCGCCCTCCTTTCAGCCAATCTGACCACAAATACATTTTGCTCCTCCCTTCCTATAGGTAGAAACTCAAACAGGAAGTATCTGTGCTAAGGACTATTCAACGCTGGTCTGACCAATTGGAATTCACGCTTCAAGATTGTTTTGATCACGCGGACTGAGATATGTTCTGGGTAGCTTCCGAGAACAATATTGACGTGTACACTGAGACGGTTACTGATTTCATCAAGAAGTGTTTAGGAGATGTTGTACCCACTGTGAGTATTAAAACCTACCCTAACCAGAAACTGGATAGATGGCAGCATTCGCGCAAAACTGAACGTGCAAACCACAACAAAGTAGTAATTCCCTCGGCAAAGCAATCAAACAGGCAAAACGTCAGTATAGAGACAAAGTGGAGTCGCAATTCAATGGCTCAGACATGAGACGTATGTGACAGGGTCTACAGACAATCAGACTACAAAAGGAAAACCAGCCATGTCATGGACACCGACGTCTTGGTACCGGACAAGCTAAACACGTTCTTTGCCCGCTTTGAGGATAACACAGTGCCACCGACGTGGCCAGCTACCAAGGAGTGTGGGCTCTCCTTCTCCGTGGCCGACGTAAGTAAGACATTTAAACTTGTTAACCCTCGCAAGGCAGCCGACCCAGACGGCATCCCTAGCCACGTCCTCAGAGCATGCGCAGCTGGCTGGTGTGTTTACGGGCATATTCAATCTCTCCCTATCCCAGTCTACTGTCCCCACATGCTTCAAGATGGCTACCATTGTTCCTGTACCCAAGAATGCAATAGTAACTGAACTAAATGATTATCACCCCGTAGCACTCACTTCTGTCATCATGAAGTGCTTTGAGAGACTAGTTAAGGATCATATCACCTCCACCTTATCTGTCATCCTAGACCTACTTCAATTTGCCTACCGGCCCAATAGATCCACAGACAATGCAATCGAATGCTGTTCATTGACTGAAGCTCAGCATTCAACACCATAGTACCCTCCAAGCTCATCATTAAGCTCGAGGACCTGGGTCTGAAACCCGCCTTGTGCAATTGGGTCCTGGACTTCCTGACAGGCTGTCCCCAGGTGGTGAAGGTAGGAAACAACATCTCCACTTCGCTTATCCTCAACACTGAGGCCCCACAAGGGTGCTTGCTCAACCCCCGCCTGTACTCTCTGTTTACCCATGACTGCATGGCCATGCACTCTTCCAACTCAATCATCAAGTTTGCAGACGACACAACAGTAGAATGGTTGATTACGAGCAATGACGAGACAGCCTACAGGGAGGAGGTGAGGGCTCTGGGAGTGTGGTGTCAGGAAAATAACCTCTCACTCAACGTCAACAAAACAAAGAATATGATCGTGGACTTCAGGAAACAGCAGAGGGAGCACCCCACTATCCACATCGACGGGACAGCAAAGGAGAAGGTGGAAAATTTGAAGTTCCTGTGTACATATCACTGACAAACTGAAATGGTCCACCCACACAGACAGTGTGGTGAAGAAGGCGCAACAGCGCCTCCTCAACCTCAGGAGGCTGAAAAAAATTGGGTTGTCACCTAAAACCCTCACAAACTTACAAAATTGAGAGCATCCTGTCGGGCTGTATCATCGCCTGGTACGGCAACTGCACCGCCCACAATCACAAGGCTCTCCAGAGGGTAGTGCGGTCTGCACAACGCATCACCGGGGGCAAAGTACCTGCCCTCCTGGACACCTACAGCACCCGATGTCACAGGAAGGCCAAAAAGATAATCAAGGGTAACAACCACCTGAGCCACTGCCTGTTCACCCCGCTATCATCCAAAAGGCGAGGTCAGTACAGGTGCATCAAAGCTGGGACCGAGAGACTGAAAAACAGCTTCTATCTCAAAGCCATCAGACTGTTAAATAGCCATCACTAGCACAGAGAGGCTGCTGCCTACATACAGACTTGAAATCGTTGGCCACTTTAATAAATGGAACACTAGTCACTTTAATAATGTTTACATATCTTGCATTACTCATCTCATATGTATATACTGTTTTCTATACTCTCTACTGTATCTTAGTCTATGCTGCTCTGACATTTCTCGTCCATATATTTATATATTCTTAATTCAATTCCTTTACTTAGATTTGTGTGTATTAGGTATTTGTTGTGAAATTGTTACATATTACTTGTTAGATATTGCTGCACTGTCGGAATTAGAAGCACAAGCATTTCACTACACCCGCAGTAACATCTGCTAAACACGTTTATGTGACCAATAAAATTTAATTTGATTTAATTTGGTGTGCGTGGCCAAAGAGCTCAACTTTCATGTCATCCAACAAATGTAAACACCTGGAGTTTGCTAAATGGCATTGGCACTTGGATTGGAACCGGTGCTATGGTCAGATGACATGAAAAATAGAGCTCTTTGGCCACGCACACCAGTGGTGGGGTTTGGCCTCGAAATGAGAATGCATGAGCAGAATAGAACCCCATACTTATTGTAATATATGGTGGTGAATTTTTTATGTTATGGGGTTATTTTGCTTCCACTGGTCTTGTGGGCTTTGTTAAGGTCAATGGCAAATAATCCTGCAGCAATAGGAAATGTGAATTATTATGTGCATTATACTTAATTTTCATTTTTGTAGAAATTGTTAAATATTTCGTAACGGCAAATCAAGTCTGAAATTTCAAAGTGAAAATTGCAAACTTCAGAAGCCTTCTTAAACCTCAAATAAACGACAAGTTCTAAATTGCCTGCATTGCAGGAAGGTTCTCCTACAACAGGGTGATCAAATTAAGATCCTTTTCCACCTACAAAGTTTTCAACTCAACATCAATCCCACACCCTGTCATCTTCACAGTTCTACCTGTCTATTACAGATGGCATTTCCAGAGTGCGTCTGGTCAACGGTCCCAACAACTGCTCTGGTAGAGTGGAGGTGTTTGACTCTGGCCAGTGGGGTACAGTGTGTGATGATGGCTGGGATCAGAGGGATGCTCAGGTGATGTGCAGAGAATTGGGCTGTGGAGGAGCACTAGAGGCCTTTGGATCTGCCAGGTTTGGAAAGGGCAGTGGCTCCATCTCTCTGGATGACTTGGCCTGTTCTGGCTCTGAAGACTCTTTGCTGCAGTGTCCCCACAGTGGCCTGGGTAACCATGACTGTGGCCACCATGAAGATGCAGGAGTCACCTGCGCTGGTAAGATAAATGTTTGTGGCAGGAAGTTTATACATCATTATATTGTATATGTTGGTAATAGGGCTAGTGTTACACTGTAAAAACCAAATTCTACAACAGGTATTTCTGTAGACATCCAGCCATTGAACTCCCTGTGGACCGTCTTATTCTCTTTTTGCAGTATTGGCTCGATCTATTATGGCATCTTACTTTATTAACTGGATCAAAATCATGTATAAAAAACCTAGCGCCATATTCACTAATGAAGTCCTTTAAAAATGATTCCTTCAGTGTAGAGGAACCGGTCAAGTTTGCAGTATTTTGCCTTTGCTTTTTGCAATGTTTATAAAGCTATAGTATACGCAAAGAAAAACAATGCAAAATTGATGAAACATGCACTCAGCTCAGTATTGTTCGTTAACCCAATTGTTACTTAATAAAGTGAACAGGGATGCACCTAATTTCTAATCAAACCACTTAGTAAATGGAGTTAACAGTTATCTTTGTTTACAGGTCCTACAGAGAACAACAGCATTTTCACAGTGCGTCTTGTCAATGGTCCCAACAACTGCTCTGGTAGAGTAGAGGTGTTCCACTCTGGCCAGTGGGGTACAGTGTGTGATAATGACTGGGACCTGCTGGATGCCAAGGTAGTGTGTAGAGCGCTGGGCTGTGGGGTGGCGCTGGAGGCTCCGGACCAGGCTCACTTTGGCCAAGGCAGGGGGGAGATCTGGCTAAAGGATGTGCAATGTTCTGGGAATGAAGGGTCACTGCTTGGCTGCAGCTCAGATGGACTGAGGTCACACAACTGTGGACATTCTGAGGATGCAGCAGCGATATGTCAGGGGCAGTCGGGTAAGTGAATGGTTGAATTATCTCAGACAACTTATTTAAACTTCCAACACCAACCAGGGGCTTGTGTAATGCTACCATGTTTTTCCTCCCTCTCTCTTTCTCTCTCTCTCTCAGGTCCATCCCCTTCAGATTTCCGTTGTGAGTCATCTAAAAATGAATTACCACTGGGCACAGACGTCAATTCAACGTCTATTTCACATTGGTCAACGTAGTTTCATTGTAATGATTTGGAAACAATGTTGATTTAAACAGTGTGTTCCCAGTGGGTCTTTACTTTATGTTTCAATTACAGAAAGCCTCACTATATGCAAAGAAATGACGATTCACACGTCATAAGAAGAAACCCCTAACTGACATAACCAGTTTGCCTCAGTGCAGTTTGTGGTCACTTATCACCATAAATCTGAGCATTGTTTATGGTCGGTATATTTTAGGTCCGAATAAGAGATTTACATTTACATTTTAGTTATTTAGCAGACACTCTTATCCAGAGAGACTTACAGGCGCAATTAGGGTTAAATGCCTAGCTCAAGGGCACATGAACAGATTTCTCACTTTGTCAGCTCGGAGATTCAAACCAGAGACCTTTCGGTTACCGGCCCAAAGCTCTTAACTGCTAGGCTACCTGTCTCCTTTGACCTGGGTCCTGTAATTCAGCTGGCAGACAATGGCAGGTGCTGTCTGTCTCTCCAGCAATAATTGAAGGGGAAAGATTTAACACCATACGATATTCTCTCCCTCTCTCTCTCTCTCTCTCTCCGTCTCTCAGGTCCATCCCCTTCAGATTCTCATTGTGAGTAATCAAAAAAACATTTTTTACTTTATGTTTCAGTTGCAAAATGAGTCATAATACGTATTTGTAAAACAAAAAGTTAGTGCCCATTACACGTTTCTCCCTTTCCCTTCCTCTTAACTCAAACAGCTGACTTGACAGTGCGCCTAGTTGATGGCCCCAACCGCTGCTCTGGCAGGGTGGAGGTCTACCAGGATGGGAGTTGGGGGACAGTCTGTGATGATAACTGGGCTTTGCTAGATGCCCAAGTTGTATGTAGGGAGCTGAGCTGTGGACCAGCCACAGAGGCTCCTCACCAGGCTCACTTTGGTGAGGGGAGTGGCTCAATCCTATTGGATGATGTGGCGTGCATGGGAAGTGAGGGATCTTTACCGGAATGCAGCTCAGGAGGGATAGGAAACCATGACTGTGGCCATGATGAAGATGCCAGTGTAACTTGCATGATGGGTAAGTCTCAGTCTACAATTACAGTAGACAACAATAGTTTATGTTCAGATGAATTAAGGATAATTTAATAGCTGTTTTTCACAATATCTCACTCTCATTGTCAATATCCCTTCTCCATATGTTCATATTTTCATAACCTTCAATTCAAGAACAAGAAGACCCATTTAAAAACAGTAAGATCAATTCCATACAACTATATTATAAGTGTATCATGCGGGGCAGTGGGGTACGGTGTGTGATGATAACTGGGACGTGAGCGCTGCTGACGTGGTCTGCAGACTGCTCCGCTGTATGTGGGCGATAGATGCCCCCGTATGGGCCTGGTTTGGTATGGGAGATGGTATTCCCATTCTTCTGGACAACATGGCCTGTGTTGGAACAGAGGAATCTCTCTTTGACTGCCCCGCTGATGTGAAAGGTCAGTACAACTACATGCATCCTGAGGATGCGAGCGTTGTCTGCTCAGGTGAGATTAAAGGGGAAGTTCCATATTCAACTGTTAGATGGTTCCTGATCCTGAAAGTAGTTTATTGGCCAGGAGAACTGTAATCCATGTTTCAGTTTTCTTTAAACAGCCACTGCAACCTTTAGCTAATTTTAAACGCAGTTAGCTTTATTTATTATATAGCACGTTTTAAGGTTACATACAGTGGGTTCCAAAATTGTTGACAACCTTGATAAAGATGAGCAAAAATTACTGTATAAAATAAATAGTAACGACCGGGGTCAGCCTGCAGGCAGCTGGCCCACCACAAGAGCGCGATGAGCCAAGTAAAGCCCCCCCAGCCAAACCCTCCCCTTACCCGGACGAGGCTGGGCCAATTGTGCGCCACCCTATGACAGCCGGGTTGTGATACAGCCCGGGATCAAACTCGGGTCTGTTGTGACACCTCTAGCACTGTGATGTAGTGCCTTAGATCACTGCGCCACTCAGGAGGCCCTGCCCTCTTCAATTTAAACCACATGTTTTCATGGAAAATGTTGATTTTGTGGCCAATTAATAATTTCTTTGTGGATTTTGCTGTGTACTTTGGGTTATTGTCTTGCTGGAAGACCCACTTGCAGCCAAGTTTCAGCCTCCTTCAGAGGCAACCATGTTTTTGGCTAAAATGTCCCGGTACTGGGTAAAGTTTCTGATATCATTGACCTTAATTAACAAGGGTCCCAGGATCAATAGACGCAAAATAGCCCCATAATATCAAAGATCCTCCACCATATTTTACAGTACGTACTGTATGGGTTATTTTCTGCTCATGCATTCTCATTTCGACACCAAACCTACCACTGGTAGATTATTACATACGGGAAGAACTATTGGATATCAGAGTGGTGGTAACTCACCAGCACTACCAGCATTACAACCAGGAATACGACTTTCCCGAAGCGGATCATTTGTTCACACCACCCAGGGCAATTGAACTGATTCCAGAGAGCGACCCAAAACAACGCCGGTGAAAAAGAGGGACTGGAAGCAGTCTTCTAGTCCAACTTAGGAGGAGCGCACACCACCCACCGCTTCCGAGTATATTACTCGCTTTCTGAAGAGACATCAGGGATTGTAACATATTCTGTTTCACGGAAACATGGCTCTCTCGGGATATACTGTCGGAGTCGGTCCAGCCATCTGGATTCTCAGTTCATCGCGCCGACAGAAATAAACATCTCTCTGGAAAGAAGAAGGGCGGGGGTATATGCTTCATGATTAACGACTCATGGTGTAATTGTATTAACATACAGGAACTCAAATCCTTTTTTTCACCCGACCTAGAATACCTCACAATCAAATGCTGACCGTATTATCCCCCCTCAAGCCGATACCACAACTGCCCTCAAGGAACTTCACTGGACTTTATGCAAACTGGAAACCATATATCCTGAGGCTGCATTTATTATAGCTGGGGAATTTAACAAAGCAAATTTTAGGGAAAGGCTACCTAAATTCTATCAGCATATCGACTGTAGTACCTGCGCTGGAAAAATACTCAACCATTGTTATTCCAACTTCCGGGATGCATACAAGGCCCACCCCCGCCCTCCTTTCAGCCAATCTGACCACAAATACATTTTGCTCCTCCCTTCCTATAGGTAGAAACTCAAACAGGAAGTATCTGTGCTAAGGACTATTCAACGCTGGTCTGACCAATTGGAATTCACGCTTCAAGATTGTTTTGATCACGCGGACTGAGATATGTTCTGGGTAGCTTCCGAGAACAATATTGACGTGTACACTGAGACGGTTACTGATTTCATCAAGAAGTGTTTAGGAGATGTTGTACCCACTGTGAGTATTAAAACCTACCCTAACCAGAAACTGGATAGATGGCAGCATTCGCGCAAAACTGAACGTGCAAACCACAACAAAGTAGTAATTCCCTCGGCAAAGCAATCAAACAGGCAAAACGTCAGTATAGAGACAAAGTGGAGTCGCAATTCAATGGCTCAGACATGAGACGTATGTGACAGGGTCTACAGACAATCAGACTACAAAAGGAAAACCAGCCATGTCATGGACACCGACGTCTTGGTACCGGACAAGCTAAACACGTTCTTTGCCCGCTTTGAGGATAACACAGTGCCACCGACGTGGCCAGCTACCAAGGAGTGTGGGCTCTCCTTCTCCGTGGCCGACGTAAGTAAGACATTTAAACTTGTTAACCCTCGCAAGGCAGCCGACCCAGACGGCATCCCTAGCCACGTCCTCAGAGCATGCGCAGCTGGCTGGTGTGTTTACGGGCATATTCAATCTCTCCCTATCCCAGTCTACTGTCCCCACATGCTTCAAGATGGCTACCATTGTTCCTGTACCCAAGAATGCAATAGTAACTGAACTAAATGATTATCACCCCGTAGCACTCACTTCTGTCATCATGAAGTGCTTTGAGAGACTAGTTAAGGATCATATCACCTCCACCTTATCTGTCATCCTAGACCTACTTCAATTTGCCTACCGGCCCAATAGATCCACAGACAATGCAATCGAATGCTGTTCATTGACTGAAGCTCAGCATTCAACACCATAGTACCCTCCAAGCTCATCATTAAGCTCGAGGACCTGGGTCTGAAACCCGCCTTGTGCAATTGGGTCCTGGACTTCCTGACAGGCTGTCCCCAGGTGGTGAAGGTAGGAAACAACATCTCCACTTCGCTTATCCTCAACACTGAGGCCCCACAAGGGTGCTTGCTCAACCCCCGCCTGTACTCTCTGTTTACCCATGACTGCATGGCCATGCACTCTTCCAACTCAATCATCAAGTTTGCAGACGACACAACAGTAGAATGGTTGATTACGAGCAATGACGAGACAGCCTACAGGGAGGAGGTGAGGGCTCTGGGAGTGTGGTGTCAGGAAAATAACCTCTCACTCAACGTCAACAAAACAAAGAATATGATCGTGGACTTCAGGAAACAGCAGAGGGAGCACCCCACTATCCACATCGACGGGACAGCAAAGGAGAAGGTGGAAAATTTGAAGTTCCTGTGTACATATCACTGACAAACTGAAATGGTCCACCCACACAGACAGTGTGGTGAAGAAGGCGCAACAGCGCCTCCTCAACCTCAGGAGGCTGAAAAAAATTGGGTTGTCACCTAAAACCCTCACAAACTTACAAAATTGAGAGCATCCTGTCGGGCTGTATCATCGCCTGGTACGGCAACTGCACCGCCCACAATCACAAGGCTCTCCAGAGGGTAGTGCGGTCTGCACAACGCATCACCGGGGGCAAAGTACCTGCCCTCCTGGACACCTACAGCACCCGATGTCACAGGAAGGCCAAAAAGATAATCAAGGGTAACAACCACCTGAGCCACTGCCTGTTCACCCCGCTATCATCCAAAAGGCGAGGTCAGTACAGGTGCATCAAAGCTGGGACCGAGAGACTGAAAAACAGCTTCTATCTCAAAGCCATCAGACTGTTAAATAGCCATCACTAGCACAGAGAGGCTGCTGCCTACATACAGACTTGAAATCGTTGGCCACTTTAATAAATGGAACACTAGTCACTTTAATAATGTTTACATATCTTGCATTACTCATCTCATATGTATATACTGTTTTCTATACTCTCTACTGTATCTTAGTCTATGCTGCTCTGACATTTCTCGTCCATATATTTATATATTCTTAATTCAATTCCTTTACTTAGATTTGTGTGTATTAGGTATTTGTTGTGAAATTGTTACATATTACTTGTTAGATATTGCTGCACTGTCGGAATTAGAAGCACAAGCATTTCACTACACCCGCAGTAACATCTGCTAAACACGTTTATGTGACCAATAAAATTTAATTTGATTTAATTTGGTGTGCGTGGCCAAAGAGCTCAACTTTCATGTCATCCAACAAATGTAAACACCTGGAGTTTGCTAAATGGCATTGGCACTTGGATTGAAACCGGTGCTATGGTCAGATGACATGAAAAATAGAGCTCTTTGGCCACGCACACCAGTGGTGGGGTTTGGCCTCGAAATGAGAATGCATGAGCAAAATAGAACCCCATACTTATTGTAATATATGGTGGTGAATTTTTTATGTTATGGGGTTATTTTGCTTCCACTGGTCTTGTGGGCTTTGTTAAGGTCAATGGCAAATAATCCTGCATCAGCATGAAATGTTAATTGTTATGTGGATTAGAATTAATGGACATTTTTGTCGGGGTTGATACATTTTTCATAAGGGAAAATCAAGTCTGAGATTTCAAAGTGGAAATTACAAACTTCAGAAGCCGTCTTAAACCTCAAATACACTACAAGTTCTAAATTTCCTGCATTGCAGGAATGTTATCCTACAACAGGGTGATCTAATTAAGATGCTACATCTAGAGAGATTGCCAGATTTTGGCAATCTATACATACTGCTGCACAGAAAATACTAGATGTACAGTTTGATATGACCCCGTGTCTCTATCTTCTTAATGCCCAGCAGGACTTTGTTCTTGATCCTGACAGAGAAAATTTGCTCATGACCATTACATACTTTGCTAAGAAATGTATCCTTCTATTGTGGGCCTCTAGTACCTCTCCTACATTTAAAATGTGGATTGACCAGATTGTTGACTTTCTCCCTCTTGAAAAACTCACTTATGACCTCCACAAGAGACAGCCCAAGTTTGATAGACTCTGGTCTCCACTACTCCACTATATCTCAAATTGGACAGAGTGAATGGGGGGATCGGGGAGGTGAGCAGATGCGTGTTGTGTAAGGTGCTGTAAAATCTAAAAACTAATCATTGGCTCGTCATCTCAGCTAAGGCTGGAAATAGCTAATAAGAACCTTGATAGTGCTGCTGCAAGTTCTATATTTTAAATTTTGTTATAATTATTATTTGTGTGTATGTGTGTATGTATGTATATGTATGTATGTATATATGTATATATATATATAACATTTTTTTATTTTTTATTATTATTATTTTTTTTATTTTTTTTAAGTCTGTCACATCTGTGAATGTGGAATGTGTTTGGTTGGTTGATTGAAAACTTAATAAAACTTTAAATTGAAAAAAAAAGATGCTACATCTGTATATTTTCTACAAAGTTTTCAACTCAACGACAGTCCCACACCCTGTCATCTTCACAGTTCTACCTGTTTATTACAGATGGCATTTCCAGAGTGCGTCTGGTCAACGGTCCCAACAACTGCTCTGGTAGAGTGGAGGTGTTTGACTCTGGCCAGTGGGGTACAGTGTGTGATGATGGCTGGGATCAGAGGGATGCTCAGGTGATGTGCAGAGAGTTGGGCTGTGGAGAAGCACTAGAGGCCTTTGGATCTGCCAGGTTTGGAAAGGGCAGTGGCTCCATCTCTTTGGATGACTTGGCATGTTCTGGCTCTGAAGACTCTTTGCTGCAGTGTCCCCACAGTGGCCTGGGTAACCATGACTGTGGCCACCATGAAGATGCAGGAGTTACCTGCGCTGGTAAGATAAATGTTTGTGGCAGGACGTTTACATATCATGATATTGTATATGTTGGTAACTGTACTTACATTTGTGGCACAAATCCTATTCAAGTCATGGTACTGATATTAACATGTTTCCCACATCATCTTCAAATCATCTATAGGTGACTTTGTTGATTTTCGCAATACATTTTAGATACTTTCGGATGATTTGGATTGGATTCGTGCCACAAATTCTAAAACGTTAGCATTTGTAAAACAATCCCCAGGAAATTAACCAAAGCATGGATTTCTGTCAAACCTTGTCCGTAGACTGTTTACAGGGTAAAGAAACCAATGTAATTTTGTACTATGGGTGAACTATCCCGTTAAGCAGAAATCAGTCAAGAAGTTGTTGCTAGCTCATACGTAGATGCTGTGTAAAAGTCTGTGTGAAAAGTAATAATTTTGATCATTTTAAAATGTGGTGACCCTATGTGTCAATGTTTCACTGTTTTTCTAATTTTAGGTTCTGCTTCCGGGGACTTCTGAAAGCATGTACTGTAGAGCTCTCATCCATCCAGTCTAGTAGTAACAATGGTCAACCATAGATACTGTATGTACATTCAAATTCTATTTCTATGATACCAACTCTCTTCTCCTGGGACATGCTGGTGTGCAAATCAAACACACGTATAAAAATACAGTACGGAAAACCATTATCTGTAACAATTGAATTCTGACCAGAGGGGATTTTCTTGCTTTCAGCAAGGATTGTGACATCCAACTATTTAAAATCCTGCCTCATGTATCATTCATAAAAGCCCTCAATTCTTCATTCATGGTTTTAATTTCAATTCATTACATGATATTTAGACATTTAAAAGTTTGTGTTGACATTTTTCTAGTTCTACTAAACATTGTATTTGTTATGTCCCTTGCATAGTTTGCTTTCTACAAGTAACAGGACCTTGAGTCATATTACCAGGCTAGTGTACTGTGAATTATTATAGTTGACTCTATCTTGGATTAAATCAAAGTAATGAATACTGTATTGTTCTTCCAAGGTATTTACCATTTCTTTATTTTCTTTGGGATTTTACCCATATATTCCCAAAGTTGCAAGAGTAAGTTCACCTGCTAAATTCCTCTCCATCCACTCCATCAATAGAGAGCAACAATAGGTCATTGTTAGATGATCAAGGTATCTAATTAAGCTTTACAATATAGGCTAACTTGAACATTAGACTTTTCCCAAAATATCAATAGGAATATATTTTTCAAAGGCATTTCTATTACATTCTTTCTTTATTGTCCTCCTATTCCTCACCCACAATCACCATAATGGTTTCACATTGTCACGTTAGGCTTATGGGAGGTGCACTGCTGTTTAATTAATAAACATTAGTCAGACAATCACATTTATGACACGAGAGGCCCAGCAACTCAGCTAATTTCACAGGGTGAGCCTTAATAATCTCTATTTAGATTCTGAATATGCAATCAGGCAATTCCATTTTATGCCAGAAGAGGGATACATTCCAGGTGCGGTATGTTAGGGCAGATCTCAATTCACATCTGCTACAATTCTGATAGGACATTTAAAGGATTTCTAATTAATTAATTGATTGTGTAAATTGTTGTTTGGGCGTTGCTTAAAAAAAGATGGTCTCTTTTTATAGAGGGATGAAGAGACCAAGTGTATACCAGACTCATGCAGGTGAAGGTCATGGACTCAATAACTTCCTCCCTCCATCCTCTTCCTTCTTCCTCACCCCACTCCTGTGTTGGCACTGGGCTATGTTTTATTAATGGGGAAGTCGCTGGCTACATGGCTACCTCTATAATTAATGTAGTTTAGCATTAGAAGGCAATGTGTTCTGGGGAGAAGGACAGGAGAAATCTGATTATGATGAATGGACAGTGCATATCAATGAGACCAGAAAAACAACCTGTCATTTTGTCTATGTGTAATAAACTACGTAACACTATATGCTCTGATTGTCTATTACATGTTCTGTAGACAAAATGCTTAGCTAATTATTATGATGATAATAAAAACATTTAATTGTGATGAGGCAACATAAACCTGTTACAGAGCCGTTTTCAATGTAGGGCTATCAAGTAGCTTATATAGGCCTATCTACCTCCATGAATTGATGAAAGTCATTCTGATTATTATTTACTGTATGATGATTTGATTTTTTTTTTTATGTTGAGATTTTGTTTTACGAATGGCTGTCTTAAGCTCAGACAGTCTATATAGGGATATTAGTATACCAATATTCTGGACTAACGTGGTTGTAAAGTCTGGGTGAGCAAGGGGAGGGGTTGCAGGGAGGGATAGCTAGGAGCGTCAGCTCGGCAGTCGCAGCATCCATCCACCCCACTCCTACCCGTCGCATAGAACAGCCCATTTTAATGTTGCCATCATCATAGGACGAGTGCGGTAAGCGAGGAATCGTTTCAGCATGTAGACCCAAATTCTTGCCTACCAATTGGAGCTTATGCTGTATTATCAATTAGACGAAAAAATTACACCAACGAGAATAATTGGGACCAACGACCAGAATAACAGTAAAATATCAAATAGCTACCTGCGGTCCTTAACCGTTAATTTATGCAAACACGCTAATATCTGCCTTCCATCAAATAATTTTATTCCGCATTAGAGGAAATCCACATAGACGTCTGCACAATTCTGTGCTATACATTGTTATTTCCTGACCAGAAACAACAGATGGAACATCACGTCGGTATAGTCTACATCCTTCAAACGTTTTTGTCTGTCGGATATGAAGTGAATTTAAAAGTAAAGAACATTGGATTTCCTGTTTTTCTAAACTCTCCTTTGACGTCCTTGGACATGGCCGGGTGAGTATTTTTATCTCAGTTCAATGGTGGTCTATCATTATGGTGGACTAAGGATAATATGGCATCAAAATGCCTCATGATATTGGAGTGACCTGTGAAAATGGCGAATATTTGCACCATTTATTAGACCTAGGCCTATTATTATAGCCTATACCTTTCTCGGTAGAACACTAGTATTGATAGCAGTCATCCAAAATATTATGGTACAGGTAAACTATAATAATGACATAAAATGTATTCATGAATCCAATATAGTGAATTGGCTACGTTACCTTTATCAATACGAGATGCTATAAAACATTTATTTGTCAGTTATTACAGGCAATTATAATTTATTACCGAGTAGACTATGTAGGCTACATTAATGTTGTGGGCAACAGGAATATATTATTATTCATAGTAGGGCAGCACTGCCATCTGGAATATATAAAATCCCGATTTGGCGTATTCTGGGAATTGGGTATAGGCCTACCGGTCACTTCTATGATTTATATGAGTATGCTGTTATTTTATGTCTGAATGAGTCAAATCCGTGCACAGAGATAAATTATTCCGCAAATGAGCCAGTCAACACGGTTATAACCTTGTAGTAGGCCAGCTCACAGATTAAATGTAGCACATTCACTCGGGCAAAATTGTATAATTTTCCCACCATAAAGAAACACACTATGTTCCAATCGTATTTTTCCATGAGCTGCAATTCCTCTGAAATCTGTTGCCTCGAAAATATGTTCTCATTCGTATTAGGCCCATCATATCCCCATTCACCTCTGGAAAAACAATTGTAAAAATTATGAATATAAGGAAAGGTGTTATTTCCCTACTTTAGTGTGCATTTCTATCGTAAGGGATGGATATCGCTGACATAAGAGAGAATTTGTGCAGACCAAGGTTAACACTGATATCTGAAGGTTACAAGTAAAGGGCATGGTGGATTTTGACAATGTACTAAAACATGCTCCGTCTTGCAAGGGAAATTGAGGATTTTTTAAGTTATGATATATAAACACATATGTTTCCATTCACTTTTTGATACTGTGGAAATATAAAAACATCTTAATAAAGCCTAATGCTTCGTGCCACGATGGAGGCAATTTTCACCTCGTATCACTCGGAGGAGAGTATCCTCTGTATCCCAGATCGCTGAGCATCATGGCTGTGCGCGTCACCTTGGTAAAAGCCCATTCTAGACATGGATTGGCTATTTCCATACGAGCGTCACGACGCTCGTTTAGGAGACTGTACTGTGATAACAAATATATTATGGAAATGTGTTTAACCTTAAAAATGTTGTTGGGATTTTGATGATTCCTGGGCCCATATAGCAAGTATGGGTGGAATAGCATAAAGGGAATGCAATTCACTGTTTGAAGATGAGGAGGAGAGGGGTTATTATGCGAAGGTCATTATACAATACTCAGAAAAGTGTAGGTCTGATGCATTACCTAAACGCTTGTAAAATTCATGAGACAAAATAATCAGATAATTCCATGCACACGAATGCCTATAAAACATTGAATAGGGCCTAAAACGTATTAAATCATAAGGAAATGTACACATTTCTTTGTAATGATTACAATTTGATGCCATGATTCAAGGATGTAACTTAGAGTCATAGATAAATAGCATTATGAAGATATTGTATATTTGCATGGGTTTTCATCCCAATGCCTTTCTCCTCCTATTTTTAGTATGAACATTCATTACGGTTAAGTATGTCCCCCTGATCAGAGAGCCAACCCACTACTAAGCAGTTAGAGAGGCCATAACATCCTAAATCAATAAACTAAAAATCAATAGACTTTTTATAAATAAATTATGTCTGTTTTTTTGTTTCGTTTGATTTGTGTCCCAGTGAGGGAGGGGGTGGGATTGCAGCAACTCCTATTGGATCATTAATAATTCTCTTTGGTGCAAATTATAGATCACATTTTTATGACGGAGTGAAATCCTGTCAAGATGCTGAAATCCTTACAATCTGAGAGTTCTTTTCAGACTTGGGTTTATAGTAGCAAATGTTGACAACTCAACATCTAGATAGGGTTTAATGATGTAAGAATATTCCCTACAAAACCCATCTTCTCCATCTTCTCCAGCCTTTAGGTGAATCCTACACTGCACCTGCCAAAGCATCTTTCTCTTCACCTCCAAACGCTTGAGCTCTTCTTTCTGTTTTTCTCCTTACAAATATCTGTTTCTATGGATTGGTATCCCCCTTATCATTTTGTTTGATTCTCTTTTCTCTTCTGGGGTTGTGAGACAGACCAGATTAAGGTCTTTGGTGGAATAAACCACCGACAAATCACACAACAAAAACATTTCCAAATGTTCTTCCACACATGCCCTGATATGGAGAATCATAGAAGGGGCAAAGGAGGGAGTGGCATGGGGGAACATTAATCTAAAAATCACATAGTCAAGCATTTCCTACCCTGGCCTATCCTGGCCTACCCTGGCCCTTTTCAAAGAAGTCCATCAAAGAATCATTGTTTTTTGAAGAATCAATACACTTCTATTACCACACATTATCATGGGGGACTTAGCCAATAGTTCGGTGGAGTTCAAACCCAAGAAGCGAGGTAGTGGAGGGGGAACAGAGGTCAACCATGCAGGGGACTTTGGGGCCACCCTGGAGGACCTGCGGGACCTTATGGAGCTGAGAGGTGCAGAGGCCATTCAGAAGATCCAGGAGAACTACACGGACACAGAGGGCCTCTGTCAGAGACTGAAGACCTCCCCAGCCGATGGTGAGAGTCTCACTCAGACACACCACTCTCAGTGACATTCTTCACTGGAAACATACAATGCACTTTATTAGTCTTCCTTACTAATCAAATTCAAACCAATAGGTCAAATCAACTGGATTTTTTATGAACAACCAGTTGATGATATTTTATGCTATAGCGCCACTGCCATCGTGTTTGCATAGATGGTTTCTACCAGATGTCCTCATTTGTACTGTCCTCATCCGCCTGGTTTTCTATCTGTATTTGTGCATTCCCAACTCAGTCTGCCCGAACAGGCTTTCATGTTATGTTGCTAAGCTACAAAAGCATCAGCAATCTGGTGGGTGTGAGGCAGAGAGACAGACACCTCCTCTCATTCATCATGGCCTCCTGCAGCAAACATAAAATAGGCCTGAGGAGAGATGCTCAAACCACTATATGAGCGGTTAATGTTTTCAGCATATTGCTTTATTTTCACCATTATAGTTTAAAATTATGTAATTTGTCACTTTTTAGATGATGTTAAATTATACAAGCGCCTATGATTCAACAATATCTGCACACTTTTATGATGATTACAAAACTATTTTTATAATTCAGTAGAGATAAATGTAGGCTGTTTCAGTTAGAGAGATGAAGGGGAATTTGTTCATGAACCTTTCATTACCATGGCAACTGTGAGAATATTGTCTGAATGAGTAAAATGTGACTTTTCACAGAGAGTCAGATTAATTATTAATTTGCATATCTCATCGCCCTGAAATGTTCCTACTCACGTGTCTTTTTATCACCAGATTGTTTCACACATCATTTCTGAACTCGGTTATAGTGCGACTACATTTTGACTACCCCCCAAATGGGATTGGGTGAGAGAGAGAGAGAGAGAGAGAGAGAGAGAGAGAGCGAGAGAGAGAGAGAGAGAGAGAGAGAGAGAGAGAGAGAGAGAGAGAGATGGCTGGGTTGACAGTAGCAGCAGGTGATGTTTGGCAGGGGAGGACATGAGGTGGGTGTGCCAGAGCACACACCCCACAGAGAAGCAGACACACACTGACTTAGCCATCTGTGCCATTCCCACCCCATTTATCTCATTCTACTAAAAGAGCACCCAGCACCCAGTGTCAACACTCAAACATTTATATGTCCGTTATATGATTCATGTGAGTGAGTCTATAGCAATGTATTTTACAGAAGTAATTGAAAGATGGTTATGCTGTGTTTTGTCTGCTCTAATGTAGACATTTTGAAAGCATTTATTTTAATGCTCTGTCATAATGCCTACACAAGGCTGTAAGAAACATGGCCTAAACTGTAACTATCTCAAGTTCTATGACCATGTCCCATATAATGTAATGACTGTTTATGACAACAGTATTTCACATGGCCAGTTTCTAATATGAACCTATTATGAAGTGTTACAGACTAATTTTCATGGCAGAGACCTGCAATTTGACAAATGTTTGGTCGTAAGTAGGCATCCTGATAGAACATCCAAATAACGTTTCACTCTACAGTAATCTTTAACAGTTCCTTAGCTACCCACTTACCTACTGAATTCACACAAGAATCTGATACCCTCTAATAGTGTTTTAAATTAAATCCAGTGAGGTGGATGAAGGGATGCCATGCACCATGTTCAGTAGCAGCATTCCCTGTCCTCTCTAGGCCTATCGGACAACCCGTCAGACCTAGAGAAGCGTGGTCAGGTGTTTGGCCAGAACTTTATCCCTCCTAAGAAGGCCAAGTCGTTCCTGGAGCTGGTCTGGGAGGCCCTACAGGATGTAACTCTTATCATCCTAGAGATAGCTGCCATCATCTCCCTCGCACTGTCCTTCTACCAACCGCCTGGAGAGGAGAGCGAAGGTAGGTGTGACTGACTGTCCAGGTATCAGACTTTGGCCTTCCGCATGCCTTAATAAAGCATTAATTAGCCCTCTGAGCTAAAGCCTAGGCAATAGCTATGGGAGTTAACACAGGTTTTCAGTTCTCTCAGTTAAGGTAACTCATCAGGTGAGCGGAGTTCCCTCTTCCCTCACTTCTCTGCCATCTCTCTCTCTCTCTCTCTCTCTCTCTCTCTCTCTCTCTCTCTCTCTCTCTCTCTCTCTCTCTCTCTCTCTCTCTCTCTCTCTCTCTCTCTTTGCCCTGTCTCTCACCTCCTTTCTTTCTCTCTCTTTCTTCCTATTTCTCTCTCTGCAGCGTGTGGGAATGTGGCATCCGGTGCAGAGGACGAGGGCGAGGCGGAGGCTGGCTGGATTGAGGGCGCGGCCATCTTGCTGTCTGTCGTCTGCGTAGTGCTGGTGACGGCCTTTAACGACTGGAGCAAGGAGAAGCAGTTCCGGGGGCTGCAGAGCCGCATTGAGCAGGAGCAGCGATTTGCCGTGGTGCGGAATGGCACCGTCATCCAGATCCCTGTGGCTGAAATGGTGGTTGGAGATGTGGCCCAAATCAAATACGGTCAGTCCAGGATCAGGAGAAGTCCCCTGATGTAGTATACCTGGTTGGACTATCTATGTAGCTACCTGTGTATAATGCATTTGTAGTTCCTTTGACTGTATCTTACCGAAGGTCTATTAAGAATCAAACATTCATAACAGCTCAACCATAAATGCATAAATAATACATTAAACCTATCTGGTTTTGTGTAGATTTCTATTAAGCAGTCATAACGATGTTTGGATCCTTATAATTCCTTATAGATCCTTATAAGTCTCTGGTCCCTTGTCTCCTCCTGCTTCCACTCCCACACAGGTGATCTCCTGCCTGCTGATGGGATACTGATACAGGGCAACGACCTGAAGATCGATGAGAGCTCGCTGACCGGAGAGTCTGACCATGTAAAAAAGTCTGTTGACAAGGACCCCATGTTGCTGTCTGGTGAGTTGTTTGCATATAATACAGTAGTCATGTTACAGTCGGGCAAAAGAGGCCATGCCAGGGGTGTGTGTGTGTGTGTGTGTGTGTGTGTGTGTGTGTGTGTGTGTGTGTGTGTGTGTGTGTGTGTGTGTGTGTGTGTGTGTGTGTGTGTGTGTGTGTGTGTGTGTGTGTGTGTGTGTGTGTGTGTGTGTGTGTGTGTGTGTGTGTGTGTGTGTGTGTGTGTGTGTGTGTGTGTGTGTGTGTCCAACGCAAAATCACACTCATCTGACTGTAAGCAAGCTTATAGCCTACTGCTCCAAGAGAGGGCAAAGAGGGGTAGGCTATCAGCTGATCACAGAGATAGTAGATTATGTAAACCAGCTAGTAAGCTAGCTACCTAGTTAGCTATGCTGTTGAAACAACCTAACTAGTCTTTCACCCGTGATTGGAGTTTGTTGTGCTGCTGACACCTGCCTCTTAAGCGTACTAACAAATTTAAACCTTCCCTATTACTGGCCGTGATATGACACATGCAACTCAAAACAGAGCCACTACTTACACTACCGTTGGGCGCCAGTAGCTTCTGCCTGCAGGATGAGTGCTGTCAGTGGGCAGAGGAGCGGGGGAGGGCGACTTTGTGTCTCTGTGTGCTGGCTGCAGTGCCGAGAGGGGAAATCTCATTGCCTCTCCCAGTGAGAGAGCGACTCCTCCCTGTTCCCTGGAGCCTGACAGGGCTAATCGGATTGTAGCCCCTGGTCAGCATCCTGAGCACCGGGTCATGAATCCATTAGACCCACAGGGGACCCTCACTCATCCTCTACCCAATAATGATACTCGGAACTGGACTCTGCTACTCACTCCATAGGTCCACTAGGCTAGGTCTATGCAGAGATCTAAAATAATCATGCTGTTGTGATGGTGATGTAGCAGCCTAATCCACATTGGTGATGGAGCAGAAGATCAAATATTGAAAGTATTCAGCTGCAGGTTCAGAAACATGTATGATGTGATTTCATCAATCAATATACACAATTCCCTTTTGTTATCATTGATTGTTTTTTTCCAGTATCTGTCACACTTACCTCTCGAGGTGCACATACATCACTTCATGTTTAGGCCACCACACATTGGATGAATGCAAACTCTGTAAATGCTGTGGAATTTTTTATTTTTTTATTTGATTTATTTCACCTTTATTTAACCAGGTAGGCCAGTTGAGAACAAGTTCTCATTTACAATTGCAACCTGGCCAAGATAAATCAAAGCAGTGCGACAAAAACAACAACACAGAGTTACACATGGGATAAACAAACGTACAGTCAATAACATAATAGAACAATCTGTATACAGTGTGTGCAAATGAAGTAAGGAGGTAAGGCAATAAATAGGCTAAGAGTGGCGAAGTAATTACAGTTTAGCAATTTATACTGGAGTGATATATGTGCAGATGATGATGTGCAAGTAGAAATGCTGGTGTGCAAAAGAGCAGAAAAACAAAAACAAAAATGGGGATGAGGTAGGTAGTTGGTTGGATGGATGGGCTATTTACAGATGGGCTGTGTACAGCTGCAGTGATCGGTAAGCTGCTCTGACAGCTGACGCTTAAAGCTAGTGAGGGAGATATAAGACTCCAACTTCAGTGATTTTTGCAATTCGTTCCAGTCATTGGCAGCAGAGAACTGGAAGGAAAGGCGGACAAATTAGGTCTTGGTTTTGGGGATGACCAGTGAAATATACCTACTGGAGCGTGTGCTACGGGTGGGTGTTGTTATGGTGACCAGTGAGCTGAGATAAGGCGGAGCTATACCTAGCAAAGACTTATAGATGACATGGAGCCAGTGGGTTTGGCAACGAATATGTAACGAGGACCAGCCAACGAGAGCATACAGGTCGCAGTGGTGGGTAGTATATGGGGCTTTGGTGACAAAACGGAT
Organism: Salvelinus alpinus; assembly: GCF_045679555.1. Lineage (NCBI taxonomy): Eukaryota > Metazoa > Chordata > Actinopteri > Salmoniformes > Salmonidae > Salvelinus > Salvelinus alpinus. Next base: position 27,640,736 of record NC_092102.1, on the reverse strand, counting down.
GGCACTGTGATAGACGGCATCCAATTTGCTGAGTAGAGTGTTGGAGGCTATTTTGTAAATGACATCGCCGAAGTCAAGGATCGGTAGGATAGTCAGTTTTACGAGGGTACGTTTGGCAGCATGAGTGAAGGAGGCTTTGTTTGCGAAATAGGAAGCTGATTCTAGATTTAACTTTGGATTGGAGATGCTTAATGTGAGTCTGGAAGGAGAGTTTACAGTCTAGCCAGACACCTAGGTATTTATAGATGTCCACATATTCTAAGTCAGAACCGTCCAGAGTAGTGATGTAAGTTGGGTGGGCGGGTGCGGACAGCGATCGGTTGAAGAGCATGCATTTAGTTTTACTAGCATTTAAGAGCATTTGGAGGCCACGGGAAGGAGTGTTGTATGGCGTTGAAGCTCGTTTGGAGGTTTGTTAACACAGTGTCCAAAGAAGGGCCAGATGTATACAGAATGGTGTCGTCTGCGTAGAGGTGGATCAAATAATCACCCGCAGCAAGAGCGACATCCTAGATATATACAGAAAAAAGAGTCTGCCCGAGAATTGAACCCTGTAGAGACTGCCAGAGGTCCGGACAACAGGCCCTCTGATTTGACACACTGAACTCTATCTGAGAAGTAGTTAGTGAACCAGGCGAGGCAGTCATTAGAGAAACCAAGGCTGCTGAGTCTGCCGATAAGAATGTATCAGTTCCAGTTGAAATACATTCACTTTACTTGTTATAACCATGTACATGCTGTGGTTTAGTGCACAAGTTTATAATAGTCCCAAGCCATTACATATGTAAGCAATCATCAACATCAAACATATTTAGCAGTATTCTGAGCTATTCCACTCCCTGGTATTAGGCAGTATGAACAGTGTTATTGAACAACCCTTGGTCTCTTGTGATAAAGTATTTTAATTAATGGGAACATAATGGAGCTCTGCTGTACAAAAGTAATTAGATCACCGGTCAGTAGGAGAAACAGAGGAAAGTGACCTTACTCAGTGATTAAAAACACAAACTACAGTAGCTCCAGAGTGTAATTGGTGAGTGTAATTATGCGTTGCCTCTGGATTCCAACCTGCCTTCCCAAATGCACACCACACTCAAGCCAACCATGCAAAACTCTAGAACAAGAGTCGAGCTTGTCACTCCAGGAATGAGAATTGGCTTTTAGGTCTCAGCGAAGATGACGTCACTGTGTAATGTGAACTTAGCAGTCCACTATGTCTACATCATAGAAATAAACACAGATTTTTCCACAATAACCTTCTTTGAACAGCATATTGATTGCAAACAATATTAATGGAAATTCTCCCTTCTGTTTGAGTTGCGACATGATTAATACAGTGCATTCGGAAGTATTCAGACCCCTTCACTTTTTACACATTTTGTTATGTTACAGCCTTATTCTAAAATGTATTAAATCATTTTTTCCCCTCATCAATCTAAGCACAATACCCCATAATGACAAAGCAAATTTATTCAAAATAAAAACAGAAAGGGGGGGGGGTTCAGTGGCAGGGACTGCAAGACTAGTCAGGATCAAGGGAAAGATAAGAGAGATCCTTGATGAAAACCTGCTCCAGAGCACTCAGGACCTCAGACGGGGGTGAAGGTTCACCATCCAACAGGACAACGGCCCTAAGCACATAGCCAAGACAACGCAGGAGTGACTTCGGACAAGTCTCTGAATGTCCTTGAGTGGCCCAGCCAGAGCGTGGACTTGAACCCGATCAAACATCTCTGGAGAGACCTGAAAATAGCTGTGCAGCGATGCTCCCCATCCAACCTGACAGAGCTTAAGAGGATCTGCAGAGAAGAATGGGAGAAACTCCCCAAATACAGGTGTGCCAAGCTTGTAGCGTCATACCCAAGAAGACTCGAAGCTGTAATCGCTGGCAAAGGTCCTTCAACAAAGTACTGAGTAAAGGTTCTGAATGCTTATGTAAATGTGATGTTTCCGGGGGGGGTTTTGGCAAAAATTGGCACAAATTTCTAAAAACCTGTTTTTGCTTTCTCATTATGGGGTGTGTAGATTGCTGAGGGAAAAACAAACAAATAATTTAATAAATTTTATAATACGGCTGTAACGTTACAAAAATGTGGAAAAAGTTAAGGGTTATTCCCATGTCTATTTAGGAATTTCATCTTTGTATCTCTTTAGGAACTCATGTGATGGAAGGCTCAGGAAAGATGCTAGTTACTGCTGTGGGGATCAACTCTCAAACTGGAATCATCTTCACTCTACTGGGGGCTGGAGAGGGGGAGGGGGAGGATGAGAAGAAAGACAAGAAAGGTAAGATAATAAGACAGGCTGAAGGTGTAATGTCATTAAGATGTTCGGTATCATTTTTGTGAGTATGAAGCAAATATAGTACATTTGAAACACAATACATATACCAGGGATGCTTCAAATGGATATGAAGAGTTTCATTCCAAAACGCTATATATCCATTTTCAGAAATGTTAGTAAATTTGTTTTTTTGAAGAACTTATTAAAAGTGATTGGTGTGTTTTTTTCCCCCATATCTAATCATGGCATGTTCAATGACAGACAGGTATTTGTTAAAAATCTATCAATTGATGGTTTTATTTCAGAGAGACAATCACATTTTGTTGCAAAATTAGATATATCCTCCTCTCTCTCAGAGACAAAAGTAGCAGTGCAAGGTTTTACACAGTCAAATGTGAAAATAATTACAACTGTACAAATGATACATTTGTGACATACATTTTTGTTATATATTTTAAACTGTATCAATACAGTAATATTAGATCTGTGTTCTTGTCAAAAGTAGTGCGCTATATAGGGAATAGGGTGCCATTTGGGACGAGGCCTAACTCTAACCAAAGACTATAGCCTCAGGCTATAGTTGAATTTATATATGAGTTGAATTTATATGTTAATTATACAGGATATGAACATTCCATTCCAGCTAAGCAATGGATATACAGTTGAAGTTAGTTTTCACAATTCCTGACATTTAATCATCCTAGTAACAATTCCATGTCTTAGGTCAGTTAGGATCACCACTTTATTTTAAGACTGTGAAATGTCAGAATAATAGTAGAGAGAATTATTTATTTCAGCTTTCATTTCTTTCATCACATTCCCTGCGGGTCAGAAGTTTACATACACTCAATTAGTATTTGGTAGCGTTGCCTTTAAATTGTTTAACGTTTCGGGTTGCCTTCCACAAGATTCCCACAATAAGTCGGGTGAATTTTGGCCCATTCCTCCTGACAGAGCTGGTGTAACTGAGTCATGTATGCAGGCCTCCTTGCTAGCACACGCTTTTTCAGTTCTGCCCACAAATTTTCTATAGGATTGATGTCAGGGCTTTGTGATGGCCACTCCAATACCTTGTCTTTGTTGTCCTTAAGCCATTTTGCCACAACTTTGGAAGTATGCTTGGGGTCATTGTCCATTTGGAAGACCCATTTCCGACCAAGCTTTAACTTCTTGACTGATGTCTTGAGATGTTGCTTCAATATATCCACATAATTTTCCTGCCTCATGATGCAATCTATTTTGTGAAGTGCACCAGTCACTCCTGCAGCAAAGCACCCCCACAACATGATGCTGTCACCCCCGTGCTTCACGGTTGGGATGGTGTTCTTCGGCTTGCAAGCCTCCCTCTTATTCCTCCAAACATAACGATTGTCATTATGGCCAAACAGTTATATTTTTGTTTCATCAGACCAGAGGACATTTCTCCAAAAAGTACAATCTTTATCCCCATGTGCAGTTGCAAACCGTAGTCTGGCTTTTTTATGGTGGTTTTGGAGCAGTGGCTCCTTCCTTGCTGAGCGGCCTTTCAGGTAATGTCGATATAGGACTTGTTTTACTGTGGATATAGATACTTTTGTACCTGTTTCCTCCAGCATCTTCACAAGGTCCTTTGCTGTTGTTCTGGGATTGATTTGCACTTTTTGCACAAAAGTACGTTCATCTCTAGGAGACAGAACACGTCTCCTTCCTGAGCGGTATGACGGCTGCGTGGTCCCATGGTGTTTATACTTGCATACTGTTGTTTGTACAGATTAACGTGGTACCTTCAGGTGTTTGGAAATTGCTCCCAAGGATGAAGCAGACTTGTGGAGGTCCACAATTTTTTTGTAGAAAGTAGATGTCCTAACCGACTTGACAAAACTATAGTTTGTTAACAAGACATTTTTGGAGTGGTTGAAAAACAAGTTTTAATGACTCCAACCTAAGTGTATGTAAACTTCCAACTTTAACTGTATATCGTTTTGCAACAAAACTAATTTTAATACACATCTAAAATATATGAACAAAAATATGAGACCAGTGATATTTTACACACCCATAAGCATTCCCTTCTGATGAAAAAACACAAATGTGAAAAATCTGTGCATATAATGTTTTGGAAAGGAACTTTTCATATATACATGGATGTATTTACATATGATTGACTCACAATTTCTGTTTCTTATACTATATATACACAGACAGATGTATATAAGTATCATGCATTGGCAGTTTTAATAGGTGTGTTGAAGGGATGCTCCATTAAGCTGTGTCATTCAAGGCCTGATGTTACTTCTGCTTATGAGAAAGAGAGAGCAAAGCATCTCTGAACTGTACAGTGTGCATTTACAGTACATGGGCAGAGACTTTTCTCCCTGTCTCCCTCTCCTTGATATGAAGAGTGGTAGCTAGCTGCTTAATAATTATATCTAAAAGCATAGGAGTATGCAAAGCAATCAATACTTGAATGGAAAGGGGGAGAGCAAGATGGAGATGGGGTTACACAGAGGGGGAAGCCTCTGGTTAGGACGAAGCTTCACAATAAAGACCACAGAAAGACATGATGCAATGGTTTACTTATTTGCTGCTCCTAAGGTCTCATACATTCATTTTTTTTTCATTCCTTGTTTGTTGTTTCTGTTGCTCATCCTTTTTACTGTTTTGATTGTTTTTGTCTCTTAATTTGATAAAATCTCTTATTGTCCCTGTCCCTATCTCAAATCCCAAACCACTATCTCATCAGAGGGCAATAATACCCCTGCAGTCGAAGCAAAACAGATCAGCATCACGAATGGTAGGTTTTTCCCCTACTAGACTAGTTAGATTGGTGAAGGGGTTTGCTAGAGATATTCCATGGGACTCCCATGGGAGATTGTGGACCCCTAATGTAATTGGGAAAAAAGAACAAACTGTAAAATATTTTGAAAATTAAGTTTAACATGTTGATATAAGTCATGGCGATTTCTTCACACGTTTCTGTCACTTTCATTTTGTCTATTCATTTTCCCATTCGATTTTTACTCCTTTAGGGGGGTTAAAATGGGAGCAATGTTTGCCTCCCATGCAGCAATATGTCTGTCACATTCAGCTGTATCAGTCTAGATATTTGTCTCTCTCTCGCCTAATCACAGGCAAGCAAGATGGGACACTGGAAAACAATCAGAACAAAGGTAAGAAACAGGGGGATTCCAAGGCAGAGGAATCATCCATAATTTCAAGTAGGCTACTTTATGTTAATCATTTGGGGAACTATGCAAACAACAGATGGCATGAGGTAATAATTTATACAAAATATTTTCAAACATTTTACTTAAGATGGAAGCAATATTTTTTTACTCAAATAAGATGGAAGCAATATCTTGATTTATGTTGAAAACATATTACCTGTACATTTGATAATAATGGGTTGTATGTATACAGCCCTTTTCATTAGGTCTCATAAGTGCTTTACATCCTGTTACAGTTGCATACTGTAGCTGTAGAACCCACCTGGGGGAAGCATGGCAGCCATTTTGTGCCGAAACGCCCACTACACCTCTTGGCTTTTCTCTAACCGTCCTAACCACTCCCTAACTTTGTGACAACCCCCAACCTTAGCCAAGAAACAGGATGAGGCTGTTGCCATGGAGATGCAGCCCCTGAAGAGCGCTGAAGGTGGGGAGGTGGAAGCGGAGAAGAAAAAGGGCAACGTGCCTAAAAAAGAGAAGTCTGTGCTCCAGGGCAAACTCACTAAACTGGCCGTGCAGATCGGGAAGGCAGGTGAGGGCTGACTCTAAACTTTCAGCGTTCATAATAAATGTTTTGCTGGCCTGCTTGTTCACTCTGACTTGACCTGTGTATGCACAAGGTTGGCTAGCAGTGCATTCTCTACTACCGACAAACTCTTCACATTGTTCTTTGATCTAAGTAGCCATGTCTGTGTGTCTGTCTGTCCTCTTCCTCAGGTCTGGTCATGTCAGCCATCACAGTGATCATCCTGGTGATGTACTTTGTGATTGAGACCTTTGTGGTGCAGGGCCGGGAGTGGCTCACTGAGTGTACCCCCGTCTATGTGCAGTACTTTGTCAAGTTCTTCATCATCGGCGTCACAGTGCTGGTGGTGGCTGTGCCTGAGGGGCTGCCACTGGCTGTTACTATATCACTGGCCTACTCTGTCAAGGTAAGGGTGATAAACTGTGTGTGTGTGTGCGTGCGTGCGTGCGTGCGTGCGCGCTTGCGTGCGTGCGTGCGCGCTTGTGTGTGCGTGCGCGCTGCTGTAGACATTATGTGACAATCATGTTAACCTCTACTTCATCACCCTCCCGGATCCGGGATCCGCCTCATCAGAAAAGCTGACTAGCATAGCCTAGCCTAACGGGACAGGGATATCATATAATATAATTTTCATGAAATCACAAGTCCAATACAGCAAATGAAAGATTAACATCTTGTGAATCCAGCCATCATTTCCGATTTTTTTAAATGTTTTACAGCGAAAACACAATATGTATTTCTATTAGCTAACCACAATAGCCAAACACACAACCGCATATTTTCACCATGTTTCCACCGAATAGGTAGCTTTCACAAAACCGACAAAATAGAGATTAAATTAATCACTAACCTTGAACAACTTCATCAGATGACAGTCTTATAACATGTTATACAATACATTTATGTTTTGTTCGAAAATTTGCATATTTGAGGTATAAATCATAGTTTTACATTGCAGCCACCATCAAAAACAGCACCAAAGCAGCCAGAATAATTACAGAGTGCAACGTGAAATACATAAATACTCATCATTTATGAAAAATACATGGTGTACAGCAAATGAAAGATAAACATCTTGTGAATCCAGCCAATATTTCCGATTTTTTAAGTGTTTTACAGCGAAAACACAATATAGAATTATATTAGCTTACCACAATAGCCAAACACACAAAGGCATTTATTCACCACAAAGGTAGCTTTCGCAAAAACCAGCAATAGATATAAAATTAATCACTAACCTTTGGACAACTTCTTCAGATGACAGTCTTATAACATCATGTTATACAATACATTTATGTTTTGTTCGAAAATGTGCATATTTAGAGCTGCAAATCGTGGTTAGACATTGTGAATACGTAGCAACAATTCCCCAGAATGTCCGGAGATATTTTGGACACTCACCTAATCTGACCAAAGAACTCATCATAAACTTTACATAAAAATACTTGTTGTATGGCAAATGAAAGATACACTGGTTCTTAATGCAACCGCTGTGTTAGATTTTTTTTAATAACTTTACCACAACATACAGCTTGGGTTATTGTGAGACAGCGCTCACCAACACGGCGGAGAATAGGCATCAACATATTACACAGAAATACGAAATAACATCATAAATGTTGTCTTACTTTTGCTGAGCTTCCATCAGAATGTTGTACAAGGAGTCCTATTTCCAGAATAAATCGTTGTTTGGTTTTAGAATGTCCATTTCTTCTGTCGAATTAGCAACCTTGGCTAGCATTGTGGCGCGAACATTCCCATCATCTCTTGGCGCAAAGAACGGAAAATTCCAAAAGTCCCATTAAACGTTGAATAAACTGATAAAACTCGGTTGAAAAAACCTACTTTATGATGTTTTTCTCATATGTATCAAATAAAATCAGAGCCGGAGATATTCGCCGTGTATACCGAACGCTTTTCAGAAGACAATGTCGAGGTCCCCCGCGCGCCGTCGAAGACAAAGAAAATACCGGACCTGTCACTCCAAAAGCTCTTATTCGGCCTCAGATCAAGCTAGACACCCCATTCAACCTTCCACTGCCTGTTGACATCTAGTGGAAGGCGTATGAAGTGCATACATATCGATAAATAAAAGCCAGTTGAATAGGCAGGCCCTGAAACAGAGCCTCGTTTTCAGATTTTTCACTTCCTATATGGAAGTTTGCTGCCAAATGAGTTCTGTTTTACTCACAGATATAATTCAAACAGTTTTAGAAACTTCTGAGTGTTTTCTATCCAATAGTAATAATAATATGCATATTGTATGATCTAGAACAGAGTACGAGGCCGTTTAATTTGGGCACGATTTTTTCCAAAGTGAAAACAGCGCCCCCCTATTGACAAGAAGTTTTAAATCGTGTTTTTGCTCGAATATCCCCCATATGGCAAAATCAAGGCACGATTACACTGTACTATATATTGTACATGCAGCTGAATTGTATTGTAGTATCTCAGGTGGAGGCCTAACAGTAAGATCCCTCTCCGTCTGTTTCCTCCTCCTTACCTGTAGAAAATGATGAAGGACAATAACTTGGTGCGCCACCTGGATGCCTGTGAGACCATGGGCAATGCCACGGCCATCTGCTCCGACAAGACAGGCACCCTCACTACCAACCGAATGACCGTGGTGCAGGCCTACGCGGGCGACCAGCACTTCCACAAGGTCCCACACCCTGACCAGATGAATCCTAAAGTGCTGGACACGCTTGTCAACGCCATAGCTGTCAACAGCGCCTACACCTCCAAGATTATGGTGAGAGGGTGGATTATGAAAGATAGATAGATACCTGCACATTGTTGAATGCTCCCACATTTATATTGTGGATAATGTCTGCAATGCGGAATGGTAAAGGGACACAACATTATCTTTTCTGGTTATTTTCTGGTTAACTGGCAAAGACATTTACATCTTTATTGGCCATTTGGATGGACATTTATTTTGTTCATGTTAACACAACATATATAAGCCATTCATAGAATTCAGAATTGACATACAAATTTACATACAAATGTGCATTTTGCCCAGTCTCCTATTCTGTCTTTTTCCTCCACACTTATTGAGCAAAAACATGGTATCTTTTATCCCTTAGCCCCCGGATAAGGAGGGAGGCCTACCCAAGCAGGTGGGCAACAAGACAGAGTGTGCACTACTTGGCTTCATCCTGGACCTGAAGAGGGACTATGCCCCTGTGAGGGAACAGATCCCTGAGGAGAAGCTCTACAAGGTCTACACCTTCAACTCTGTGCGCAAGTCCATGAGCACGGTGGTGCAGCTGCCTGATGGATCCTTCCGCCTCTACAGCAAGGGGGCCTCTGAGATCCTGCTCAAGAAGTGAGTCTGACTCTCAGGCTGGAGACGGCCTGCCTTGTCTGCCTGCCTTGTCATGACAAGTAGGAAAAGTAGTTTCCCTGTGAATCACGCATACAAATAAAGGGCTCTATTCAATCCGTATTGCTGAAGCTTGATAGAATTGTAAAGGTAAATTCCGATTGAGTCAACATATGCAGCATTTACCGTGAATGCAGTCTCCTCTAACGCGAGAACATTGCCTTTCAATTTAAATCACGCTGTAATGCGGAACTTCCGCAATACGGATTGAATAAAGCCCAAAGTTGGATTTGATAGAGGCTACAGCTTTGATAGAGAAAGGGGTGGTAGGGGCCTCAAGATAAAGTGGGCCTTGAATGAGAATTGATGATCAAAACAAAATGACAAACATTAATATTGTGCCCTAACATACAGAGCATCTGTGTCCTGACTCTCTGTCTGTCAGATGCTCCTCTATCATGGCTGGTGGTGGCGATCCACGGGGTTTCCGCCCGCGGGACAGGGACGAGATGGTGAAGAAGGTGATCGAGCCCATGGCCTGCGACGGCCTGCGCACCATCTGCGTGGCCTACAAGGACCTGCCGGCCAGCCCTGAGCCTGACTGGGAGGACGAGGCTGGCATCGTCAGTGACCTCATCTGTATCACAGTGGTGGGCATCGAGGACCCTGTCCGCCCAGAGGTAACCAAGACCTTACGCAGAGGGATTCTCTATTGGGGTGCATTTGTTTTCACAGATGTAGGTAGATTTGGAGTGGAGTTTTTCCACAGGGATGACAATTGTCTGTTACTTGCTCTTCGTTTCAAGTGGATAATTCCGTTGAAAAATGTCTAAATAAGAACTTGTAAAAACCTAGGATTAGAGTGGGGAGAAGCTTGCCCTTATGGAAGGGCTGGCACAGTAGGATGACACAACAGGTTTTGTTATACAGTAGGTATATAGTTATAGGTATTGTAATCTCTCATGGACAGACACACATAACATAAATGGCACCGTAGCGTCTGTCAACAGACTGGGATGCGACAACTAACAAGGAACATTGTTCCAGTGCCTTGCTTTTTTGTCACTGATCATTTTGACAAATCACAATGTTGCAAGATTTTAATTCGGGGTTTCCAAATGATAGGTTTTGTTATAGTTGTAGGTTTAGTAAATATTCAATAATTTCTCTGTAGTATCATGTACATCAGCTAGTAAGAGGGTGTGCCAAGGCTTTAGCAAAACTCTGGTGTCTTTTCTAACCAGGTCCCAGATGCTATCAAGAAATGCCAGCGGGCAGGTATCACTGTGCGTATGGTGACAGGTGACAACATCAACACAGCGCGCGCCATCGCTGCCAAGTGTGGCATCATCCAGCCTGGGGATGACTTCCTGTGTATAGACGGGAAGGAATTCAACCGACGAATCAGAAATGAGAAAGGAGAGGTAGAATTCATCATTCATGTATTGTTTGATACTCTTTTACTGACAAAAAATGCAAGTGCCCTGACTCAATTCATTAGCTTCAATAACTCAGTGTTACAAGACTCAACAGTTTCTGTGGATACCCCTATAATACAATCTTTATTTCTTACAGGTTGAGCAGGAGCGCATTGATAAGGTTTGGCCCAAACTAAGAGTTCTGGCTAGGTCCTCACCTACAGACAAACATACACTGGTCAAAGGTGGGTCAGAGAAACTCCACTCAAAGCTACAGTACTATTTTTGTAAACAGATGGTAAACCATGCATCTCTATAATTTCCAATGATAACTTTCTCTTCCTGCAGGCATCATAGACAGCACCGTACTGGAGCAGCGGCAGGTAGTGGCAGTGACAGGGGACGGGACAAACGACGGACCTGCCCTGAAGAAGGCCGATGTTGGCTTTGCCATGGTGAGTCATCTAAATGATGATTATGATGATGATGATGATGATGGTGATGACACACATCTTTAGTAATTTTAGTACATTTGGGGAGATATTAAATCCCATACTTAACGCTACATTTCACTAAATGTACCCTATGTATTTACAATATAGTTACATAGGCATGGTATGTACTTTAGTATTGTTACATTAGTACTTACAGTACATTACTACTATGTAACTATCATGCACATAAATAGGTATTACTGACATGTATTGTTTTTTTAATGTGAGACCTGTGAATACTTTTCAAAGCAGTGTACATTTAAAGTGGCTATTTTGTGTGGCTCTGTGTAGGGCATCGCTGGTACTGACGTAGCCAAGGAAGCCTCTGACATCATCCTGACTGATGACAACTTCTCTAGCATTGTGAAGGCAGTCATGTGGGGCCGCAACGTCTATGACAGCATCTCCAAGTTCCTCCAGTTCCAGCTCACTGTCAACGTGGTGGCTGTCATCGTGGCCTTCACCGGCGCCTGTATCACACAGGTACTCACTCCATCTCTGACTCTCGCACTCCACACCACACCACAATTCACTGTTGTGTAAATTCCAAATGGACCACTTACTGTAAGTAACTCACTAGGAAATGGTCAAAGATCTACACTACTGTTCAAAAGTTTGGGGTCACTTATACATTTCCTTGTTTTTGAAAGAAAAGCACCTTTTTTTGTCCATTAAAATAACATCAAATTGATCCGAAATACAGTGTAGACATTGTTAATGTTGTAAATGACTATTGTAGCTGGAAACGGCAGATTTTTTATGGAATATCTACATAGGCGTACAGAGGCCCATTATCAGCAACCATCACTCCTGTGTTCCAATGGCACGTTGTGTTAGCTAATCCAAGTTTATCATTTTAAAAGGCTAATTGATCATTAGAAAGCCCTTTTGCAATTATGTTAGCACAGCTGAAAACTGTTGTTCTGATTAAATAAGCAATACAACTGGCCTGTTTTAGAATAGTTGAGTATCTGGAGCATCAGCATTTGTGGGTTTGATTACAGGCTCAACATGGACAAAAACAAAGACCTTTCTTCTGAAACTCGTCAGTCTATTCTTGTTCTGAGAAATGAAGGCTATTCCATGCGATAAATTGCCAAGAAACTGAAGATCTCGTACAACGCCGTGTACTACTTCTTTCAAAGAACAGAGCAAACTGGCCCTAACCAGAATAGAAAGAGGAGTGGGAGGCCCCGGTTTACAACTGAGCAAGAGGACAAGTACATTAGAGTGTCTAATTTGAGAAACAGATGCCTCACAAGTCCTCAACTGGCAGCTTCAATAAATAGTACCCACAAAACACCAGTCTCAACGTCAACAGTGAAGAGGTGACTCCGGGATGCTGGCCTTCTAGGCAGAGTTGCAATGAAAAAGCCATATCTCAGGCTGGCCAATAAAAATAAAAGATTAAGATGGTCAAAAGAACACAGACACTGGACAGAGGAACTCTGCCTAGAAGGCCAGCATCCTCTTCACTGTTGACGTTGAGACTGGTGTTTTGCGGTGACCCTAAACTTTTGAACGGTAGTGTAGGTAACGGTCTACGGACATTCCAAACAAGCTTTAAAGCAAAATTATCTCTCCCTACCTCTCTTTCTCTCTCTTTACCTCTCTGCCTCTCTCCCTGTTACCTCCCTCTCTCTGCCTGCCTCCTCCCCTCTCTCTGCCTCTTTCTCTCCCTCTACCTCCCTCGCTCCTTACATCTCCTTCTCCATACCCCCTCCCTCTCTCTCCCCCCTCCAGGACTCTCCCCTGAAGGCTGTCCAGATGTTATGGGTGAACCTGATCATGGACACCTTTGCCTCCCTGGCCCTAGCCACTGAGCCGCCCACTGAGTCCCTGCTCCTGAGGAAGCCTTATGGCCGCAACAACCCCCTCATCTCCCGGACCATGATGAAGAACATCCTGGGCCATGCCATCTACCAGCTCACCATTATCTTCACCCTGCTGTTTGCAGGTACGCACAAAGGAGGAGGAGGTGCGAGACTGGAGACTAGGGGGGAGGGTAGAGACTGGAGATGGGAGCAGGGACGGAGACTTTAGATGGGAGGAGGACAGAGGCTGGAGATGGGAGGAGAGACGGAGACTGGAGATGGGAGGAGGGACGGAGGCTGGAGATGGGAGGAGGGACGGAGACTTAAGATGGGAGGAGGGATGAGGGATAAGACTGGAGATGGAAGGAGGGACGGAGACTGGAGATGGGAGGAGGGACGGAGACTGGAGATGGGAGGAGAGACGGAGACTGGAGATGGGAGGAGGGACAGAGACTGGAGATGGGAGAAATTACGGAGATTGGAGATGGGAGGGACGGAGACTGGAGATGGGAGGAGGGACGGAGACTGGAGATGGGAGGAGGGACGGAGGCTGGAGATGGGAGGAGGGATGGAAACTGGAGATGGGAGGAGGGACGGAGACTGGAGATGGGAGGAGGGACGGAGACTGGAGATGGGAGGAGGGACGGAGACTGGAGATGGGAGGAGGGGCGGAGGCTGGAGATGGGAGGATGGACAGAGACTGGAGATGGGAGGAGGGACGGAGATTGGAGATGGGAGGAGAGACGGAGACTGAAGATGGGAGGAGGGATGAGGGATGAGACTGGAGATGGAAAGAGGGACGGAGACTGGAGATGGGAGGAGGGACGGAGACTGGAGATGGGAGGAGAGACGGAGACTGGAGATGGGAGGCGGAACGGAGACTAGAGATGGGAGGAGGGACGGAGGCTATAGATGGGAGGAGGGACGGAGACTGGAGAAGGGAGGAGGGACAGAGACTGGAGATGGGAGGAGGGACGGAGACTGGAGATGGGACGGAGACTGGAGATGGGAGGAGGGATGGAGACTGGAGATGGGAGGAGGGAAGGAAGCTGGAGGAGGGACGGAGACTGAAGATGGGAGGAGGGATGAGGGATGAGACTGGAGATGGAAGGAGGGATGGAGACTGGAGATGGGAGGAGGGACGGAGACTGGAGATGGGAGGAGGGATGGAGACTGGAGATGGGAGAAATTACGGAGATGGGAGATGGGAGGGATGGAGATTGGAGATGGGAGGAGGGACAGAGGCTGGAGATCGGAGGAGGGATGGAGACTGGAGATGGGAGGAGGGACGGAGACTGGAGATGGGATGAGAGACGGAGACTGGAGATGGGAGGAGGGACAGAGGCTGGAGATGGGAGGACGGACAGAGGCAGGAGATGGGAGGAGAGACGGAGACTGAAGATGGGAGGAGGAATGAGGGAGGAGATTGGAGATGGAAGGAGGGACGGAGACTGGAGATGGGAGGAGGGACAGAGACTGGAGATGGGAGGAGGGATGAGACTGGAGATGGGAGGAGAGACGGAGACTGGAGATGGAAGGAGGGATGAGACTGGAGATGGGAGGAGGGACAGAGACTGGAGATGGGAGGGACGGAGACTGGAGATGGGAGGAGGGACAGAGACTGGAGATGGGAGGGACGGAGACTGGAGATGGGAGGAGGGATGGAAACTGGAGATGGGAGGCGGGACGGAGACTGGAGATGGGAGGAGGGACAGAGACTGGAGGTGGGGGAAGAGGAAGGGAGGGTGTAAGAAAAGGCATTAGTGAGGGACAAAAAGGTTTAGCTTGTAGCGTTTTACATGATCATTTAGTATGCCTTTGCTTGGAAGTAGGAAGTATATCTTTATAGGTATAAGTATAGGTTTTCTTTTCAACCTGTGACTCTATTGTCCGCTTATCTTTTTTGTGTTCCTCTCCATCTCAGGAGAGAAGATCTTCAACATTGATAGTGGACGCAACGCCCCTCTGCACTCTCCCCCCTCCGAGCACTACACTATCATCTTCAACACCTTTGTGCTCATGCAACTGTTCAACGAGATCAATGCCCGTAAGATCCACGGTGAAAGGAACGTTTTTGACGGCATATTCCACAACCCTATTTTCTGCAGTATTGTGCTGGGGACTTTTTTAATGCAGGTAAGAGGACCATAAGCGTTTCCTTCTTATACGTTCAGGGATGGGCAACTTTGATGGGGGTGAGGACCACAAAAAATATAAAACTCATCATGAGGGGCTGTAGTTGCTCACAGGTCTACGTACCCACATCCATACCCCTCTGCTATTCTAACTCGCAACAGTAAATTCAGACCCCTTTCAAAAGAGGAGCATGCGGCCTACAAGCCGCCAGTTGCCCATCCTTGCTTTACATTATAGCAACACTAGTAATGTTATTCAACCATGTCATATACTGTACCTAATAATCATTCCTACTTAATTATTGTCTCACAGGATATGTTGTGCTAACCAATGGCAACCACTTTTTGTGATCAAATCGCTCTCATCCTGTGTCTTGTTCTGTACAGTTTGTGATTGTGCAGTTTGGGGGGAAACCTTTCAGCTGCACACCACTCAATGTGGAGCAGTGGCTGTGGTGTCTGCTCGTGGGAGTAGGAGAGCTGCTGTGGGGACAGGTACTTATGCTGGAGTTAATGTGTAAATGTGTTACTCAAACTGTGGTTCTACAGTGGTTTTGTGTCAAGAACCAATTAAGGTCTTTGACATAGACAAACCCACATATCCATAACCTAGTCTTTAGTTGGCTTTTACACAGGAAGGACTGCCTAACATGCTGACCAGACTGCCAGACTGTTGATTTTGTCCACCCACACCAGACGCGATCAGGACACGCAAGTCCTGCCTCTCCCATCTCCTAATTGGTTTTTAGGAGCCTATACCCATGTGGGTGATTGAAAGATGAACTGAGGTTCCCACTCCAGTCCAGTTGGTAGTGATAATGCACCTTAAATTTGGTTGCCAACCGCCATATAAAGTCCAAAGAAGAAGAAGCCTGAAGGAGGAGAGATTACTAGAAACAAACTCTGTTTACCCTTTTTTCTGTGGATTAATTGTCGGTGTAGAGGACCTTGTGCATTTCAGGTAAAATAACAACCCAATGTTTATATCCGAGGACAAATTAGCTAGCAAAAGCAAGCTAGCTAGCTAAATTGCCATAAATGTTTAATGCTTTTCAACCTGTCTCCAAATTAATATAGTTGGTTCAGAGTTCGTTTTGATATTTCAACCTGCGTGTCCTGATCGTGTCTGGTGTGGGTGGACAAAATCAACATGCGCACGATGGCGCACGCAGACGTCTGGTCAGCATGTAAGACCCACCAGACCGAAACCCTTTGTTTTACAAGTTGTGTTCTTCTCCTTGTCAACTAACACTGACCCTGACCCAAACAGCTCATCACCACGGTACCCACCAGCCGCCTGCCCTGTCTGAAGGAGGCGGGTCATGCGCTCGGTAAGGAGGAGATGATTGATGATGACATGGCAGATGATGAGCAAGAGATTGACCATGCCGAGAGGGAGCTGCGTCGAGGGCAGATCCTCTGGTTCAGGGGCCTCAATCGCATTCAAACTCAGGTACAGTGCATTGGGCTCCACAATTCCCTGTCCCTTGTCTTTCTCCAACAAGGGCTATACTGTAGTATGTACTGTACTGTCCTATGAAGAGGAGTCTTTTTTTGCTTGCTCGACTCATCTCTGTTGATTTGTGTATCTCTTTATTCACCTTTTGATGCCTTAATTCATTTCACCACAATTAATTCCTTGTTTTCTTATATGATATGAACCAGTGATGTGAACAGAGTAAAACATGCACATAATATTCTCATTCAAAAAAGTTATATTTTATGCAATCTTATTTAAAATACAATGGGTTTGGATCATTCTGTCAGATACCAAAGACGTTTTCCTATACAGTGCCTTCAGAAAATATTCACACCCCTTTACTTTTTCCACATTTTGTTGTGTTACAGCTTGAATTTTGTGGATCTGCCCTACACACAATACCCCATAATGTCAAAGTGGAATTTTGGTTTTATAGATTTTTTTGTATTAATTAAAAATGAAAAGCTGAAATATCTTGAGTCAATAAGTATTCAACCCCTTTGTTATGGAAGCCTAAATAAATTCAACAGTAACATTGTACTTAACAAATCACATAAGTTGCATGGACTCAATTATGTTCAATAATAGTGGTTAACATGATTTTTTATGACTACCCCCAGTTCTGTAACCCACACATACTGTACAATTATCTGTAAGGTCCCTCAATCAAGTAATGGTTTTTCAAGAACAGATTCGACCACAAAGACTAGGGAGGTTTTCCAATGCCTTGCAAAGAAGGGCACCCAGTCACTACAAAGATACAGGCATCATTCCTAACCTTCCTTCCAGTTGCCGGAGAGGAAGAAAACCGCTCAGGAATTTCACCATAAGGCCAGTGGGGATTTAAAAACGGTTACAGATTTTAATGGTTGTGATATGAGAAAACTGAGGATGGATCAACAACATTGTAGTTACGCCACAATATTAACCTAATTGACAGAGGGAAAAGAAGGAAGCCTGTACAGAATCAAAATATTCCAAAACATGCATCCTGTTTGCAACAAGACACTTAAGTAAATGTGGCAAAGAAATAAACTTTTTGTCCTGAAAACAAAAATAGAATACAGCTAAGCACAGGCAAAATCCTATAGGAAAACCTGGTTCAGTCTGCTTTCCAATGGACACTGGGAGACAAATTCACCTTTCAGCAGGACAATAACCTAAATCACAAGGCCAAATCTAACCAAGAGACTTGCTAACCAAGATGGCATTGAATGTTCCTGAGTGGCCAAGTTACAGTTTTGACTTAAATCGGCTTGAAAATCTATGGCAAGACTTGAAAATGTCTGTCTAGCAATTATCAACAGCCAACTTAAGAGAGCTTGAAGAATTTGGAAAAGAATAAGGGGCAAATATTGTACAATCCCGGTGTACAATGCTCTTGAAGACTTACCCAAAAAGACTCACAGCTGTAATCGCTGCCAAAGTTGTTTCTAACATGTATTGACTCAGTGTTTTATTTTGTATAAATGTTCACATTTTTCTTCCACTTTTAACATTACAGAGTATTTTGTGTAGATTGATGACAAAACATTACAATTAAATCCATTTTAATCCCACTTTGTAACACAACTAAATGTGTTATGTTACAAAGTTTCAAGGGGTGTGAATACTTACTGAAGGCACTGTATTTATCGATAGGACAAACATCATTATGTATATTGTTGTAACCTATAAGAGTAATTTTGATTCCATTGCATGTTCAAATTTCTCACTATAATACTTTTTCTCCTTCTTCCTCATGTCATTGCTATTATTACAGATTCTGTCATTATTTTTGATGTATCCTTTGTTCATTGTTAATCAATCCTAAAAACAAGTATACAAAATATTTTACAAGAGTTGTAATTGTTGTCTTTCTTGTACACACACCAACATCTAGATGAGACATAGAAAAACATTACCAGTCCATATTTTGAGGGCAACATCATTGATTAAAAACAGAGTTCTAAATTGGATTAGGATTGTCTATTAAAATGCCTTTTTGTATCTAATACATGCTTTTGATACCTCCATAGTGGAACATGACCTCTACAAAACGTTCTACTATACCATCCCTTTAAACGTGAATCATTCTGCGTGCTGGTTCCCTCCAATATGCATCACAGGGCCCCCTACCAACTGACATGAGTTACTGCACGACTGTCATGTCCTCTCTGTAATATCCTCTCTCTCTTCTCCAACAGATGGAGGTAGTGAGTACCTTCAAGAGAAGTGGTTCCTTTCAGGGTGCTGCGCGACGTCGCTCCTCAGTTCTCAGCCAACTCCATGACGTAACCAATATTTCTACTCCCACTCACGTAGTTCTCTCCACTGCCAATGCAACTGGTGCGCCTGGGAGTGAGTTTCTGCCATCCATTAACGGCACACAACAAAAAACAGTCCACTCACCATCATCGAATTGAGCATGTTGAAATGCACCTTTGCCTGCCCAGAAATGCAATTAAGCATCAACAATACGTGTGTTTGTCTATGTGCGTGTTTGTGTGTTGGGGAGTGGGGGAGCCAACACTGAGGCGCCTGACCCACTGACCTTTTTATTTGACTTTTGTTGTTGTATTAGTTGTTAATTTAATATTTCTTTACATCCTTTTCACTACTACCTCATGATCTTAGTCCAGGATTCAATCAGAACCGTGCTAGCCGACAACCGCATGACTCTTATTCAAGTGTCAGGCTGCATACTCGTTTGTCTTCTTAATTCAGTATAGACTACTTCACTTCTTCAAACATGATCATTAGCTGGCAAGCAGTATTTAATGAACACATAAAGAATATAATTGATTTTTGTTATATATTTTGTGTAACGTGGGCTATGAATTTCGTTGAATGATTTTACATTTGAGTGTCATTCTTTTTATCATTGATATAGTCTACACATTAAATCACCGTTTTGAACTACTAATGCGGTAGGGAAAGAAGGGATGGTTTTTGACAATGACCACAAGAGCAGCAGCTCACTAATTTGACAGCTCATACCCCAGTTATACCTCCAACACCGCCTGAACAAGAGCCATGCGTTTGTCGGCTAACACGGGTTACCCTTAATCTGATTTAATGCTGGCCGTAATCTATTTCTTTATCTTGCTGCTTTGTTTGGCTCGACACAGTCTGTGATCAATTGTGTTTCAAACTGCCCGGAGAAGACTGTCTGTATGCTCCTTATTTTCAATGAGATCGACATTTTATTCAGAGCATTACAATGACGCAGCCTTGCCAATTTCTGAGATGACAAACCAAGGTAAAAAGGGACACACAAAAGAAAAATAGTTACATTTATTTTCCAGTGTGTGCGCTTCTGGAAAGTTGTAAACCTTCGAGTATAACCTGCA
Source organism: Salvelinus alpinus (assembly GCF_045679555.1). NCBI lineage: Eukaryota > Metazoa > Chordata > Actinopteri > Salmoniformes > Salmonidae > Salvelinus > Salvelinus alpinus. The sequence continues at coordinate 27,620,720 of NC_092102.1, read as the reverse complement.
ACAGTGACATTTCTGAGACATCCGGTTTTGGTCACCTTACCAATAAAACAATTTCTCTGTCCCTAGGTCTGATCAGACTGCCAAATAAGGATCTGCAGTGTTGCTTTGTACAAATAACTACCCTCATTTTACTTGGTTTCTTTTGTTCTCTTGTTGTAGGTTCTGCATCTCATGAAGGAAGACATTTTTATTTCCTTTCTATTTCCTAACATAGGCCTACTTTTTTGTGTGTTTTTGTCAGGTGTAGATTATTAAAAGACTAATTGTGATTTGATTGTGATTAGATCTTCCTGACCACCTCCGGTGGTAGTCAAGGACCCATTGTATCTGGATATCAATCAAGTGTAAACAGATCTGGAAGGTCAAACCATTTAAATCATCATTATATCGGCCACTAAAATCATTGACCGCTAGCACCATTGACTTATAGCATCAGTAGTCATCTTAAGAAATTCATTAATTAATATTATTGTGAAAGAATGACTGTCAAATAATTAGCATACAGGGAGGCACCAGGAAACCTGGTCAAATTGTGGACACAGTTGACGGATAAGAGACACATTTTTACACCATGTATAGACACGACAAACATTGATCAGATAGTGATTGGATCGTATTGATCAGATCACAAGACCCACATGTTAGCACAAGGTGTAAACCATGCAAGAGACAGGATTACACATCAGACTAGATTGTATTTCGGTGTAAAAGGTGTGATCTGCCTGTTTTTCTTTCCTTTGATCTGTCGACTTTGCAGGAGGTTAATTTGGATGTATGTGGTGTAATTGGTATAATGCAATATCCATGCATTCATCCAACCAACCCACATTTTAAAAAACAGTCCCTCAAGTGTTGTGCATTTTGCCTCATCATTTCCATTAAGGACTTCTTTATTTAATTTATAAACAGCTCCAGATTACCTTGTCTATAAGGAAGATTAGTAGATATCTGAATGTAGGAACTCTAACTTCTAACTCTAACTATAGAAGGAATTTGCGTTGATCCAAGCAATGTCTTTTACTTATTATTTTGCTCTTCAGCTTTATAGGTACTTATCATTTCCCCTTAATGTTCTTTACTTTCCGGACGGTGTGGTTGTCAGTTCAGTGATCATAGGTAGCTCTCTATGGGCTGAATCCTAACTTGAGATCCATACGTGTGCAACACGCCAAACACACTTCCCAAATTAGGAGTCTGATCTATATGTTTATTACCACAATGTCTGTTTTCCTTGTCCTATGTTTCTGTTTCTATGTTTTTTACACCTGTCCTATGTTTCTCATGGCTTTATGAAGACTATGAATCAATCACCTGTCCTATGTTTCTCATGGCTTTATGAAGACTATGAATCACTCACCTGTCCTATGTTTCTCATGGCTTTATGAAGACTATGAATCACTCACCTGTCCTATGTTTCTCATGGCTTTATGAAGACTATGAATCACTCACCTGTCCTATGTTTCTCATGGCTTTATGAAGACTATGAATCACTCACCTGTCCTATGTTTCTCATGGCTTTATGAAGACTATGAATCACTCACCTGTCCTATGTTTCTCATGGCTTTATGAAGACTATGAATCACACACCTGTCCTATGTTTCTCATGGCTTTATGAAGACTATGAATCACACCCACCTGTCCTATGTTTCTCATGGCTTTATGAAGACTATGAATCACAGTCACCTGTCCTATGTTTCTCATGGCTTTATGAAGACTATGAATCACACTCACCTGTCCTATGTTTCTCATGGCTTTATGAAGACTATGAATCACACTCATATTAATCTGATCACTAGCTGAATGTCTTGGTTTAGAAAAACGACTTGTGAAGAAAATCCTAAATGTTGTGTCAGGGTTGGGATCATTTCAACTGAATTCAATTCAGGAATGGAATGTACATTGATGGATGGTCCATTATCTTCACTGAGAATTGTTTTACCAATTCATGAATTTAATTTCCTCTTTGTTCCCTGAATTGACCGAGTGGAAATTAATTGAGCCCAACCTTGACTATCATTAATACCTGTCTGTCCTCCCCTCCAACATCCTCTCTTCCTTTGTCTAGTGTCATTCAATACGTCTGGAGCGTCCATGGGATTCAACCTCCAACGCAAAAAAACAGGCATTCTCATTTTCTTCTCAAAGTTAGGTGGCCCATTTAAAAGAAACCAAGTGAATACATTGACTTGAATAATATTTCATTTTCAACAGCTGTTTGGTATTGACCATTGTGGGACCTATACTCGAAAGTTTACAACTTCCGCAAGGGGACATTAATTCAGAGGGTACCTAAGAATTATGTGTTTTTCTAAATAATTTACTTAATGGAAACAAACAGCTCTTAGAGAGAGAGAAAAAGAATTAGCACAAGTCAACCTTAACATTGTCTCTGTGTTGCCTCACTCCCTCATCACAACATGGTTATTGGGTAATGTCGCTTCTTGTCCAAGATCTTTGTGGTCATTTTCAGAGGTAGAATGGGTATTTTTTGGTTGTGCTTGCTACAAAAGTTGGTCTTTTTGGATGTGCTTGCTGAAGAAATGTTTTTTTTATGGCTATGCTTGCTGGGGTAATAAACAAACAAATCGTATTGTTTGTGCATGCTGAAGTACAGTACACTGAGCAAACAGAATTCCTAATGCTCATCCATAACTCTGACTTTCGCGCGAATCCCTCTTTTTAAATCAGCGTATGATTTAAACAAGGGTTACTTGCATGTACACTATATATACAAAAATATGTGTATGTAACGGATGTGAAATGGCTAGCTAGTTAGCGGGTACGCCGCGCTAATAACGTTTCAATCAGTTACGTCACTTGCTCTGAAACCTAGAAGTGGTGGTTCCCCTTGCTCTGCAAGGGCCGCGGCCTTGTGGAGCGATGGGTAACGATGCTTCGTGGGCGACCGTTGTTGATGTGTGCAGAGGGTCCCTGGTTCGCGCCCGAGTCGGGGCGAGGGGACGCCGTAAAGTTATACTGTTACATTGATGCTGTTGACCCGGATCACTGGTTGCTGCGGAAAAGGAGGAGGTTGAAAGGGGGGTGAGTGTAACGGATGTGAAATGGCTAGCAAGTTAGCGGGTACGCCGCGCTAATAGCGTTTCAATCAGTTACGTCACTTTGCTCTGAAACCTAGAAGTAGTGGTTCCCCTTGCTCTGCAAGGGCCGCAGCCTTTGTGGAGCGATGGGTAACGATGCTTCGTGGGCGACCGTTGTTGATGTGTGCAGAGGGTCCCTGGTTCGCGCCCGAGTCGGGGCGAGGGGACGCCATAAAGTTATACTGTCACATGGACACCCCTTCAAATTAGTGGATTCGGCTATTTCAGCCACACCCGTTGATGACAGGTGTATAACAGCAAGCACACAGCCATGCAATCTCCATAGTCAAACATTGGCAGTAGATAGGCCTTATTGAAGAGCTCAGTGACATTCAACGTAGCACCGTCATAGGATGCCACCTTTCCAGCAAGTCAGTTCGTCACATTTATGCCCTGCTGGAGCTGCCCAGGTCAACTGTAAGTGCTGTTATTGTGAGGTGGAAATGTCTAGGAGCAACAACGGCTAAGCCGCGAAATGGTAGGCCACGCGAACCAAGTGCTGAAGCGCGTAGCGCATAAAAATTGTCTGTCCTTGGTTGAAATACTCAGTATCGAGTTCCAAACTGCCTCTGGAAGCAACTTCAGCACAAGAACTGTTCATCGGGAGCTTCATAAAATGGGTTTCCATGGCCGAGCAGCCGCACACAAGCCTAAGATCATCACGCGCAATGCCAAGCGTCGGCTGGAGTGATGTAAAGCTTGCTGCCATTGGACTTGCTGCCATTGGAGCACTAGAAACAAGTTCTCTGGAGTGATGAATCACGCCTTCACCATCTGTCAGTCCGATGGACTAATTTGTGTTTGGCGAATGCCAGGAGAATGTTACCCGCCCCAATGCATAGTACCAGCTGTAAAGTTTGGTGAAGGAGGTATGATGGTCTGGTCTGTTTTTCATGGTTCAGGCTAGGCCCCTTAGTTCTAGTGAAGGGAAATCTTAACACTACAGCATACAATGACATTCTAGATGATTCTGTGCTTTCAACTTTGTGGCAACAGTTTGGGGAAGGCTCTTTCCTGTTTCAGCATGACAATGCCCCCGTGCCCAAAGCGAGGTCCATACAGAAATAGTTTGTTGAGATCGGTGTGGAAGAGCTTTACTGGCCTACACAGAGCCCTAACCTCAACCCCATCGAACACCTTTGGGATGAATTGGACTGCAAGCCAGACTTAATCGCCCAACATCAGTGCTCGACCTCACTGATGCTCTTATGGCTGAATGGAAGAAAGTCACCGCAGCAATGTTCCAACATCTAATGGAAAGCTTTCCCAGAAGAGTGGAGGCTGTTATAGTAGCAAAGGGGCGCCAACTCCATATTAATGCCCATGATTTTGGAATGAGATGTTCGACGAGCAGGTGTCCACATACTTTTGGTCATGTAGTGTATCAAGTTAAGATTCAGCCCGAAGTGTCCATCGCAACGTAATATGATTGCATTCATGTTCACATACTTATTTGCTTTACATCAAATTCTCCGTGGGAATGAATGTATTATTATGATTTGATTATACTTCACAATATGCACATCTCTTTACAATTTAGGACCAGTCATAGTAATTGCAGGAACACCTTATTTATGTTTTCCTCATTAACAATATTAAAGTCAACTTCACCATAATGCCTTTAAGACCTATGTTGAGTTCTGTGTCAATGGGTCCTGACTTTGAGTGGATGAATAACCCATCATTTGTTATTATTTTTGTACAGGGACAGGGGTACACTCTTAGAAACAAGGGTTCCAAAAGAGTTCTTTGGCTGTCCCCATAGGAGAACCCTTTTTGGTTCCAGGTCAAACTCTTTTGGGTTCCTTGTAGAGCCCTCCGTGGAAAGGGTTCTACTTGGAACCAAAATGGGTTATTCAAAGGGTTCTCCTATGAGGACAGCCAAAGAGCCCTTTTAGGTTGTAGATAGCACATTTTTTTCTAAGAGTGTAACACAGAAAAACTGGTGGTATATCATACATGTTTCACATGCTTATTATGTGACTATGAGGAAAAGTTTTGATACATTTGTTCTGACATTGGAGGTAATGGTTTGTTGTACAACACTTGCAATTCCAGTGTGGTGACTATTGTGCCTTATGAAATACAACCATTGTCTACTATATTGACATGTTTGTACTGATCTGGTTGACTGTATTAATGTCCTTAAATCTAAAACACCCGACTTGAGATATACCCAAAACAACATACAAAGTACATGTTCAAGATATTCAATAGAAAGGTACAATTCACTTACAATAATTATTTTAAAAAGTTGAACTGATTACTTTACATACACTGTTATTACTGTGGCTGGTCTGTATTGTGGATGATTTTCCCTTTGCTTTAATGGTAGCAAGCAGCATTATGGCTCATTGGACATTGCAACAGTCAGTAGATACAGTAGCTCATCCAACTGCGCCCATAAGCATTTTCTTCTGGATCAAGACAATCTCATGCATGACCACATTGAATGTGTTTTTTTTTTTACAGCATGGCAGTAAATGAGGCTCTCACATGATCAGCCTGTCAGCATGTCAGTTGTTGTTTGGTTTGCAAACTGGTCTCAATCCCATGCTCTGTGTTCTAGTTGTTTCACCTGTCCCGTATGTACGTTTTATAGCTCTGTACAAAAAGGTTTCTATATGTGTGTGCGCGTGTGTGTGTGAGTGTGTCAGACAATGTTGTACATCCATCAATGAGTATTTGATACATTTAAAATGTCTTATATTGAACTGACAACAGCAACTTTGATTTTTCATTATTTAAGTTACCTTTCATTTGTTTTACTTCCCCTAAATTGCTTTAAAGTTACTGAGTATTCCCGATCGGACATGTACATATTGTACAAATACAGTAGGCTTAATCCGGTCAGTGAGGCATTTCAATTCATAGGTAATTGATTGCCTTGAAAGAGACTATACAGAAATGTTGCCTCTGGGCATGCTCCTGAACAAAAGTGGTCCCCTAAATCAGGGTTTCCCACACTCGGTCCTGGGGGAGAGGGGGGGGGGGGGGGGGGGTAGTTTGGGAAACCCTGCCCTAAATGGACAAAAATAATATCTAGGAATTACCTCAATGGACAGAAAGAAGCATGCCTGCCCACACCCAGGCAAACCTACAACAATAAAACTTTTGACTAAGAATTTAATTAACATTAATTGGAATTTTCAGAAGAATCAAAAGTTGTATCTTTTCATAACAACTTTTTCAGGTAAGTTTAGTCAGATAAATCTGCCACTGTGACGCTTTTTAAATGCTAAATCTCTCTCCACTTGTTTGTCCCATCTATTCCCTTTTCCGTTCCGCATTTTCCCCCTTGTATGACCATTATTATACCAAACTCAACATAGATCCAAGTGGTGAAAGCATTCCGTAGTCCACTTTATGATGGCATTGAGAAGCCGGAATCCAAGAACTCCATCCACGACTTCATGGCACACCCGGAATTTCTCATCAATGACTCGGTCCACAACATCCCCTTGATTGACGAGACAGACATTGAAACCGAAGAATCAGAGCGCTCAGACTGCAACAACGTTCGCCTGGCTCTTCGTCAAGCTCCTCCCCTTGCCAAGCCCCCTCAGCCACCCTCTCGCCACCGCTCCGCCTCCCGCCCCGCCCCCTACCGCCAGCAGAGCCTCCCCGTTACACTCAACTGCAACAACAACGCCACTGCTGCTGCTGAGAATGGAGATCATCTGACCCCAAAAGATGCAAGACTACCAGCTGCTTCTCTCTGCCGCCCCGCCAGCCCATTGCACAACGTGGAGACCTGTTTATAACTACGATCTGGGGACATGGTTGATAAGAAGGGAGAGGAAACACCGATGACTTTGATGGACATGGATGTAACCCAACAAAGAGGGAATGAAGATGAACTGGACACGGAAAGAGAAAGTATTACCTGGAAATAACATTGTATAGACCGATGGTTTTATGGATTGTTTCGTTGCCCGACCTTTCCCCCCACAGCCACTGCTTTTAGCCTGCACTCTCTGCTTCAAAGCACTCTCAAATCCTCACAAAAAGCTCCACAGTCCAACGATGCTAACCCCACCAGACTCTGATAAAGACACTTTTGAAATGTATATCTAGGCACGCAATAGAGGAGTGATTGGTGTAGTAGAGACAAGAATGAACTGGAATTGATTATTTTCCTTTTGATTGAAATGATGAAAGACTCAATGGAAAGTGGAATGGGGTTAATTCATTCGGCTTTTTAAAAATATTATTGTCCAAATTATTACTGTTGTTATTACTACTGCAATTACTACTACAATTATTATATTCCAGTTAATGATGCTTCATTGATTAGCTTTATCTATCCATGTATGTATGTATGATGTATGTTTGTATGTATTGTTTGTTTGCTTAACTGCTGTATTTGTCTCCTTGTATTTCTGTTTTTATATACTCCTTCTGGTCATGTCCTTCTTTTCCTTTTCTGTGTTTACATGTGTTGTGTATGTCTTGAAAAAGAAAAAAAGAAATATAACTATAGAAATAAATTTATAAACACATACAACAACTTCAAAACACAAAAAGGTAACAATATAGTACATCTGCTATTAAAACAAAGTCACAAATTAAAAGTAGTACTCATGGTTTTGGTTCTTCTCTTCATGTAGATATGTCTTGAATTAAGTTATTTATTTGGACACTACCATGAACAGAGGGGACAACTTAACTGAGTATTCAAAATATTAAGTTGCGCATAAAGATTAAAGGAATTTATTTAAGTGATTATTTTATTAATCCCTGTTCATTCTCTTTATTTTTGTTTTTCATAACACAAAATGAAAAGGAAATGATTACTTTATGTACTTTAGAATCTATCACACAATATCAGTGTGTATGTTTTATGTATTTCTACTCGACTATGCTTTACTGCTGTCAACTGTGATCAATAGTGACAACTTTCACAGGGGCACAGATAGATATCAGAACAATATCCATTGAATACATCTTTACTTTTACATTTTACTTACGCTTCTACACTACATCGTTTTAAGAACATTTTCGTTTTTTGAATGTTGCAAATAGGATGTCCAGCTTTGTGGAGCACTTATTAAAGCCGTCTGAATGTTTATATTTCAGCAACCATGAGAAATAATTCCTTATATCACAGTGTATGTTCGTAGGGAGTGATGTGGTTACAATAGAAGTTGGACAACTGAGGTATCTGTAAGGTGTATTAATTATGGCTGCAGGGGCAGTATTGAGTAGCTTGGATGAAAGGTGCACAGAGGTGCCCAGAGTAAACGGCCTGCTCCTCAGTCATAGTTGCTAATATTTGCATAATATTATTACTATTGGATAGAAAACACTCTGAAGTTTCTGTTTGAATTATGTCTGTGAGTGTAACAGAACTCATATGGCAGGCAAAAACCTGAGAAGTTCCACTTCCTGTTTGGATTTTTTCTGGGGTGGCAGATTTTCAACCAAGCTCTCATTGAAATTACAGCGAGATATTGATGAGTTTTCACTTCCTACGGCTTCCAATAGAACCTTGTCTGATGACTCTAATGTGAAGGGGGGCCGAAGGAGACAGGAATTAGTCACCACTGCCACGAGCTGACCATGCTTTGACCACACGCGTTCACGTGATAGGCAGCTCCGTTCCATCGCTCAACTGAAGTCAATCTAATTCTCCGGTTGGAACTTATTCAAGATGTATGTTAACAACATTCTAAAGATTGATTCGGTACGTCGTTTGACATGTTTCTACTGACTGTTATGGAACTTTTGGACATTTCGTCACGTTATAGTGGACGCGCTTTGTGACTTTGGAATTGTTTACCAAACGCGCTAACCAAAGTAGCTAATTGGACATAAATAACGGACATTATCGAACAAATCAAGCATTTATTGTGGACCTGGGATTCCTAGGACTGCATTCTGATGAAGTTCATCAAAGGTAAGGAAACATTTATCATGTATTTTCTGGTTTCTGTTGACTCCAACATGGCGGCTAATTTGGCTATTGTTCTGAGCGCCGTCTCAGATTATTGCATGGTTTGCTTTTTCCGTATTTTTTAAATTTTTATCTGACACAGCGGTTGCATTAAGGAGAGGTACAGTGGGGAGAACAAGTATTTGATACACTGCCGATTTTGCAGGTTTTCCTACTTACAAAGCATGTAGAGGTCTGTAATTTTTATCATAGGTACACTTCAACTGTGAGAGACGGAATCTAAAACAAAAATCCAGAAAATCACATTGTATGATTTTTAAGTAATTAATTTGCATTTTATTGCATGACATAAGTATTTGATCACCTACCAACCAGTAAGAATTCCGGCTCTCACAGACCTGTTAGTTTTTCTTTAAGAAGCCCTCCTGTTCTCCACTCATTACCTGTATTAACTGCACCTGTTTGAACTCGTTACCTGTATAAAAGACACCTGTCCACACACTCAATCAAACAGACTCCAACCTCTCCACAATGGCCAAGACCAGAGAGCTGTATAAGGACATCAGGGATAAAATTGTAGACATGCAACAGGCTGGGATGGGCTACAGGACAATAGGCAAGCAGCTTGGTGAGAAGGCAACAACTGTTGGCGCAATTATTAGAAAATGGAAGAAGTTCAAGATGACGGTCAATCACCCTCGGTCTGGGGCTCCATGCAAGATCTCACCTCGTGGGGCATCAATGATCATGAGGAAGGTGAGTTATCAGCCCAGAACTACACGGCAGGACCTGGTCAATGACCTGGAGAGAGCTGGGACCACAGTCTCAAAGAAAACCATTAGTAACACACTACACCGTCATGGATTAAAATCCTGCAGCGCACGCAAGGTCCACCTGCTCAAGCCAGCGCATGTCCAGGCCCGTCTGAAGTTTGCCAATGACCATCTGGATGATCCAGAGGAGGAATGGGAGAAGGTCATGTGGTCTGATGAGACAAAAATAGAGCTTTTTGGTCTAAACTCCACTCGCCGTGTTTGGAGGAAGAAGAAGGATGAGTACAACCCCAAGAACACCATCCCAACCGTGAAGCATGGAGGTGGAAACATCATTCTTTGGGGATGCTTTTCTGCAAAGGGTACAGGATGACTGCACCGTATTGAGGGGAGGATGGATGGGGCCATGTATCGCGAGATCTTGGCCAACAACCTCCTTCCCTCAGTAAGAGCATTGAAGATGGGTCGTGGCTGGGTCTTCCAGCATGACAACGACCCGAAACACACAGCCAGGGCAACTAAGGAGTGGTGCCGTAAGAAGCATCTCAAGGTCCTGAAGTGGCCTAGCCAGTCTCCAGACCTGAACCCAATAGAAAATCTTTGGTGGGAGCTGAAAGTCCGTATTGCCCAGCGACAGCCCCGAAACCTGAAGGATCTGGAGAAGATCTGTATGGAGGAGTGGGCCAAAATCCCTGCTGCAGTGTGTGCAAACCTGGTCAAGAACTACAGGAAACGTATGATCTCTGTAATTGCAAACAAAGGTTTCTGTACCAAATATTAAGATCTGCTTTTCTGATGTATCAAATACTTATGTCATGCAATAAAATGCAAATTAATTACTTAAAAATCATACAATGTGATTTTCTGGATTTTTGTTTTAGATTCCGTCTCTCATAGTTGAAGTGTACCCATGATAGAAATTACAGACCTCTACATGCTTTGTAAGTAGGAAAACCTGCAAAATCGGCAGTGTATCAAATACTTGTTCTCCCCACTGTATATCTATAATTACATGTGTATAACTTGTATTATCATCTACATTTATGTGTCACGTTCCTGACCTGTTTTCCCTTGTTTTTGTATTTATTTAGTATGGTCAGGGCGTGAGTTGGGTGGGTTGTCGATGTGTGATTTTTATGTTGGGATTTTGTGTGTTCGGCCTGGTATGATTCTCAATCAGAGGCAGCTGTCAATCGTTGTCCCTGATTGAGAATCATACTTAGGCAGCCGGGGTTTCACGTGTGTTTTGTGGGTGTTTGTTTTTGTGTCAGTGTTTCGCCACACGGGACTGTCACGGTAGTTATTTTGTTATTTTGTATCGCATATTGTTTTGTTATATTAAATCACTATGGAAACTAACCACTCTGCGTATTGGTCCGATCCTTCTCGCCTCTCCTCGTCCGAGGAGGAGGAAGAAATTGACTATCGTTACAGAAACACCCACCACCAAAGGACCAAGTGGAGTGGAAAAGGGCAGCGACAGCAGCAGCAGAAACAGACACAGGACTCTTGGACTTGGGAGGAGATCCTGGACGGCAAGGGACCCTGGGCTCAGCCAGGGGAATATCGCCGTCCCAAGGCGGAGTTGGAGGCAGCGAAGGCAGAGAGGCGCTGGTATGAGGAGGCAGCGCGGCGACGCGGTTGGGAGCCCGAGAGTCAGACCCAAAAATGTATTGGGGGGGGCACACGCGGAGTGTGGCAAAGCCGGGTAGGAGACCTGAGCCAACTCCCCATGCTTACCGTGGAGTGAGAGGGCGTCGTACTGGTCAGACACCGTGTTATGCGGTGGAGCGCACGGTGTCCCCAGTACGCGTGCTTAGCCCAGTGCGGGCTATTCCACCTCGCCGCACTGGTAGGGCTAGGTTGGGCATCGAGCCGGGTGTCATGAAGCCGGCCCAACGCATCTGGTCTCCAGTGCGTCTCCTCGGGCCGGCATACATGGCACCAGCCTTACAAATGGTGTCCCCGGTTCGCCAGCATAGCCCAGTGCGGGCTATTCCACCTCGCCGCACTGGCAGGGCTACGGGGACCATTCAACCTGGTAAGGTTGGGCAGGCTCGGTGCTCAAGAGCGCGTGTACTCCTTCACGGTCCGGTATATCCGGTGCCACCTCCACGTACCAGTCCTCCGGTGGCAGCCCCCCGCACCAGGCTGTCTCTCCGTCTTCTCTCTCCAGTTGCTCCCACCTGTCCAGCGCTGTCAGAGCCTTCCTCCTCTCCAGCGCAGCCAGAGTCTGAGCTGCCTGCCTGCCCAGCGCTGTCTGAGCTGCCTGCCTGCCCAGCGCTGTCTGAGCTGCCCGTCTGTCCCGAGCCGTCAGAGCTGCCCGTCTGTCCCGAGCCGCTAGAGCCGTCCGCCAGACAGGAGCAGCCAGAGCCGTCCGCCAGACAGGAGCAGCCAGAGCCGTCCGCCAGACAGGAGCAGCCAGAGCCGTCCGCCAGACAGGAGCAGCCAGAGCCGTCAGCCAGCCATGACCAGCCAGAGCCGTCAGCCAGCCATGACTAGCCAGAGCCGTCAGCCAGCCATGACCAGCCAGAGCCGTCAGCCAGCATGGAGCTGCCAGAGCCAGCCAGCCAGGAGCTGCCAGAGCCAGCCAGCCAGGAGCTGCCAGAGCCAGCCAGCCAGGAGCTGCCAGAGCCGCCAGCCAGCCAGGAGCTGCCAGAGCCGCCAGCCAGCCATGGCCAGCCAGAGCCGTCAGCCAGCCATGACCAGCCAGAGCCGTCAGCCAGCCATGAACAGCCAGAGCCGTCAGCCAGCATGGAGCTGCCAGAGCCAGCCAGCCAGTTGGGTGGGTTGTCGATGTGTGATTTTTATGTTGGGATTTTGTGTGTTCGGCCTGGTATGATTCTCAATCAGAGGCAGCTGTCAATCGTTGTCCCTGATTGAGAATCATACTTAGGCAGCCGGGGTTTCACGTGTGTTTTGTGGGTGTTTGTTCTTGTGTCAGTGTTTCGCCACACGGGACTGTCATGGTAGTTATTTTGTTATTTTGTATCGCATATTGTTTTGTTATATTAAATCACTATGGAAACTAACCACTCTGCGTATTGGTCCGATCCTTCTCGCCTCTCCTCGTCCGAGGAGGAGGAAGAAAATGACTATCGTTACATTATGATGTGTATTTCTGTTGAAACGATGTGGCTATGCAAAATCACTTGATGTTTTTGGAACTAGTGAATGTAACGCGCCAATGTAAACTCAGATTTTTTTATATAAATATGAACTTTATCAAACAAAACATGCATGTATTGTGTAACATGAAGTCCTATGAGTGTCATCTGATGAAGATCATCAAAGGTTAGTGATTAATTTTATCTCTATTTCTGCTTTTTGTGACTGCTATATTTCGCTGGAAAAATGGCTGTGCTTATTGTGGTTTGGTGGTGACCTAACATAATCGTTTGTAGTGCTTTCGCTGAAAAGCATATTTGAAATCGGACACTTTGGTGGGATTACCTTTAAAATGATATAAGACACATCTATGTTTGAGGAATTTTAATTATGAGATTTCTGTTGTTTGAATTTGGCGCCCTGCACTTTCACTGGCTGTTGTCATATCGATCTCGTTAGCGGGATGCAGCCATAAGAAGTTTAAAAAAATTCTGATGTGAGCCACAATTGATACCAATGATGTAATGCTGTTTTGCACTAGTCTGCCAAGCTACTACTGTCAACCCAAAACATCCTAGGTAAGTGTAAAATCATGAACATTTATATTTTAACAAACTTCCTCTTTAAACTCCAAGAGAACACTGTGTAACAGACCTACCAGAGCACTGTGTGACAGTATATGACCAGGTGGTTGATTACGCTTCACCATGAAAACAACACAAACAGGATGACTGCCAAGGGTATGATAAAATACTTTTTTAATACCTTCATCTGCGTTCTCCATATAACAAAACTCACGTTGGTTTAATACTGGTCAGTGATTCAAAATTTACAGTAGAAACCAATCACTTAGAAGAATGGTATTGATATTTTTAATTATAAACATAATAATCCTAAATGGCCAATAGTTTTACCTTAAATTGTTTGGTACAAACTTGATAAATCATTGAACATTAAGCCAAAATTTAGATTATTTAAACCATTTGTTTGTGTCTCTGTCTCTCTGTTCTATCTCTGTTCTTCGTACTCAGTGTCTGTCTCAAGGCTGACTGTCCCAGAGCTGCTGTCGGAGCAGGGTGAGGTGGTTGTGTCGTAGCGTGCGCAGCTCTGTGAGTCTCCCCAGCAGGCGAGCGAAACGCTGGGCTCCCTGAGGGCCCTGGGCTCCATACCGGGCTCCGCACACCCTGGACAGAAGCTCCATGGTCAGCTCCTGTAAGCTCTCCACACACGCCACCGCCCGCAGCAACGCTTCGTCTGCTAACAGAGCCAGATGACAGAACGACATAGAGTTGGTCGTCACTATCTGGCCAAGCTAGAGGAGATATTCAGACACTCTTGGAGGAAAATGATAAGTCAATAAAAAGTGTGTCTTTATCAACTAAATATCTTGTGTTATAGTATTTAAAATAAATTAACAAATACATTTAGCCTTTCATACAGTAATGTGTCAGGCATAGAGAGCCAGTCACCTGAGCATAGCAGTGCTGTAGCAGTGAGCAGGGCATATTCAGCCTCCGTCACCCCCAATGCAGCCATGCTGTGGAAGAAGTTGAGCACCGGTCCTAGCAAGTCCTCATTGACTCCTGCACATAGACACACTACCTGACTCAACATGGAAGGAAACAGGACAAATCCCAATTTCCCTTATTTTTCACTGTAGCTTGCTTCATTTTAATATCTTTAAAGGGATAGTTCACTATTTTGAAGTTTTAGCATATTTTCGACCCACCTGGGGTGTTGTGGTTTCATCCAAACAGTTTTTACGTTTTTTGCCTGTTATTTATCAAAGTCCAGGTTCTCGGACTAGGATTTTTAAAGCCTGTAACAATACTCGTGGAAAATAAGATAAAATGTCAAATAAACTCAAATCGATCTTATCCCTTTAACTTGAACCTCTCTTCAAATAGTACTGTAAATAAAGCTCGTAAGATGGGATACTATGGTGGTGAGTATACTGTATTTAGATAGGACAGTGTGCCTTACCTGAGTTTACAGGGCCGGTCCCACTATGAATGTTTTCCTTGGACTCTAAGGTTTTCAGCCAATGATGAGTTGAGATGTTGAAAGGTTGTAGTGCTTGTAAAATAAAATAAAACAATGAGCTCTCTGGCATAATCGGCCCGGTTCCATTTCCATCCCTAGCTCCTACCTCTTCAGTACACAGTAAATCAAGGAGAGTTGGAATCATAGTGTTCACTGGAGTTATCTTAACCCTCAACAGAGTGATTTGCTCCCTGGAGTGATAACTGGTGTTCATTTGGATGTGTACTTTTAACTTCCTTAAGAGTAACCAGAGAGAGGGATTGATATCTATGGAGGATCCACAGCCCCCTTACATTGCTTTGGAGTACAGTGCAAGAAGTGCTATATTCACTGTGTTAAAGTTTTCTACCACATTTTCAGAGTTGATTCAGCAGTGTTCATTTCCATTAACTCTCACAACTCTCATCAACTCTCAATATCTGTGTTTTCGCATGTACTTTGATTGTTATTGATCTTATGCTACACAAAGATAAATAACTTACATTTTTCTAAACTAATCTAATCCGTAAGAGGTTACTGAGATGGTTGTTCCAGTTTAGGTGATCTAGGTGTTCTCAATATACTCAGTCTTTACTCTGACAATCATTTTGAATGCAGGTTGCGGGTGATGAAAATATCAAATTGTTGGATAGCCTCGCTAGAGATCACTAGACATCACTTAGCAAGCCAGCATAACGTAATCATTTACTCAAAAGGCACACTGGGAAATATGCAAATAAGACTTTACACCCTACAGTAAAAGGTAGTGAACTGCTAGAGTAATGTACTCTGATGGAGTTGATTGTTAATTTAAAACACATAAAAGTGTGAAATGGCATGTAGTTACATTTAATCAACTCTGAGAGTTTAATGTGATTGGATATGTACTCTATTTAGTGGATATGTACAAAAAAAATCTAATCTACCCCATGACCAGGTTGGTTTTAACAAAAAATGTGGGTGGAACCATTAACCCCCAAATGGTGTTGAATGTGACTCCATGGGAGTTAAATGGAGCCAGGACAAATGAGTCAGGCACCCACAAGCCTCATGGTGGTGTGGTGGTGTCAATACCTGGGCTAGAGGCTGCTGGGTTCTGGGTGAACTGCTGAGCTGATAACAGAAACATGACTTCCACAGATGAACTAGAGAGGAGGGTGTTCTGGTCCAAGCAGTCCAGGAGCTCAAAGCCTACATGGACACCAGACACTAGATTAGTTTACACTACAGGAGGTATCAGACACAGAGTGGCCTCAGAGAGAGAAACAGGGCTGTTTTTAACTAGGCCAGTCAGTTATGAACAAATTCTTATTTACAATGATGGCCTACCTCGGCCAAACCCTAACCCAGACAACGCTGGGCAAATTGTGCACCGCCCTATGGGACTCCCAATCACTGCCAGTTGTGACACAGCCTGGAATCGAACCAGGGTCTGTAGTGATGCCTCTAGCACTGAGCTGCAGTGCCTTAGACTGTGCGCCACTCGGGAGCCCGTTTGATTTTGGTTTTGATATGAAAACATATGGTAGGTGAAAGCAACATGGTGTAAGCTTAGCAGGTATTTGCTTCCATATCACTGCAGAAACAAGAAAGGAGAGAACGCTTATGTATGAGGTGTGGCCCAACTCACCAGGTACACTCTTGGCGAACTGCAGCAGCCTCTGAGAGGGAGGGCATGCCATGTCTGTTAGTCTGTCTCCACCAACCTCTGTACAAGTCCACTCAAACACCTGCAGAAAAAAACTGCCTGAATAAGCTCTCAATGAGATTAGTAGAAAAATGACAACATATCTTTAAAATCTCAATCCATAAGAATTACTATTCTTATCAGCGACCCACCCTATAGTGTGTAGTGTCCTGCGCACTGTACTGCCGATGAGCCTCCACCATCCTGTCCAGCACATGCTTCTGTTCTACTGACAAATTTGCAGACACTACCTGTTACAGGAAAAAAATTATTACGAACAGATCATTTGATGGCTGAGTGAAATTACCCCACTGGTCACAGACGTCAGTTCAACGTCTAGTTTTGATTTACATTTGGATGAGTTGAAAAAAAAATATGTCACCATGTCATTGGATTTAGGAAATTCCCTTACGTTGAGGACTTTTTGCAAATCCAATCTGGGGCGTATACATTATGCCGAGTCTGTTGCAAAACGTTTCTTAATAACCTTTCAGTGATACCCATCCCGGATCCGGGAGCATCCTCATCAAAAAAGCTGACTAGCATAGCCTAGCCTAACGGGACAGGGTTTTAAACAGAAGCAAAAGGAACGAAACGGGGAGGGACCTACCTGAATTTGTCTAATATAAACTCTTGTTTTGCTCTATTGGCTTCCGTTGTGTTCTTAAACGGTAAACTGTTTCCGTAATAAAAATGCCCCAGTTTTCCACGCTGATTTATCGTCATCACATTGAATGTTTTGGTTGAAATTAAGTGGAAACAACGTTGATTCAACCATTGTTTGTCCAGTGGGACCATTCTGACACAGACTTGGAATATAAGCAGGGTCGTATTACAGGGCACCCCAATAAGAAATCAGTCAAAAGTGTTACAGGCTACTGGTCCAGCCTACTATTAAGAGGCCATTCCAAAGACCTATGCAATGTTTAATTTTTTTAAATCTGGGACATCCCCCTGATAGTCCCAGAACTTAAACAGGAAATCTAAGAAAGTGATCTGGGAGAGGGCCACCTATGAACAAAAGTAAGGAACAGATCTGTGGTTCTCCATTGATACAATCCATCTGACAAGATGATCATCCAAGGGTCTGTAATTATCTAGACCCTTGGATATTTGATCTTGGGGTATCTTGCAAAAAGCGTCAAGCTACAATGTCCTTGCCATTCAGAATATCCAAGAAAGTTAACACAATAGCGAAAGGTCAGAAAACTAGATGAGAAGGTTTGAATGTAGGAGGAAAGGAGAAAGTGATGTACCTGTCCTGGTAGCTTGCTGGTGGAGCTGACTCTCCTGCTCCCCATGTTCTCCTCCTCCTCAGGCCCTCCTCCTCTGTGTTTGGTCCCCTTCCTCAGCCTCTTGGACTGGCACTGCACCTCCGTCAGCAGACCTGGCAACACAATTGCCTCTGTCAGACTCACATAGGCAAATATATTTTATTGACTTATTGTTTATTTACACAAGGATATTGAGATCATACACATTTTTCCAAGGGATCCCTGTACAAGGTGTTTTGGTTGTCTTAGCAATTAAATTAAGTCCGCCTGGCTATAAATTGGAGATATGAAGATTCAAGATTCAAGATCTTATTGTTAGCTTACTCTGCCTCTCTTCAAATTATTGACATTGCTTTCAGCTAAATACAGTTTCAAATATCCCTACAGCCTTTTTGATATGGTATGTTCCCCTCACATTCAGCCAGCATGCCCACAGCACGACATTTCTGCAGGCGGCAGTCCTGGCACTTTCTCCGCATGTACATGTCCATCTCACAGCCTCCGCCACTTTTACACCGGTACACTGCTTTCTTCGTCACACTCCTTCGGAAGAAACCTGAAACACAGGAGTATAACCACCTCTTGTTGGGGTCCATTTCAATTAAAGTTAATCCAGATAAAGACGTTTTTTTTAATTTAAATTCAAACCCCATATTCAGACAGATACCGGAAGTGACGGGCTCTGTGATAAACTTTCAGGTTGACCCCCCAAATGTTGTTGTAAACTTTGACGAAAACACTGCCTCCCCTACCTTTGCAGCCTTCACAGGTGAGGGCGTTGTAGTGGTAGCCAGAGGCTTTGTCCCCACACACCACACACAGCTCATCCTGGCCCCTCACCCTTCCTCCCGGACCCAGCCTGGTCCTCTTGACCAGGGACAAACCTCCCCCACCTCGCCCCTTCCCCAGGCTTCCACACTGGGGCTCTGGGCTGGGCTCGCAGGGAGTGTCCAGGCAGTGGGGGCTGTAGGGGTGGGTGGAAAGTGTGTGGAAGGGCTGGGAGGACGGCGGTCCGTAGACAGAGAACTGCACATTGATGGGGCTGTACTGCTGCTGGCTGAAGGCTAGGCCCTGTAGGTCTGGCTCCTGGAAAGGGTAGCCCAAAGGGTCCCCCAGCACATCTGTGTGATGAGGAAACACAAAATAAATGGATTTGGTGCTTTGATCCTGAACCCACCGGTTAAGTTTAAGTGCCCCACAGGGACCTGGGAACGTCTAGTGGCTAGCAAAGAGGGTCCACCAGAGCCATTATCCCAGTCACACTGGTTTCAAGTCAAAGTGCATCACAAGAATGTGATCCTTGTCCACCATCTTACGGGATTCATGCATGACTTAATGTATTTTATTGGTCCTATGGGACGTAATAAAAAAAACGTCAGAGTGAGACCTTGTGAACCAGTTTGGACTGTGGAAACAGGATGCAGCTGAGAGGTTACAGGGGCATTTTACCATTTACATATTTTTATAGAGTTTTATTCAGTATTTTATTGCCGCGTAGGTTGGTGTCTGATGATGTCTTATGAGCGTAGCGGGGGGGGCCGGTGGAGCTGTGAAGCATTTAGCAAATTCAAGTCCCGTCTCCACAGAGGGAACATGTGTCACCACTGGTCACAGATCAGCCCTAAATCAGTCACTCTGATCAGAAGGATCCACTTCCATAAGCTGAGTCTCTTAGCGTTTTATTAGTTCAGATAACAACTGAAATAATGAGAGGTTATTTCTTTTAAGCACAAAAAAATGGAATGATTAATGTCCATCCTTTCTCAAAATGCATCAATACTACTGGATGTATAAGTTACATTGTACTCAGGTGCACATCGAGTGTCTTCATACCATATCAACCTGGATATTCATCCATAGCTATGAGCTCTTATAAGATGTCCTGACATGTACTGAACACCACAGTGACCTCTAGATTCCAACCTATGATCCTTCCTTTCTGAACAACAACACTCACCCTATCCTCAGCCACAACCCGCCTCACCCCTTCTCTTCTAGAACCTTGACTCTCTCTATTTTTCCTCCCCTCTATCCTTCTCTCTCTCTTTCTCTCCATCACCACTTTCCTCACTCATCCCGTCTTTCCTCTACGTCTCACAGATGTTTCCTGTCCTGGCGAGGATGGAGGCCAGTACTGAGTTCGTGCTTGCGTGACAACGCTGTGGTGAGCTCTGTTTGTAAACCGTTTCAGCACTATGTAAACACCCAGGCCTCCCTCCCTCTGTCCCACACACACTAACGCTACCCCCCATTATGTAGCCATATCATATCCACCCCTCAGCCAGGAGAGGAGAGGACCACAATGTGAAGAAGCCACATAGTGAGGTCACAACACTCCACTGCAACCATTATAAATAGGCCCTAGTTCCAATGCAAATTCTTTGTTAGCTAACATCCTGTGTACTGGAAATGTGGCAGGCTATCCTGTAAGTATTTTTCCATTCAGATTTATTTAATAAAAACAGTTGTTTCTAAATGTATAAGGTTACGCCCACACTTTATGTATTCTTGCAAGTCTCCCCCTCTAATCTACTGTCCTACGGCACTACAAATGATAACAGAAAAGCAACACACAAACTAAAGCAGAACAAAGGAAGCATAAACATATAATATAAATGAAATATAAATGTATAATCATGACATTTTGATTTGATTAGGTTATCACCATACAATTACAGAGTATGTATCAGGATACATTGTGTTTGGATCAGCACACCATCAAATCGGACTAGATTGCTTTAGTATAATTCCAGATAAAAAGAGTCCCTCACCGTAGTACTGCAGAGGCTCGGTGATGCCATATCCATCAGAGGCAGAGAGGTAACCACCGGCAGACATGGTTATCTCCGACTCACTCCACTCTCTCATCTGGACAGCTGATCCACAGTCAGTCTCTGGGAACACCCGCTTAATCTATCAACACACATACGGGGAACCACACATCTGAGGAATCTGCAACTCTCCAAACATTTCTTTATATCAATGCTTGACGACAGGTCTCCTCAGTCTCCTAGCTGTGATATCATTGCCTATTTTAAGCTACCCTCTGAGATGCAAACCTAAAGGTTACTGTTGTCCACAGTGAAGGCGGCCAGCTGAAGTCTGTGGCAGTGCGATGGATCTCTGCTCCTTTGGGAGGCATCAGGGGGAGACGAGGGACAGAGAGGAGAGTGTGAGAAGAAGAGAGAGATTGGACTCATGTCCAAACAGCTGTCCTGGCTTGGAGTTCAGAGGAAAGAGAGAGGTCCTGTCGTATGGGGGCCTGTCCCTGGTGGGGAGCTTAGGTTTGGCATGGGTGGATGGATCCCACCCCACCGCGGACCAGGAGTTCACAGAGTGGGATCAATGAGTTAGCTGGAGCTGGCAACTCACCGCAATCTTGTCTCTGTACCAACATAACTGGACATGACCAGTGGTCAATCTTTATAATATTTATTATATTTTCCATAAACATCTTGATACCTTTAATACTCTTCCCCATCTACACTATATACTATTAGTATGCTGTAGTTACTCTTCCTGGGTAAGTAGTGTGTGTGTGGGTGTGCATGCACGGCCATATGCATGCTTGTTGTACGAGTGTGCATGTGAACACAATAGTGTGTATGTGTTCATGTGAATGACTGAGTGTGTTGTGTATATGTCTGAGAGTAAATGTACTGGGATATGTGTGTACATGTGTATGTATGTGTGTTGTAAGAGTGTGTGTGAAAGCTCATCTTTGAGGCCCCCAGGGAGTGTTTACTCGGATTCTGTTTGCTCTGTTTGTATTGCAGTTAATATTTGACACTAGTCAGGTTTTGAATTTAGAGAACTCGCCCCCCCCCCCCCCCCCCCCCCAAAGTTGACTGGGTCATGTCGAGCTCTGACGAAAGAGAGAAGACCCTGGATTTGCCCTAACCTCTCCCTGATGGGGTTTGACATGTAGCATGATTCTAGCAAACTAATGGTGTCCTTCCCACCCTGACCCCATTCCTCAACTGTCTAATTACACTGGCCTGTTTGTGAACCAAGCCGACCAACGAGCAGCATTTCATTCAATTATCTACCCCACGTGCTGAGCGTCTGTGCTGAGCAAGCAGTGCAAAGGAGAAGGTACACCGTAGGTAGGATGCATTTACAGTATGCACACATGCATAACATTGAGTATTAACAGTGATAATAGTTATGGTGACTATTTAGTTATGTTTCACTAATTCATGATCGGGCATGCAGTCCTCTGTTCATCTCTAATGGGCGATTCCAAGCCAGGAAGGCCCAAAAATATTTTAAACCCTTTTAAAACCAATGCATGCCTCTTGTAAGACAGTATGATCCCTGAACCACAGATGATACAGACAACATCTTGGTGTCATTATCCTCTTTATAGTGTGCTCTAAAATATGGAGTATGTCTAGATTCTGAAATAAAATCACATTGATTTATTCATCATAAAAAATATGAATATGAATATCTCAAAGCACCCTTTTTGATTTAGCCAATTTTTTAAAACATATTGTTTGGAACAACATAGCCTTCAAACACGTCACATTTCCAGAGTGGTACTCAGCTACCTTTGAAGCAAACAAAGCAACCTCAAATTAACATTGTGTCGTCTTTGGATCCAACTAATCTCACTCCATCTGATACCTAGGCACAACTGACTAGCTAAGGTACCCGATTGAAAGAAATTCCGAATACACTATGTCATTATTACATTTGTTTGAATTTCTTGTCATTGTACAATTACATTAACAAATCCCAGGAGAGGCTTCTGTTGTCACATTCCTCTGTCATGTGTACTGTTGCATTAGTCATGTCATCACAAAGCTTTCTATCCTTATACTGTACTCTACCTCCAAGAGAGTGAGAGAGCATGATAATGGCGGGAACGCATACACTAGAGTGGATGTGGCTGCGCATTCATTCATTTCCCTCATCACAATGAGTGATGGGGACAATTTCTTGGAGTGTATACATGTGGCCATGGATCTTCTAGTGTGGCCCAGTTGTCACTGTTGGACAAAGGCCTGAGCATGTACATCCCCAAGGGAAGCGTTCTGGAGGAGGAGGGGGAGGGTAAGGGTGGGATAAACACATTACCCTTGATTCACTCAATGTTTGGACTGAAGGCTGTAAGCACACAATAAATATCTCTCTTTCTCTAAACCTCTAGTATGTCTTCCCAGCTTGGCTCTTTATCACTGCACACTGTTTGCTGGTAGCCTGACTCAGATAGCACAGTGTTTACTGATTTAAACAGGAAACTGACGCTTAGATTAGAGTGGCCTTGCAGGGAGGGCCAGGGGATGGATTTGTGGTTAAAGTCCAGTGTTAAAATAGAGGGGGGGGGGATTTACATCACATGATTTGTAAATACTTGTAAATACCCTAAATGTTACTACAGTTAATGCGAATTGACTAGACCGTTGTTGTGAAATGTGAAAAGGAACATAAATGCTTGCTTAGTACATCACATTTTCACCTCTTGAAGTTATCGCCCTAACTAGATCCAAACAGTTTATAATCTGTTTTAGAAATACATTCTAGGAACGCGAAGCGAGGCGGCCATCTCTGTCGGCACCGGAACTCTGAACATACTGAACATACTAACATAACATACACAATGAAAGTCTTTGATTTCAGCTTATCTGTTGTCGCTTTAGAACGCTTGAGCCATTTTCACTATAGGTACAACTGCAGTTTTCAGAAAATGTTTCTCTCTCAAATGGATTCCACAGAATCAAGATTTCTACGTACTGTAGATGCAAGCCTACCAACTTAATTTTCCTTATCCATTACTTGTTTGTAACAGCAGGTCTTAAAAACGTTCACAAACGAGTTAGGATACTGTTGTCATGACTAAACGGACAAAACACTGGCTCGACATTGTGGCAAAAATATTTTAAAAAGTCCAAGTGTAACCACCAAACCTCTCTAACCTATCCAATGTCAGTTCCTTAATGCGTGCATCAATAATGTGTAATTTAAAAACAAATTAAGACTTAGTTGGAGTAAATTACCCTTCCAAAGCACACTGTTAAAACTTCTTAAATCTCTCTGTAAGTCTGTAAGATAAGATGCACTATGGCACCTTGGCACTTCATCTATCAGGTAGCAGGTTACTCAGGAGAAGTAGGACAGCTAAGCCTCTTCACATCAACAAGACAACTTCACATTAACAATCAACAAGGAACATGATAGTAAAACTACGTTTTTCAAATACAAACGTAGTTTGTACACAGTCCAAATACACAGTCCAAATACACAGTCCATGTTCGCTGCTCTGGCACCCCAATGGTGGAACAAACTCCCTCACGACGCCAGGTCAGCGGAGTCAATCACCACCTTCCGGAGACACCTGAAACCCCACCTCTTTAAGGAATACCTAGGATAGGATAAAGTAATCCTTCTAACCCCCCCCCCTTAAAAGAGTTAGATGCACTATTGTAAAGTGGTTGTTCCACTGGATATCATAAGGTGAATGCACCAATTTGTAAGTCGCTCTGGATAAGAGCGTCTGCTAAATGACTTAAATGTAATAAATGTAATAGTAGAGTTTGAATAACGGATCATATTGAAATAAAATTATAAATATACTCTTCATCGAGTAAAATGTATTAAAAAGAGTGATATGAGCTCACCAGTGGTGGTCTTCTCCTCGTGTGTTGACTTCTGATAGCCTCCTGATTTTTCCTCCCCTTAAATTTGTAATGTTGACTGCAGTCCAGCCTCTGCCAAACACGCACTCGTACACACACACACACACACACAAACACACACGCACGCACACGCACACACACACACACACAAAGTACAAGAACTTTCCCTCTCAGTCAAGAGACAGTCACTCACTCATGCACATTACCTTGCTTAAGACCCAATATCAGAAACATTGTATGAGGTGGATAAGGATATTAGATACCATGGATGTCTTTCAAGAAGACAAGGGGCACTCAAAGTAGATTTTGCACAGGTATCTATGCAATATGTTAATATAATGGTCCTTTGTAGCTCAGTTGGTAGAGCATGGCACTTGTAACGGCAGGGTAGTGGGTTTGATTCCCGGGACCATTCACACGTAAAATGTGGCTTTGGATAAAAGAGTCTGCTAAATGGCGGTTAAGGTTATTATTAAACTGTGTAATGTATGCAATTATTTATAGAAAGGAGTAATGCCTGAAAAAATATATACGCACCTAGTACTATGCACTTCTACAAAGGTCACAGTAGGCAAACCTTACAATTTAGCTCAAGTGAAAGCATCACTTTCCTGAAAAAATGCACACCTTGCTTTGGCCTACTCCATGAGGTGAAATCTTAAACAGTAGTTGATACCTCCCTCAATGAATTGCCTTATGTTAAAATAGAGAGCATAGAGCGATACATATGAAGTATGCGGAGCGGAGGGGAATGTGTGTGTGATGGTGTGGGCTCTGATCCTGCAGTGAGAGAGAGCAGGCTCATTAAGACATTCCCAGTATTGTGTGTTTATAAACAGCCTCTTGTTCGTCCCAGTGATGGATGATGGCCCACTATCACTGGCTCTTCCTGCTGCCCTCTGTAAGAAGCCCTGGGACTGCCTAGGAACACAACCTCTTTGCCACTGTTTCACAACCGACTACAACTACACGCACATACACACTCCTACTCCCTCACTGTCACTGCATGAGATCAGCCCCCCACACAGTTCATCTCCTTATAGAACCCATCGTGATAGTTTTGTCCTGACCTTTCCTCCCTCGCTGTGTGGGCCCTCAATGTCACTTATATGTGTGTACGTGTGTCAGGGAGAACGTGTATGTGTGCGTGTGTGAGAGGAGGGTTTCTCAGGGTCAGAATTCCATAACTAGTTTTTTTCAATAACAGGACAGTAATAACAATAACTGCACTAATAAAGAGAAACAACATGGCTGTGTCTTCCAGGAACATTAGAGTCAGTGACAGGTCTACCAGGGTCCCCCAGGGTCTACCAGAGTGTGGAGTGGAAAGGTCAGAGGTCAGCTTGACCTCCACATGACATGATGAATTAAGGTTGAGTGTA
Organism: Salvelinus alpinus; assembly: GCF_045679555.1. Classification (NCBI taxonomy): domain Eukaryota; kingdom Metazoa; phylum Chordata; class Actinopteri; order Salmoniformes; family Salmonidae; genus Salvelinus; species Salvelinus alpinus. Next base: position 27,594,839 of record NC_092102.1, on the reverse strand, counting down.
CACGGGGTAAAGTCAAGGTTACAGTTGGGTAAAATGGTGAAGTACATGGTACTACTGAAATACAAGATACTATTAAAAGGGTGCTGCATTGCATCTAATTCTAGATGTTTGATTATGAATGTCTTAAAAATATACTTTATTTTAGTTTTTACAATCAACAGTAAAATCTACAACGTACATTTTTTCAGTTGTCATAAAAGGACAAGTAAAATCCACATATATATACATATATATATATATACACTTGGGTCATTAGAAATGTCCTTGTTTTTGAAAGAAAATCAATTTTTTTGTCCATTAAAATAACATTAAATTGATCCGAAATACAGTGTAGATATTGTTAATGTTGTAAATGACTATTGTAGCTGGAAATAGCTGATTTTTAATGGAATATCTACATAAGTGTACAGAGGCCCATTATCAGCAACCATCACTCCTGTGTTCCAATGGCACGTTGTGTTAGCTAATCCAAGTTTATCATTTTAAAAGGCTAATTGATCATTAGAAAACCCTTTTGCAATTATGCTAGCACAGCTGAAAACTGTTGTTCTGATTAAAGAAGCAATACAACTGGCCTTCTTTAGACTAGTTGAGTATCTGGAGCATCAGCATTTGTGGGTTGGATTACAGGCTCAAATGGCCAGAAACAAATAACTTTCTTCTGAAACTCTTCGGTCTATTCTTGTTCTGAGAAATGAAGCCTATTCCATGCGAGAAATTGCAAGAAAATGATGATCTCGTACAAAGCTGGGCACTACTCCCTTCACAGAACAGCATAAACTGGCCCTAACCAGAATAGAAAGAGGAGTGGGAGGCCCCGGTGCACAACTGAGCAAGAGGACAAGCACATTAGAATGTCTAGTTTGAGAAACAGACGCCTCACAAGTCCTCAACTGGCAGCTTCATTAAATATTACCCGCAAAACACCAGTCTCAACATCAATAGTGAAGAGGCAACTCCGGGATGCTGGCCTTCTACTGAGGAGTATTTCTGTCTGTAATAAAGCCCTTCATTCTGATTAGCTGGGCCAGGCTCCCAAGTGGATGGGCCCCTGCCCAGTCATTTGAAATCTATAGATTAGGGCCTAATGAATTAATTACAGTTGACTGATATCCTTCTATGAATTGTATCTCAGTAAAATTGTTTAAATTGTTATATGTTGCGTTTATATTTTTGTTCAGTATATATACAGTACCAGTCAAAAGTTTGGACACACCTACTCATTCAAGGGTTTCTTTGTTTTTACTATTTTCTACATTGTAGAATAGTAGTGAAGACATCAAAACTATGAAATAACACATATGGAATCATATCCTAACCAAAAAAGTGTTAAACAAATCAAAATAGATTTCATATTTAAGACTCTTCAATTTAGCCACCTGTTGGGGGTTACCCTGGGGGTCGGGTGTGGGGCTACACCAATACCATGATTACTGTATATATGTGATAACCTTTGTATGTTCTCAGGCTGAGAACTAAAGCACCTGCTGATAGTCACGCAGCCTCAAGGCCAAGATAGTAGAGTAGAGAAACCACAGTCTAGGCATGTTTTTCTCATCTTAGATACTTTGTATCTAATCCAATGCAACAATGTTAAGATATGATTGACGGTAGGTTGTATAAAGAGTGTTGTCTCCTGTTTCGCCACACAGATCTTTACTATAGACTACTGAGGTACTCTGTATGTGAATCTCTGTCTGCAATTGCATTTTATTACTGAAGAGTTTTATACCAAGGTTCCTGTGTCTGTGTCATCTATCTGGAAGACTGATTACTGAAGGAAGCGTACATCACCCCATGCAAAGGACCACCCAACATTTGGAGAGCTTACCAGGAGTGAGTAACCACCGCGTCTGGATGATCTTCATCCCACTGTGCAGCGCATCAAATTATAAGGTAAGCAGACACCTGTTAAACCAAAAGTCTGAAATTAGAAAAAGCACTATGTGGTTGTTGACTCATTCCAGTATGTATGTGGCACCTCACTCATGGGGTTGATAATTACAGGAACAGTCTATTCCTACATTTATTTACAAGCCCGTAATATGATGTACAGTGGGGCAAAAAAGTATTTAGTCAGCCACCAATTGTGCAAGTTCTCCCACTTAAAAAGATGAGAGAGGCCTGTAATTTTCATCATAGGTACACTTCAACTATGACAGACAAAATGAGAAACAAAAATCCAGAAAATCACATTGTAGGATTTTTTATGAATTTATTTGCAAATTATGGTGGAAAATAAATATTTGGTCTATAACAAAAGTTTATCTCAATACTTTGTTATATACCCTTTGTTGGCAATGACAGAGGTCAAACGTTTTCTGTAAGTCTCCACAAGGTTTTCACACACTGTTGCTGGTATTTTGGCCCATTCCTCCATGCAGATCTCCTCTAGAGCAGTGATGTTTTGGGGCTGTTGCTGGGCAACACGGACTTTCAACTCCCTCCAAAGATTTTCTATGGGGTTGAGATCTGGAGACTGGCTAGGCCACTCCAGGACCTTGAAATGCTTCTTACGAAGCCACTCCTTCGTTGCCCGGGCGGTGTGTTTGGGATCATTGTCATGCTGGAAGACCCAGCCACGTTTCATCTTCAATGCCCTTGCTGATGGAAGGAGGTTTTCACTCAAAATCTCACGATACATGGCCCCATTCATTCTTTCCTTTACACGGATCAGTCGTCCTGGTCCCTTTGCAGAAAAACAGCCCCAAAGCATGATGTTTCCACCCCCATGCTTCACAGTAGGTATGGTGTTCTTTGGATGCAACTCAGCATTCTTTGTCCTCCAAACACGACGAGTTGAGTTTTTACCAAAAAGTTATATTTTGGTTTCATCTGACCATATGACATTCTCCCAATCTTCTTCTGGATCATCCAAATGCTCTCTAGCAAACTTCAGACGGGCCTGGACATGTACTGGCTTAAGCAGTGGGACACGTCTGGCACTGCAGGATTTGAGTCCCTGCCGGCGTAGTGTGTTACTGATGGTAGGCTTTGTTACTTTGGTCCCAGCTCTCTGCAGGTCATTCACTAGGTCCCCCCGTGTGGTTCTGGGATTTTTGCTCACCGTTCTTGTGATCATTTTGACCCCACGGGGTGAGATCTTGCGTGTAGCCCCAGATCGAGGGAGATTATCAGTGGTCTTGTATGTCTTCCATTTCCTAATAATTGCTCCCACAGTTGATTTCTTCAAACCAAGCTGCTTACCTATTGCAGATTCAGTCTTCCCAGCCTGGTGCAGGTCTACAATTTTGTTTCTGGTGTCCTTTGACAGCTCTTTGGTCTTGGCCATAGTGGAGTTTGGAGTGTGACTGTTTGAGGTTGTGGACAGGTGTCTTTTATACTGATAACAAGTTCAAACAGGGGCCATTAATACAGGTAACGAGTGGAGGACAGAGGAGCCTCTTAAAGAAGAAGTTACAGGTCTGTGAGAGCCAGAAATCTTGCTTGTTTGTAGGTGACCAAATACTTATTTTCCACCATAATTTGCAAATAAATTCATTAAAAATCCTACAATGTGATTTTCTACATTTTTTTTTCTCATTTTGTCTGTCATAGTTGAAGTGTACCTATGATGAAAATTACAGGCCTCTCTCATCTTTTTAAGTGGGAGAACTTGCACAATTGGTGGCTGACTAAATACTTTTTTGCCCCACTGTATATGTGATAAATGACACAGAACCCCAGGTGTAATAGTTAGAAATTCCTGAGGGTCTAATGGAACCTTGTGTGAGGAATTTGGTTATGGATTAGGACGAACCAAGTCTGTACTGATGTACTGGGTGACAAGTGATTGAAAGTGTTATATGCACATGGTGTTCTTACCTGAGGGAAGACACTGGTTTTATGTATGGTGTTCTTACCTAAGGGAAGACACTGGTTTTATGTATGGTCACCTTACCTGAGGGAAGGCATTAGTTTTGTTTTGATATGTGTAAACTCAGCAAAAAAAGAAACGTCTTCTCACTGTCAACTGCGGGTTTTTTCAGCAAACTTAACATGTGTAAATATTTGTATGAACATAACAAGATTCAACCACTGAGACATAAACTGAACAAGTTCCACAGACATGTGACTAACAGAAATTGAATAATGTGTCCCTGAACAAAGGGGGGGGGGGTCAAAATCAAAAGTAACAGTCAGTATCTGGTGTGGCCACTAGCTGCATTAAGTACTTATTACATACAGCCGGGAAGAACTATTGGATATAAGAGCAACGTCAACTTACCAACATTACGACCAGGAATACGACTTTTCCGAAGCGGATCCTCAGTTTGGACCACCACCCAGGACAATGGATCGGATCCCAGTAGGTGACCCAAAACAACGGCGCTGCAGAAGGGGCAGATGGAGCGGTCTTCTGGTCAGGCTCCGTAGACGGGCACATCGCTCCCGAGTATGCTACTCGCCAATGTCCAGTCTCTTGACAACATGGTAGACGAAATTTGAGCAAGGGTTGCCTTCCAGAGAGACATCAGAGATTGTAACATTCTCTGTTTCATGGAAACATGGCTCACTCGGGATATGTTATCAGAGCCGGTACAGCCAGCCGGTTTCTTCACGCATCGCGCCGACAGAAACAAACATCTCTCTGGTAAGAAGAAGGGCGGGGGTGTATGCCTTATGATTAACGAGTCGTGGTGTGATCATAACAACATACAGGAACTCAAGTCCTTTTGTTCACCTGACCTAGAATTCCTTACAATCAAATGCCGACCGCATTATCTACCAAGAGAATTCTCTTCGATTATAATCACAGCAGTGTATATCCCCCCCAAGCAGACACCTTGACGGGCCTGAAAGAACTTCATTGGACTCTATGTAAACTGGAAACCACATATCCTGAGGCTGCATTTATTGTAGCTTGGGATTTTAACAAGGCTAATCGAAAAACAAGGCTCCCTAAATTTTATCAGCATATCGAATGCGCTACCCGGGCTGGCAAAGTTCTGGATCATTGCTACTCTAACTTCCGTGATGCATACAAAGCTCTTCCTTGCCCTCCTTTCGGCAAATCTGACCATGACTCCATTTTGTTGCTCCTAGTCTATAGACAGAAACTAAAACAGGAAACGCCCGTGCTCAGGTCTGTTCAACGCAGGTCCGACCAATCTGATTCCACGCTTCATGATTGCTTCGATCACGTGGACTGGGATATGTTCCGAATAGCCTCAGACAACAACATTGATGTATACGCTGATTCAGTGAGCGAGTTTATTAGCAAGTGCATCGGTGATGTTGTACCCACGGTGACTATTAAAACCTTCCCCAACCAGAAACCGGGGATTGATGGCAGCATTCGCACAAAATTGAAAGCGCGAACCACTGCTTTTAATCATGGCAAGGCGACTGGAAACATGACCGAATACAAACAGTGTAGCTATTCCCTCCGCAATCAATCAAACAAGCTAAGCGTCAGTATAGAGACAAAGTAGAGTCGCAATTCAACGGCTCAGATACGAGACGTATGTGGCAGGGTCTACAGTCAATCACGGATTACAAAAAGAAAACCAGCCCCGTCGCGGACACCGATGTCTTGCTCACAGACAAACTAAACAACTTCTTTGCTCGCTTTGAGGACAATACAGTGCCACTGACACGGCCTGCTACCAAAACCTGCGGACTCTCCTTCATCGCAGCCAAAGCGAGAAAAACTTTTAAACGTGTTAACCCTCGCAGGGCTGCCGGCCCAGACGGCATCCCTAGCCGCGTCCTCAGAACATGCGCAGACCAGATGGCTGGTGTGTTTACGGACATATTCAATCAATCCCTATCCCAGTCTGCTGTTCCCACATGCTTCAAAAGGGCCACCATTGTTCCTGTTCCCAAGAAAGCTAAGGTAACTGAGCTAAATGACTATCGCCCCGTACCACTCACTTCTGTCATCATTGAAGTGCTTTGAGAGACTAGTCAAGGATCATATCACCTCCACCCTACCTGACACCCTAAACCCACTCCAATTTGCTTACCAACCCAATAGGTCCACAGACGACGCAATCGCAATCACACAGCACACTGCCTGATCCCATCTGGACAAGAGGAATACCTATGTAAGAATTCTGTTCATCGATTACAGCTCAGAATTTAACACCATAGTACCCTCCAAACTCGTCATGAAGCTCGAGACCCTTAGTCTCCCTGGGTCTCGACCCCGCCCTGTGCAACTGGGTCCTGGACTTTCTGACAGGCCGCCCCCAGGTGGTGAGGGTAGGAAACAACATCTCCACCCCGCTGATCCTCAACACTGGGGCCCCACTAGGGTGCGTTCTCAGCCCTCTCCTGTACTCCCTGTTCACCCATGACTGCGTGGCCATGCACACCTCCAACTCAATCATCAAGTTTGCAGACGACACTACAGTGGTAGGCTTGATTACCAACAACGACGAGACGGCCTACAGGGAGGAGGTGAGGGCCCCTCAGAATGTGGTGTCAAGAAAATAACCTCACACTCAACGTCAACAAAACAAAGGAGATGATTGTGGACTTCAGGAAACAGCAGAGGGAGCACCCCACTATCCACATCAATGGGACAGTAGTGGAGAAGGTGGAAAGTTTTAAGTTCCTCGGCGTACACATCACAGACAAACTGAAATAGTCCACCCAAACAGACAGCATGGTGAAGAAGGCACAACAGCGCCTCTTCAACCTCAGGAGGCTGAAGAAATTTGGCTTGTCACCAAAAACACTCACAGACTTTTACAGATGCACAATCGAGAGCATCCTGTCGGGTACGGCAACTGCTCTGTCCACAACCATAAGGCTTTCCAGAGGGTAGTGAGGTCTGCACAACGCATCACCGGGGGCAAAGTACCTGCCCTCCAGGACACCTACACCCCCCGATGTCACAAGAAGGCCAAAAAGATCATCAAGGACAACAACCACCCGAGCCACCACCTGTTCACCCCGCTATCATCCAGACGGCGAGGTCAGTACATGTGCATCAAAGCTGGGACCGAGAGACTGAAAAACAGCTTCTATCTCAAGGCCATCAGACTGTTAAACAGCCGTCATTAACATTGAGTCGCTGCTGCCAACATACTGACTCAAATCTCTAACCACTTTAATAATACAAAATTGGATGTAATAAATGTATCACTAGTCACATTAAACAATGCCACGTTATATAACGTTTACATACCCTACATTATTCATCTTATGTGTATATACTGTACTCTATACCATCTACTGCATCTTGCCTATGCCGTTCGGCCATCGCTCATCCATATATTTATATGTACATATTCCTATTAATTCCTTTACAATTGTGTATATAAGGTAATTGTTGTGAAATTGTTAGATTACTTGTTAGACATTGCTGCACGATCAGAACTAGAAGCACAAGTTTCGCTACACTTGCATTAACATCTGCTAACCATGTGTATGTGACCAATAAAATATGATTTGATTTGATTACTGTAGTGCATCTCCTCCTCATGGACTGCACCAGATTTGTCAGTTCTTGCTGTGAGATGTTACCCCACTCTTCCACCAAGACACATGCAAGTTCCCAGACATTTCTGGGGGGAATGGCCCTAGCCCTCACCCTCCGATCCAACAGGTCCCAGACGTGCTCAATGGGATTGAGATCCGGGCTCTTCGCTGGCCATGGCAGAACACTGACATTCCTGTCTTGCAGGAAATCACGCACAGTATGGCTGGTGGCATTGTCATGCTGGAGGGCCAGCATGAGCCTGCAGGAAGGGTACCACGAGGGAGGAGTATGTCTTCCCTGTAACGCACAGCGTTGAGATTGCCTGCAATGACAACAAGCTCAGTCCGATGATGCTGTGACACACCACCCCAGACCATGACGGACCCTCCACCTCCAAATCGATCCCGTTCCAGAGTACAGAACTCAGTGTAACGCTCATTCCTTCGACGATAAACGCGAATCCGACCATCACCCCTGGTGAGACAAAACCGTGACTAGTCAGTGAAGAACACTTTTTGCCAGTCCTGTCTGGTCCAGCGACGGTGGGTTTGTGCCCATAGGTGACGTTGTTGCCGGTGATGTCTGGTGAGGATCTGCCTTTACAACAGGCCTACAAGCCCTCAGTCCAGCCTCTCTCAGCCTATTGTGGAGAGTCTGAGCACTAATGGAGTGATTTTGCGTTCCTGGTATAACTCAGGCAGTTGTTGTTGCCATCCTGTACCTGTCCCGCAGGTGTGATGTTCGGATGTACCGATCCTATGCAGGTGTTGTTACACGTGGTCTGCCACTGCGAGGACGATCAGCTGTTCGTCCTGTCTCCCTGTAGCGCTGTCTTAGGTGTCTCACAGTACGGACATTGCAATTTATTGCCCTGGCCACATCTGCAGTCCTCATGCCTCCTTGCAGCATGCCTGAGGCACATTCACACAGATGAGCAGGGACCCTGGGCATCTTTCTTTTGGTGTTTATCAGAGTCAGTAGAAAGGCCTCTTTAGTGTCAAATCAAATTGTGCCAGCTGAGAAAAAGTTGTGCGTGGCAGTGCAGAGGAACGTTGGCGGGTGAATTTAGATGGAGCCCTTGGAAAGATGATACCCAAAATTATTATTTTCGGATATAAATACTACGCTGTATCAACAAAAAACAGATTGTAACTTGATAACATGCGGGAAGAAAATGACAGACTGAGGCGCAACAACCTCCAACTTTGTTCGACATTTGAAGCTGCACAAAGAACAGTAAGTCGTGGATAATATAGCCGACACCTATATCATTCATAACTTTGCTAGTGTAGCATGTTGGCTAACGTAACGTTAAATCAATGAGCCTCCACACAGTCAGTCAGTGCGGGAACGTGATCATTACACCCAAGATTGAGCTACAACTGGTTAGGCAGTTGGTAGCCTAAATCCTGCCTGATGTCAATGGCTTTAGGAACAGCAGTAACATATGTTAGCCTACTGTAACCACACACACAGTGTGTGTGTGTGTGTGTTAAGGTTGGGCGATTGTGTACAAGCCTACATCGCCCGATTGCCCCTACATCGCCCGATAGTGATCCTCGATAGTTGATCGCTATTGGGGGGGAGGGGGTCTTTCTTATGGCTACCCATGAATTTCCATGGAAATATATAGTTTATTTGGAAAGTAATAAATATATTTTTAAAAGCATTCATGATTTGAATAAATGTAATATACTAACTATTACTCTTGTTAAAAATATAAAATGGTATTACATTTGGTGAAGAGCATGTTGTGACTTGTTTAGGGCTCAAAACTCTGTCACGCCCTGACCATAGAGAGCCCTTGGGGTTCTCTATGGTGCAATAGGTCAGAGCGTGACTAGGGGGTGTTCTAGTCTAGAATTTCTATGTTGGTGTGAGTATGGTTCCCAATTGGAGGCAGCTGATGATCATTGCCTCTAATTGGGGATCATACTTAGTGTGGTCCTTTTCCCACCTGCGTTTGTGGGATATTGTTTCGTTTTGGTTTAGTGCTATGTGCGCTACGAACTTCACGTTCGTTTATTCTTTGTTGTTTTTTGAAGGTTCACTTTAATAAATATGTGGAACTCTACTCACGATGTGCCTTGGTCCGCTCATTATGTATACGACGAACGTGACAAACTCAAAGTTTAGGACTTGAGACTTGACTCGGACTTGCCTGTCTTGACTTGGGACTTGACTTGGGACTTGAGTGCTAAGACTTGAGACTTACTTGTGACTTGTAAAACAATGACTTGGTCCCACCTCTGGTAATAAATATCAAAGACTCAAACCATCTGACTCCCGGGGCTTGCCTTGTGCCCTTATACCATGACAGATTCAACCAAATGCAGTGCAGAGACAGTGGGTCCCACACCAATTAAACATATTAGTCCTAAACAATATTTACAGGACAAATATCCCTACTTGAAAACCGACCTGGACTGGGTGTATTGTAAATGGACAAACAAAGAAGAAAAGTACAGATATCCGGTCACAAGAACATTTGATAAGATGTGTGATGTGATAAGTCACATAGTCAAGGGAAGGCAAGCCAGTAAGAAGAAGAGTAATAAGAAGGTTACCATACTGTCAGCCACTATATTGGGACTAATTCGGACTGAAGGACAGACGTTTTATGCTCAAAGTCAGTTGAAACAGTTGAAGAGTAAATGGGTGGCGGAACAAGGGAAAAGAGAGACCCAGGATGTGGGCCCCTTCACCCTACAGCTCCCCCACCTTATGAAGATAAAGAAGGTGTGGAAGTGAGAGAAGGTTTATACGCTTTAATAGCTAATGGTACAAAGGTCATTATTAAGGCGAAACTAATGAAAGGAGAAGAGGGCGAGAGTCTACAAAAGGGGAAAAAAAGAATAAAACGAGATGGAGAAAAAAGTGTTAGTAATTGGTGAATTGCGGAATTAGGGTCCCCCGGGTCCTCGTCAACCCCTCTAGGAAACCCAGGCAAAGACAAAGACAAGAAGATTCCGCATATGGTCAACAGTTCATATAAGGGCAGTAGTGGACCCTGGGATCCGGAGAAGGACTGGGAAACAGGCAGTAAGAAAAAGATCTCATACAAACCAGTGAGAATTGCCAGACATCTGATGGAAGAACAAAGTTTGGAACGAGTAAAAGAATAGTGTTTTCGAAGAACAATGGAAAGACTTAAGGCGTAAAGTCTGCGAACACCGAAAACAACTGAGGGAATTACAGGAAGACGATTCTGAGGAAAACAAGAGACAATATGACGAACTAAGAGAACAACTCACGGAAGAGGAAAGAATGGAAGGTGATATAGAAGAGAAAATGGAAAGAATGAAACTGGAAGAGGAAACATGTAGAGGATATAGCGCAAGAAGTTCGGATGATGACCCAAAGGGCGTGTTCCCTCTAGTGTACAAACAAGGCCCGGGGGGCAAATGCATGCTGAATACAAGCGTTTTACAGAGTTTTGGAGATATTGCAATTGCTGCTAAATCCCTACCAATAATGTCGAAAGGAGCCGAAGTCTGGATAAGAGAATTTGAAACAAGGCAAGGCCACCAGACCCTATGCCTTGGAGATACGAAGGCAATTTTATCCCGGGCATTCACCCATGGACAGTTCACTGATGTAATGATCCGTTGTGGGTTAATGGCTCAACCCGCTGAGCTGGAGTTAAGCCAGTGCAGACAACACCTATGGGACTGCTTGAGAGATATGTTCCCTACCATGCGAGACATGAGTAGACTATCTGACTATAAATTTGTACCCGACTCAGATTTCGGAGATTGGATAGATAACCTGAAACAAAAATGGCTTGAGGAATTGGGAGAGCGCCATGACCATTCTGAAGCCACCGAGAACATGTATTATGACAGAGCCTGCCGCAAACTCCCAGAAAAAGTACAGACGCAACTGAGGGATGTCGTGGGCTGGGATAGAAAAGTGTGTGGGGAACGCAAGGATTATGAGACACCACTACCAGAACTGGCTTCGTGATAAACAAGCAGAGAAATCAAGACAGGGGCTTGATGGTGCAGTAAAAAAGGCCCAATTGGCTCAATTGGAGAAGAGTAACAAAGGAGGTGAGCCTGACATGGTGATGATGAACACTCCTGCTCCTACAGCTTCCCCAAGTGGACCTGCTCCGCAACCACAGCCCATAGTGCCTTCTGTACAATTTCCCCCTCAGACCTATGGGAACTCACAACCCTGGGCCCACCATCACCCAGAATGCCAGCTCTCGGTGATGGACACCAATGTACACGAAATCCTCAATATCAAGGATGGGCTACAACACCTGGAGTGGACCGAAGAGGGAGAGGAAATTTCAGACGAGGAAACCAACAACAAGGTGGATATCAACAGCAACCCCTAACCTATGGAGGACCTCCCCAGCAGGCACAAGGAGGTTACCAGCCTGGTCCTGGCCACCAAGGAGGACGCAGAGGAAATCAACCACAGAGAGGGGGAAGAGGAGGTGTCTGGCCACAAGGAAATCAGAACACCAACAGTTCCTATTTTCCTGACGATCAGCAATGAAGAGGCCCAGACACTTCCTCCAGTGTCCCCAGTACATATTCAAAGATGGGGAAAATGGACCCAATAATCAAACTTCAGGTACATGGAAGAACTATCCCATTCTTAATTGACACCGGAGCCCACTGTTCTTGCTTAGATGCACCAGCCTGACCTCTCTGACACTGCTCTGACTGATGCTGACTTGGAGCTTTTCGTTGATGGTTCTGCATATATAGATCAAACTACAGGGAAGAAACATGCAGGGTTTGGTATTGTGAAAATTGATAGAATCACTCACATACAACAACCATTACCAGATACTTTCTCAGATCAACAGGCTGACCTTTTGGCACTAACCACTGCCTGTAAACTGGTAGAAGGGAAAAGGATTACAATTTTCTCTGATTCTGCTTATGCAATAGGGGTTTGTCTCTCCTGGTGTGGTGTCTGGAGAAGTAGGGGTTTTCACAATGCTTGTGGAAGTCCTATTCGTAATAGAAATATGGTTTTAGATCTCTTGGAGCCTATGATGCTGCCCTCTGCTTTGGCTATTGTGAAGGTTGCTGCTCACACTGGGGGGAAAGATTGTGTGAGTATGGGTAACGCCATGGCAGATGAGGCTGCTAAATTGGCTGCCTCAAAGTGTCATAGCCACTCCATGTTCTTCTCTGCTACTGTTGGGAAAGACACTGATGATTTGGCATCTAAACAGGCTTTGGATGTTGGTTCTCATTTGGTATGGCAACAGCGGGGTTGTAAACTTAACCCCGTTTCTAGAATTTGGAGACAGACTCTGTCTGGCAGACCGTGTCTGCCAGCTTGTCTTATCGCCTCTGTTTGCCAAGTGGCCCACAGTATGGCCCATTTGTCAAGGGGGATATGATAGAGGCAATTTCTTTGGATTGGTTTTGTCCAAATTTGACTCAGCATGTGAAACAGTTTGTTTCGATGTGCTACGTGCATGCAATTTAACACTGCCAAAGGAGCACCTCTGAAACCAGGTCATTTCCCTATGCCAAGAGGACCATTTGTACATCTTGCCATGGATTCTATAGATCTTGCAGAAAGAAAAGAAAGGAAAAGGTACTGTTTAGTCCTTATTGACACGATTCACTAGGTGGGTGGAGGCATTTCTCACCACACACTGTGATGCTAAGACAGTAGCAAAGCTACTAGTGAGGGAGATAATACCTAGATTTGGTGTTCCTGAGGGTTTATCTGCAGACAATGGTACCCACTTCACTGGTGATGTAGTGACGCAGGTAGCCATAATGATGGGAGTGGACCAGAAGTTTGTGTCCATCTACCACCCCCAGAGTAATGGGGTTACCGAGAGAGCTAACCAATCCATTAAACAAGGGTTAGCTAAGGCATACCACTCCACCAAGAAATCTTGGGTGGATTGTTTACCACTGGTGTTAATGAAAATGTGCAGTAGTGTTAATAAAGGCCTGGGGTATACACCACATGAAATGTTGACAGGAAGACCCATGAATGTTCCTGCACACAGACCCATGACTGACAGACAAATAGACCTCACTCTAGCTGAAGTAAAACACTTGGAGTACATGAAAGAGCCAGATCTCTCCACTCTCACACTAGGAAAGCTCAGGAGGAGGTACCAGGTGAGGACCCCGACTACCTGAATGTGGAGGTTGGAGACTGGGTCCACAAGAGAAAATTGAACCAGCCAAGATGGATGGGGCCATTCAAGGTAACCGTGGCAACACCAACGGTGGTCAGAGTTCAGGAATGGTCTGGCTGGCACCACCTGTCCCACTGCCAGAAGGTGTTCAGCCCACAGGAGATGATGGCGCCAGACACAGCCAGAAACAAGAGGCAGAAGTAGATGTGAGTCGAGACCAAAGACTTGAAAAAGATGAAGGGCAAGACCAAAGCCCTGAAGAACCAAGTGTTTTACATGACCGGCAAGGTTATGTTGTAAATAAACAAAACCTTAGGGGGTATAAGAGAGGGAAGACGAGAGCATGTGGTCATTGGTGGTTGACTGTGTTGGCTCTATCCACACTACTTGTTTGTGTGGGTGAAGCCGGCCCTGTCAACACGTGAGTAAAGTTTGTTCGAGACTTAGGTAGAAAAGTGTCCCCAAACGGGACTGCGGTGTTAATTTTGTCTAAACCCAAATCCATGAGAGAGTTGTTTGGTTCAATGAGTAGACCAATGGCAGAGACAGATCAGGCCTGTGGACCAAAATCCTGCTTGATATGTCTAAGCTCTCTAATAATCTCAGCCCTAGTGATGATGATGTTCTGACCAGGATGGGTAAATGGTTCACTGGGAAATTTGGAAATGTTATGGGCCAGATTTTCATGGGAATCTTATCATTTGTAGTTCCTGTGTTGATATGCTTTTGCTGTGTTTTGATTTTTTGTTCTCTTGGTAAATGGGCAGTGAAGAAGACCATGCCTGGTTTAATGGTATTGGCGTTACCTGCCTCCTATGATGAATACTATGATGCCACTGGTGTTGACCCAAACTATGACCCTCTTGCTTGCCCCACTGACTCAGAGGATGATTACTATACTACCTATATGTGAATGGTTAAAAGTTCCAGGTGTCTACCGTCAATTTCTGTACATGGTTATATGAGACTAGGTAGTCTCAAAAGGGGGAATGTTGGGGGTTACCCTGGGGTTCGGGTGTGGGGCTACACCAATACCATGATTACTGTATATATGTGATAACCTTTGTATGCTTGCAATGCGCAATGATGAAAAAATACTGGGTAATGGAGATGTAGTGCTTTAGTTCTCAGGCTGAGAACTAAATCACCCCATGCAAAGGACCACCCAACACACCCTTTGCCTTGATGACAGCTTTGCAGACGCTTGGCATTCTCTCAACCAGCTTCATGAGGTAGTCACCTGAAATGCATTTCAATTAACCTTTACTTCATACCCATCCCGGATCCGGGAGCATCCTCATCAAAAAAGCTGACTAGCATAGCCTAGCCTAACGGGACAGGGATATCATATAATATAATTTCATGAAATCACAAGTCCAATACAGCAAATGAAAGATAAACATCTTGTGAATCCAGCCATCATTTCCGATTTTTAAAATGTTTTACAGCGAAAACACAATATGTATTTATATTAGCTAACCACAATAGCCAAACACACAACGGCATATTTTCACCATGTTTCCACCGCATAGGTAGCCTTCACAAAACCCACAAATAGAGATAAAATTAATCACTAACCTAGAACAACTTCATCAGATGACAGTCTTATAACATCATGTTATACAATACACTTATGTTTTGTTCGAAAATTTGCATATTTATAGCTACAAATCCTGGTTTTACATTGTAGCCACCATCACAAATAGCACCAAAGCAGCCAGAATAATTACAGAGAGCAACGTGAAATACATAAATACTCATCCAGACAATATTTCCAATTTTTTAAGTGTTTTACAGCGAAAACACAATATATATTTCTATTAGCTCATCACAATAGCCAAACACACAAAGCTATTTATCCACCGCCAGCATAGATTTCACAAAAACAGCAATATAGATAAAATTAATCACTAACCTTTGGACAACTTCATCAGATGACAGTCTTATAACATCATGTTATACAATACATTTATGTTTTGTTCGAAAATGTGCATATTTAGAGCTGCAAATCGTGGTTATACATTGTGAATATGTAGCAACAATTCACCAAAATCTCCAGAGATATTTTGGACAGTCACCTAATCTAATCAAAGAACTCATCATAAACTTTACTAAAAAATACATGTTGTACAGCAAATGAAAGATACACTGGTTCTTAATGCAACCACTGTTAGATTTTTTAAAATAACTTTACTACAACATACAAAAAGCATTATTGTGAGACAGCGCTCATATATTCTACCCCCTGTTGGAGTGAACATATTCCACAGAAATACGAAATAACATCATAAATTGTGTCTTACTTTTGCTGAGCTTCCATCAGAATGTTGTGCAAGGAGTCCTTGGTCCAGAATAAATCGTTGTTTGGTTTTAGAATGTCCATTTCTTCTGTCGAATTAGCAACCTTGGCTAGCCATGTGGCGCGAACATGCCCATCTTCTCTTGGCGCAAAGAACGGAAAATTGCAAAAGTCCCAATAAACGTTGAATAAACTGATAAAACTCGGTTGAAAAATCCTACTTTATGATGTTTTTCTCATATGTATCAAATAAAATCAGAGCCGGAGATATTCGCCGTGTATACCGAACGCTTTTCAGAAGACATTGTGGAGCTCCTTCGCGCTGTGGAAAACTGACAAAATGGCTGACCTGTCACTCCAAAAGCTCTTATTCGGCCTCAGATCAAGCTAGACACCCCATTCAACCTTCCACTGCCTGTTGACATCTAGTGGAAGGCGTATGAAGTGCATACATATTGATAAATAAAAGCCAGTTGAATAGGCAGGCCCTGAAACAGAGCCTCGTTTTCAGATTTTTCACTTCCTGTATGGAAGTTTGCTGCCAAATGAGTTCTGTTTTACTCACAGATATAATTCAAACAGTTTTAGAAACTTCTAAGTGTTTTCTATCCAATAGTAATAATAATATGCATATTGTATGATCTAGAACAGAGTACGAGGCCGTTTAATTTGGGCACGATTTTTTCCAAAGTGAAAACAGCGCCCCCCTATTGACAAGAAGTTTTTAACAGGTGTGCCTTGTTAAAAGTTAATTAGTGGAAATTCTTTCTATCTTAATGTGTTTGAGCCAATCAGTTGTGTTGTGACAAGGTAGGGGTGGTATACAGAAGATATCCCTATTTGGTAAAAGACCAAGTCCATATTATGGCAAGAACTGCTCAAATAAGCAAAGAGAAACGACAGTCCATCATTACTTTAAGACATGAAGGTCAGTCAATCCGGAGAGTTTCTTCAAGTGCAGTCACAAAAACCATCAAACACTATGATGAAACTGGCTCTCATGAGGACCGCCACAGGAAAGGAAGGGAAGACCCAGAGTTACCTCTGCTGCAGAGGATAAGTTCATTAGAGTTACCAGAGTTACCAGAGTTACTAGAGTTACCAGGTAGGGTCCTCAGAAATTGCAGCCCAAATAAATGTTTCACAGAATTCAAGTAACAGACACATCTCACCATGAACTGTTCAGAGGAGACTGTGTGAATCTGGCCTTTAGGGTCAAATTGCTGCAAAGAAACCACTACCAAAGGACACCAACAATAATAAGAGACTTGCTTGGGCCAAGAAACACAAGCAATGGACATGAAATCTGTCCTTTTGTCTGATGAGTCCAAATGTGAGATTTTTGGTTCCAACCACCATGTCTTTCTGAGATGCAGAGTAGGTGATGTCCACGTGTGTGGTTCCCACCGTGAAGCAGGAAATGTGATGGTACCGCTGTCTGTGATTTATTTAGATTTCAAGGCATACTTAACCAGCAATAGACCATCCCATCTGGTTTGCACATATTTAACCAGGTAAGTTGACTGAGAACACATTTCTCATTTACAGCAACAACCTGGGGAATAGATACAGGGGAGAGGACAAATGAGCCAATTGTAAGCTGGGGATAATTAGGTGGCCATGATGGTACAGTATGAAGACCAGATTGGGAATTTAGCTAGGACACCTAGGCTCCTACAATAAATGCCATGGGATCTTTAGTGACCAAAGAGAGTCAGGACACCCGTTTAACATCCCATCCGAAAGATGGCATCCTAGACAGGGCAATGTCCCCAATCACTGCCCTGGGGCATCAGGACATTTTTTTCAGACCAGAGGAAAGGGTGCCTCCTACTGGCCCTCCAATACCACTTCCAACAGCACCTGGTCTCCCATCCAGGAACTGACCAGGACCAAACCTGCTTAGCTTTAGAAGCAATCCAGCAGTGGGATGCAGGGTGGTATGCTGCTGGCTTAGTGTGACTATAATTTGTTTTTCAACAGGACAATGACCTAACACACCTCCAGGCTGTGTAAGGGCTATTTGACCAAGAAGGAGAGTGATGGAGCGCTGCATCAGATGACCTGGCTTCCACAATCACCTGACTTCAACCCAATTGAGATGGTTTGGGATGAGTTGGACTGCAGGAAACACAGCCAACAAGTGCTCAGCATATGTTGGAACTCCTTCAAGACTGTTGGAAAAGCATTCCAGATTAAGCTGGTTGAGAGAATGCCAAGAATGTGCAAAGGTGTTATCAAGGCAAAGGGTGGCTACTTTGAAGAATCTAAAATCTAAAATATATTATCTATAGGCTGAATACATTATCAAAATAATACACTAATACGTAAGCATTGTGTGGAATTGGAGTAAGTCACCTAAACCAAACAATGGGCGGATCTAAAAGAAAAAGTAAACAAAAGGACACTACCACAACTTCAGGTAAGATACTGTATTTATTGTTAGCCCACTTTTACGAATCAGACTCACTTTGAAATGTTAGTTTTCTTGTGTAACAACACAGTGGGGCCTAAATGTATTTGTGACAGAAATGTAAAACAAACTAACATACATAATTACTAATATAATTTTCTATATTGTCTTGTCTTTAAGGACCTTTAAAAAAACATACAACTTAAAGACGACAAAATGTTGTTACTCGTAGGGAGCGTCTCAAGACTGGAGGCGGACCCCCACTAAGACCAAAGACAGATGAGCTGGGGGACTTTTTCGCCCTGGATCATTGATAGCCAGCAACCCCTGGAACCCCTGATGATGACAATTTGGACAGTTCAGGTGGAAGACCATTCCAATCCTCATTTCGTTAGACACATTCATTTAACGTGCCATCCCTGTAATGTTGTCAGTCATCTCTTGCACTCCCATAATACAAATTATTTAATGCACTCAACTCTTGAAGAAATAATGTCTGTAATGCAGTAATATAATCATTTTCTAGAGGCAGATCACCATAGCTTGGAGGGAATAAGCGCAAACTAATGTATTTAAAAGAAGAGCATGATACACTATACATAGAAAGTAAGTGGTGTTGGTAAAGTCGGGGTATAGCTTTAAAACACTGACGTGCGTTATGGGTAACGTAGTAAGGTAACATTCGGTTTTGATGCAATTGTGTGTAACCCGGATGTAGCCGAACTGTGAGCCACGCTCTTTTTTCTACAGCAAAGTTGATACTGTGAGATTTCAAAATGTTTAAAACGATGACAAGAGAGAGGCTGTCAACGAATACAGCAAAGTTTTTTTGAGTGAGTTCATGTTTTAGTTCTTACTCAGCATTATTCAACACTTTTAAAAGCCACTTCCTATTTCCACTCAGCGCTACAACAAGCACTGCGTTAGTAAAGCTAGGAAAGTGAATATATAGGCTTGCGTTGTAGTTATTATTAGCAGCTTGAGTCTTTTTTAATATCAAGGAATATTTCACTTTCTCTGTTCATAGGAGTAACAACATGAATTTGTGCATGAGGCACAGATTATGGGGTGTGACTCATCTTCCAGTTGGTGTCCCTTTTTGGTCAGTGTCAGTGGAGGAAAGGGAGAGCGGAGGGATGTTGAAAGGCGGACCCTCAGTCTGCTGCTCTCCCTCTGCTGAGACTGACCATCAGATGCAGGCACCATCAGCCCAGTAAAATACGTTTAAATGTTCCTCAGCTGTGCATCACAAGTAATACAACAAAGGATCGATTACCAGTGTGATCATATAGCCTACCTCGAATTTTGAAATATATTTTGTGAAATGGCCCCAACAACAATGCATTGGCAGGGCAATTCAAGCAAAGCCAATATGCGGTGATAATGTATTCAGCCTATAGCTTACTACATAAACCTCATTGCTACAGTACCATTTTTAATTAGTTAATGTTGCATAGGCTTACATTTCTGTTTACATTTTTACTCAGTGATCTTGACTCAGAAAAGGTTGGTGACCCCTGTTCTAGAGTTTTCCCTGTTAACACTATCAATGTTTCCCTTTTCAGTGCAATTGTGATCGAATCAACGCAATATTAGCCACTTTCAATGCAACTTACAGAAACAAAAATAACTATGCAAGAGATTTTGTTGTAGGCAGAATGCATCGGAGTAGGATTCTATTGTATTGACACGCACGACTCAGCCAATAAGAGATGCATATATGGATCTGTGCCATTTACTTTGAACTGGACTGTGTTTACAGCATAAGTGGTCTTGAGTAGACGCGCTTGTTTTGAGATCAAAGCAAGAGCTGCATGTCACGTGTGTACATTTTGTTCATATCCTTTGGTAGTTAGTAGAGGTCGACCGATTATGGTTTTTCAACGCCGATACCAATACCGATTATTGGAGGACCAAAAAAAGCCGATACCGATTAATCGGAAGATTTTTTTTTATGTATTTGTAATAATGACCATTACTACAATACTGAATGAATAATTATTTTAACTTAATATAATACATCAATAAAATCAATTTAGCCTCAAATAAATAATGAAACATGTTCAATTTGGTTTAAATAATGCAAAAACAAAGTGTTGGAAGAAAGTAAAAGTGCAATATGTGCCATGTAAGAAAGCTAACGTTTAACTTCCTTGCTCAGAACATGAGAACATATGAAAGCTGGTGGTTCCTTTTAACATGAGTCTTCAATATTCCCTGGTAAGAAGTTTTAGGTTGTAGTTATAGGAATTATAGGACTATTTCTCTCTATACGATTTGTATTTCATATACCTTTGACTATTCGATGTTCTTATAGGCACTTTAGTATTGCCAGTGTAATAGTATAGCTTCCATCCCTCTCCTCGCTCCTACCTGGGCTCGAACCAGGAACACCGACAACAGCCACCCTCGAAGCAGCGTTACCCATGCAGAGCAAGGGGAACAACTACTCCAAGTCTCAGAGCGAGTGACGTTTGAAACGCTATTAGCGCGCACCCCGCTAACTAGCTAGCCATTTCACATCGGTTACACCAGCCTAATCTTGGGAGTTGATAGGCTTGAAGTCATAAACAGCGCAATGCTTAAAGCATTGCGAAGAGCTGCTGGCAAAACGCACGAACGTGCTGTTTGAATGAATGCTTACGAGCCTGCTGGTGCCTACCATCGCTCAGTCAGACTGCTCTATCAAATCATAGACTTAATTATAACACACAGAAATACGAGCCTTAGGTCATTAATATGGTCGAGTCCGGAAACTATCATCTCGAAAACAAAACGTTTATTCTTTCAGTGAAATACGGAACCGTTCCGTATTTTATCTAACGGGTGGCATCCATAGGTCTAAATATTCCTGTTACATTGCACAACCTTCAATGTTATGTCATAATTACGTCAAATTCTGGCAAATTAGTTCGCAAAGAGCCAGGCGGCCCAAACTGTTGCATATACCCTGACTCTACGTACAATGAACACAAGAGAAGTGACACAATTTCACCTGGTTAATATTGCCTGCTAACCTGGATTTCTTTTAGCTAAATATGCAGGTTTAAAAATATATACTTCTGTGTATTGATTTTAAGAAAGGCATTGATGTTTATGGTTAGGTACACGTTGGAGCAACGACAGTCCTTTTTCGCGAATGCGCACTGCATCGATTATATGCAACGCAGGACACGCTAGATAAACTAGTAATATCATCAACCATATGTAGTTATAACTGGTGATTATGATTGATTGATTGTTTTTTATAAGATAAGTTTAATGCTAGCTAGCAACTTACCTTGGCTTCTTACCTCATTCGCGTAACAGGCAGGCTCCTCGTGAGGCAGGTGGTTGGAGCGTTGGACTAGTTAACCGTAAGGATGCAAGATTGAATCCCCGAGCTGACAAGGTATAAATCTGTTGTTCTGCCCCTGAACAAGGCAGTTAACCCACCGTTCCTAGGCCGTCATTGAAAATAAGAATGTGTTCTTAACTGACTTGCCTAGTTAAATAAAGGTGTAAAAAAATATTAAAAATAAGGCAAAATTGGCATCAAAAAATACTGATTTCCGATTGTTATGAAAACTTGAAATCGGCCCTAATTAATCGGCCATTCCGATTAATCGGTCGACCTCTAGTAGTTAGTGAGTTATTAGTCAAGTTATACAGTGCATTCGGAAAGTAATAAGACCGCTTGACTTTTGCCACATTTTGTTACAGCCTTATTCTAAAATGTATTACATTTTAACCCTCATCAACACACAATACCCCATAATGACAAAGCAAAAACATGTTTTTAGAAATTTTTGCAAATGCAAATAAAAAACTGAAAAATGACATTTACATAAGTATTCAGACCTTTTACTCAGTACTTTGTTGAAGCACCTTTGACAGCGACTACAGCCTTGAGTCATCTTGGGTATGACGCTACAAGCTTGGCACACCTATATTTCAGGAGTTTCCCCCATTCTTCTCTGCAGATCCTCTCAAGCTATGTCAGATTGGATGGGGAGCGTTGCTGCACAGTTATTTTCAGGTCTCTCCAGAGATGTTTGATCAGGTTCAAGTCCGGGCTCAGGCTGTGCCACTCAAGGACATTGAGACTTGTCCCGAAGCAACTCCTGCGTTGTCTTGGCTGTGTTCTTAGAGTCGTTGTCCTGTTGGAAGGTGAACCTTTGCCCCAGTCTGAGGTCCTGAGCAGGTTTTCATCAAGGATCTCTCTGTACTTAGCTTTGTTAATCTTTCCCTCGATCCTGACTAGACCTCCAATTCTCTGCTGCTGAAAAACATCCTCACAGCATGATGCTGCCACCACCATGCTTCAACTTAGAGATGGTATTGGCCAGGTGATGAGCGGTGCCTGGAATTCCTCCAGATGTGACGCTTGGCATTCAGACCAAATAGTTCAATCTTGGTTTCATCAGAACAGAGAATCTTGTTTCTCATGGTCTGAGTCCTTTAGGTGCCTTTTGGCAAACTCCAAGCGGACTGTCATGTGCCTTTTACTGAGGAGTGGCTTCCGTCTGGCCACTCTACCATAAAGACCTAATTGTTGGAGTGTTGCAGAGATGGTTGTCCTTCTGGAAAGTTCTCCCATCTCCACAGAGGAACTCTGGAGCCCTGTCAAAATGACCATCGGGTTCTTGGTCACCTCCCTGACCAAGAAGAATGTGAATTGAGAGTCCATTTGGTGTGGATAAGTGTCTGTACTGCTAGATCCAGCACCCAGGGAGTAGTTTCATTTGTCCAGCAGAGCAGCTCTCTCACAGTGCTGCGATTCCAACTCTAGAGGGGCATTATTGCGGTATATCAAGAACTGTATGGAGATCTGATACTGTGAGTCAAGGGAATTCAAGAAGTTTCTGAAATTAAAATATTCTTATTAAAAAGGCACTGGAAAGATAATGCATCCCAAAGACTGCAGGCTTAAATATAGGATAATGTACAGGTAAATACTTACATCATACCAGTCACAAACCAACCTGAACCAATTGCCTTCAGGTAAGTTCATTGTCATACAAGGACAGAGCCAAAAGCAGAAGCCAAGTGTTAAGTCCAAGCAGACTAAATGTTACAAGTACACATGTGATTGAAGAGACCAGAGGCCCAGCAGGCATTGTAATGAGAAGGATACCAGCAGGTCTAGAGAGAGGGTGCCCAGGCTGCCAACGAGCCAGGGCAGGTGGTGGATGATGTAGCTTCCTTCTCCCTGGCCCTGCTCAGGGTTCTTCAGCAGCACACTCAGGCCGTACATGGTGTTACCCAGGATGACCAGGGCAAACAGGAAGTAGGACACACCCTCCGTCGACTTTCTCGTATACTACAGAGAGAGATAGAAAAAATATGAGAGAAAGAAAATATCCATGCAG
The DNA here is from genome assembly GCF_045679555.1 of Salvelinus alpinus. NCBI lineage: Eukaryota > Metazoa > Chordata > Actinopteri > Salmoniformes > Salmonidae > Salvelinus > Salvelinus alpinus. Next base: position 27,571,211 of record NC_092102.1, on the reverse strand, counting down.
CACTTTTACAGGTAGGAAGCCTACCCAGTACTCATTCACTCAACAACCCTTCCCAACTCCTCTTTTTCAGACTCACATTAATGTGCATCTGTGGCAGTCTGGAGCAGAGGTAGAGCACTGAGGATATGGAGCCAATGATATACCCAATGATCTCCTTGGTGCTGAAAGCCTGGACACACAAAAAAAAAGTTTGCTTGTCACGCATAACGTTTAGCCAGGGGCCAGTGTCATATCAACACAAATTACATTAGCATCCACTGATTGCTTAAAGACCACTTTTCACCTTAATACCATCCACAGTGGTTGACAGCAAGGCCCGCCCTTTAAACTCAGAGAGGACCACATCCTGTTGGGACGTAGGTAAGGCCACGAGGCCGGCAGAGAAGCCCAGGACATAGACCACACCCACCACATTTAAGACCGACCTGCCTGGGTTGAGGAAGGGAAGGGAGGGGGGGGGGGGGGGAAATGGGCTTAGTCTTCATTTTTGGAAGACGCTGCCTCAGCAAACTCCTGCAACCATGAGTCGCTGCGTCATCAGCTGCCACAAAAATAAGGAAATAAAGAACAGAATGTTGTGGTGATGCACGGTATTTCTGACATCAGTATTGGGTCCTTTTTACATTGGACAATGAGTGGAAAAAATTCAACACTAATGTAGAATAATTTTGATCTGGTAGTGTACTAAAAAAGCAAAGTTTGGGGACTTCTACCATCACAAGGTCTAGTATCAAGCAGTGTTTCTCAACACTAGCCTAATCCTAGGGAGCCTCTATGTATAGACCAGAACAGTCCAATCTGAAGCTATTCCAATGCTAAAATACACACCTGTTAGGTTCACTGAACTGTACGCCTATATTCAATTAAAAACAACCTTGCAATGTTTTTTGGCATAATGAGACATTTTTACAAAGGCGTCTTGGAGAGAACATTTGCTGATTCGCCGTGAGGTGAGTTTGTCCGGGGCTACAACAATGTGTACTGTTTGGAATACTCAAGGACTGGATTTTGGAAAAACTGTTATACACACAAAGGCCCCTCGATTAATAGTCAATGGGTGGAATGTACACTGACCAGTGGCCTTGATTTAGTACTGACAAATCTCACAACAGATAATTTGACAAAAACAAACTCACTGTTATTCATCCTGTTCTTAGCCACATAGTAAAAGTACATTCCCAGCATCAATAAGTCAGCCAGGACATAATACACTGCTGTGTACGTCTGTATGAGAGAAGGGGGGAGAGAGACATGTCAGTGGGGTGGACAAGGGGAATACTTATATGCCGAATATTAAAATGTAATCTTTACATTAGTATCTTGATGAGCTGACAATTTCAGTTTCTCCCTATTCTCACTTTAGACTGACACCAAAACAGTTTTCTATTATTTTTTAAACCATTTCAGCAATATTGACTGACCCAGACAGCTATCACTTACCTGTAGCGGCAGTTGGTCAGCTAAGAATGAGCCTACAACATTGCAGGAGTCACCCCCCAGCCACAGCAGCAGAAACCAAATGGACATGGCACTGTCCATATTCCCACTCTTACAAGAGTTGTAGTACTGCCTGCATTCATGAACATAATAATGGGAAGAGTAACGGTGTTGTCCATAAGTCAGAAATGGCCTGAAATAATGTAAACCCAATCAAGACTTACGGCAGAGAAGAGACCATGAAGCACATTATTGACAGCAGACCCAGGATTACACTGGCCATGTCCCTGTCGTCCTGGGCACATTCCCGCAGCCCTTCCCAAACCCATATTGACCCATTTGGGCACACCGCGCTGAAGTTTCCATCAGTGTTCCATCCAATGGACACCAGCGTAAGGACACCATCAGCCGACCCCAAATTCAGACTCATTCTAAGCACAGAGGAAAGGGTTAAACGCACAAGTTAGACAAAATAGCTAAATAAGAAACAAATTATAGGTAGATATGTGCTTATTATTTCTGTAGGCAAAACTTTTTTATACCTCAGTCTCAAATGTTACTATCTGCTATGGAATTCAGACTCGAGTGACCTCGGTTTGTACTAAGAATGGACTGACTGTTTCCAGCTGGGCGATAAAACAAGTTACTAGCTTACGTTTCCTTGCTTGTTAGCCGGCTGCCTTCTCAAGGTTGTGGCTGATTCAAACGTCTAAAACAAGGTAACGCCGGTCGAACATTCAAAATACTGATCTTTCCTGATTATCGGCCAGTTATTGAAGTGTGTCCAGGAGTCAGCGTCTGTTTGCCGACTGGCTTGCAAAGATAAAGAAGAAAAGCATAGACTTAACAACAATTGTGTTCGGAGTGACCTAGCTAGTTATGATTGGAAGATGATCTCTAACGTCAGGGAAAAGGCGGAGCTAGACGACAGATTGAGGGAGTTCTATTAACCTGAGCCGCGGTGCACCGTGAACGAGCAAAAGCGGCCAGGGAGGAGCGCCTTTCTCAAATCAAACCGAAATATGCGCCGCTCGAACATGTTAACGAGGCAGTATAGTGCATAATTTAGAAACATATATTTTCCATAAAATATGTTTTAATTTTCAAACTAGTTTTCATTGGGGAGGCAGATAAAGCGTTTTTATCAAAAGCAATCTCTGTTGCATCTGAAAACACAGAATCCTACTCATTACTCCAAGTGCTTAAATTGATACTTTGCAATGAGGCCATTTATCTATTTCCGCAGTCAGATGAACTCGTGGATACCATTTTATGTCTGTGCGTCCAGTATGAAGTTTCACGAGCCAATGCTAACTAGTGTTAGCGCAATGACTGGAAGTCTACCTTAAAGCTAGTTAGCAACTTCCTCACGCAGACATAAAAATGGTATCCATGAGTTCATCTGACTCTGGGTAAGTAAATAAATGACCTTATTACCAAAATGCCCAAGTATCCCTTTAACTAGCTCTCGGCAGTTACATTCGCCCAGTGTTGCCTCCATTGAACTACAATTCCGACCCTGTGTTAATGTGCGAGCAAGCATCCGGGCTCTTAACAAAACACCCTCAATCAGAAGATACTATCATCAATAGGCGCTAAAGCAATCAGAGTCTATGAATGGGGTACTCTTTAACCTACAGTACTTCACTTCTGTTTTGAGTCGACAGTTGGCCAGAGCTGGACACCTGGCTGGCTCATGAACGGAAGGGAAACCGGATCCAAAACTAATACAATCACTTTTCACAGAGGCATGACGAATCCCCCCCCCCCAATTATGTATGTAATAAGGGACCTCGGTTAAATAACAAATCAACTAAATTGTAAGTTTCCAAGCTATATCACAAAATAACCATCTCAAACTATTTAACTTCGAAGTTCTATACGCTTTGCATTTTTTCAAAACACAAAAAATTAAGACCATATAGGTGTCTTAAGGTGGCGTATTGCTGCCACTCAGATTTTTTTGGTATATAATTATTACGAGATACTGTAAAATCATGTTATGAAATAATTCAATAACTCATTATAATGAACTAATCCATTATCTCGTTATTATGGGAAAGATCACGTTATAACGAGAAAGATTACATTATTACAAAATAATCAGGTTGAACATTACGAGAAATAGCCTTTATTATGCTGAAACGTTAGCATAGGCTACATGGCATGCACATGTTGCCATTATTATTGTTTTATTTTTTTTAAATTGAACCTTTATTTAACTAGGCAAGTCAGTGAAGAACAAATTCTTATTTACAATGACGGCTAACCCCGGCCAAAACTGGACGACGCTGGGCCAATTGTGCGCAGCCCTATGAGACTGCCAATCACAGCCGGATGTGATACAGCCTGGATTCGAACCAGGGACTGTAGTGACGCATTTTGCACTGAGATGCAGTGCCTTAGACCAATGGGGAGTCCATTATGTCCGGTTTGCTTGAGTTGATCAACTGTTATTTTTCTCCTCAATTTGAGGCTTTGGGAGATATTAGTGTTATTGAGCAATATAGATGGTGTTGTCATTAGTTTACCTACATTGTGTTGAGTTATCGACGGCTCTACAGCACACGCAAAAAAAACAGTAGCTATCTTTTCCTTCATTATTAACTGGGCAGACATGGGACACTTAATGGAAACTTAAGTGACCCAAAACACCCAAAACACAGTCAGGCGTTTACTTCACATTCTAGACCCCCATGGACTGCTCATTTGGGCGGAAGTCTCTGGTAAGGAGATTAACTATCTACTTTACCTTCACAACCAAGAGGAGATAAAGGAACAGTTTAGGTAAGTGTCCTTTTTGTCTTGTACTTTCACATTTGGAAGGTGCTTTGAAAGAATTAGCTAGCATGATTATATATTTTCTAGCACAACCAACCCATTAGCTAGCAAGCTATATCTGAATGATGCACTGAAATTAGGCACTCTCAAGGGGATCACTATAGTAGCTAGCTATGGCTATTCTCAAAAATAAGCACTGTGCCATGGCAACAAGTGAGTAAGAATGCCGGATGTCTCAACTAACTAACTAACTTTCCTCTACGCGAAACATACTTTTGTTTATGTACAGATGTGTAGCCTAAGCCGGCATTGTGGGAGGCAGACTCTAGTCTAGAGAGACTACTATCTTATGTATTATTGATTGATGACTGTTGGAACTGGCTAACAAACAGAAAGTGCCAGTGGTTTTAATCTTGTAATTTAAAGAGAAACTTATAATAAAATTATATATTTTTGATATAGTGTTGTTTGGTCCATTGTAATGCTCAGAAGTCATGATCCAACTCAATAGGTGGCCTGTCGAACCAGTCTTCCTATGGTTGAGGTGTTCCCCCTCAGTAAAAAGGAACTGCCGTAGTCTGATAGTGGTGCCATTTTTGGTAACCCTATAGGCGGCAGGTGTTACGTAGTCATATGGACAATACTGTATTCTGTAAATATAATTACAATACAGACTTGTACTTGCTCTTTAGAGAAGTTCTGTGCATCTTATGTTGGAAACCATATTCACGGAAACCTAGTTGCAGACTACTTATAAAATTGTAACCTGTTTCATGAACACCAGTGCTCTTTTAGGACAAGAATGACTGCGTAACCTTAAGGACAATGTCTCCATCACAGGTCCCCAAGGGTAATGTTATAGTAAGGGTATATCGTTAACATAACTTGTGATGGTTTAAATGTTCAGATTGGGCATGTCAAATCAATGAACTATATCAACGTTTTTATTTACATTTTACCTCACAACCTTTTGATAGTGGAAAGGAAAAACTTGATATGCATTGAATGTAGGATTTTCACCCTTGTGAAGTAAGATGTATCTTTAAAAGTATTGACTCAGGCAACAACTTTATTGTTCAAGCAAATATGGTGTAAACAGTACTGGAGGGGCAGAGCAAGCAAGCAGGCGGGCTTCCTTCAACTTTGGGGATACACTGACGGTGGAGTTTCAGTCCCCGTCTGTGCCGGGGTGAAGCAAAAGATGGTGGATAAATAAAGATAGTTCACTCAGGCTGTTTACCATTGCCTACTTAAGGGGGTGGCTCGCCCATAGACACCCAATGCGATAGCAGCTTTGTCAAGTCTACTTAGTTCATTGACTTCAATTGAAACAGAAAAAAATAGGGAGTGGGATGTCTCGCTTCCTCTTCAATCTCTGGTGAAGCTCTCCATTCACCTGGCTACCCAGAGGTTATGCGGTAGGGTGCAGTTGAGGCCACTATAAAGTAGATATAAATAAAAATAGAATCACTGGAATACCCCTAAGGCAATTGATGTAAATGATCAAATATAATTAAAAAGTACAGTACTTCAGACATTAACACTTTAGTTACAATAAATCCACATGAACATATTAAGACACTAAGATTTCCATGTCTTTGTGTACTCAGAAGACAGGTGAAGTGATCTGCAAAAAATATTTCTAGTTAAATCGTCACTTCTGAAATACAACAAGACTATTCCAATACAACCACAAGAGGGTTCCATGTAGTGACAAGTAGCGTCATGATTGTCAGAACAGGTTTGAAGCAAACTACAAGTGTTTGAGTAACGGTGGAACGGTCTGTCACTAAAAGATTAAGAGCCATTAAGAAGAGTAAACTACAGCTGCATCCCAATGAACAATGTGGAGTCTCTCAAAACATTAAAAACACAGATTGTATAAATAACTATAAAATCTAAAGAAAGGGATTTCCTGTGTTTGCCAAAACTGTTTAGGAATGTGAATTGAGTCCATTTGGTGTGGATAAGTGTCTGTACTGCTAGATCCAGCACCCAGGGAGTAGTTTCATTTGTCCAGCAGAGCAGCTCTCTCACAGTGCTGCGATTCCAACTCTAGAGGGGCATTATTGCGGTATATCAAGAACTGTATGGAGATCTGATACTGTGAGTCAAGGGAATTCAAGAAGTTTCTGAAATTAAAATATTCTTATTAAAAGGCACTGGAAAGATAATGCATCCCAAAGACTGCAGGCTTAAATATAGGATAATGTACAGGTAAATACTTACATCATACCAGTCACAAACCAACCTGAACCAATTGCCTTCAGGTAAGTTCATTACGGTCATTGTCATACAAGGACAGAGCCAAAAGCAGAAGCCAAGTGTTAAGTCCAAGCAGACTAAATGTTACAAGTACACATGTGATTGAAGAGACCAGAGGCCCAGCAGGCATTGTAATGAGAAGGATACCAGCAGGTCTAGAGAGAGGGTGCCCAGGCTGCCAACGAGCCAGGGCAGGTGGTGGATGATGTAGCTTCCTTCTCCCTGGCCCTGCTCAGGGTTCTTCAGCAGCACACTCAGGCCGTACATGGTGTTACCCAGGATGACCAGGGCAAACAGGAAGTAGGACACACCCTCCGTCGACTTTCTCGTATACTACAGAGAGATAGAAAAAATATGAGAGAAAGAAAATATCCATGCAGCACTTTTACAGGTAGGAAGCCTACCCAGTACTCATTCACTCAACAACCCTTCCCAACTCCTCTTTTTCAGACTCACATTAATGTGCATCTGTGGCAGTCTGGAGCAGAGGTAGAGCACTGAGGATATGGAGCCAATGATATACCCAATGATCTCCTTGGTGCTGAAAGCCTGGACACACAAAAAAAAAGTTTGCTTGTCACGCATAACGTTTAGCCAGGGGCCAGTGTCATATCAACACAAATTACATTAGCATCCACTGATTGCTTAAAGACCACTTTTCACCTTAATACCATCCACAGTGGTTGACAGCAAGGCCCGCCCTTTAAACTCAGAGAGGACCACATCCTGTTGGGACGTAGGTAAGGCCACGAGGCCGGCAGAGAAGCCCAGGACATAGACCACACCCACCACATTTAAGACCGACCTGCCTGGGTTGAGGAAGGGAAATGGGCTTAGTCTTCATTTTTGGAAGACGCTGCCTCAGCAAACTCCTGCAACCATGAGTCGCTGCGTCATCAGCTGCCACAAAAATAAGGAAATAAAGAACAGAATGTTGTGGTGATGCACGGTATTTCTGACATCAGTATTGGGTCCTTTTTACATTGGACAATGAGTGGAAAAAATTCAACACTAATGTAGAATAATTTTGATCTGGTAGTGTACTAAAAAAGCAAAGTTTGGGGACTTCTACCATCACAAGGTCTAGTATCAAGCAGTGTTTCTCAACACTAGCCTAATCCTAGGGAGCCTCTATGTATAGACCAGAACAGTCCAATCTGAAGCTATTCCAATGCTAAAATACACACCTGTTAGGTTCACTGAACTGTACGCCTATATTCAATTAAAAACAACCTTGCAATGTTTTTTGGCATAATGAGACATTTTTACAAAGGCGTCTTGGAGAGAACATTTGCTGATTCGCCGTGAGGTGAGTTTGTCCGGGGCTACAACAATGTGTACTGTTTGGAATACTCAAGGACTGGATTTTGGAAAAACTGTTATACACACAAAGGCCCCTCGATTAATAGTCAATGGGTGGAATGTACACTGACCAGTGGCCTTGATTTAGTACTGACAAATCTCACAACAGATAATTTGACAAAAACAAACTCACTGTTATTCATCCTGTTCTTAGCCACATAGTAAAAGTACATTCCCAGCATCAATAAGTCAGCCAGGACATAATACACTGCTGTGTACGTCTGTATGAGAGAAGGGGGGAGAGAGACATGTCAGTGGGGTGGACAAGGGGAATACTTATATGCCGAATATTAAAATGTCATCTTTACATTAGTATCTTGATGAGCTGACAATTTCAGTTTCTCCCTATTCTCACTTTAGACTGACACCAAAACAGTTTTCTATTATTTTTTAAACCATTTCAGCAATATTGACTGACCCAGACAGCTATCACTTACCTGTAGCGGCAGTTGGTCAGCTAAGAATGAGCCTACAACATTGCAGGAGTCACCCCCCAGCCACAGCAGCAGAAACCAAATGGACATGGCACTGTCCATATTCCCACTCTTACAAGAGTTGTAGTACTGCCTGCATTCATGAACATAATAATGGGAAGAGTAACGGTGTTGTCCATAAGTCAGAAATGGCCTGAAATAATGTAAACCCAATCAAGACTTACGGCAGAGAAGAGACCATGAAGCACATTATTGACAGCAGACCCAGGATTACACTGGCCATGTCCCTGTCGTCCTGGGCACATTCCCGCAGCCCTTCCCAAACCCATATTGACCCATTTGGGCACACCGCGCTGAAGTTTCCATCAGTGTTCCATCCAATGGACACCAGCGTAAGGACACCATCAGCCGACCCCAAATTCAGACTCATTCTAAGCACAGAGGAAAGGGTTAAACGCACAAGTTAGACAAAATAGCTAAATAAGAAACAAATTATAGGTAGATATGTGCTTATTATTTCTGTAGGCAAAACTTTTTTATACCTCAGTCTCAAATGTTACTATCTGCTATGGAATTCAGACTCGAGTGACCTCGGTTTGTACTAAGAATGGACTGACTGTTTCCAGCTGGGCGATAAAACAAGTTACTAGCTTACGTTTCCTTGCTTGTTAGCCGGCTGCCTTCCCAAGGTTGTGGCTGATTCAAACGTCTAAAACAAGGTAACGCCGGTCGAACATTCAAAATACTGATCTTTCCTGATTATCGGCCAGTTATTGAAGTGTGTCCAGGAGTCAGCGTCTGTTTGCCGACTGGCTTGCAAAGATAAAGAAGAAAAGCATAGACTTAACAACAATTGTGTTCGGAGTGACCTAGCTAGTTATGATTGGAAGATGATCTCTAACGTCAGGGAAAAGGCGGAGCTAGACGACAGATTGAGGGAGTTCTATTAACCTGAGCCGCGGTGCACCGTGAACGAGCAAAAGCGGCCAGGGAGGAGCGCCTTTCTCAAATCAAACCGAAATATGCGCCGCTCGAACATGTTAACGAGGCAGTATAGTGCATAATTTAGAAACATATATTTTCCATAAAATATGTTTTAATTTTCAAACTAGTTTTCATTGGGGAGGCAGATAAAGCGTTTTTATCAAAAGCAATCTCTGTTGCATCTGAAAACACAGAATCCTACTCATTACTCCAAGTGCTTAAATTGATACTTTGCAATGAGGCCATTTATCTATTTCCGCAGTCAGATGAACTCGTGGATACCATTTTATGTCTGTGCGTCCAGTATGAAGTTTCACGAGCCAATGCTAACTAGTGTTAGCGCAATGACTGGAAGTCTACCTTAAAGCTAGTTAGCAACTTCCTCACGCAGACATAAAAATGGTATCCATGAGTTCATCTGACTCTGGGTAAGTAAATAAATGACCTTATTACCAAAATGCCCAAGTATCCCTTTAACTAGCTCTCGGCAGTTACATTCGCCCAGTGTTGCCTCCATTGAACTACAATTCCGACCCTGTGTTAATGTGCGAGCAAGCATCCGGGCTCTTAACAAAACACCCTCAATCAGAAGATACTATCATCAATAGGCGCTAAAGCAATCAGAGTCTATGAATGGGGTACTCTTTAACCTACAGTACTTCACTTCTGTTTTGAGTCGACAGTTGGCCAGAGCTGGACACCTGGCTGGCTCATGAACGGAAGGGAAACCGGATCCAAAACTAATACAATCACTTTTCACAGAGGCATGACGAATCCCCCCCCCCCCCCAATTATGTATGTAATAAGGGACCTCGGTTAAATAACAAATCAACTAAATTGTAAGTTTCCAAGCTATATCACAAAATAACCATCTCAAACTATTTAACTTCGAAGTTCTATACGCTTTGCATTTTTTCAAAACACAAAAAATTAAGACCATATAGGTGTCTTAAGGTGGCGTATTGCTGCCACTCAGATTTTTTTGGTATATAATTATTACGAGATACTGTAAAATCATGTTATGAAATAATTCAATAACTCATTATAATGAACTAATCCATTATCTCGTTATTATGGGAAAGATCACGTTATAACGAGAAAGATTACATTATTACAAAATAATCAGGTTGAACATTACGAGAAATAGCCTTTATTATGCTGAAACGTTAGCATAGGCTACATGGCATGCACATGTTGCCATTATTATTGTTTTATTTTTTTTAAATTGAACCTTTATTTAACTAGGCAAGTCAGTGAAGAACAAATTCTTATTTACAATGACGGCTAACCCCGGCCAAAACTGGACGACGCTGGGCCAATTGTGCGCAGCCCTATGAGACTGCCAATCACAGCCGGATGTGATACAGCCTGGATTCGAACCAGGGACTGTAGTGACGCATTTTGCACTGAGATGCAGTGCCTTAGACCAATGGGGAGTCCATTATGTCCGGTTTGCTTGAGTTGATCAACTGTTATTTTTCTCCTCAATTTGAGGCTTTGGGAGATATTAGTGTTATTGAGCAATATAGATGGTGTTGAGTTATCGACGGCTCTACAGCACACGCAAAAAAAACAGTAGCTATCTTTTCCTTCATTATTAACTGGGCAGACATGGGACACTTAATGGAAACTTAAGTGACCCAAAACACCCAAAACACAGTCAGGCGTTTACTTCACATTCTAGACCCCCATGGACTGCTCATTTGGGCGGAAGTCTCTGGTAAGGAGATTAACTATCTACTTTACCTTCACAACCAAGAGGAGATAAAGGAACAGTTTAGGTAAGTGTCCTTTTTGTCTTGTACTTTCACATTTGGAAGGTGCTTTGAAAGAATTAGCTAGCATGATTATATATTTTCTAGCACAACCAACCCATTAGCTAGCAAGCTATATCTGAATGATGCACTGAAATTAGGCACTCTCAAGGGGATCACTATAGTAGCTAGCTATGGCTATTCTCAAAAATAAGCACTGTGCCATGGCAACAAGTGAGTAAGAATGCCGGATGTCTCAACTAACTAACTAACTTTCCTCTACGCGAAACATACTTTTGTTTATGTACAGATGTGTAGCCTAAGCCGGCATTGTGGGAGGCAGACTCTAGTCTAGAGAGACTACTATCTTATGTATTATTGATTGATGACTGTTGGAACTGGCTAACAAACAGAAAGTGCCAGTGGTTTTAATCTTGTAATTTAAAGAGAAACTTATAATAAAATTATATATTTTTGATATAGTGTTGTTTGGTCCATTGTAATGCTCAGAAGTCATGATCCAACTCAATAGGTGGCCTGTCGAACCAGTCTTCCTATGGTTGAGGTGTTCCCCCTCAGTAAAAAGGAACTGCCGTAGTCTGATAGTGGTGCCATTTTTGGTAACCCTATAGGCGGCAGGTGTTACGTAGTCATATGGACAATACTGTATTCTGTAAATATAATTACAATACAGACTTGTACTTGCTCTTTAGAGAAGTTCTGTGCATCTTATGTTGGAAACCATATTCACGGAAACCTAGTTGCAGACTACTTATAAAATTGTAACCTGTTTCATGAACACCAGTGCTCTTTTAGGACAAGAATGACTGCGTAACCTTAAGGACAATGTCTCCATCACAGGTCCCCAAGGGTAATGTTATAGTAAGGGTATATCGTTAACATAACTTGTGATGGTTTAAATGTTCAGATTGGGCATGTCAAATCAATGAACTATATCAACGTTTTTATTTACATTTTACCTCACAACCTTTTGATAGTGGAAAGGAAAAACTTGATATGCATTGAATGTAGGATTTTCACCCTTGTGAAGTAAGATGTATCTTTAAAAGTATTGACTCAGGCAACAACTTTATTGTTCAAGCAAATATGGTGTAAACAGTACTGGAGGGGCAGAGCAAGCAAGCAGGCGGGCTTCCTTCAACTTTGGGGATACACTGACGGTGGAGTTTCAGTCCCCGTCTGTGCCGGGGTGAAGCAAAAGATGGTGGATAAATAAAGATAGTTCACTCAGGCTGTTTACCATTGCCTACTTAAGGGGGTGGCTCGCCCATAGACACCCAATGCGATAGCAGCTTTGTCAAGTCTACTTAGTTCATTGACTTCAATTGAAACAGAAAAAAATAGGGAGTGGGATGTCTCGCTTCCTCTTCAATCTCTGGTGAAGCTCTCCATTCACCTGGCTACCCAGAGGTTATGCGGTAGGGTGCAGTTGAGGCCACTATAAAGTAGATATAAATAAAAATAGAATCACTGGAATACCCCTAAGGCAATTGATGTAAATGATCAAATATAATTAAAAAGTACAGTACTTCAGACATTAACACTTTAGTTACAATAAATCCACATGAACATATTAAGACACTAAGATTTCCATGTCTTTGTGTACTCAGAAGACAGGTGAAGTGATCTGCAAAAAATATTTCTAGTTAAATCGTCACTTCTGAAATACAACAAGACTATTCCAATACAACCACAAGAGGGTTCCATGTAGTGACAAGTAGCGTCATGATTGTCAGAACAGGTTTGAAGCAAACTACAAGTGTTTGAGTAACGGTGGAACGGTCTGTCACTAAAAGATTAAGAGCCATTAAGAAGAGTAAACTACAGCTGCATCCCAATGAACAATGTGGAGTCTCTCAAAACATTAAAAACACAGATTGTATAAATAACTATAAAATCTAAAGAAAGGGATTTCCTGTGTTTGCCAAAACTGTTTAGGAATGTGAATTGAGTCCATTTGGTGTGGATAAGTGTCTGTACTGCTAGATCCAGCACCCAGGGAGTAGTTTCATTTGTCCAGCAGAGCAGCTCTCTCACAGTGCTGCGATTCCAACTCTAGAGGGGCATTATTGCGGTATATCAAGAACTGTATGGAGATCTGATACTGTGAGTCAAGGGAATTCAAGAAGTTTCTGAAATTAAAATATTCTTATTAAAAGGCACTGGAAAGATAATGCATCCCAAAGACTGCAGGCTTAAATATAGGATAATGTACAGGTAAATACTTACATCATACCAGTCACAAACCAACCTGAACCAATTGCCTTCAGGTAAGTTCATTACGGTCATTGTCATACAAGGACAGAGCCAAAAGCAGAAGCCAAGTGTTAAGTCCAAGCAGACTAAATGTTACAAGTACACATGTGATTGAAGAGACCAGAGGCCCAGCAGGCATTGTAATGAGAAGGATACCAGCAGGTCTAGAGAGAGGGTGCCCAGGCTGCCAACGAGCCAGGGCAGGTGGTGGATGATGTAGCTTCCTTCTCCCTGGCCCTGCTCAGGGTTCTTCAGCAGCACACTCAGGCCGTACATGGTGTTACCCAGGATGACCAGGGCAAACAGGAAGTAGGACACACCCTCCGTCGACTTTCTCGTATACTACAGAGAGAGATAGAAAATATATGAGAGAAAGAAAATATCCATGCAGCACTTTTACAGGTAGGAAGCCTACCCAGTACTCATTCACTCAACAACCCTTCCCAACTCCTCTTTTTCAGACTCACATTAATGTGCATCTGTGGCAGTCTGGAGCAGAGGTAGAGCACTGAGGATATGGAGCCAATGATATACCCAATGATCTCCTTGGTGCTGAAAGCCTGGACACACAAAAAAAAAGTTTGCTTGTCACGCATAACGTTTAGCCAGGGGCCAGTGTCATATCAACACAAATTACATTAGCATCCACTGATTGCTTAAAGACCACTTTTCACCTTAATACCATCCACAGTGGTTGACAGCAAGGCCCGCCCTTTAAACTCAGAGAGGACCACATCCTGTTGGGACGTAGGTAAGGCCACGAGGCCGGCAGAGAAGCCCAGGACATAGACCACACCCACCACATTTAAGACCGACCTGCCTGGGTTGAGGAAGGGAAGGGGGGGAGGGGGGGGGGGAAATGGGCTTAGTCTTCATTTTTGGAAGACGCTGCCTCAGCAAACTCCTGCAACCATGAGTCGCTGCGTCATCAGCTGCCACAAAAATAAGGAAATAAAGAACAGAATGTTGTGGTGATGCACGGTATTTCTGACATCAGTATTGGGTCCTTTTTACATTGGACAATGAGTGGAAAAAATTCAACACTAATGTAGAATAATTTTGATCTGGTAGTGTACTAAAAAAGCAAAGTTTGGGGACTTCTACCATCACAAGGTCTAGTATCAAGCAGTGTTTCTCAACACTAGCCTAATCCTAGGGAGCCTCTATGTATAGACCAGAACAGTCCAATCTGAAGCTATTCCAATGCTAAAATACACACCTGTTAGGTTCACTGAACTGTACGCCTATATTCAATTAAAAACAACCTTGCAATGTTTTTTGGCATAATGAGACATTTTTACAAAGGCGTCTTGGAGAGAACATTTGCTGATTCGCCGTGAGGTGAGTTTGTCCGGGGCTACAACAATGTGTACTGTTTGGAATACTCAAGGACTGGATTTTGGAAAAACTGTTATACACACAAAGGCCCCTCGATTAATAGTCAATGGGTGGAATGTACACTGACCAGTGGCCTTGATTTAGTACTGACAAATCTCACAACAGATAATTTGACAAAAACAAACTCACTGTTATTCATCCTGTTCTTAGCCACATAGTAAAAGTACATTCCCAGCATCAATAAGTCAGCCAGGACATAATACACTGCTGTGTACGTCTGTATGAGAGAAGGGGGGAGAGAGACATGTCAGTGGGGTGGACAAGGGGAATACTTATATGCCGAATATTAAAATGTCATCTTTACATTAGTATCTTGATGAGCTGACAATTTCAGTTTCTCCCTATTCTCACTTTAGACTGACACCAAAACAGTTTTCTATTATTTTTTAAACCATTTCAGCAATATTGACTGACCCAGACAGCTATCACTTACCTGTAGCGGCAGTTGGTCAGCTAAGAATGAGCCTACAACATTGCAGGAGTCACCCCCCAGCCACAGCAGCAGAAACCAAATGGACATGGCACTGTCCATATTCCCACTCTTACAAGAGTTGTAGTACTGCCTGCATTCATGAACATAATAATGGGAAGAGTAACGGTGTTGTCCATAAGTCAGAAATGGCCTGAAATAATGTAAACCCAATCAAGACTTACGGCAGAGAAGAGACCATGAAGCACATTATTGACAGCAGACCCAGGATTACACTGGCCATGTCCCTGTCGTCCTGGGCACATTCCCGCAGCCCTTCCCAAACCCATATTGACCCATTTGGGCACACCGCGCTGAAGTTTCCATCAGTGTTCCATCCAATGGACACCAGCGTAAGGACACCATCAGCCGACCCCAAATTCAGACTCATTCTAAGCACAGAGGAAAGGGTTAAACGCACAAGTTAGACAAAATAGCTAAATAAGAAACAAATTATAGGTAGATATGTGCTTATTATTTCTGTAGGCAAAACTTTTTTATACCTCAGTCTCAAATGTTACTATCTGCTATGGAATTCAGACTCGAGTGACCTCGGTTTGTACTAAGAATGGACTGACTGTTTCCAGCTGGGCGATAAAACAAGTTACTAGCTTACGTTTCCTTGCTTGTTAGCCGGCTGCCTTCTCAAGGTTGTGGCTGATTCAAACGTCTAAAACAAGGTAACGCCGGTCGAACATTCAAAATACTGATCTTTCCTGATTATCGGCCAGTTATTGAAGTGTGTCCAGGAGTCAGCGTCTGTTTGCCGACTGGCTTGCAAAGATAAAGAAGAAAAGCATAGACTTAACAACAATTGTGTTCGGAGTGACCTAGCTAGTTATGATTGGAAGATGATCTCTAACGTCAGGGAAAAGGCGGAGCTAGACGACAGATTGAGGGAGTTCTATTAACCTGAGCCGCGGTGCACCGTGAACGAGCAAAAGCGGCCAGGGAGGAGCGCCTTTCTCAAATCAAACCGAAATATGCGCCGCTCGAACATGTTAACGAGGCAGTATAGTGCATAATTTAGAAACATATATTTTCCATAAAATATGTTTTAATTTTCAAACTAGTTTTCATTGGGGAGGCAGATAAAGCGTTTTTATCAAAAGCAATCTCTGTTGCATCTGAAAACACAGAATCCTACTCATTACTCCAAGTGCTTAAATTGATACTTTGCAATGAGGCCATTTATCTATTTCCGCAGTCAGATGAACTCGTGGATACCATTTTATGTCTGTGCGTCCAGTATGAAGTTTCACGAGCCAATGCTAACTAGTGTTAGCGCAATGACTGGAAGTCTACCTTAAAGCTAGTTAGCAACTTCCTCACGCAGACATAAAAATGGTATCCATGAGTTCATCTGACTCTGGGTAAGTAAATAAATGACCTTATTACCAAAATGCCCAAGTATCCCTTTAACTAGCTCTCGGCAGTTACATTCGCCCAGTGTTGCCTCCATTGAACTACAATTCCGACCCTGTGTTAATGTGCGAGCAAGCATCCGGGCTCTTAACAAAACACCCTCAATCAGAAGATACTATCATCAATAGGCGCTAAAGCAATCAGAGTCTATGAATGGGGTACTCTTTAACCTACAGTACTTCACTTCTGTTTTGAGTCGACAGTTGGCCAGAGCTGGACACCTGGCTGGCTCATGAACGGAAGGGAAACCGGATCCAAAACTAATACAATCACTTTTCACAGAGGCATGACGAATCCCCCCCCCCCCCAATTATGTATGTAATAAGGGACCTCGGTTAAATAACAAATCAACTAAATTGTAAGTTTCCAA
The DNA here is from genome assembly GCF_045679555.1 of Salvelinus alpinus. NCBI lineage: Eukaryota > Metazoa > Chordata > Actinopteri > Salmoniformes > Salmonidae > Salvelinus > Salvelinus alpinus. The sequence goes on along the minus strand of NC_092102.1, from coordinate 27,554,255 downwards.
GCTATATCACAAAATAACCATCTCAAACTATTTAACTTCGAAGTTCTATACGCTTTGCATTTTTTCAAAACACAAAAAATTAAGACCATATAGGTGTCTTAAGGTGGCGTATTGCTGCCACTCAGATTTTTTTGGTATATAATTATTACGAGATACTGTAAAATCATGTTATGAAATAATTCAATAACTCATTATAATGAACTAATCCATTATCTCGTTATTATGGGAAAGATCACGTTATAACGAGAAAGATTACATTATTACAAAATAATCAGGTTGAACATTACGAGAAATAGCCTTTATTATGCTGAAACGTTAGCATAGGCTACATGGCATGCACATGTTGCCATTATTATTGTTTTATTTTTTTTAAATTGAACCTTTATTTAACTAGGCAAGTCAGTGAAGAACAAATTCTTATTTACAATGACGGCTAACCCCGGCCAAAACTGGACGACGCTGGGCCAATTGTGCGCAGCCCTATGAGACTGCCAATCACAGCCGGATGTGATACAGCCTGGATTCGAACCAGGGACTGTAGTGACGCATTTTGCACTGAGATGCAGTGCCTTAGACCAATGGGGAGTCCATTATGTCCGGTTTGCTTGAGTTGATCAACTGTTATTTTTCTCCTCAATTTGAGGCTTTGGGAGATATTAGTGTTATTGAGCAATATAGATGGTGTTGTCATTAGTTTACCTACATTGTGTTGAGTTATCGACGGCTCTACAGCACACGCAAAAAAAACAGTAGCTATCTTTTCCTTCATTATTAACTGGGCAGACATGGGACACTTAATGGAAACTTAAGTGACCCAAAACACCCAAAACACAGTCAGGCGTTTACTTCACATTCTAGACCCCCATGGACTGCTCATTTGGGCGGAAGTCTCTGGTAAGGAGATTAACTATCTACTTTACCTTCACAACTAAGAGGAGATAAAGGAACAGTTTAGGTAAGTGTCCTTTTTGTCTTGTACTTTCACATTTGGAAGGTGCTTTGAAAGAATTAGCTAGCATGATTATATATTTTCTAGCACAACCAACCCATTAGCTAGCAAGCTATATCTGAATGATGCACTGAAATTAGGCACTCTCAAGGGGATCACTATAGTAGCTAGCTATGGCTATTCTCAAAAATAAGCACTGTGCCATGGCAACAAGTGAGTAAGAATGCCGGATGTCTCAACTAACTAACTAACTTTCCTCTACGCGAAACATACTTTTGTTTATGTACAGATGTGTAGCCTAAGCCGGCATTGTGGGAGGCAGACTCTAGTCTAGAGAGACTACTATCTTATGTATTATTGATTGATGACTGTTGGAACTGGCTAACAAACAGAAAGTGCCAGTGGTTTTAATCTTGTAATTTAAAGAGAAACTTATAATAAAATTATATATTTTTGATATAGTGTTGTTTGGTCCATTGTAATGCTCAGAAGTCATGATCCAACTCAATAGGTGGCCTGTCGAACCAGTCTTCCTATGGTTGAGGTGTTCCCCCTCAGTAAAAAGGAACTGCCGTAGTCTGATAGTGGTGCCATTTTTGGTAACCCTATAGGCGGCAGGTGTTACGTAGTCATATGGACAATACTGTATTCTGTAAATATAATTACAATACAGACTTGTACTTGCTCTTTAGAGAAGTTCTGTGCATCTTATGTTGGAAACCATATTCACGGAAACCTAGTTGCAGACTACTTATAAAATTGTAACCTGTTTCATGAACACCAGTGCTCTTTTAGGACAAGAATGACTGCGTAACCTTAAGGACAATGTCTCCATCACAGGTCCCCAAGGGTAATGTTATAGTAAGGGTATATCGTTAACATAACTTGTGATGGTTTAAATGTTCAGATTGGGCATGTCAAATCAATGAACTATATCAACGTTTTTATTTACATTTTACCTCACAACCTTTTGATAGTGGAAAGGAAAAACTTGATATGCATTGAATGTAGGATTTTCACCCTTGTGAAGTAAGATGTATCTTTAAAAGTATTGACTCAGGCAACAACTTTATTGTTCAAGCAAATATGGTGTAAACAGTACTGGAGGGGCAGAGCAAGCAAGCAGGCGGGCTTCCTTCAACTTTGGGGATACACTGACGGTGGAGTTTCAGTCCCCGTCTGTGCCGGGGTGAAGCAAAAGATGGTGGATAAATAAAGATAGTTCACTCAGGCTGTTTACCATTGCCTACTTAAGGGGGTGGCTCGCCCATAGACACCCAATGCGATAGCAGCTTTGTCAAGTCTACTTAGTTCATTGACTTCAATTGAAACAGAAAAAAATAGGGAGTGGGATGTCTCGCTTCCTCTTCAATCTCTGGTGAAGCTCTTCATTCACCTGGCTACCCAGAGGTTATGCGGTAGGGTGCAGTTGAGGCCACTATAAAGTAGATGGGAGACAACGTGGTACCTAAGGTGGAGAAAGGGAGCTTCATGGGATGGGAAGGGAGAGGCGGGTACCTGTGAGTCGAGTGTTGTCAATATAAGGTCAAGTCAAATGTGAGTGTCCGTGTCTCTGCCTGACTGCCTGTCAGTCAGTTGCTATTCAAAGCATAGTCTACCTCGTCAGTAGAGCGTTGCATGGTGATGAACATGGCTCCTACTTCGGCTGGCGGACTTCTTCCTGGCATTAACGATGGTCAGCAAACTGCATCGAGGGGTGAAGGACAGCAGGAGGATCTGATAGGTGCTCATCTCTCCTGCAATAGAAGTGTTGAATGCAGAATAAACTTTCTCTCATGGTGATTGGATGGCAAATAAATTCTTGCCAATAGTTGAGAAGAGCTGCTGCTGCTAGGCTAGTCCCAGATCTGTGTGTCCACTCACCCACATCTACTAATCATTGTCCAGGGGGTCAATCTGAAGTTATAGAAGGAATGAAGGAGAGAGAATTCGCCATCAGAGAAGGAGTACTGATCTAGGATCAGGTCCACTCGGCCCATATAATATTTATTATGATCTTACCTTTTGCAAATCCTTAGTCTGGATTGTTCTCTTGAGCCAAAGTGGACCCTGTACATTAATGAAATATTATTCATACTGTAAATCCATATGTACTTGTACTAGCTGGCACTGTAGTACCTAATATAGGATACTTGTATCAGTTGTTATAAATTAACTTCATGTAAATGAGCTCCAATAAAGTTGCCCTCCAGTGGCCACCATGACTCCTCCAGCCACACCTGGAACTCCAAGAAACACACACAGAGCTGGGCAAAATAAAGACATGCAAAATACATTTAGCTATTCATAGGTTGCACCTCTGTCACTGGTTCGCGTCATGCATTTGTGGAGTTAGTTTTAGATGGCACGGTGACCCGGGTGCGTGGAGATTTCCCATAAGGACTAATGGAATAAAATACAAACTCCGATCAACCGGGGGGCACCGGGCCATGCAATACGAACATCTCTATTGTTATGCACGTTCTCAAGACGCACAGCCAAAGATAGAACAATGAGACAGATACTTCACCGGATGTATAAATGTAAAGCATCCGCTTGGCGTTTCCATTCACTACCAAAAATGGTAGTGAGAGGAAGCCCAGTGGCTGGCAGTGGGAGAAGATGGAACGAGATGGATTTTGGCCGGCATTCTGCACATGTTCTCATCGATGAAACATTTGATCTCTATACAGTTTTCTGTTCCCAAAACTAGAATATGTTATGAACAGAGTGGACTACTTTTGTAGACTTTAACCTTTGCCAAAGTTTTTTTTAAATCACGTTGTTTAAGAAGGAGTGCAAAGGCGACTTGTTATCGCACACTTCACAGAGTAGGCGTTCCCTAATGGAAATGTGCAGATATATGCTAGCTCGTGCTTGGTTCTGCCCACTATGACTAATTTGTTCCCATTGGAAACGACAGGCTGTGGTCTATCTTGGTGTAGTTATACAAATATATGGCATAGCTGTGCCCAAAAGTTGTGATAGATGGAGGCTAAGAATTGTTTCGTGTAATTAACATTATAGTGTCCTGGAAATATGACATTGCTAAAGTAGGCAAATGTTTAGTAGAAAACAACTTTGCAATCATTATCATGTCGTCAAATGAATGGCAATGTCGTTAGCAAACAAAGTTCGTCAACAATAGCCAGCTAGTTCAAATCTGAGTTGGTTTCCCCTCAATTTTAGCTACCTAACGTTATACATCTAAAGTCATTCTGACGACATCCAAATGACTAAAGGTTTTCCTAATAATCATTTGACTCCTTTTGCAATGTCATATTTCCAAACCACTGTAGTGCACTTTTGATTAAATTAGCGCTCATTGAGTACGCTTGATCAGCCGGAAATGGTTCTCAGATAGGGGCTTGCTTGTTCTTGAGAATAGCCATAGCTACCATAATGATCCTCTCGAGTGGCGAATTTGTGCATAAATCAGATATAGTTTACTAGCTGATTGTGCTAGAAATGCTAATCATACTACCTAATAGCTTCAATGCACCTTCTAAATGTGACATTTCAAGACAAAAAGGACACATGCCTAAACTGTTCCTCTTGGTTGTGAAGGTAGCTACTAATCCCCTTTCCAGAGATTTAGGTCCAAATGTACAGTCCATGGGGATCTAGAATATGAAGTAAACGCCTGACTATTTTGGGTCACCACCTGTTTGAATGCATTAGTTTGTATCCATGAAGCTTTCAAAGTCCGCCCAGTTGATCAAGGAATAACGTCGAGGTCCGATAGTTAAAAAAATATATATCAGCTGTACAGCCATAGAGAACTCCGATCTCCCCACAATGTATGTAAATGAATGACGCCATTTATTTTGCTCAGTGACACTAATATCTCCTAATGCCTCAAACCGAGGAGAAAATACAAGTTAATCAACACAAGCAAACTGGACATAATGTCAACCTGTGCAAGAGAGGAAGACAAGCGTGCCAAGTAGCCTATGCTAACGTTTCAGCACAATAAAGGCTATTTCGCAATAAATACATCTTTCTCGTTATAACGTGACTTTTCTCATAACTGTAATATTTGTGTTGTGGAGAAATGACCAGGCAGGAGACGGGAGTACAGTTAGTTTTCGTTTAGTCAAAACCTCTCGTGCTCTACAGTTCCCGGGCACACTAGTGCGCATGTGCATTTCCTATTAGGTGTAGTAACGTAACACTGTCGTAATACATCACCGCTTAGTAACAGTATAGTAACTAATATAAACAGATGTAGATCCCAGATACTACACTCCTCCCCCATAGTTTTTAACTCCCAGAGAACAAGGTAAATATGTTAGGGAACTACTAATGCAATATCTGAACAATGCATTCTTAACATTTTTCAACTACTGGGTTGAAGCAGACTTTTCAGAGCCCAGCACAAATCCAGGGGATTATTCTGCCCCGAAGATGGAGTTTGTGTCCTAATAACTAACCCAGGTAATGTCCGTTTTCTTTCCTTTTATCTAGGACATATTAAAGTGTTTGTTTGTTTTACTGTCTGTTACCTTAAACAGCTCAACTCACAGGTCAAGCTTTTGAGGTGCCCTTCGCTGTCGAATAGGATATCTCCGCTCCTCCTGGGCTTCCGGTAGTGGGCCAGGTTCGGGTGGAAGGTCAGGCTCTGTCTCTCCCGTACGTCCACAGTCAGGAGAATAGTCCTGGGGGTCGTTATTGTTCTCTCGGCGTGTCTCTGCTGGGGCGTTGGACCGTAGCAGATGATCCACATGAACGTTGACCTGGCGATGACCAATTTGGACTTGGTAAGTCAAAGGTCCTTTGCGTTGCAAGATCACACCTGAGTTCCACAGGCTCTTGGGGTGTCTGAAATCACGTACCATCACCCTCTCTCTCTTTGAATTCTCTGACAGTCTTTGAGTGTCTGTCATGAGCTTTCTTCTGCTGTAGCTGGTGCTTTGCCACAGTGCTTGACAAGTCTGGTTTCAACAATGTCAGGCGGGTACGTGGTTGGCGTCTCAGAAACAGTTCAGCTGGTGTACATTCCGTTACTGTGTGTGGTGTGTTACGGTAAGTAAACAGGAACCGCGGAAGCCTTTGGTGGGTGGGCACAGACTGAACCTCGAGTCTAGTCCAGGCCTTCTTAAAGGTTTGCACGGCTCTCTCCGCTGCTCCGTTTGATGCCGGATGGTAAGGTGGTGACAGGATGTGCCTTACTCCATTGTTCTTGAGAAACATTTCAAAATCTTTTGACGTGAAAGGAGGGCCATTGTCCGATACGAGCTCCTTGACTAGTCCAAAGGATGCGAACAGGTGTCTGAGAAGATTGATGGTCTTCTCAGCTGTGGTCAGTTGAGTAGGGAACACTTCCATCCACTTGGAATGGACATCGACGACAACAAGGAAATGTTGCTTGTCAATCTCAGCGTAATCCACATGGATGCGTTCCCAAGGTGTAGCAGCCCAGGACCATGGATGAAGAGGTGCAGCAGCAGGCTTGTTGCGAAAAGCTTCACAAGGTGAGCAGTGGCCTACATGCTGTTGAATGTCCTGATCCAGTCCAGGCCACCACAGATAACTGCGAGCGAGTGCTTTCATTCGAGTGATCCCTGGATGTCCCTCATGCAGGTCAGATAGCAGTCTCCTCTGGAATTTGTGAGGTACCACCACCCTTGATCCCCACAGAACACATCCTTGATCAGTGGACAACTGGTTTTTCTTGTCGATGAATGGACGAAGGTTATCGTCATTTACGAAGTTTGGCCAACCTCCTAATGTTAAGTCCAAGACTTTGGAAAGCACTGGATCTTTCTTTGTTTCCTCTGCTATGTCTGAAGCAGATATGGGCAGTTCGTCAATGAGAGAGATCTGGAAGACTGCTCTATCATCTTCACTGTCGGAGTCACTATTGCATGGTAGTCTTGATAGTGCATCTGCATTTGCGTGATCACTGGATCGTCTGTACTCAATCTCGTAGTCGTAGGCTAACAATATCAGAGCCCAACGTTGCATTCGAAGTGCAGCAAGGGTTGGTATAGCTGATTTTGGTCCAAGGATGGCCAACAGAGGCTTGTGATCTGTCAGCAGTTGGAACCTCCTTCCGTACAGGTATTTGTGAAACTTCTTCACTCCGAATATTATGCTCAGGGCTTCCTTCTCAATTTGAGCATAATTCTTCTCACTTGGTGACAGAGTCCGTGATGCAAATGCAATAGGGTGTTCTTCACCTGACGATAGAACATGTGAGATGACGGCTCCTACTCCGTATGGAGATGCATCACACGCGAGTCTCAGCTTCATCTCTGTGTTGTAGTGGGCAAGCCACTTGCTCTTTAGCAGACGCTGTTTGCAAGTCTTGAATGCTTCTTCGCATTGTGGGGACCAATTCCACTTTGTATCGGCCTGCAGCAGTTGGTGAAGCGGATGCAACAATGTGGACAAGTTTGCCACAAACTTTCCGTAATAGTTCAGGAGCCCCAAAAATGACCTCAGCTCTGAGATATTTGTGGGTGCTGGTGCGTTTACAATTGCTTCCACCTTGCTGTTGGTTGGGTGCAGGCCTTGTGCATCAATCTTGTATCCGAGATACTCCACTGAGTCCTGGAGGAACTCACACTTGCTGCGTTTCATTCTCACTCCGTATTTCTCCAGTCTTGACATCACTTTGTCCAGCACTACCAGGTGCTCTCCAATGGTTGGTGCTGACACGAGGATGTCGTCCATGAAGCACACAACGTTGTCTATACCGTCCAAGATCTGATCCATTGTGTGTTGGAATATCGCTGGAGCTGTCGAGATTCCATAGGCAAAGCGATTGAATCTGAATAGCCCCTTGTGTGTATTGATGGTCAGATACTGTTCTGACTCCGGATCCAGCTTCAGTTGCTGATAAGCGAATGCCAGGTCCAGCTTACTGAAAACCTTCCCACCAGCTAGAGTGGCAAACAGATCTTCAGCGTTTGGTAGTGGATATTCCTCTGGTAGTATGCAGCGATTTACTGTGACCTTGTAGTCACCGCACATTCTGACGGTCTTGTCTTTCTTTGGGACTACAACAATCGGAGCGGCTCAGTCGCTCCTCGCTACTTTCGTGATTATGTTATTCTTCTGTAGGCGGTCCAGTTCCTTCTCTACTGCTTCCTTAAGAGCATAGGGAACTGGACGTGGTTTGTGAAAGATAGGCTTGGTTCCTTCTTGCACTCTGACTTTTGCTGTGATGTCTTGTATTTCGCCGTAGCCATCTTTGGAAAGTTCTTTGTGCTTCTCCAGCATGTTAGTGAGTGTAGCCTGACTCACTGGTTTGACCTTTCTCAGACTGAAGATTTCTCCCCAGTTCAACTTGATCTTTTGTAGCCAGTTTCTGCCTAGCAAGGCTGATTTTTCTCCTTTAACAATGACAAGTGGTAGCGTCCACTCCTTCCCCTCATACCGGACTGGTACCTGGATCTGCCCTAACACAGGAATAGTGTCACCAGTGTATGAAGAAAGGCGGATGGACGCTGGCTGAAGAGGGCACTCTTTCAGTTTTTCTTTGTAGAGTCTCTCTGGAACCAGAGATACAGACGCTCCGGTGTCCAGCTGCATTTTTACCGGTTTTCCCGCTAACTCCATGTTGAGATAGATTCCATCTTTTTGTTGTTGAGCTGTGTACACTGTGAACAGTTCCAATACTGTTTCAGTTGTACCTTCCTCTTCTTGTGCTGCGTCTGACACTTTGTGCGCTCTTGCTGTGCGTTTTGAGGCTTTACACACTTTCTGTAAATGTCCAACCTTTCCACAATTGTGGCACTTTACATTTTGGAATCGACATTCACTGTGCTGATGATTATCTCCCCCACATCTGTAGCAACTTGGCTTAGACCTTTGAGATGTGGGCTGCTTTGTTCTTGTGTAACCTTGAGGACGGGACTGAGAAAAGTGTGACTTTTGTGAGCCTTTTTCACCACGTGCATCACTGACCTTGTGAACACCTTTCTGACGTTCTGCATATCCCGATAGCTCAATAGTATCCCTGTGGGCAAGCTCGAGTCCAAGTGTGATATCACAGGCTTTCCGAAAGGTCAGGTCCTTCTCTGACAGAAGCCTTCTATGATATGCTTCACCTGTGAGACCACATACAAACTTGTCTCGAAGAGCATCATCAAGAAATTGTGCAAACTCACATGTACTTGCCAGCCTTTTCAAATCAAGGATGTAGTCAGCCACGGTTTCCCCTCGACTCTGGTGACGTTGGTAAAATCTGAAACGTTCTGCAATGAGAATTGGCTTAGGCTTGAAATGCCTTGAAAGAGTTTCAGTCAGTTCTGCATAGTTCAACTCAACTGCTTTTATTGGTTCAATGAGACCTTTCAGCAATCCATACTCAGTTGGACCCAAAACACTGAGAAATACATCTGCTTTCTTTTCATCCTTGATTTCATTTGCAGCCAGCCAACGCTCAAAACGCTCCAAATAGGAATCAAAATCCTCTTTTGTAGCCTCAAACTCTGGTACTCGACCAATGGTTGCCATTTTCACAGTTAATTGTTCAGTTTCCTTATTCCTTGTATTCCTTAATTTTCCTCTAATTCTTCACTTCAGAAGTTTCTGCAATTACTTCGTTCACTGCACTCATTTGTAATAATGTACACACCGTGTTACGTTCCTTCCTTTTTTTTCTTTTTTCTTGACAATATTTCTCCACCGAGATCGCCTAATTTCAATGGGTTCAATGACAGTTTTTATTTATTTATTTAACCACCAGAGGGCAGTGTCGCTATTCTGGACTCCAATAGTCTTGCTACTTGGCAGCTCCTGAACACTGTACCTGCTAGCAGTGCTTAGCCTTTTTTTACTGGCGAAAGAAAATAAAAAATAACTGACGAATTACGTAATTATTTTGAGTTTCATTACTCACGCAACATTCTTCCCTTCAAGCAATGTCCGTTAAAGAAGTTTAATCACCTCGTCGCCACTGTAATATTTGTGTTGTGGAGAAATGACCAGGCAGGAGACGGGAGTACAGTTAGTTTTCGTTTAGTCAAAACCTCTCGTGCTCTACAGTTCCCGGGCACACTAGTGCGCATGTGCATTTCCTATTAGGTGTAGTAACGTAACACTGTCGTAATACATCACCGCTTAGTAACAGTATAGTAACTAATATAAACAGATGTAGATCCCAGATACTGCAATAACGAGTTATTGAATTATTACCTAATTTGATCTAATTTCGTAATAATTATTTAAAAAGTATTGCTGAGTGGCAGCAATATACCACTGTAGTATCTTGTACAGCTGAAGTTCACTGCAGCCACATTTCTGCCTGAAACACGTGCCATTTTCCAGCTATTCCACCGGTTGCATGTCACTAAAGGCTCCAGTGCAGATAATGCAGGCAGCTCAGCCTGTGCACCCATTTGTAGACTTGATAACAAATGTCCACATGGTAGTTGGGGGCGGGCCACAACCTGCCATATCTGGGCTATTGGCCATAATTGGCTAAAGTGGACATGTAAGTAATCCATACCCAACCCTGCAGTAAATCGTGACACTCAGTTTGGGACAAGATCGACTTCATTAACAAAATTATCAAATTTACTCTGTAGTAAAAGTTGACTCATATCGATGCCACGTAGGCCATTTGAAACCAGAGAAGTTGGTTCTTAGGGGCAGTTGACCTTTAAACAATTTTTTTCTCAGAGCCTGAAATGAAGTCTTGTCTTGCAACATTGATATCAATACTATTTACAGGAAATATTTGAACATTTTATTTATTGATGAAATACCAAACAAATCACTGGTTTTTCCTCATTTGTTTTCTCTTATTTACAGCAGGTCAAATATTTCAACAAACATACAACAAATACTTGGTAGGTAATTAATGTCAAACTTTATAGTACATCAAGATTAGGGGAAATGGGAGTTTCAGATACTTTATAAAGCAAGTTTCACAGATTTACAAACATTATAAATGATAATAGAAAAAAAGACGCATTATTCATTTAACTACTGCAAACAAAATTATACTTTAAAACAAATCATACTTTAAAATCTGTACAAGCACTTTCTTAAACATCCATAAATTGCCACAGAAGAGGAAATGGAGGTCTTTAAAAAGTCCAGTTTGCCGGATACACAGATTGATTTAATTTCTATTTTACAATAACTCTTTAAAAGAGGAAAAGGATGAAATAAACCTGTACATTTGTACAATAGGTCCTGCATTTTACGTATGTGGTCTTAAAGGGAAAAAAAGCAAAAAACATGAGATGAGGAAGACAAAATCCTTTCACTTCTCTTTTCCTCTTTTAACACAATGATTCTCACTTGATGTGCATCGGCTTTTCATCCGTTTTTAACCGCTTGCGTTTAGGCTGCACAAACTCATCCTCGGAGTCTTCTGTGAGATCCGCCTCCTCTCCCTCTCCAGCTGGGGCCTGGGGCTCCTCGGGTACCTCTGGTACCTCAGGCTCCTCTGGTACCTCGGGGAAACTCTCATCTGGGTAGAGCTCCAGCAGCCTCTCCTCAAAGTACAAACTCACAGCTTTCCCTGCCTCCGCCACCTCGGAGTCCGCCTGCCGGGAGGGAGGGAAGGAAAGAGGGGGAGAGTATGAGGAAGGGCGAGGTGGGGTGTGTGGGTACCATTGAACAGGAGGGATGAATGGGTAAGGAATGGGAGGAGTACATTAGTGGGTTAACATTCCTAGTGGCAGAGTGGGCAGCCGAACCTTTACCCTCCATGTGTATTAGAAACAGCTTACCTGCACATTACTCTGTTTCTCCTCATCATATACCTGGATTATTCGAGACATCTAAAAAAGGGGCGATAACAGTACAATAAAATACAAAAAAGCAGAAGGGGAGGGGGGATTTCACAGTACAGACAGGTTATAGGTAACAACCATGTGTACCGTCACTACCCTAGGTCTTTGGGCCTAAGGAAAATACACCCCTTAGTGAACTTGTGTCCAAATATGGTTTGTGTCTGTCATCCCTCCATAAACTCTTGTTTCACTTACTGAGGTTGCAGCTTACAGTCATTGGGTAAATCTTGTCATTACATTTCCAAGCTAGTCTAGTCTATGGTCTGTCTTTACCTGGCTGCTTCTGCCTGCTGAGAGAATTCTGAACAGCATCCATAGCCTTGCTCTGGGTCCTGGCGTATTCCTGGGAGTGACAGCTTTCACTTCCTCTCCCTGCTAAATTGTTTAGCTTGATATACTATCCTTGACACTGACAGTTCCTTCACTGATACCTAGTAAGTGTCCTTGGAAATCGTAACTTATGCATATGTAGCATATATGGTACATTGAGCTGAACTGCTGACTATGTCAACTGCAACCAATAGGAAATATTTTAACGTCACCATCACAACTCAGTTCCTCATTGATTTTCTCAAGGTATCATATTGTTTCCCTCTGTTCCATTTCAAATCAATGTTGAAAACCAACCACTTTGTAAATGACCTTTCCCCCTAAACACATCACTTGAAAACATGTTGGACACTATATCAAAAGGTCCAATTCAGATTGACACATTTTGACTTACAAAGCCAAATATGAAAAGCCCACACACATGGGACAACTCTTTTGCATTCAAAAAGTTAAGTATTTGGGTTAGTATCAGATTTAAACTATTCATTATTACACTAAAAAGGAGAATGTAGCTTCTTTTTTTTCTTTCTATTTTTATAACCAAATCTAATTTTGATGTAAACAGCATCTTAAATAAGGTACCAGACCCTTTTTTTGTGCAATTTCACTTTTGAGAAACGTACCACTAACCAGCGCTTCATTTCCTTATCCTCTTTGTGCAGTATGTGGGCTCTGACAAATATGAACAAAGGCTCCAAAATCGCCCAAATTAGTCATTTTAGAAACAGAAAAACTATTAGTATATTGTTGTAGGTCTTTACATGTTGTACACATGAAATTGTGGCATTCTGAACTTAATCCACAACGTTATATTTAATTTTGTTGCAACTCGACTGCCACGTCCATTCTACAGGTAACTGCCAAAGTAAAAGGAGACACTTGATTAAATGAGGGGTATAAAGTATATTGAAAGAAGGTGCTTCCACACAGGAAGTTCCAGACACTTGTAGAATCTATGCCAAGGCGCATTGAAGCTGTTCTGTTGGCTCAACACCCTATTAAGACAATGTTGGTGTTTCCTTTATTTTGGCAGTTACCTATAGCAGCAGGCTACACTGAGAATGGAACAGCTGAATAGGGGAAACGGCTCGAGTCGCACAAAATGGAATATAATTTTGCAGATAAAGTTCGGAATGACAATTTCATGTGTACAACATCCTAAGACCTACATCACTATACTGAGAGCATTTCCGTTTCTAAAATTACGCATGTGGGTGTTTTTAGAGCATTTGATCATGTTTTTTCAGAGCCCCCGTACCACACAACGAGGATGAGGAAACTTAAAAAAAAAGCACTAGTGGCAGTACGTTTCTCAAAAACAAGTGAAATCGCAAAATGTATTTTTTTTTAAAGGGTCTGGACCATTCTATAACATTTGGTTGTAAAAAAGCTAACTTCTACTTTAAGATCCAGGACTTGTGGCACAGTCAAACTACACTGAAATAAAAATATAAATGCAACATGTAAAGTGTTAGTCCCATGTTTCATGAGCCGAAATAAATAATTCCAGAAATTTTCCACACACAAAAAGCTTATTTCTATTAAATTTTATGCACAAGTTTGTTTATATCCCTGTCAGTGAGCACTTCTCCTTTGCCAAGAAATACCACCCCTGTCAGGTGAATGGATTATCAAGAAGCTGATTAAACAGCATGATCATTACACAGGGGCACCTTGTGTTGGGGACAATAGCGTCTGACAAGGGGCGCTGAGGAGTATTTCCGTTTGTGATTAAAGCCCTTTTGTGGGGAAAAACTAAATCTGATTGGGTAGGTAAAATCCATAGATTAGGGCTTAATGAATTTATTTCAATTGACATTTCCTCTTTGAAAATTGTTGCATGTTGTGTTTATATTTTTGTTGATAGAAACTGTTAGCTATAATGAATACAGACAAAAAGGAACCCATTAGCTGTTTAAAGGGTAATCTCTGCAAGAAAGTTATTTAGAATGACAATCTCTGAACTAATATATTGTGGCAATAATGACAATTATAGTCCATGCTTTATAGGTTTGCTTGTTTTGTTAACTCCTCAGTAAACAAATCAAGAAGTCTTATGACAGCAGACTAATCCCACTACGTACAAAATAACTGACCAGAAAGACATTACATTAGTGGCCATGAAAATATTCAGGTTAGAAAAACAGCAAATTAGTTTGGCAACACCACATTCACAACAAACAGTATAGTGTGAGTACACAGTAACTTCATTCAGTCATCCAGTGTTAATCCCTGTGGGTGCACAAGTCCATGCCAAACGGTATGATAAAGATCAACCTTCTGAATAATGTATTCCCACTGTCAGCATACAGTATTAGTGTGCATGTGGCCTCCTGCATCCATTTAACTATCAGTCAGTCCCATCTCCTAATTAAATAAAGGTTAATAAAAATAAAACATTTTTTATTTTTATCTCCTCATGCCTGGAAGTCATGCCCACTCACCTCGTTGTACTTGGCACAGTTGCTGAAAACCAGGCGCACATCCGAGACAAACTCCTTCGAGCTCTGGTAGTGTTGGACATGCTTCAACTGTAGCTTCTGTTTCACCAGGGTCAAGTCCATGGGCTTCTTGATGATCTTGTAGTAATTAGGGATCTGGTGAGAGGGGAACATTGTGGTTTGAGAGCCATATTGGTTCATTAATTTAACATACAGAACATTATGGTTATAGCCACAATGATGAAGTAATGTGACGCTGGGGGTATAGGGCAGGGTCAATAAACCAATCAAATGTATTTATAAAGCCCTTTTTACATAAGCAGTTGACACAGTGCTTTTACAGAAACCCGGGCCAAGACCCCAAAGAAACCAATGGTAGAATCAAGAACACAGTGGCCAGGAAATAGTCCCTAGAAGGAAGAAAACTAGAGAGGCTGTACTCAGTAGAGGTGAAAGGTACATTTGGCCATCAAGGTCAGATAGAATAACGGTGGAATTGCCTTTTACATGCTTGAGATACTTACAGAGGGAGGGACAGGCTCCTGGAACCCCTCACTGAGATCATGGCAGAAAACATACAGCAGGAGGCGCTCACACCTCTGCAGGGAGTGAGAGATAGGGGTGGTGGTTATGCAGGAGAACATTACACAAGTCCTTATCATTCCTCAGCTAGGAGAGAGAGAGACTGAGGCATGTGTCCCAATGTCTGAACGCAGCAAATAAAAATGGAAGGAGTAGCACATCAGGCTTCATGACTACAAACAAGTTGCCAGGAACTCATACTCCATTTTAGTCATTTAACAGACGCTCTTATCCAGAATGACTTACAGGAGCAATTAGGGTTAAGTGCTTTGCTCAAGGGCACGTCGACCGATTTTTAACTTAGTCGGCTAGGGGATTCAAACCAGCAACCTTATGTTTACTGGCCAAACGCTCTTAACCGCTATGCTACCTTAGAGAGCTGTACTGCCTTCATTCACACGGATTCACTCCTCAAATGTGAGGGTATCTAAAGTAGGGCTCTACAACTCTGTTCCCAGAGAGCTACCTTCCTGTAGGTTTTCGCTCCAACCCCAGTTGTAACTAACCTGATTCAGCTTATCAAAGAGCTAATTATTATTATCATCAGGTGCGCTAAATTAAGGTTGGAGCGAAAACATTCAGGGCGATATCTCTCCAGGAACAGGGTCAATGGAAATTCACTGATATACGTAGTGAGGAAATGTATTGAATTGGCAGTGGCAGTAGAAACTACTAATCCTATGGAAAGTCCTTTCAACTGTACGCAGGGAAAGACCTAGGTGTGGGGTGTCAAACTTATTCCATGGAAGGCCTAGTGTCTGCTGGTTTTTCCTTTCAATTAAGACCTAGACAATCAGGTGAGGGGAGTTCCTTACTAATCAGTGACCTTAATTCATCAATCAAGTACAAGGGAGGAGTGAAATCCTGCAAACTCAGCCCTCTGGAAAGAGTTTGACACAAGGTATTACAGGTGGATGGTTCCACTGACCCTCTGGTCCTCAGGACTCAGGCCCTGCTCACTGTTGTCCTTCTCGCTACGAGGCTCGTCGTCAGGCTGGTACTCCATCTCCGGGCTTGCCAGGCTCCGGCAAAACGTGCACATCCACTCTCCACTGAGAGGGGAGAAACAGAAAGAAAATGTGAAGCAATAACCCAGATATATAGACATGGGAAAATGATAGCTGATGTATAGCAAGATATCAGCATCCAATGTAAAAGGCTTTGAGTTGAAGGTGCTATATGAATGAAATTCATTCTCATTCTGACATCTACTGTAGTCAACGCCAGCCTGTGTGCGCGGATCAGGGGCTCACCTCGGGGAGCACTTCAAGGTGGGGATGTGACAAGTGATGTGGAAGACTTTGGGGCAGCGGTCGCAGCAAAGCAGCTCTCCCCCGTTGTTGCACACAGCGCACCAGTCCTCGTTGGGGTCGTCCTCCTTCCCTCCTGCCCCGCTCTGGTTGGTCCCCTGTGCAGTGCGTGGAGAGCGCAGGGCAGCGGACGCGGCTCCCTTGCCATTGGTCAGCAGTGCGGCAGAGGCCACAGTGGATGTGCTGCTGGTGGTGATAGGGGCGTTGCCAGGCCTGTTGGCCCCACTGCAGGCCTCCTGGTCCTGGGGCTCAGTTTTGACATGCTCCCCCACCTTCTTGAGGATGTCCTGGACAGAGGAGCCAGAAGTCACAGAGCCCAACACGGGGAGAGGGGGAGTACGTCTGCTCTCTGAACTACTCATCTGTGGGACAAACACACACAACAACAAAATACTGAACCCTTTCAAGTGGGTTAAGTACATTCAGAATTCTGGTTTAGCGTCAAGAAGTGAGGCCGAAAACCTCTGTTGTTCAACAAGCATCTTATATAGATAGCCTCAGGTAGACCAATACCTGCTAGATATAAACTTAGCAAAAAAAGAAACGTCCCTTTTTCAGGACCCCGTCTTTCAAAGATAATTCGTAAAAATCCAAATAACTTCACAGATCTTCATTGTAAAGGGTTTAAACACTGTTTCCCATGCTTGTTCAATGAACCATAATTAATAAACATGCACCTGTGGAGCGGTCGTTAAGACACTAACAGCTTACAGACGGTAGACAATTAAGGTCACAGTTACGAAAACTTAGGACACTAAAAAGAGGCCTTTCTACTGACTCTGAAAAACACCAAAACAAAGATGCCCAGGATCCCTGCTCATCTGCATAAACGTGCCTTAGGCATGCTGCAAGGAGGCATGAGGACTGCAGATGTGGCCAGGGCAATAAATTGCAATGTCCGTACTGTGAGACGCCTAAGACAGCGCTACAGGGAGACAGGACGGACAGCTGATCGTCCTCGCAGTGGCAGACCACGTGTAACAACACCTACACAGGATCGGTACATCCGAACATGACACCTGCGGGACAGGTACAGGATGGCAACAACAACTGCCCAAGTTACACCAGAAACGCACAATTGCTCCATCAGTGCTCAGACTGTCCGCAATCGGCTGAGAGAGGCTGGACTGAGGGCTTGTAGGCCTGTTGTAAGGCAGGTCCTGACCAGACTTCACCGGCAACAACGTCACCTATGGGCACAAACCCACCGTCGCTGGACCAGACAGGACTGGCAAAAAGTGCTCTTCACTGACGAGTCGCGGTTTTGTCTCACCAGGGGTGATGGTTGGATTTGCGTTTATCGTCGAAGGAATGAGCGTTACACCGAGGCCTGTACTCTGGAGCGGGATCGATTTGGAGGTGGAGGGTCTGTCATGGTCTGGGGCAGTGTGTCACAGCATCATCAGACTGAGCTTGTTGTCATTGCAGGCCATCTCAACGCTGTCCGTTACAGGGAAGACATCCTCATGTGGTACCCCTCCTCATCCTGACATGACCCTACAGCATGACAATGCCACCAGCCATACTGCTCGTTCTGTGAGTGATTTCCTGCAAGACAGGAATGTCAGTGTTCTGCCATGGCCAGCGAAGAGCCCGGATCTCAATCCCATTGAGCACGTCTGGGACCTGTTGGATCGGAGGGCGAGGGCCATTCCCCCCCAGAAATGTCCGGGAACTTGCAGGTGCATTGGTGGAAGAGTGGGGTAACATCTTACAGCAAGAACTGGCAAATCTGGTGCAGTCCATGAGGAGATGCACTGCAGTACTTAATGCAGCTGGTGGCCACACCAGATACTGACTGTTACTTTTGATTTTGACCCCCCCCTTTGTTCAGGGACACATTATTCAATTTCTGTTATTCACATGTCTGTGGAACTTGTTCAGTTTATGTCTCAGTTGTTGAATCTTATGTTCATACAAATATTTACACATGTTAAGTTTGCTGAAAATAAACACAGTTGACAGTGAGAGGATGTTTCTTTTTTTGCTGAGTTTAGATCTTGGTCTAGACAAGCTAAAAGGAGCTGAAAGAGCTGGGCAGTTAGATGTTACCATGCACGCGCTCCTCCCTCCATCCTTCCCTTGTTCCGTTTTGACGTTGGAGGTGGTGGTTCCCGAGAAACCACACTCCTTCTCGGCTCCGGGCTCCTGCTTGACTTTGACCTGCTGTTCCATTGGGCCGCTTGCTGGCCCTGGCCTACCCGCAGATCCACAGCTTATGACACACACACACACACACAATACCTCCCTTACATAAATACATGTATAACTATGTATGCCAGTGAGATTCATTGTTCAGGAGTGACTAGCTTACTCAATGGTTCAGTATCTGCAATGCTACCTTCAACCCATCCTATGGATGTTTCACAGTTTTATGTAATAGTGTCATTTTCTCATCATTGTCTCACAGTAATGTGAGAGCCCTTGTGTTTGAGCAGAGGTCTAGTGCTTGGCCTGTGTGTCATTACCTGCCCCTGCTTCCTGTGCTGGACGTACTGGATGGCCGCACAGGCGTGTGGGAGTTTGATAAGCCTACGGGTGAGAGATAGTGACAGTGAGCAAGGATGAGGCAGTAATATAGAAGTCATGTAAGAAAAACAATTTTCTTCGTTAAACGTGATAGC
The DNA here is from genome assembly GCF_045679555.1 of Salvelinus alpinus. Lineage (NCBI taxonomy): Eukaryota > Metazoa > Chordata > Actinopteri > Salmoniformes > Salmonidae > Salvelinus > Salvelinus alpinus. The sequence goes on along the minus strand of NC_092102.1, from coordinate 27,535,262 downwards.
CATGACAGTGATTTGAGCAAATGATTTAAAATCATAGATCAGATTGAAGCTGTGTGTGAAGAAAGTGTTTGTGCTCGTTGTAGTAGAGTCGTCCTCCAGTACCTGAGGAGCCAGGGGAGTGTGTGGAGGGTCCGTGGGAGAGGTTCATGTTCCCGGGGGGCCCCAGGCCCAGCTGAGGGTATGTGCTGGCTAAGATGTAGCGACTCAGTAGGGCATCCAGGCTGCTGGAGCCCGCGTCTTCCAGCTGATGGCGCCACAAACATCCAGCCACAGGATAACACTGAATTAGTGGTCATTTTTAGTTCACCTTGTGAACATTTCTGATGAAGTATCGCCATGTATATGTATGAGCACCACATTTGATTTTTATCTAAGTTGAGCCAGGTTCCGTTCCACTTCTTACCCCCTCCCCCTAGCTCCTTTAAATGAGCACAGATAGGTATAAAGCAGTATGGCAGAAACTATACTGAACAAAAATATAAAAACACAACACGTGAAGTGTTTCATGAGCTGAAATAAATGTTCTCATTTTGCTCACAAATGTTTTAACATCCCCGTTAGTGAGCATTTCTCCTTTGCCAAGATAATCCATCCACCTGGCAGGTGTGGCATATCAAGAAGCTGATTAAACAGCATGATCTTTACACAAGTGCATCTTGTGCTGGGGACAATAAAAGGTCACTAAAAAAATGTGCAGTTCTGTCACACAACACAATGCCACAGATGTCTCAAGTTTTGAGTGAGTGTGCAATTGGCATGCTGACTGCAGGAATGTCCACCAGAGCTGTTGTCAGAGAAATGACTTAATTTCTCTACCATAAGCCGCCTCTAACGTAATTTAAGAAAATTTGGCAGCATGTCCACCCGGCCTCACAACCGCAGACCACGTGTAACCACGCCAGCCCAGGACCTCCACATTTCTGTCTGTAATAAAGCCCTTTTGTGGGGAAAAAACTCATTGATTGGCTGGACTCTGCTCCCAAGTGGGTGAGCCCAGTCATGGCTGCGCCCCTGCCCAGTCATGTGAAATCCACAGATTAGGGCCTAATGAATATATTTCAATTGACTGATTTCCTTATATGAACTGTAACTCAGTAAAATCTTTGAAATTGTTGCATTTATATTTTGTGCAGTATACATTGAATATTCATCATAATACTTATACTTATCCAATCGACTCAGATCTACAAAAAGCAAAGGGGTGGGGGCCAGGAGAAAGGATGAGAATGGAAGCAGGCATGGTGAGATTTGGAAGTGCGTGACATGTGCCTGGTCCCAGAGGGCTGTGTGCACCTGAATGGGGGGGATGTTTGGTAGGCATGGCAGGTTCTCTGGGTTGGTGACGGAGGGGATGAGGTCGATGGCGCCCACTATGGGGCTGGCAGGGCCACGGTGGGCATGGGCGCTGGCCATGCTGGCACTGGTGGGACTGGTGGGGTTGGCAGCGCTCACGTTGTGGAGAGATGCCACTGGGAAGGGTCCAGCATGACCTGGGTTTGAATGCTACAGGAACAGAGAAGGAGGAAGTCAAAAACTAGAGATTTGTGGCAGGATTGAATATTTATTAATTGTTTAATTCTACCAGGTCTACAACGTGCTGAAAAGTCATTTTTGGAAGCATAATCACGAATCATGCCCATGCAACAAGAAACACGACTACTAGGACTGTGACAATACCAATATCGCAATATTCTTTCCATGGCAAAAACACAAAGCAGACCGAACTATTTGGTCCTTTAAAAACCTGCTGTATGTGAAATATAGTGTGCTATAGCTAGGACAATAAATACATGTGACTCTAGACAACATCATGATGTTTGCTTCCAACATTAGGGATGTTTTCCTTTAGACGTTAAATCCGCTTTGTGTTTTGTTTCCTTGCCACGATACTAACGAGTATCGCGATACTGGTTTAGTCCCGGCCGTAACGACTACCATTTACATATAAGTAGAAAAAGTGCCAAACCCCAGTGAGATGTAACAAACGAAACCTGTGGTCGCTCATCTCAGAATCTACAGTCATCTAAACACAAAAAGGTACCCATACATACACAGTGAAAATCCTACTACCAAATGGCGACAGTTGCGCCAATCAGTAGTACCGGTTTCTGCATAAAACATATTACATTTTAGTAATTTAGCAGGCGCTCTTATCTAGAGCGACTTACAGGAGAAATTAGGGTTAAGTGCCTTGCTCAAAGGCACATCAACCGATTTTTCACCTAGTTGGTTCAGGGATTTGAACCTGGGACCTTTCGTTTACTGGCCCAACGCTCTTAACTGCTAGGCTACCTGTCGCACTATTGTTTACTGTATATGTGATTGTTCTTGTTATTATTTTATGGATATCATCTTTGGATGTGTTGACTGATCAATTTCCCTTTTGTGGAGTAATAATGTATCTATACCTCAACTCAATTCATTAAATGTTTTTATCCCCTCAGGGACATAATGCAAGTGGTGTAGTCTGACCTGTCTCTGCAGCTGGGGCTGCATCATGGGGGAGTACTGCTGGCCGTTGGGCATGCGTGGCTGGGCGCTGGAGCTGGGCATGCGGCCCTGTCCCGGGGGCAGGCGCAGGTGGTGGGGGGGGTACATGTTGGGCCCGCCGTTCATGGGGCCCCTCTGCTGGGCCTGCATACTGATGAGGCGCGGGGGCTAGGGAGAGACACAGCAGAGGACAGGCAGTTGTATTTTCAGGTAAAAGTATAACTGTCATGAACAAAATCATTATAGCAACCGATTATAATATTCAGTACTATTATAGGTCCAAAAAAACATTTAACCTGGGTTGACAAAGGCACTATCGAACAGTGATGTAGTGGGGGGGGTAAATGCTGATCACAGTTCACGGTGAGTAAATTAACACTTCCTATATTTTCAATGCCTTTTTCCGCAATAAGTGGATAAATGCTTGTGCAAAATAAACTAAGTGAGTAAGCGGTGTTAAAATGCATTTACCCTCCACTACACCACTGCTATCGATGAGAACAATGGTACCCTAAAAACATCAAGACATTCAGTCCTCCTCAGTCTACCTGCTGCTGTACCATCTGAGGTACAGCCTGCCTGGGGTGCTGCTGGGACATTTGGGAGGCAATACGCATCTGTTCCTGGATCCTCTGTTGGTGTTGCTGCTGTTGTTGGTGCTGCTGCTGTTGGTGCTGTTGTTGGTGCTGTTGCTGCTGTTGTTGTTGTTGCTGTTGCTGTTGTTGTTGTTGCTGCTGCTGCTGTTGTTGTTGTTGTTGCTGCTGCTGCTGTTGTTGTTGCTGTTGTTGTTGCTGCTGCTGTTTCTGCTGGGCGAAGACTTGCTGCTGCATGTGCTGCTGCCGGAGCTGGGCCAGGTTGATCTGCCCAGGGCTTTTGCCGTGGCCCGGGTGGCCGTGGCCCGGGGAGATGGGCCCCACCATAATGTTGGGAGGGTGCTGAGCCTGGGGCATCTTCTCAATCACCAGGTTCCCTACAGTTGGGGGGTGAGAGAGGAGAGGCTAAAGTAAGTGACTGAGTATGTCTATGCCAAACCAATCCATCAGCTGTAGGTAGTCTATGCCAAACCAATCCATCAGCTGTAGGTAGTCTATGCCAAACCAAACCATCAGCTGTAGGTAGTCTATGCCAAACCAAACCATCAGCTGTAGGTAGTCTATGCCAAACCAAACCATCAGCTGTAGGTAGTCTATACCAAACCAATCCATCAGCTGTAGGTAGTCTATGCCAAACCAATCCATCAGCTATAGGTAGTCTATGCCAAACCAATCCATCAGCTATAGGTAGTCTATGCCAAACCAAACCATCAGCTATAGGTAGTCTATGCCAAACCAAACCATCAGCTGTAGGTAGTCTATGCCAAACCAATCCATCAGCTGTAGGTAGTCTATGCCAAACCAATCCATCAGCTATAGGTAGTCTATACCAAACCAATCCATCAGCTATAGGTAGTCTATGCCAAACCAATCCATCAGCTATAGGTAGTCTATGCCAAACCAAACCATCAGCTATAGGTAGTCTATGCCAAACCAAACCATCAGCTATAGGTAGTCTATGCCAAACCATCAGCTATAGGTAGTCTATACCAAACCAATCCATCAGCTATAGGTAGTCTATGCCAAACCAATCAATCAGCTATAGGTAGTCTATACCAAACCAATCCATCAGCTGTAGGTAGTCTATGCCAAACCAATCCATCAGCTATAGGTAGTCTATGCCAAACCAAACCATCAGCTATAGGTAGTCTATGCCAAACCAATCCATCAGCTATAGGTAGTCTATGCCAAACCAATCCATCAGCTATAGGTAGTCTATGCCAAACCATCAGCTATAGGTAGTCTATGCCAAACCAAACCATCAGCTGTAGGTAGTCTATGCCAAACCAAACCATCAGCTGTAGGTAGTCTATGCCAAACCAATCCATCAGCTATAGGTAGTCTATGCCAAACCAATCCATCAGCTGTAGGTAGTCTATGCCAAACCAATCCATCAGCTATAGGTAGTCTATGCCAAACCAAACCATCAGCTAAAGGTAGTCTATACCAAACCAAATCATCAGCTATAGGTAGTCTATGCCAAACCAAAGCATCAGCTATAGGTAGTCTATACCAAAGCATCAGCTGTAGGTAGTCTATACCAAAGCATCAGCTGTAGGTAGTCTATACCAAAGCATCAGCTGTAGGTAGTCTATACCAGTCCCCTAGACATTGCCGTGTCAAATTATCTGCCATCCTACCACGATGCAAAGGATACAAGCGTAAAAAGAAAAAGGCACAGACATTTAATGCACTTAGTCCAAGCTGTGAAACTATGCCAAACAATCTGCCAATCTTGTGGCCACCATTGGGAATCACTATCATCAGTGTGCAGGTAGGGCATATATCCCGTTCTATGCAATGCTTCATACTGTACCATCGGTGGCCAGAAACAGATTTCCTTGCATACTTCCCTGCATGTAGAGTAGTAAATCCTCTCACCTAGGTTGACCACGTTTTTGGCCCAGAATGTGGGGTCACAGAAAAAGCGAACAGCTCCGTTAGCCTGAGGCACTGGTTCCAGTCCAGCCTTCAGGACCTTACGCAGCTGGTAGATGATCTGCACAGACACATATGAAGATATTGGGATGTTATTGGTTTGCAGATACTTTATAGACTATAGTTTATAGAGAGGATCAATTTAGGATAGTGCAACTTCTGCATATTATAGTGCACTCTTTGGCCTTTGTGGAGAATAGGTTGTGTGCGAGCTTTTCCCTGAGATTGTTTTTGTGTATGTTTATCTGTTCTCCGTACCAGCCTCTTGCTGTAAAGCAGGGCGGTGCTGCTGCCGCTGTTAATGGCAGAGTGGGTGAAGTTGAGCACATGGAGGATCTGCCTGGCCAGGTTGGCGATGTCTGTCTGCTGGGTCAACAGCTTCATGCTCCTCTCCTTAGTCACACTCTGGAGGACCAAGGGACAAACGGTAGGGAGAAACGTTACCAACAGGCATCCAGCCGCCTATGTAATTAGGGTAAAGCCTGACCCTTTTTTATTAAATTAAAACAGTATCCAAGTAACGTCACAGAATAAACTTCACATCATCTGGCAATGTAGGAGCCAAATTAAGTTCATAGTGATTCTTTGGTATTCATTCTTCTCAATACATAGGCCTAGACAAAACACTGAGGGACGGTTTACCGAACCCTAGTCTTGGATTAAAAATCTCCATTGAAAGTGTGTTTTAGTCCAGGACTAGGCATAATCTGTCTCTAGGCCTGAAAGCATAAATTATTATAACTCAATTAATTTGGGGAATTCTAAAGGCGCTGAGGGATGAGTTCAAATGCATTCCTTGCATAGGTACCATGATGGCCTTACCTCAAGCTGCTGCAGTAAATACTTGCCCTTCTTGTTGATTTCGTTGATAAGAGTGAACACGGCTATCTTGATGTCATGTTCCACCTTCTTATGGGTATCAGTAACTTCCTTTATCCTGGATGGAAACGGGGATGGAAACAAGGACACTCAAACTAGAGACACACTAGTAAACAATAAAAGAGCACTTTACTTCTCAAACCATAAACAAGCCCTTATGAAATCTCTGTAGGGTGGGGAAGTGGCCCCTAGACGCTGATCTTGGGTCAGTTTAGCCTTTTCCCCACCTATGGTTAAGATTAGGATTGGAGAACGGGAATTTGATTCTAGATCTGTACCTAGGGGAAAGTTCACCCTGCAGCTATGAAGTCTCCAAACAAGCCACGTTCACAGGAGAGATGGGAATGCTGCTTGTACCTGCTTGTCACCTGAGAGTGAGAGTAGTGAACGTAGGTCTTTTTCTCCTGCAGTTTGACCATGTGCGTCTCGATGATGCCTTTCTGGTTCTGGAAGGCCTCCTCCAGAAACTGGTACCTAAGAGAAGAGAAACTCTGTTCAGCAAGGAACACCAAGGCTTAGATCACTGGACTAGATTGCTGTTTTTCTCATTGTGCCCAATCCTCACTGGATATGTGTGAATGTAACACAAAACCAAACTTATTACCATCCACCACCACTACCGACCAGAATTCACTACAGATTTTGATTTCCTATTCTAAAGATCATATGTTGTATGCAGTACTGCATGTCCTACCTGTGCTCCTTATGCTCCAGCAGTTGGCAGTCCCGGCAGGTGAGTGTGTCACAGGTTTCACAGAAGAGTTTCAGGGGCTCCTGTTTGTGGATGGGACAGAACACAGGCCTCTGTTCCGACATACCTACAGACTCTACAGAGACAGAGAGAAACAAAAGAAAGAGTATGAAATAGAGAGATCAATAACAATACAACTTTTTTTATTTGTTTTTAAGAGTGAAAGAACATGTGAGATAAAGAAATACATTAATTAATACAGTGTATAGTACTGCATGTCAGCTATACTGAGAACCAGCAGGGCCAATCTACTACTACTGGAGCACTGACTGATTCTGCAGCATGTTACCATGACAACAGCCAGTCAGCTGTGAAGTTATAAGGCCTGGATAAACTACAGCCATCCTAAAAGTCACCAAATGCCTACACCAGAGCCTTCTACTTGCAAATAGAAACCTCCGATCTACACGTCCAACTAGGCTATGTCAAATTGTCACTTGATATTCTAGGGTATCCATCACATATTGTGTTTAGGTTTGTTGGACAGTTTACCTTCAGAGACATCCTCTTTCTTGCGGATTTTGTGGTCCTTGGTGATTTTGACCCTCTGGTGAGCCTCGATGCAGGTTTTGCACAACCACTCTCCACATTCTGCACAGAACCCAATGGTATCTGCATTGTCCTCACAACTGGTGCACATCTGAATGAGACAAAACACACAATGCCACTTAGACACCTAACTCTGGCTAGATGCAGCTGATAATGAGGGAATTGTATTAAATCAACCATCCACTTGAACTTAACTGAATTAAATTAGAGTTAAATTGTGGTATACCTGTGCAGATTTTTCATCTGAAGTCTTGGAGGCCTCGGTGGTGTCCTTGACAAAGTAGTTGTCAATGATGTCACTTTGTTTGCAGTCTTGACAACAAACTACACACCGCATGACATTCACTAGAGTAGACAGAGGAAAGAGACAAGATAGAAGCACTGGTTAGGCCTATAGCCTAAATGGTGAAATTGACAAAGAAATCATCATTTGAAATCATCAACAAAAAAATAACGATTTTCTCGCTAATAGTTTGCATACAGATACTACAGAGGTCAGAGGCTATTCAAAAGTCATGTGTAGAAAAGTGATGGATGCAATCATCAAGTTGGATCACCTACTTTTAAACTTTTGGCAACTTGTCCCAACCACAAAAAAAATTGGGGGATGAAAATTAGTTTTATTGCATCTACAATCTGAACTGTGGGGGTAGCTTTGTTTAAAAAACGTCAGCCATGTCAGTTCACCTTTTACAATTGGTTGGTGCTTAAATGTATTAATAATAAAGATGCTACAACTGAATTGGTAAGTACCAAAATAGCGGACTATGAAATACATTATAGGGCCTAAGTAGGTGGGTGCTACACATTGGTGGAGGGTGAGGCAGTTCCCCTTTGAGGGTTGGGATTATAAATCCATTCAATTATCATATTCACCCCAATATTTCATATTCTTTTCAAGATTTCTGAATAATGACAGATTGATATATTCATATAAGACACGCAAATCAGTGAGCTGTATCAAAAGTGGGCAATGATATGTTGAAAATACATATCCTTCAGCTAAATGTTGAATACATAATCCATAACTGCTCCACCGCCCAAACTTAACTCCTCTCAACTCCCTTAAACCCATTAATTACATTTCCGAGTACATTACTGGATGCAGCACAAACCAGCTCAATCCAGTTTGAGCCAGTCTATACCGGCTCATGCTGCACACAGCCGGTTTGGTGTAAGCCCCAGCTGCAAGGGGCTGTGAGTGATTGGCTGTGAGTGCAGCTGAAAGGGTTTAGGAGACCACACCACCAAGACTGATCTGTCACTGCAGCTGTGAGACTTTGAACTGAGGCAAGTCAGGGCGCATACAAAACACATACATGCAGTGCACTGCACACAAACTGTATCGAAATCGAATTTCACATTTTTCTAAATCATGGTCTGTTATTGTTACATTATACCATTTATATGACCTAATAAGTGAGGCAGAATTTCATGCATGAATGTTTGAATATAACATAGAAAAGCAGACTAGGGGAAAACTATGAAAATGGCCAACTTACTAAATAGACATAGCCTAATTTTGTTGCACCTGTCATGCCTGACCTTTCGAATAGCCTACATGTGTATGATGTTGACAATCTTGTACCATTAGTTAACATGTTTGTTTATTTAATGGTTAGGCTGTACTGCTACATATCTACATGGAATCTAAAAACAGATGCCACATTCAGACAATTGCCTTGAGGGCAAGGCAAATAAACCAAAATATAACATTGTATGACTGGCCAAATACTTAATTTAGGCCTATGATTGTTATAATTTGAATCTTTGTAAATAAATAATGTGTATCTTCAAAATATGTTTAACGCCATGATATCGATCTCGTGGACTGAAAGTCCTTGCATCCATAGTTCAATCTTTAAATGTGAGTGTTTACATTTCCACAAACCAAATTCATCAGCTGTATGTAGTTTATACCAAACCAGGTGGCAACTTTATTTTATCTAGACTTAGTGCAAATAAGGCAATATGAGATGGCATTGTAACGAGTTAGGCCTAGGTCTATTGCTCTTATTTAGGAGTTTATTTAAGTTTTTACATCAAATTCATTGAATCTTAGCCATGTTGATAAGACAAAGTGGGTCATAATAGAAAAAAAGAACAACCCTTGGGTAGTTCTGACCACAGTGGCCAAAATACCATCGGCATCGAATAGAAATAGGCTGGTCCCAGATCTTTTTCTGCTCGTCGGCACTCATTGCCTTCTGGAAAATGCCATAATGACACATCGGCCTACACCTGGTCTGGTCCTCCTAGATCTGTTTGTATATTGCAGCCAACCCCCTATGGTCATTGTCAATGCCAAAAGTTTAGCACATCAACGACCATAAGGGGAAGGCTGCAATACGCAAACAGATCTTGGAGGACCAGACTAGGTGTAGGCCAATGTGTCATAATGGCATTTGAGAAGGCAATGAGTGCTGGCAAGCAGAAAGGTCAGTGTTCCTGGACATTATCAAATGTATCGTAATGGTTGGGGGTCAGACATGTTCAGCCCATGGCCTAACTACATGGTCTGTCCACATGACCACCCCTAGAAGGTCCCAACTATAATGGAAAACATTTTACCTTGATTTAATGCCAGAAATAAACGCTGGAATTGTGTTCTTGGTTGCCCATTAGCTAGACCTAAGCCTTTACTTACCCATAAAATGTATGTAAATTAGTTTTGAATGTCAGTAGTTAGACTAAGGTTAATGTAACAAGATCTGGTATACTAGAATTTAGTATTGATAGAGTCAAAGTAAATAGTAATCCACAATTGTGCCTAGGGAGAAATAGGCATGGACTAAACATTACAGAAAACTGCAAAAAAGTTGGTTAGTTGACTTTGGACATTACTGTGTAGGTGAATTGAATCTGAACTGCAAAATAATTACACCTGGAAAGCCAATAATTTATTCTCAGCAGAAACCAAGAGCACCATGTTTCATCTGTCATTTGATTTGTCAATGGCATTATAGGTCTATGTATAATACATATAAAATAATTAGGTGGATGCCTATACTGTCCTATTACACATGTATATTATACACATGTATGAATGCAAAATGTATTATTTGCAAATCCCAACTCCACATGATTTGGGTTAAATGCAAAGATTTTTCACCTTGTCGGTTCCGGTATTCGAACTAGCTACCTTTCAGGTACTGGCCCAACGCTTTAACTTGAGGCTACCTACACCTATTCTGGTGTAGTTGTCATGTCATGCAAAGATCATGTTGTGCGGATGGACAAACTTTCCACCTTGAGAAAGGATGGTGAAACTGAATTTTGGATCCTAGGCCAAGGCGCTTTACTGATAAGAGAAAATGAGAATAATTATATTCTGTATGGGGCACATGTGACATTCAATATGAATTCTCTTCTGGCATAAACAAACCATGCAACTCAATGTACATTTACTTGAAGAGCAGTGCAGACGCAAAGTTAGGTAACGTTAACAGAAACCATCATTCTGTTACCAAATGTTGCATATGGACTGTTCTTCGAGGAAATGTGTTTCTGTAACATTTTCAGTGGAAATTGTGCATAGAGTTGTATGGATTGTTTAACTTAACAATCATTGGTTTTTGTTTGACACACATTTTAAAGCAAAAAAATCTGAGTCTGGGTGTTACCTTGGAATTGCCCATAGCCGGCCTATCAGGCCCAGGGGCTGTTGCCTATTCAGTATGCTGTTGTATTACCATAACTAGATTAGGGCCATTGTGAAACATGTTATTGTAAGAGTCACAATGTGAGTAATATATATACTATCTATCTCCAAATGACGGCTAGTAATCAGTGAAAACCAATATTATCCTGAAACTCACCATCAAGTCGACTCAGCATGTCATTATGCTTGCTGACCATTTGGCAGCTGCATGGTACTCAACGTTTATACATAATTGTTGATACTTGGTACCTACCACTACAGTAGGTAGCAATTGTGCATCCCCTGCACACTTGAAAGTACACTACACTCACCTATGTGGGTGTCTGGCTGTCCGTTCGGCCCAGGCACCTGTACGGTAACTTGTCGCTCTGGCAGTGGGATACATTTCAAGCAAAATGAGTGAAGACACGGTAAGAGTTTAGGCTCACAGTCACGGGTCTGGAGACTTTGTTTACACACAGCGCAAGTATCCATAAGGTTTATTGGGATGACGGGGTTGGCTGGTGGAACTGTTGGAGGTGGGGACATATCGGTTGTGAGTGCTGGTGAGGTTCCAGCAGTATCCCCAGCAGCCGAGGACTCGGTTGTCCCCCCATTGGTGTTCCCAACTGGGCTGCTGCTAGTGCTGCCTTCTCCCACTGCGCCCGCGCTGTTGCTGCTTGCGTCCCCTCCTCCACTAACGTTAGCGGGTGTAGGCACCTGGGAAATATTCTCATGGGATTGTGAATCCTCTCCTTCTTTCGAGTTCGACTCTATGACAATCACCGCATTCACATTTTTCAATTCGGTTGTCCCGCCATTGGTGTTCCCAACTGGGCTAACATTACTGCTAATGCTGCCTTCTTCCCCTGTGCCCGCGCTGTTACTGCTAGCGTCCCCTCCTCCGCTAACGACGTCGTTAGCGGGTTTAGACATCTGGGAAACATTCTCCTGGGATTGTGAATCCTCTCCTTCTTTAAAATTTGTCTCTATGGCAATCAGCGGATTCACATCTTTCAATTCTGGGTCTCCGCTATCCTCTCCCTGAGGTTCTGAATCTAATTTGGAAGAGCTCTCCATATCCTCTTCGCCTTTGTTGTCCGCCATCTTCCTTCCTCTTTGAACCGCAACCGGCAGGACGTCCTACGTACCGAGTAAAAAACGTGTTGTCTACGTCATTACGTAATTTACGGTCTTAATCTTTGACTGTCTGTCAATAACAGAGTATAAACATTCCAAAATAATTCGTAGGACCCAAATATGACAGGACATTTTAGATCATGTTTGGATAATATCAAAGTAATGCTTTACATTTCCAAAACATTTGAAATATTAAAATAAAAATCTAATCTCATGCACAAGAATTGTAGCATTTGCTTAGTTTACTCACGCCCAAAAAAATATTAGGCCTGACTCATTGTCATATGACAGCAGGGAAATCTGCAATTGTGTACCACAGTATGAGTCATAATCCCATAAAACCTAGCGGTCAATCAGGGAAATGGTTCCAATCATTTTTCCACCATTCATTTTCCAATAGGGGATTTTAGAAACACTAAAAAAGGGCTGTTTCATGTAGGCTTACCCTGGCGTGACGTTTTGATAACCGTGTAGACCTCTCTCGGACAAGGAGACTTTTATCAATTTATTTGCCTGTATTTACCCCCAAAAATGAAACGATAATTAGCTGCTAATGTGGCTATCATAAAAACTACAAATGCCATGATAACCTGGACAAAACTGCTGAATCGAGGCAAAAGTAAGAATCTCTGGATTAACTAGAGTAATAATAAATTGGCTACATTTCTTTAAATTGACAATTCTATATACACTGTCTTGTGCACGTTTTAAATTGACACATTACCTGTTAGCAAAGGTGTCAGAAATGACATGCAGGAGCTTGCTGGGATTTGTAGTTTTGCATGATGTCTACTTCCATGCTAATTAGCATTTTCGAATCGAGAGTAAATAGAGCCGAATATACTGATAAGTCACCTTGTTCGAGATTTACATGGTTATTAAATAATCACACCAGTGTATGCCTACACGAAACACAGCCCTTATTTTAAGCGTTTCTAAAATCCCCCATTAGGAAAAATTTATGGTGAAATTACAATTGGAACCAATTCCGTTTGACCGCCAGGTTTTATTGGTATTATGACACCTCCATTGTGGGGCTCTATAGCTTCTCATTTTAAACTAGATTAATATTCACTGACAGGCTTTTTACAGGCAAGAACCAGGGCCCATCTGTTGGTAGTACTTTTGACAGCAGACATAACCAATCCATGAACAAACACACATGTCTCAACAATTTTATTATAAGTGTATTTTCTTTATTTACATGTACAAAAACTTTATGTATCACACATGTTCTAAACATGCTAGCATGACTTTGTGCACAGGTACTTGTCTATATGGGAAGAAATCATGTTAATTTGGTAGACAGCATCATTAGTTATCCTTAACTCTTACCTCATTTTAGAACTACTTAAATTGACAAACATTTAAAAATTGACCAGAGTTCACTTCTTAAGTGATCTCGAGGTACAATGAAAAAGCTCTTTACACGGCCCATGGTTTTTCAATGGTCACCGTCTGACACTAATGTAAAGAAACTGTGGAGCCAAGGCAAATATGTTCTTCTGAAAGTTTGGAGTCCTTTTCTTTTCATGTTGGTTCTCAGCTGCAAGCTTAACATTTTATTTTTTGTAGAAGGGGTCTCGCACAAGGCTTGAGTTCTAGAAGTCCTGTCGAATATTTTCCTTGTTCTCGTCACCCTGTTGCTGTTTGAGCTGTCCAACTTCATTCTCCAACTGGACGATGGCACGTTCAATCTCATAGTTCTTACTTACGAGGGACACCCAACTGTTACGAGAGATAGCAAGGATTTAAAAATCATTGACAATCATACCACATTTAGAGAACAGTAATGAAAAATACAACATGTACAGAACTGACTTTGACTCCAGCTCTCTCAGCTTGGCCCCGCCTGCAAGCTGATCATTCTTTCGTTGCCAGTTCAAGTCCTGAATCTGCTTTCTGCAAAAATGACACACAAACAGAGAAGGCTGTTAAAAAAACATTTATGCAGAAGCTTGTTGACAGTTTGTGTCAGACTCTTTCCAAAACTACAACTAAACAAGCTAACCATGAATGTGATACATGACTTGTAAATCGTAATGGAATGTTTTCACACCATTTACTTACCTACATTTCTGTAGTTCCTTTTGAGCCAATTCAATCATAAAGGCCAGGTTACTGTAGAGTGGAAATAATGACCAATATTAAGGCAATGTCAAAAAGTTCCTGTGAACCTATACTTTACTCTTCAGGACAAGCATGTGTAAAAAAAAATAAAAAAAAATAAACGATTTAAATCACTAATCGAGCCCCATTTGTTAAGTCAAATCAGTTTGGTTGTTCTCTGTGACTCTCTCCTGGACTTTAAGATACATGAAGACATCTACTGTGCACAGGCAGCAGCCACTGACTCACTCATTGTAGACCTTCCATGCGTTGGTGCCATAGTGTGCCATGAGCTCCAGGTTCTCAATGCGCACTGCCTGATGCTCCAGCTGAGCCATGGAGTTGTTCACACAGTCCTGCCATGCAGTGATGTCATTCTTCTGCCCTGACGATGGAGCTGGAAGCTCATATCTGCACAGGTGAAAAATAAAACAGTTGGGTGTACACTCAGGACAACAAGGGTTTAAATGCATCACGTTAGAACTGAATGGGTGATTGAATGTTATCAATATTTTTTAACAGGACTGTTTTTGCTATGTGCAAAAGAGTAGACTGGGTTGACCTCTTCATGCTGAGAAGTTCCAGAGGCTGCCGGGCTGCTAGCCTCTCAAACTCGTTCCTCATGATTTCAGTCTGATGGGTGATATATAAGCATTAGTATTTGCTTCACATAATGTAATTGTAGAGCATCATAGATTACACAGTTAACAGTGAGTCAGTCAAAATCCATAAGCATATTACAGCATGACATTATGTGCATATTCATTTATGGCTTTATGTTTTAATAGAATGTGGAACTGTGTAAGTGATACTTACTTCAAAGGTAGTGAAATCAGGTGTGGGTATATAACTGAGATAGTTCTTTGTAGGTCTGTATCTGCGAGTCTCCTCTTCTACCAAGGCTGCAGCCTGTGTATGGAAATGAATGCATATGAACAGACAGCATAGTACTATAATAACGTTAAACTAACTAGACTCGTACCTCTTTGAGGGGTGACCTAGCTAGCTACTGTATGTTATTGTACGTTAGCCGATGATGGCGGTTGCTTGAGGCATGATTCTAAAACGACCAGATTAGCAAGATAATGCTTTTATTATTGACAGTAGCCTGGTAACGTTACTTTGCTTCCATGGCTTGTTCATGTCTATCATAGGTCCTTGGGACGTCACCCCATTTTACGTTGAGATTTTAGTCACCTAGTAGACGCTCTTACGCTTCGATCACACCGATAGTGTTATGGTACACCAGCAGTACATTAATGGTTGCCATCCCAATAAAGTTGACATGTGAAATGGTTACGGTTAGGTAAGGGACGTTCTAAGGATCCCTGATTGCACTAATTATGTCAGTTACTTGCCTGTTAGCTAGACTAGCGAACGTTAGTTAGCAACTGATAACTATGCCTATGGAGCAGATACTTACCGCCTCTCTGACGCCAGCTGCATCATAACCCTGGTCAAAATACGGTAGGGCATCTACAAATACTTCACCAGCTACTGATGAAGTTCCAGACATATTCAGTTCAGTTGTTTGTTTACTAGCTAGCACCGCTAACTAGCTAGTTGTTTTAGCAGCAAAACAACGCGGTCGTCACTAGTTACCACAGCCACAAAGTCATAAACCCCGCCATGTATACAAGTTGTCTTATCATTTTAAACCCTAACCACTCTGCTAACATCAACCCCAACCTTAAATTATGTTCAAAAAGCAAATGTTCGTTTTCATAAATTTTTACGATATAGCCAATTTTGACTTTGTGGCTGTGCTAATTTCTGGAATCCTAACAACGTGGCCAGTCCGAAGATTTTTATAACTAAACCAAGATAGATTACAGCCTGCCGTTTTCAATGGGAACAAATTAGTCATAGATGGGAGAACAGGCAAGGATGTGGGCCGAGTTTAACACGAGCTTGCGAGATCCTATTGGCGCGTTCTAGCCTATATCTGAATATTTCCGTTAGGGAACGCCACCTCTGAAGTGCGCGTGTGCAATAACTAAATTCGCCTTTGCACTCCTTTTAAAGAACGATTTTTAAAAACTGTTGAAAAGTCTACTAAACTTAGTCCACTCTGTTCATAACATATTCTAGTTTTGGGAACAGAAAACTGTATCGAGATTAAATGTTTAATCGATGAGAAAATTTGCAGAATGTCGGCCATAATCAATCACGTTCCATATTTGGTAGTGAGTGGAAACGCCAACGGATGCAACACATTTATACATGCGGTGAAAGATCTGTCTCATTGTTCTATCTGTGGCCTCTCGCTCCTGCTGTCTTCCGAGAGGCTGAACATATTTTCCATTGGCGTTTGATGGTGGCCTTTGGTTTTATAGCGACCCCTACGCCCTGGAGTAGTTCTTTATCTAAATAAATTTTTCATATGCAACATAGCTAGTAATAATATAACAAGGGGTGCACGTTTTGGTTTTTGCCCTAACAGTACAATGCTGATTCAAATGATAAAATATTGATGTTTACTTGAAATCAACTGTGTACTGCTATGCCAAAAACCAAAATGTGCAGAGTTTGGGAAACCCTGGATCAGGTCATTAGGACTAATTACCACAAAAATAGCATGCCATTAGGAAATAAAATATAAAAATATATTGTTGGTGACAGTAGTGGAGACATGAATGAATACCACACTCATATTTAGTATGAGCACATTTATAAAAAAAAGTGTATGGTGGACATTTCACTTGCAATTTATATATATATATATATATATATATATATATATATATATATATATATATATATATACATAGTACCAGTCAAAAGTTTGGACACACCGACTCATTCAAGGGTTTTTCCTTTGTTTTTTACTATTTTCTACATTGTAGAATATTAGTGAAGACATCAAAACTATGAAATAACACATGGATTTACCCTATTTGGTAAAAGATCAAGTCCATATTATGGCAATAACAGCTAAAATAAGCAAAGAGAAACAACAGTCCATCATTACTTTAAGACATGAAGGTCAGACAATGCAGAACATTTCAAGAACTTTTAAAGTTTCTTCAAGTGCAGTCGCAAAAAACATCAAGTGCTATGATGAAACTGGCTCTCATGAGGACCGTCACAGGAAAGAAAGACCCAGAGTTACCTCTGCTGCAGAGGATAAGTTCATTAGAGTTACCAGCCTCATAAATTGCAGCCTAACAAATAATGCTTCAGAGTTCAAGTAACAGACACATCTCAACATCAACTGTTCAAAGATGCCTGCGTGAATCCGGCCTTCGTGGTCAAATTACTGCAAAGAAACCACTACTAAAGGACACCAATAAAAAGCAGAGACGTGCTCGGGCCAAGAAACACGAGCAATGGACATTAGACCGGTGGAAATCTGTCCTTTGGTCTGATGAGTACAAATGTGAGATTTTTGGTTCCAACCTCCGTGTCTTTGCGAGACGCAGAGTAGGTGAACTGATGATCTCTCTATGTGTGGTTCCCACCATGAAGCATGTAGGAAGTGTGATGGTGTGGTGCTGCTTTTCTGGTGACACTGTCAGTGATTTATTTAGAATTCCAGGCACACTTAAACAGCATGGCTACCACAGTATTCGGCAGCGATACGCCATCCCATCTGGTTTGCGCTTACTGGGACTATCATTTGTTTTTCAACAGGACAATGACCCAAAACACACCTTCAGGCTGTGTAAGAGCTATTTGACCAAGGAGAGTAATGGAGTGCTGCATCAGATGACCTGGCCTCCACAATCACCCGACCTCAACCCAATTGAGATGGTTTGGGATGAGTTGGACCACAGAGTGAAGGAAAAGCAGCCAACAAGTGCTCAGCATATGTGGGAACTCTTTCAAGACTGTTGGAAAAGCATTCCTCATGAAGCTGATTGAAAGAAAGCCAAAAGTGTGCAAAGCTGTCATCAATGCAAAGGGGTGGCTACTTTGAAGAATCTCAAATATATTTAGATTTGTTAAACACTTTTGGTTACTACATTATTCCATGTGTTATTTCATCGTTTTGATGTCCTCACTATTATTCTATAATGTAGAAAATTGTAAAACTAAAGAAAAACCCTTGAATGAGTAGGTGTATCCAAACCTTTGACTGGTACTGAGATATATGTGTGTGTGTGTATATATATATATATATATATATATATATATATATATATATATACAGTTGAAGTCGGAAGTTTACATACACTTAGGTTCGAGTCATTAAAACTTGTTTTTCAACCACTCCACAAATTTCTTGTTAACAAACTATAGTTTTGGCAAGTCAGTTAGGACATCTACTTTGTGCATGACACAAGTCATTTTTCCAACAATTGTTTACAGACAGATTATTTCACTTATAATTCACTGAATCACAATTTCAGTGTGTCAGAAGTTCACATACACTAAGTTGACTGTGCCTTTAAACAGCTTGGAAAATTCCAGAAAATGATGTCATGGCTTTAGAAGCTTCTGATAGGCTAATTGACATAATTTGAGTCAATTGGAGGTGTACCTGTGGATGTATTTCAAGGCCTACCTTTAAACTCAGTGCCTCTTTGCTTGACATCATGGGAAAATCAAAAGAAATCAGCCAAGACCTCAGAAAAAATATATAGACCTCCACAAGTCTGGTTCATCCTTGGGAGCAATTTCCAAACACCTGAAGGTACCACGTTCATCTGTATAAACAATAGTACGCAAGTAGAAACACCATGGGACCACGCAGGCGTCATACCGCTCAGGAAGGAGACGTGTTCTGTCTCCTAGAGATGAACGTACTTTGGTGCGAAAAGTGCAAATCAATCCCAGAACAACAGCAAAGGACCTTGTTAAGATGCTGGAGGAAACAGGTACAAAAGTATAAATATCCACAGTAAAACGAGTCCTATATCCACATAACCTGAAAGGCCGCTCAGCAAGGAAGAAGCCACTGCTCCAAAACCGCCATAAAAAAGCCAGGCTACGGTTTGCAACTGCACATGGGGACAAAGATCGTACTTTTTGGAGAAATGTTCTCTGGTCTGATGATACAAAAATAGAACTGTTTGGCCATAATGACCATTGTTATGTTTGGAGGAAAAAGGGGGAGGCTTGCAAGCCGAAAAATACAATCCCAACCGTGAAACACGGGGGTGGCAGCATGTTGTGGGGGTGCTTTGCTGCAGGAGGGACTGTTGCACTTCACAAAATAGATGGCATCATGAGGTAGGAAAATTATTTGGATATATTGAAGCAACATATCAAGACATCAGTCATGAAGTTAAAGCTTGGTCGCAAATGGGTCTTCCAAATGGACAATGACCCCAAGCATACTTCCAAAGTTGTGGCAAAATGGCTTAAGGACAACAAAGTCAAGGTATTGGAGTGGCCATCACAAAGCCCTGCCCTCAATCATATAGAAAATTTGTGGGCAGAACTGAAAAAGCGTGTGCGAGCAAGGAGGTCTACACACCTGACTCAGTTACACCAGCTCTGTCAGGAGGAATGGGCCAAAATTCACCCAACTTATTGTGGGAAGCTTGTGGAAGGCTGCCTGAAACATTTGACCCAAGTTAAACAATTTAAAGGCAATGCTACCAAATACTAATTGAGTGTATGTAAACTTCTGACCCACTGGGAATGTGATGAAATAAATAAATCACTCTACTGTTATTCTGACATTTCACATTCTTAAAATAAAAGTGATCGTAACTGACCTAAAATGTACAGTGAGGGAAAAAAGTATTTGATCCGCTGCTGATTTTGTACGTTTGCCCACTGACAAAGAAATGATCAGTCTATAATTGTAATGGTAGGTTTATTTGAACAGTGAGAGACAGAATGACAACAAAAAAATCCAGAAAAACGCATGTCAAAAATGTTATAAATTGATTTGCATTTTAATGAGGGAAATAAGTATTTGACACTCTTAAAGGGAGTGCTCCTAATCTCAGTTTGTTACATGTATAAAAGACACCTGTCCACAGAAGCAATCAATTAATCAGATTCCAAACTCTCCACCATGGCCAAGACCAAAGAACTCTCCAAGGATGTCAGGGACAAGATTGTAGACCTACACAAGGCTGGAATGGGCTACAAGACCATCGCCAAGCAGTTGGTACGATTATTCGCAAATGGAAGAAACACAAAGGAACTGTCAATCTCTCTCGCCCTGTGGCTCCATGCAAGATCTCACCTCGTGGAGTTGCATTGATCATGAGAACGGTGAGAAATCAGCCCAGAACTACACGGGAGGATCTTGTCAATGATCTCAAGGCAGCTGGGACCATAGTCACCAAGAAAACAATTGGTAACACACTATGCCGTGAAGGACTGAAATCCTGCAGCGCCCGCAAGGTCCCACTGCTCAAGAAAGCACATATACTGTACAGTGGGGCAAAAAAGTATTTAGTCAGCCACCAATTGTGCAAGTTCTCCCACTTAAAAAGATGAGAGAGGCCTGTAATTTTCATCATAGGTACACTTCAACTATGACAGACAAAATGAGAAAAAAAAATCCAGAAAATCACATTGTAGGATTTTTAATGAATTTATTTGCAAATTATGGTGGAAAATAAGTATTTGGTCAATAACAAAGGTTTATCTCAATACTTTGTTATATACCCTTTGTTGGCAATGACAGAGGTCAAACGTTTTCTGTAAGTCTTCACAAGGTTTTCACACACTGTTGCTGGTATTTTGGCCCATTCCTCCATGCAGATCTCCTCTAGAGCAGTGATGTTTTGGGGCTGTTGCTGGGCAACACGGACTTTCAACTCCCTCCAAAGATTTTCTATGGGGTTGAGATCTGGAGACTGGCTAGGCCACTCCAGGACCTTGAAATGCTTCTTACGAAGCCACTCCTTCGTTGCCCGGGCGGTGTGTTTGGGATCATTGTCATGCTGAAAGACCCAGCCACGTTTCATCTTCAATGCCCGTGCTGATGGAAGGAGGTTTTCACTCAAAATCTCACGATACATGGCCCCATTCATTCTTTCCTTTACACGGATCAGTCGTCCTGGTCCCTTTGCAGAAAAACAGCCCCAAAGCATGATGTTTCCACCCCCATGCTTCACAGTAGGTATGGTGTTCTTTGGATGCAACTCAGCATTCTTTGTACTCCAAACACGACGAGTTGAGTTTTTACCAAAAAGTTCTATTTTGGTTTCATCTGACCATATGACATTCTCCCAATCTTCTTCTGGATCATCCAAATGCTCTCTAGCAAACTTCAGACGGGCCTGGACATGTACTGGCTTAAGCAGGGGGACACGTCTGGCACTGCAGGATTTGAGTCCCTGGCAGCGTAGTGTGTTACTGATGGTAGGCTTTGTTACTTTGGTCCCAGCTCTCTGCAGGTCATTCACTAGGTCCCCCCGTGTGGTTCTGGGATTTTTGCTCACCGTTCTTGTGATCATTTTGACCCCACGGGGTGAGATCTTGCGTGGAGCCCCAGATCGAGGGAGATTATCAGTGGTCTTGTATGTCTTCCATTTCCTAATAATTGCTCCCACAGCTGATTTCTTCAAACCAAGCTGCTTAC
Organism: Salvelinus alpinus; assembly: GCF_045679555.1. NCBI lineage: Eukaryota > Metazoa > Chordata > Actinopteri > Salmoniformes > Salmonidae > Salvelinus > Salvelinus alpinus. Next base: position 27,513,681 of record NC_092102.1, on the reverse strand, counting down.
CTATTGCAGATTCAGTCTTCCCAGCCTGGTGCAGGTCTACAATTTTGTTTCTGGTGTCCTTTGACAGCTCTTTGGTCTTGGCCATAGTGGAGTTTGGAGTGTGACTGTTTGAGGTTGTGGACAGGTGTCTTTTATACTGATAACAAGTTCAAACAGGTGCCATTAATACAGGTAACGAGTGGAGGACAGAGGAGCCTCTTAAAGAAGAAGTTACAGGTCTGTGAGAGCCAGAAATCTTGCTTGTTTGTAGGTGACCAAATACTTATTTTCCACCATAATTTGCAAATAAATTCATAAAAAATCCTACAATGTGATTTTCTGGATTTTTGTTTCTCATTTTGTCTGTCATAGTTGAAGTGTACCTATGATGAAAATTACAGGCCTCTCTCATCTTTTTAAGTGGGAGAACTTGCAGAATTGGTGGCTGACTAAATACTTTTTTGCCCCACTGTACATGCCCGTCTGAAGTTTGCCAATGAACATCTGAATGATTCAGAGGACAACTGGGTGAAAGTGTTGTGGTCAGATGAGACCAAAATGGAGCTCTTTGGCATCAACTCAACTCGCCGTGTTTGGAGGAGGAATGCTGCCTATGACCCCAAGAACACCATCCCCTCCGTCAAACATGGATGTGGAAACATTATGCTTTGGTGTTTTTCTGCTAAGGGGACAGGACAACTTCACCACATCAAAGGGACGATGGACGGGGCCATGTACCGTCAAATCTTGGGTGAGAACCTCCTTCCCTCAGCCAGGGCATTGAAAATGGGTCGTGGATGGGTACTCCAGCATGAGAATGACCCAAAACACACGGCCAAGGCAACAAAGGAGTGGCTCAAGAAGAAGCACATTAAGGTCCTGGAGTGGCCTAGCCAGTCACCAGACCTTAATCCCATAGAAAATCTGTGGAGGGAGCTGAAGGTTCGAGTTGCCAAACGTCAGCCTCGAAACCTTAATGACTTGGAGAAGATCTGCAAAGAGGAGTGAGACAAAATCCCTCCTGAGATGTGTGCAAACCTGGTGGCCAACTACAAGAAACGTCTAACCTCTGTGATTGCCAACAAGGGTTTTGCCACCAAGTACTAAGTCATGTTTTGCAGAGGGGTCAAATACTTATTTCCCTCATTAAAATGTAAATCAATTTATAACATTTTTGACATGCATTTTTCTGGATTTTTTTGTTGTTATTCGGTCTCTCACTGTTCAAATAAACCTACCATTAAAATTATAGACTGATCATTTCCTTGTCAGTGGGCAACCGTACAAAATCAGCAGGGGATCAAATACTTTTTCCCCCTCACTGTATTTGGCTACGGTATGTAAACTTCCGACTTCAACTGTATATATACAGTGGGGAGAACAAGTATTTGATACACTGCCGATATTGCAGGTTTTCCTACTTACAAAGCATGTAGAGGTCTGTAATTGTTATCATAGGTACACTTCAACTGTGAGAGACGGAAACTAAAACAAAAATCCAGAAAATCACATTGTATGATTTTTAAGTAATTAATTTGCATTTTATTGCATGACATAAGTATTTGATCACCTACCAACCAGTAAGAATTCCGTCTCTCACAGACCTGTTAGTTTTTCTTTAAGAAGCCCTCCTGTTCTCCACTCATTACCTGTATTAACTGCACCTGTTTGAACTCGTTACCTGTATAAAAGACACCTGTCCACAACCTCAATCAAACAGACTCCAACCTCTCCACAATGGCCAAGACCAGAGAGCTGTGTAAGGATATCAGGGATAAAATTGTAGACCTGCACAAGGCTGGGATGGGCTACAGGACAATAGGCAAGCAGCTTGGTGAGAAGGCAACAACTGTTGGCGCAATTATTAGAAAATGGAAGAAGTTCAAGATGATGGTCAATCACCCTCGGTCTGGGGCTCCATGCAAGATCTCACCTCGTGGGGCATCAATGATCATGAGGAAGGTGAGGGATCAGCCCAGAACTACACGGCAGGACCTGGTCAATGACCTGAAGAGAGCTGGGACCACAGTCTCTAAGAAAACCATTAGTAACACACTACGCCGTCATGGATTAAAATCCTGCAGCGCACGCAAGGTCCCCCTGCTCAAGCCAGCGCATGTCCAGGCCCGTCTGAAGTTTGCCAATGACCATCTGGATGATCCAGAGGAGGAATGGGAGAAGGTCATGTGGTCTGTTGAGACAAAAATAGAGCTTTTTGGTCTAAACTCCACTCGCCGTGTTTGGAGGAAGAAGAAGGATGAGTACAACCCCAAGATCACCATCCCAACCGTGAAGCATGGAGGTGGAAACATCATTCTTTGGGGATGCTTTTCTGTAAAGGGGACAGGACGACTGCACCGTATTGAGGGGAGGATGGATGGGGCCATGTATCGCGAGATCTTGGCCAACAACCTCCTTCCCTCAGTAAGAGCATTGAAGATGGGTCGTGGCTGGGTCTTCCAGCATGACAACGACCCGAAACACACAGCCAGGGCAACTAAGGAGTGGCTCCGTAAGAAGCATCTCAAGGTCCTGGAGTGGCCTAGCCAGTCTCCAGACCTGAACCCAATAGAAAATCTTTGGAGGGAGCTGAAAGTCCGTATTGCCCAGCGACAGCCCCGAAACCTGAAGGATCTGGAGAAGGTCTGTATGGAGGAGTGGGCCAAAATCCCTGCTGCAGTGTGTGCAAACCTGGTCAAGAACTACAGGAAACGTATGATCTCTGTAATTGCAAACAAAGGTTTCTGTACCAAATATTAAGTTCTGCTTTTCTGATGTATCAAATACTTATGTCATGCAATAAAATGCAAATTAATTACTTAAAAATCATACAATGTGATTTTCTGGATTTTTGTTTTAGATTCCGTCTCTCACAGTTGAAGTGTACCTATGATAAAAATTACAGACCTCTACATGCTTTGTAAGTAGGAAAACCTGCAAAATCGGCAGTGTATCAAATACTTGTTCTCCCCACTGTATATACACACACACACACAAACTGTACAATAGTTCAAAAGTACACAACTTCAGTCAATAGGATTGAGGTGTGACTAGTTTCTGGTCTCTGTTTATGGCTTTCTAAACCCACATGGGAACATAATGTTTTTATCAAACTTTGTGAAGCGCTTTCATCTGTGATATCAAATTGCTAAGGTATTCAAACAGGTTCATACAATGTCACATTAAGTTCACAATGCGAACAATGCATAAGAGTAGCTAAACATTGTAAACAAAATATTTTGTTACAGAATGAGCTATACAGAATTGAGCTATTCAAAATCTGTTAGAAATGTCAATATAATGCATTATCTTAATGATCCAAACATTACTTGGAACATTTGTCAAGGACAACAAAATGTCAGGGAAAACATACATTAACCTCAGTTTAAAACATGTGATGTCATATTTAAAGTTACAATCATGCAAACAATACAATTATTTTTACATTGTTTTGTAACAGAGTGCTGAAGGGTAACAAGAATAGCCTACCTTATTTTTCTCCAACTAGACAAGTTCAAAACTAAATTAAAAAATAACTATATCCATAATACTGAGAGCAAACACTCAAAACACTTGATTAAAACCAAACATTCAAAAAATTAACAGCAAAAACAGAAATAGGCACAGGTTAGTCTTGTAGCTGAAATGTTTTGTGTAAATTTCATAAGTACATGGTATTTGCTCCTGCCTTTCTTCTGCCATGTCAAGTCTTCATCGAAGCTTGTTTGCACAAAATTCAAATTTCCAGTTTTCCTCCAATTACAGTCACACTTCACTCTGGCATGGAGTGCTTTTAGGGCAATACGAAGAGTATGGTCCTGTCTCAACCCGAGCCCTATATCTAAGACTGTGGGCCTATGTATCAAACACCGTTATGTTCTGATCGATTCAAGTACATATCTATATCCGTGACATCATTTCCACACGTCTTGGCCAATCCCGCGGAAGATCCTCATCTTCTCCTACAGAAGCATTTTCAACCAGACCGCTGACATTGTCACTTCTTCGGTAGGAATTTCATCCCTGAAAATAAAATGAACAAGATGATTTACCTCACAGTAAAAACGGTATTTGTTGAATTGAATGTTATCAATGGAGCACTACTAACCGAGTCCTTTGAGTCCCTTGAGGAACCCACTAGATTCAGGCTCAGGGTTTGAGGACAGATATTCTGCAGCTCTAAATTCAAAAAGCCCTGTGGGGGGGGGGGGGGGGGGGGAGAAAAGAGCATAGTACAAATCACGCAAGGAAATACATTTAGGTGTTTCTGAACTGCTTTTACCAGCCCAGACTGTCATGTCAGATAAGAGGTGATTAGTTTGAGGAAGGAAGAATGCATCCTCAAAGTAGTGGAGCACTGATAGGCCTCTCCCTGACCTTTGCCCCCTCCCTTGCGCAGCTCCTTGTCGTGGATGAAGCCGGCGAACATCTGGGTGTCCATGAAGAGCTGCAAGAACTGGCGGGCCCCACGGGAGGGGTGGGACTTGCGGAAGCTCTCCCTCTGCAGCTCCCAAGCCCGGCTGGCGCTGCTCTCACCCATATGGAGAGAGTAGTGGCCCACCAGCTCCACGAAGAAATGCACAAAGGCCTCCGACACCAGGGAGCTCAGCCCACACTGCTGGCCTGCAGGGAATAAATGTTTTATTGTCACACACACACACCACACACACACACACACACACACACACACACACACACACACCTGATAGGTGCAGTGAAATGTGTTGTTTTACTGGGGCAACCATAGTAGTACGGCGCCCCTGGAGCAAATGAAAGTTATAAGTGCCTTGCTCAAGAACACGTCGACAGATGTTTCTTCTTGACAGCTTGGGTATTCGAACTAGCCCTTTTGGTTACTGGCCTGCCGCCCTAGGCTACGCTACCTGACGGACAGATTTTATTTTATTTATTTCACCTTTATTTAACCAGGTAGGCAAGTTGAGAACAAGTTCTCATTTACAATTGCGACCTGGCCAAGATAAAGCAAAGCAGTTCGACACATACAACAACACAGAGTTACACATGGAGTAAAACAAACATACAGTCAATAATACAGTGGAAAAATAAGTCTATATACAATGTGAGCAAATGAGGTGAGATAAGGGAGGTAAAGGCAAAAAAGGCCATGGTGGCGAAGTAAATACAATATAGCAAGTAAAATACTGGAATGGTAGATTTGCAGTGGAAGAATGTGCAAAGTAGAAATAATGGGGTGCAAAGGAGCAAAATAAATAAATACAGTAGGGAAAGAGGTAGGGAGGGGGACAGTCACTTATAATGTAGATGGTGTTAAAATGGAGAGGCGAGTGAAGAATGCTTCAAGAATTGGCTTTCTATACAATTACCCTATATCCAACACATGGACAGAGAGACAAGGGGACTGAAAGGAGACATTGTTTCTTCAATGTTTTGGCTGCGAGGCCATTTTCAAGATTAATATGTAGTAATAGGTAGCTGTGCAAACCTCCTGTGCAATCTCCATCTTGCCTCAGTATCTGCTCTCTCTCCTCCAGGATCTCCAGCAGTGCAGCCTGAAGCTTACTGGGCAAGATACAGTCCTCATCACCAAGCTTGGAAACAAGGAGTAGTTAACAGGACAGCCCAGGGCAACTCACATCATGCAAGAGATGGCCTACTACTGATGTGAAACAAGGCAACTGGCTACCCGTGTACTGTGATTCACCTATGCCAGGGATGCGCAACTGGCGGCCTGCAAAAATATATTTTGTTGTTAGGGGGGACGAGGGTGGGGGTATTGGTATCAGTCAGTGTCTCAAATTACTGTTGAGTTAGAATAGTAGAATGTACAAGGTTCAAAATATAAATTTGGTTGTGCATCAGCTGTTTTTATCTTGTTATGTCAGTCACTGACAATCACACAATTAGCCTATATCAGCAATTATTATTATTTTTTTTAGATTGGGTAAGTTAGTCTAACAAGGGCCCCCAAAAGGCTAGGGCCTGTATAATACCATTCACTAAGACTACACTATGTACTTTCACTCTGACTGCATATGTGGGTTTGCAGACCCGCGTGCCACTGCAGCACCTCATGATGAGTTCCAAATTTTTGTGGCCTCCACCCCCATCAAAGTTGAACATTCCTGACTTATGCATTAAAAATGGTTGTCATAGAAACTAGCCATCAAAATCAGCAGACCAATAGGATCTCTGAGTGAGAAAGAAGCGAAACTACATAGCTACTACTATTAAATAGTCTCACTATATGAACTTGGATATACATCCAAGATAAAGTCAAGCTCTGGTATGTGTGAAATCATCAAGTTGCATTAATATTCAACACTGTCACTTGGAACGCAGACATGCACAGACAAAGTGTTCCTCATACCCTATTCAGTTGTGTTTTGGGACCACACCTATCTTTCATGAGTTGCAATTAAATACACACCTGTTTGACAAAATTGTCCGTACATAAATCCACAATAAGCACCTAGAATGCAAAACAGAGACAGAACCTTAAATTATCAATGACAAAATTAACGCAGGTCAAATGGATTGGGCTTTGAATTAGACATCAGAGACTTTCTACCATTAACTGTTGGTAATTGTTTGCAGATTGATACTGCACAGTTTGTTAGTCCTACTGTAAAGACGTTCATAGAACTACCATTAGGTGGCAGTAAAATACTTTATTAAAAGGTAGACTCAGCGAAATGACATTGGCACGAACAGCACCACAGATATTGAGATGAGCGAGATGCAACACTTCGCTCTCACACAGTCACCCACAGTATCTGCGCATGTGCAATGGTTTGCCAACATCACGCTGTTACAGCGTGGTAGCCACAGGACCAAAACAGCGGAGAAGTTGAACCTTGTGCTTAACCTCTTAGTTGTTGTGGAAATTGACCCCCTATGCGGTTTACTTTCTGCATCTACGTCATATCGCGGAGTCTACCTTTAAGTCTGGTAAACAACTGTGCGCAACAGAATTCTAAGTAACCCTAACCCAATATCAAGGAACTAGTCAGTTGGGGACTTGCTCATCAATTCTGACGAAATAGAAAACATTTTCATTGTAGCATGGCCATCTAGTGACGAGCCACTGGGAATCAGACCTCCTCTATGGGCAGCTCCAGAAGCTCGGGCAGGCAGGGCGCCAGCGCCCCCATGAGGAAGGGAGTGGGAGAGCAGCTGATGTCTAGCATGCTAGCGGGCAGCACAGGCACAAATGTATGCTGCCAGGTGAACGGGTAGAGCAGCGCCAGCGCGGCATGGCCACAACGAGACAGCACACTGAAGAGAAGAGAGAGGGATGAAGAGATGTTCAACTCCTGAGAAGAGGCACCCACTTTACAGACAACGCATGTCAAATATATGGAGTCCATACGGTCTGTATAATACCATTCACTAAGACTACACTATGTACTTTTACACCGACCAACAGGAGAGCAAAGCACACAATACATTCCACCCTGGACCAGTGCTATGCTGTTCCTGCCCTCCTACTGTCTCCCAAGCTGAGCTGGAGACGACAGTGAACCTGTGTGTACTAGAGGAAACTCCTTACCTGAGTTTGTCAGCAATGAAGATGACCCTCCTCTCCAGTAGCAGAGAGGCAAACACCTGTAGGAGTCTCCCAACGCTCAGGCACTGCAGCAGGCTCTCAAAGTCCACATGCTCCAGCCTTGAGTCTACCGGCCGGCACAGCGTCAGCACCTGATCACACAAGTACACAGGTTGGCTAATGCTCAGTTATTTGACCAAATACAACTCTTACAACAATAGTTGATTGCTGGGCAGAGACATTGCACATGATTGCAGATGTTGTTGACATAGTGTCTGCAATAAAGAGGTAGGAACTTAACTAAACGGTGTCACTTCCTCTTGTTACTTCTCCGAACTCCCTGGGAGATTTTTTATTTGTTTTGCTCAAATCCTTGCCTACTTTTGAAAAAGGTCAAATGTAATCGAGGAGGGGAGGAAACAAATGTGCTTGTATGAAATGGGACTCTCCTCCACTAGCATGTCATCATGCAAATTTGGTGTGCTGGGGTTGAATCCCAAAATAAATGTGTAAAGTAGTAAAAATGTTGCTAGTTGTGCAAAACATTTAATATGTAAAAGGATAAGTAGTGTATCGTTTTTAAATGTGTGCATGCTTTTCTCCTTCGCGAAAACAGCTGATTCAAAGGGAGTGTTGCGGATTTTGAAACACTTACAGGCTAGCCGCCGGGAGGATACACTTGTGCTTCCTCGGCGGGAGGAGGCTATCAAAAAGAGGAAGACACTCCTCTGTTCGCCTATTAATGAATTGACACTCTCCTACATATGGCGACTACTTTGCAGTTTCCGGGTCATGGAGGAGAGGAAGATGGAGTCGTCGAGGAGAGGACAGACTTTTGCACCATCTCCCCCTGTAGTTACTCTTTACATTGAGTCCTAGAGGTCCTCTTAGTTGTGTGATTGTGTTACCTCATTTCCTGTGCCTGGAAGGAAGCTCCTGAGTGTGATGGTGCGTCCAGGGGCGGGGAAAGGAGCCTCCATGACACTACGCATGAAGGGAGACACTAGGGCTGGACAGATCTCCCTGCGCCTCTCTACCTCCTCCAAGATCTGAAAACACACACACAGTATATTAGTGTTGCACGGTATACCGTTACCACTGTAATATCACGGTACAAAAACGTCATGATACCAACATTTTAGAATACCGTAGTACCGTTTCATATGATACTACTGATTTTTTCTAAGAACCTGCTGGTGCCTGTTGTAAAATGTTTATAAAGTCAGTTTTGTTGAATTGAAGCAACAACCACTAGTCTGTTGTATGTGCAGGTCCAATAATATCCACTTCACTTTCATGTGCGGCAGCTGTAATCAGCCAGCCGCATCCCCTATCAGTTCCTCACCTGCTTCTCTCCATCCTCTCTTCATGCGTGTCTATTCCGCCGTCATTTAAAAAATATATATAATTTAGCAGTGATAGCAAGGGGGGGATGCAGACCCAGATGAGTCTTCAGTTGTTACATTTGTAACATTGGAGCAGCGCGCAAAGCGAGCAATGTTGACACATTCTGTATTTTCATCGCCTGTTATAACCAAGAGCACAGACCAGTCTAAGTATACTAGGCAAGGTCACTGTCATGCAGCCTCTGAGTGTCAGAGGGAAAATGGAGCACTGCTTTGTGACATGATTGATTGTAGCTTTACAGCAAAGAAAACAGCTTGTCTCTAGCGTAAACCATACATTTGTTTTTACAAAAATGACCCATATTATCGGACATGCCTTTTTCTTTATTGGGATTCACACACATTTTATATAATTTCACAAACCATGTCACAGGCTGTTTGAAACTAATCCAGGGTCGCTAATTATTGGTTTGATAAACGTTTTCAGTCATGTTACCTAACAACCTGGTAACATGACAGTAGGTTTAGGCAAATTTGATTGGCACAGGAAGAAAGGAAAACTGTACTACTCATGAGATGTGCTTCAAAAAGTAGGATTCATATAGGCCTAATGTAAATCTAAACTATATCAAAAATATATTTATTTCTGGTGTTCCTTCAATTCTGTTTGGTGCCTAACGTTTTCAAAATTCAAAAAAGGCACTCAAACATCTGAGCCATCTCCTCTGCAGGTGCACAGTAACAGTTGAACAAGATGAGGAAAAATAAGAAATCCGCACACTGCTCGATAGGATCGCTGCTCTTTAATAAGCTGATGCAGCACTCCATCACTCTCCTTCCTGGTCAAATAGCCCTTGCACTGCCTGGAGGTGTGTTTTGGGTCATTGTCCTGTTGAAAAACAAATGATTGTACCACTAAGCGCAAACCAGATGGGATGGCGTATCGCTGCAGAATGCTGTGGTAGTCATGCTGGTTAAAGTGTGCCTTGAATTCTAAATAAATCACTGACAGTGTCACCAGAAAAGCACCTCCACACCACCTCCTCCATGCTTCATGGTGGGAACCACACATGCAGAGATCATCAGTTCACCTACTCTGCGTCTCACAGACACGGAGGTTGGAACCTAAAATCTCACATTTGGACTCATCAGACCAAAGGACAGATTTTCACCGGTCTAATGTCCAATGCCCGTGTTTCTTGGCCCAAGCAAGTCTCTGCTTCTTATTGGTGTCCTTTAGTAGTGGTTTCTTTGCAACAATTCGACCATGAAGGCCTGATTCACGCAGTCTCCTTTGAACAGTTGATGTTGAGATGTATCTGTTACTTGAACTTTATTTGAGCTGCAATCTGGAGGTGCAGTTAGTTGCCGATTTCTGAGTTGCAGTTAACTCTAATGAACTTATCCTCTGCAGCAGAGGTAACTCTGGGTCTTCCTTTCCTGTGGCGGTCCTCATGAGAGACAGTTTCATCATAGTGCTTGATGGTTTTTAACAACTGCACTTGAAGAAAAAATGTTCTTCAAAGTTCTTAAAATGTTCTGGATTGACTGACCTTCATGTCTTAAAGTAATGATGGAATCTTAATTTCCCTTTGCTAAAAATAAAGATAAATGAGTAGGTGTCCAAACTTTTGACTGGAACTGTACACTGAACAGTGTGAAGTTCTATTCAAAACATTGAATTTAAGTGTGAATTTCAGTGGGAGGTTTTTGGAGAACGTTTAGAAACAGCTAGGCCACAGACTTTTTTACACCGTAGTATCGCAATACTACTCTGTATTGTGATACTTGGCCTGGTATCGTATAGTTTGTAAAATGTTACCTTCGTGACAAGCCTACAGTATATAACTCCATAACTACACCCCTAAACACAAAGAATATCCTGATGACAAGTATCAACAAGGGACTACACCAGGACTACATAACATACTAGCTGCTTGCTTCATTGTCTATGAACAAAACTTTTATTTACAATAAATTCACACATGTTCCTCTTGCCTGAACACGTCACCCCGCTCCTCCGCTCTCTCCGCTGGCTTCCAGTTGAAGCTCGCATCCGCTACAAGACCATGGTGCTTGCCTACGGAGCTGTGAGGGGAACGGCACCTCCGTACCTTCAGGCTCTGATCAGGCCCTACACCCAAACAAGGGCACTGCGTTCATCCACCTCTGGCCTGCTCGCCTCCCTACCTCTGAGGAAGTACAGCTCCCGCTCAGCCCAGTCAAAACTGTTCGCTGCTCTGGCACCCCAATGGTGGAACAAACTCCCCCACGACGCCAGGTCAGCGGAATCAATCACCACCTTCCGGAGACACCTGAAACCCCACCTCTTTAAGGAATACCTAGGATAGGATAAAGTAATCCTTCTAACCCCCCCCCCCCTTAGAGTTAGATGCACTATTGTAAAGTGGTTGTTCCACTGGACATCATAAGGTGAATGCACCAACTTGTAAGTCGCTCTGGATAAGAGCGTCTGCTAAATGACTTAAATGTAAATGTAAATGAACAGACTCGAAAATGGGTGGAACATAACACATCCTAAAATATATAAATTATCATTCTCAAAAACACACCATTCTGATTAGCTAGGACATTTTAATAGACTTTAGTTTGAACCCTTTGAATCTATGTGTACAAGCAGGCTAAAATGTATTTTATAAACTGGTTTGAGCCCTAAATGCTGATTGGCTGAAAGCCATGGTTTTAATTACATTGGTAACCAGTTTATAATAGCAGTAAGGAACCTCAGGGGTTTGTGCTACAGTGCAGTCGGAAAGCATTCAGACCCCTCAACTTTATCCACATTTTGTTACGTTACACCCCCCCCCCCTCAATCTACACACAATACCCCATAATGACAAAACAAAAACAGGGTTTTAGACATTTTTGCAAATGTATATAAAAAACTGAAATATACATTTACGTAAGTATTCAGACCCTTTACGCAGTACTTTGTGGAAGCACTGTTGGCAGCAATTACAGCCTTGAGTCTTCTTGACACTCCAAGCTTGGCACACCTGTATTTGGGGAGTTTCTCCCATTCTTCTCTGCAGATCCTCTCAAGCTATGTCAGGTCTCTCCAGAGATGTTCGATCGGGTTCAAGTCCGGGCTCTGGCTGGGCCACTCAGAGACTTGTCCCGAAGCCACTCCTACGTTGTCTTGGCTGTCCTGAAGCCACTCCTGCGTTGTCTTACCATTGTTGTCCTGTTGGAAGGTGAACCTTCGCCCCAGTCTGAGGTCCTGAGTGCTCTGGAGCAGGTTTTCATCAGGGATCTCTCTGTACTTTGCTCAGTTCGTCTTTCCCTTGATCCTGACTAGTCTTCCAGTCCCTGCTGCTGAAAAACATCCCCACAGCACGATGCTGCCACCACCATGCTTCACCGTAGGGATGGTGCCATGTTTCCTCCAGATGTGTCGCTTGGCATTCCGGCCAAAGAGTTCAATCTTGGTTTCATCAGAACAGAGAATCTTGTTTCTCATGTTCTGAGAGTCTTTAGGTGCCTTCTGGCAAACTCCAAGAGTGCTGTCATGTGCCTTTTATTGAGGAGTGGCTTCCATCTGGCCACTACCATAAAGGGCTGATTGGTGGAGTGCTGCAGAGATGGTTGTTCTTCTGGAAGGTTCTCCCATCTCCACAGAGGAACTCTAGAGCTCGGTCAGTGACCATCGGGTTCTTGGTCATCTCCCTGACCAAGGCCCTTCTCCCCCGATTGCTCAGTTTGGCCAGCAGCCAGCTCTAGGAAGAGTCTTGGTGGTCCCTAACTTCTTCCATTTAAGAATAATGGAGGCCACTGTGTTATTGGGGACCTCCAATGCCACAGAAATGTTTTGGTACCCTTTCCCAGATCCATGCCATGACACAATCCTGCCTCGGAGCTCAACGAATAATTCATGGCTTGGTTTTTGCTCTGACGTGCACTGTCAACTGTGGGACCTTATATGGACAAGTGTGTGCCTTTCCAAATCATGTCCAATCAATTGAATTTACCACAGGTGGACATCTCAAGGATGATCAATGGAAACAGGATGCACCGGAGCACAATTTTGAGTCTCATAGCAAAGGGTCTGAATGCTAATGTAAATAAGGTATACTTTAAAAAATATATACACATTGCTCAAAAAAATAAAAGGGAACACTAAAATAACACATCCTAGATCTGAATGAATTAAATATTCTTATTAAATACTTTTTTCTTTACATAGTTGAATGTGCTGACAACAAAAACACACAAGAATTATCAATGGAAATCAAATTTATCAACCCATGGAGGTCTGGATTTGGAGTCACACTCAAAATTAAAGTGGAAAACCACACTACAGGCTGATCCAACGTTGATGTAATGTCCTTAAAACAAGTCAAAATGAGGCTCAGTAGTGTGTGTGGCCTCCACGTGCCTGTATGACCTCCCTACAACGCCTGGGCATGCTCCTGATGAGGTGGCGGATGGTCTCCTGAGGGATCTCCTCCCAGACCTGGACTAAAGCATCCGCCAACTCCTGGACAGTCTGTGTTGCAACGTGGCGTTGGTGGATGGAGCGAGACATGATGTCCCAGATGTGCTCAATTGGATTCAGGTCTGGGGAACGGGCGGGCCAGTCCATAGCATCAATGCCTTCCTCTTGCAGGAACTGCTGACACACTCCAGCCACATGAGGTCTAGCATTGTCTTGCATTAGGAGGAACCCAGGGCCAACCGCACCAGCATATGGTCTCACAAGGGGTCTGAGGATCTCATCTCGGTACCTAATGGCAGTCAGGCTACCTCTGGCGAGCACATGGAGGGCTGTGCGGCACCCCAAAGAAATGCCACCCCACACCATGACTGACCCACCGCCAAACCGGTCATGCTGGAGGATGTTGCAGGCAGCAGAACGTTCTCCACGGCGTCTCCAGACTCTGTCACGTCTGTCACGTGCTCATTGTGAACCTGCTTTCATCTGTGAAGAGCACAGGGCGCCAGTGGCGAATTTGCCAAACTTGGTGTTCTCTGGCAAATGCCAAACGTCCTGCACGGTGTTGGGCTGTAAGCACAACCCCCACCTGTGGATGTCGGGCCCTCATACCACCCTCATGGAGTCTGTTTCTGACCGTTTGAGCAGACACATGCACATTTGTGGCCTGCTGGAGGTCATTTTGCAGGGCTCTGGCAGTGCTCCTCCTTGCACAAAGGCGGAGGTAGCGGTCCTGCTGCTGGGTTGTTGCCCTCCTCCACGTCTCCTGATGTACTGGCCTGTCTCCTGGTAGCGCCTCCATGCTCCGGACACTACGCTGACAGACACAGCAAACCTTCTTGCCACAGCTCGCATTGATGTGCCATCCCGGATGAGCTGCACTACCTGAGCCACTTGTGTGGGTTGTAGACTCCGCCTCATGCTACCACTAGAGTGAAAGCACCGCCAGCATTCAAATGTGACCAAAACATCAGCCAGGAAGCATAGGAACTGAGAAGTGGTCTGTGGTCAACACCTGCAGAACCACTCCTTTATTGGGGGTGTCTTGCTAATTGCCTATAATTTCCACCTGTTGTCTATTCCATTTGCACAACAGCATGTGAAATTTATTGTCAATCAGTGTTGCTTCCTAAGTGGACAGTTTGATTTTACAGAAGTGTGATTGACTTGGAGTTACATTGTGTTGTTTAATTGTTCCCTTTATTTTTTTGAGCAGTGTATATACATTTGCAAACATTTCTAAAAACCTGTTTTCGAGGGGTATTGTGCAGATTGAGTATTATTTGTTTCATCCATTTTAGAATAAGGCTGTATCGTAACAAAATGTGGAAAAACGGAAGGGCTCTGAATACTTTCTGAATGCACTGTATATGGCCAAAATACCAAGGCTAATGGCTGTATCGAGGCACACAGCGTTGCGTGTGCATAAGAACAGCAATATATGGCAGGTAGCCTAGTGGTTAGAGCGTTGGGCCAGTAATCGAAAGGTTGCTAGATCAAATTCCCGAGCTGACAAGGTACAAATCTGTCGTTCTGCCCCTGAACACACTGTTCCTAGGCCGTCATTGGAAATAAGAAATTGTTCTTAACTGACTCGCCTAGTTAGATAAAGATATACACACACACACACACACACACACACACACACATATATATATAAACTCAACAAAAAAAAGAAACGTCCCTTTTTCAGGACCCTGTCTTTCAAAGATAATTCATAAAATTCCAAATAACTTCATAGATCTTCATTGTAAAGGGTTTAAACACTGTTTCCCATGCTTGTTCAATGAACCATAAACAATTAATGAACATGCGCCTGTGGAGCGGTCGTTAAGACACTAACAGCTTACAGACGGTAGGTAATTAAGGTCACAGTTCCGAAAACTTAGGACACTAAAGAGGCCTTTCTACTGACTGAAAAACACCAAAAGAAAGATGCCCAGGGTCCCTGCTCATCTGCGTGAATGTGCCTTAGGCATGCTGCAAGGAGGCATGAGGACTGCAGATGTGGCCAGGGCAATAAATTGCAATGTCCGTACTGTGAGACGCCTAAGACAGCGCTACAGGGAGACAGGACGGACAGCTGATCGTCCTCGCAGTGGCAGACCACGTGTAACAACACCTGCATAGGATCGGTACATCCGAAAATCACACCTGTGGGACTGGTACAGGATGGCAACAACAACTGCCTGAGTTACACCAGGAACGCAAAATCACTCCATTAGTGCTCAGACTGTCCACAATAGGCTGAGAGAGGCTGGACTGAGGGCTTGTAGGCCTGTTGTAAGGCAGGTCCTCACCAGACATCACCGGCAACAACGTCGCCTATGGGCACAAACCCACCGTCGCTGGACCAGACAGGACTGGCAAAAAGTGCTCTTCACTGACGAGTCACGGTTTTGTCTCACCAGGGGTGATGGTCGGATTCGCGCTTATCGTCGGATTTGCGTTTATTGTCGAAGGAATGAGCGTTACACCGAGGCCTGTACTCTGGAGCGGGAGCGATTTGGAGGTGGAGGGTCCGTCATGGTCTGGGGCGGTGTGTCACAGCATCATCGGACTGAGCTTGTTGTCATTGTAGGCAATCTCAACGCTGTGCATTACAGGGGAGACATCCTCCTCCCTCATGTGGTACCCTTCCTGCAGGCTCATCCTGACAATGCCACCAGCCATACTGCTCGTTCTGTGCGTGATTTCCTGCAAGACAGGAATGTCAGTGTTCTGCCATGGCCAGCGAAGAACTCAATCCCATTGAGCACGTCTGGGACCTGTTGGATCGGAGTGTGAGGGCTAGGGCCATTCCCCCCAGAAATGTCCGGGAACTTGCAGGTGCCTTGGTGGAAGAGTGGGGTAACATCTCACAGCAAGAACTGGCAAATATGGTGCAGTGCATGGGAAGGAGATGCACTGCAGTACTTAATGCAGCTTGTGGCCACACCAGATACTGACAGTTACTTTTGATTTTGACCCCCCCTTCGTTCAGGGACACATTATTACATTTCTGTTAGTCACATGGCTGTGGAACTTGTTCAGTTTATGTCTCAGTTGTTGAATCTTGTTATGTTCATACAAATATTTACACATGTTAAGTTTGCTCAAAATAAACGCAGTTGACAGTGAGGACATTTCTTTTTTTTGCTGAATATAACACATATACACACACACATACACCTGGCCTTATTGCATAATTATATGAAGAGTTTAAATCACACTGCTGGTTACCTTAGCGAACAGGTTGAAGCAGCCCAGCCTGCTTACAATACAGTGAACTTCAGGCAGTCTTTTCCCCTTTCCGCTTGGCTAAAAGGAACAAATAAACACGGAAATCAGCATGAAAACCAACCCTGCCATTCAGTATCAACAATGTTATTGCAGCGCTGTATCAACGCTGGCATTCCAGGGGTAACAAACACTCAGTCCAGACCATAAATTAGTAAAAATAAACAACAGCGCAATGCATTTAAAACACACAAATCTAACATTAAATGTAGTCATGGATTTAACACGTGGACAAATGGAAAATTATGTTTAGTTTGGGTCACTGATTCAGAGGTTTTACAGCCTATGACTGTAGTATATCCCTTAGAGATGTTGCGTAAGCACTTAACTGCCTAGTCCTCACACACACACAACGTAATGACTCATACACACACACTCACCAGGATCTTACGACAGTAACAAAACCACCGGCTGCCATCCTCTCCCGTCAAGACAAAAGAGAAGGTTTCACTACAAAGACGGATAAAAGCATAGACAATAGGACACGGATGCACAATGTGATAGAGTTAAGCAGTGTTCTAGTGCAGTCTTCCTGGGGGGAAAAGACAAAGCATGGCATATGAACTGCAATCATGTTCCTCTTTGTCTGAATCACTAGATAATCTCCCTTTCATTGGACATGTCTTGGCCTTAATTCTTATATCATCATATAATAACTTAATTTTAGCACAGTGATTATTACAAAAACGTAGCTACTTTCTAAATGTTTTACCTGTTCCAATGCTCATATTAAGTGGTTGTATGAATATTTATATTACATGAATACCCTTATTGTAACACCACTGCTACATACTGTGACCATAATGTGAATGTGACAGAAGCTTACCTGTGCAGGTCTCCAGAAGGCCGCCAGTCCTGAGAGTCTGGGAAGCAGAACATGGGAATGGCCTTCAGCCGGTCGTCAGCTTCACGGGAGTGGCGAGAAGACTTCTCAAACTATAGCGGTTAAGAAAGGATAAAGATGCAGAGCGTCTAATTTTACTCCCTGGCCAGCAAAACAGAAACAATAGTACAATGGTAACTAAAAAAAACTAAACATTCTGGGGTTTCCTTTGAGCTGAGCCCATCCATGGTACATCAAGCAGTATTTCCCCTATAAAAAAAATGTGTAATTGGGTCTATCCGCCTAGCTCTGTTGCCCCAATCTGAAAGAGGTTGGCTTTAATTGGTTTCAATTGACAATAACCTTGTTGGGAAACTGTTGCGTGATCTCAGGGATGTAGGTGTTTCCTGAAAAACTCTTTCGGAGTGACACCACCACAAAGAACTGAAAGAGCTGCTGTTGCTGGAGCTGGATCAGGTCCTTCTCCGGGGTGCGGTAGCCTGGCCTCCGCTTTAGCGTGGACTGAACATAGACTGAGCGCCTGGACCCTCCTGGTGGAGACAGTGAACATTTTTCAAAATACCTAATAAGTGAATCTGGTTGGGAACACGCTCATATATCTCTCTTTGAATAAATGGTAATGGAATGTGATCAAATGTGAATGGAAAATGGATGGATTACATGAGTGTAGACGGCGTGGGACATTGACTGAACTCAACATTCTCAAAATGTCTGCCAAACATTTATTTGGGAGTGAAATTTCACTTTAAATATGAATGACAATTTGACAAGTAGCAGGTCAATGCTATAGTAGTACCTTTAGTGTTGTCCTCTGGGTCACTTTCAGTTCCACTGGTCTCCTCTGTTCAGAGAGCGAGAGAGAGAGTGAGAGTGTGCGCATGCGAGATACATAGACAGAGAGAAAGAGCGAGACGGGAGTGTAATAAAGGGATGAAAGAAAGAGACGTCATAGGAGAGACTGACAGTGTCTTTGTACTGTATTTGTAACAGTGATGTAATGTATCTCAAAACGCTGGGTCTTTACAGAGAGTAGTTTATCTACATCTTGTAGACAAGTTGAAGGGTAATAATTGTCATACCACGAGCTGAACCTCCCTGGCTCTTCACTCTCTTCTTCCCTCGCTTGGTGTCGAAGATCACATGAATCTTGTTGACATACTGCATCACGGAAACCGCACACACACACACACACAGATATATTGATCTGATACAAATAAAAATCACATTCATGTGATATATCATCACACTGATGTTGACATGTCTGGCCACTTAAACAAGTAAAAAAATTGTGGCCAATCAAATAAATGTGATTTAAGCACACTTCCTTGACTGCACTGAAAAAGGTTGTTTTCTAATGGGCAATGGTTTGGTTTTGATAGGGCCATCAGTCAAGTTTCAACTTGAGCAGTAGAATGAGTGACCTGGATCCAGAGCCAAGCACACAGGAAGCTCAGACTTATCTCCAAATTGACAACGGAGTGTAGGCCTACAACACTAGCTTGGCTTCTTTATGTGTAGTCATGCAAACAGACCAATCCACCTAATAGCATGCTTTTCCCACTCAGAGTCAAAATTACATACAACCTCCGTAGTAGTTTGAGGTAATACAATTTCCACTTTGTAGAAAACGCTTATGAAATGCGTGTGTGTGTTTACCTGAGGCAGTCTGTGTGTTTTATGGATGGTTGTGGGTCGCTTGGGTAAGGCAGGTCTAGGGGGGGCTTCTGTAGGTGAGGGTTGTGTCGCTGCCAGTGAGTCCTTCCTCTCCACCCGCAACGTGAGAGGCTTGGGAGGAAGCTGCGACACAGAAGACAAGGTGTTAATGAAAGATTAAAGCATGTTTTTTTATTTATATTATACTAATTGTTTCACATTTCCTGTAACAGCTGTCATTACTACCTTTGGGGTGAGAGGGTTCTGTCTCTGTGCCATGGTCCAGGGTCGGGGACGCCCAATGGGGAGACACATAGAAGGAGACGGCTTGACATCCTCATATGTGTTATCTCTGATCAGGGGTTCAGCTGGACATGATCAAAGGTGAGGGAGATAGATGACATACACAGTATACATACAGTAGATATATAGTCCATGACTAAGTCAAAGTGGTCTTAAATGGCTGCCTTTCTTTCTCATCCACCACTGATCAGAAAGGGACTTGACAGGTGTCAATATTGAGAAAATCTATATCCCACCTTTTTCTTTATCAGTTGTTACAAAGAGAGAAATAAGGAAAGAACGGATCTTATATTAAAGGTTCCTGAGAGTGTAAGGCAACCAAAGGCATCAGCATGCTTCAGTTTGGCTGGCGCCTAGCCGAACCGAACAAGTGTGCTCGCATACTCCCTTAATAAAAGACCTTCACTTGAAAAAACAAGAAAAAAAAGTGGCAATAGTACTGTTTGTCCATTTTGAGACGCCGTAATCAGAATTGATTGAAGATAAATCAAGAAATCGCTCATAAATGTTTATGCTTTTGCCAAAGAGATGTTAGTCGTGCAATTTTACATCTAACTAAGCTGTTTGGTGCAGTATTTTTCAATGTGCAAGAAAACGAGTTGTCTCTTGTTGTTCTTCTTTGGGGCTGGGTTGGCAGATCACGTCCAACTTAAAATGGTGCATACACAGCCAACTGCTGTTCTAACGTGTGAGGCCAGTCACGGCCTACCTACATTAAATTATCTTAATTATTCCTGTTCCTAAAAGTAAAAAAATATAAATAAATTGCACCAGCAACTAACCCTACAGCTATATACCACTATTTCATAAAAATATAAATCTCCACCCCATTACCTCTTCTGCAGTAACATCTCATACATCCAGGTACTTCTCTGCAACTGCCACCTACACTCATTAAAAACCCACTACCCCATTCCACTAGTTTGACCCAATCTGTTCCTAAACCATGCCAACTGCCTGGGTGGACGGACACCCCCCCTCAACACACCCTGTAACTCTTCTGAAGTAAAATCTTGTATATCCAAATACTTCTCTGCAGCTTCCCCCAAAACATCTATTTTCTGTGATTTATTTTCCATTTCTTACTGAAGAGTAACTCACTCCATCCCTCTGTACTGGCACAAATCTACTGCTCACTGGGATCCTCTCAAGATCCCTCACCCCATCCTCCTCCATTTTCTTCACTGCCTCAGCATTGGACACCCTCTGCACTACTCTGACCAATTCCATCTGCCTCTCTCACACCTGACACTTCTGATCCCCAGCAACATGAGCACCCCTACAATTGTCACACACAACTTTATCCACCAAAACTACACAATCCTCTGGCCCTCCTGCACACTTCCCACATATTTCAATCTCCCTCCTCCATACTGTTGCAACATGACCATTAACGTTGCACCTGAAACAGAGCAGTGGATTCTGGACAAAAGCGCTAATAGAATAACTGATATATCCTAACATGACTTGGTCTGGTAGACTGACTCAAAACACAAAAGGACTGACAATGACTCATCTGTTTCACCACGCTCCCCACCAGCTCTGTGTTGCACCAAATTGCTCCAACTCCACACTTAACGCTACCCCAGAAATGACTCCTTTCAATTGTGCCCTATTCCTAAGAGCAAAGCAAGAAACAGATTTTGACCTAAGTTGCATGACACGAAGTGCCTTCTCCCTCTGGTCAGAAGTAACACAAACAAATATCACAAGTCCACTACAGGTTACCTTCACTAATTCAACTACACCTAACTCCATTCTCTCCCACCCTGAAACCACAAATGGATCTGCCAAAAGATAAGGGTCCACTTTCTCCAAAATGTTGCTCCTACTGGTCCAGATTCTTCTTTATCGTGTCTGACGCCATTCTTCCTCAACATACATCTTCCCACTACACTCGGCTCTTCTTCTTCCTCCCTGTCTAAAATCACATCTGTCCGTTCACCATGCTCTTCATCCACTGCATTGCTTACAGAGCATGCACTGATGGCATTTCTCCAAAACACAACTTCTGTTCTTTAGTCAATTTTGCATGTCTGGCTATTTCTGACCTCTCAATGTTCTCGTCTCTCGTTGAATGACAACAAAGACTTTATTGAAGAATCCCTACTGTTGACCCATCACCAACGAAGGGACGTAGACTTCGGCTCCGAACTTCGGCTTGTCTCCAGAAGAAACGTGTGCCCGAACAGCCAAACAAAACTCACCGAAGTCCAAAACAAATAAAAATGTCACAAAATGTCATCATAATATATGCACAAACTCTACCGAACTGTTTCCGCTGGGAAGCATGCGGATGCCTTAAGGCTGCCTTGGTGAAGTCAGGGTTTTTCTGGATCAAAATGTGGCTTAGGTGGTGGGTGTGGCGGGGCCGTGGCAGTGGGCATGGCCAATGGCGTGCTCACTGACCGAATATATTAAAGGCCCTCTTGGCTGCGAAGACAACATTTTGCTGTTGAAGCTAATTTACTACAATTCCACAAATTTTGCCATGGGGCGGAGAGCAGAAATTGCTGATAAAAATATATATATGCAATTATAAACATTTTGCCATGACTTATGCTATGTTATTATGCTATCTGACTGACTCAAACGTTATAACAAAATCAATGACAAAAACACTCCTGAATGCATCATTTTTAGAATTTTTGATTCTCCCTGACTATAGCTTTTATTTTGGTGATTGTTACTTCACAAAGATGATCTTATTTAAAAATGTATAGGACCATTATCTTTGACATACAATATATGGTTTTAGTCATTTAAGCTTTTGTTTCATCCCAGAAAAAAATATCCTAAAAAACACTTAGGCGGTCCGCCCAAGAATTTTCTATGCAGAAAAAACCCTAGTGAAGTGTATTTTTTCGGTTTGTGTCAAGGGAGGAACTCACAGATAATGTCCTCATAAATGTTGTCGTCAGAGAAGGCGTGGTATAGACTGGAGCGCTTGGCCTCACTTCCCAGTGTGTCCTGCTGAGCTGTCAACCGCACCACATCCTCAAACTCAAAGGACTTCCTGTGAAGAGGGAGGGAGAGGGGACATGAGACGGGGCCAGTCAGCATGCTATTGTTCAATGTATTGTCCGCTTACGTTCAGCAAAAGGGTCTCGGCATTGGAAGGGTTTTCGCAAGTTGATAGTGAAGATGATAAAGGCCGTAGGAAGGCGAGTCAGGGAGGAAGTAAAGCTGAGAAAAAGGGTGTAAACTAGACGCAAGGAGAACTTTGAGAAAAATATATTGAACGCGTGAATAATAGTTAAGGTCAATACGGAGAGTGTGCGCAGGAGACAGCAGGAAAGAGATACAAGAGTAGGCCTAATAGATTGATTGAGAAAAAATGTATTCAATTTGGGAAATTCGTGAAATTTAGGCCTTACCCTGGCCTTTGTTAAAGACACTACAACACTGAGTCTGTAGATGTTACAAAGCCAGGTTTAATTTGAAACCTTACTGTGTGCTCGTGTGGAATTGCCCCCATAAAGAGACTGCGTTAGTGGAATACAACAATCAAGGCCAGTGTGTGTTGTGTTATGTTGTGTGCGTGTGTTTTGTTTGTGTGTGTTAAAACAACCAAATGTGACCCCTGGACCGTTGGATGCTGTGGAAGTAAGCCATATCCAGACAATGGTCTGCAATGCTGCCAAAGATCATGTGACATCACACCT
This sequence comes from Salvelinus alpinus, assembly GCF_045679555.1. NCBI lineage: Eukaryota > Metazoa > Chordata > Actinopteri > Salmoniformes > Salmonidae > Salvelinus > Salvelinus alpinus. Next base: position 27,490,631 of record NC_092102.1, on the reverse strand, counting down.
GGAGGCCGCCCAAATGCTTGACTCTGATCCTTCTCTCATGCAAACTGTGCCTCTAAAATACTCTCGTTCTCCTTCTTTCAGACTTAACATAAAACAATGCTACCTTTAGAACTAAGGACACTGTATGAGAGAGAGCACAATAGCTTAGGACAGAGAAAGACTTTCACCCCAAGTAATTGTTAACCTGGTTGTTTGAAATACAAAAACATGTTTTCCTTTGACTAAAGCCATTGCGAAAGGAAAATGCCAAAACTTTTCTATGTTTAAAATGGCAAACTAAAGACCTCCTCTATTCTACTCTGGCATAACTCACGCCCACTGATCTTTTAGATTTAGCCTTGTGGTGTCAGTATCATGATCTTACCTGCTATTTTTGTGTCTGGAAAACCCATTGCCACGGCTGACAGGACACAGGGGTGGTGGGAAGCTAGGTGGGTGGGTTATGCCACTGCTCTTGGTGTTGGATTGGTTGGCAGATGGAGTCCTGCTATTCCATTGGACCCAGTGTGTTAGGGTGCTGTCTGCTCCTTGATACTGAAACGTCCGTTGTGGTTTCAGTGGAGGGTGAGTCACTGGACCCACAGAACTCTGAGGCTCTGCTGAGGTATTTCTTCCCTTCTCCCAGAACAACTCGTCTCCCTCCAGCCTCCGCCAGAAGCCCCTTGAGGTATAGAAATTCCCTGGGGGCAGGCTCTCTCTATGGTCATCCACTGACAGAGGTAGGTGTTTGGTCAACTTAACTTCCAACACACCACCCACCTTCAGTTCACCATTGGTGGCGATCATCCTATCTAATTGGAAAATGTTTGTAGTGTCTGTTGTAAGAGATTGCAAAGGCGCTATAAATGGCTTGGACTCTGGTATTGCAGTTGAAGTCTTACTGAAACAGGAATGATTCTGAGGGGGATCAAACTTTCTGCTGACGCCTGTGTGTATGCCCTGTGCTTGTAGGTTTTCCCTGAAATCTAAACCCAGGCTTTTAGCTTTGCCGTGAGGTCCGCCTCTCCTACTGTCACTACATACTCCGTTATCCAGGACATCCCCAGAAAGTGATTGGGATACAACTGGTGCATGAGCTTTGACCCTATCGGCCTTCCCACTGCTGTCTGGTTGACAGAGGCCTTCCCACTGAGAGATCTTCTGCTTGATGTTGAGGCCTGGTTTGTGGGTTAGAGGCCTCCCTGGGTCGTATGTTAGAAGCCTCCCTGGGTCATTGGTTAGAGTCCTCTCTGGCTCCTGGGTTAGAGGCCTCCCTAGGTCCTGGGTTAGAGGCCTCCCTGAAGGTGGTGCCTGCCAGGCCACATTAGCCTGGCCCCGTCCACCTCTCCCCTGCTCTAGGCCCAAAGCCAGCATGGTGATAGGGGGCACACTGCCAGCTTACCCTCACTGCATGGTTGTTGGAGGCATGAGGGCCCTTCCGGTGTACAGACAGACACTGTTAAACACAGTGAGTCTGTCCTGCGACTAGTTTAGCCACAGTAGCCTATGGAAGGCAATGAGTTTTACAGGGGTCTGTGTTCTATCCTTTTCTTTTTAAACCACTCTTCCTTTAAACAGAGTCTGCTCTTTTCCGTCCTTTCCTCTTAAAGAAACACCTGCAAAGCAAAGGACACAAAAGTTACTCATCCATTAACGCTTCAAAACAAGTTAAAACAACACTCCGAAGAGAAAGCAAAGAGAAACCTGTCGAAGAGAATGTACAATCTAGTGAGAAGGACAACACTATTTCAACAGCACACTCCTGATGTAGTGGAAGGCGTACGGGATGTGTTTGGCCGGAGGAAGCTGGAGAGGATAGGCTCCTGTCAAGGTCAGTAGCCAAAAATAAAACCCGGAGGAGAAAAGAAGGCAACGGCAGGAACAAGGCGCTGGAGCTTTTAGCAGCCAGAGGGGTGTCTGTCAGTCAGTCAGTCAGTCTGGGAGCCACCACAACCGCCCCGCCCCCTCGGGGAGTTGGCTGTCCCTCTGTCCCATCCTTAACCACCGCTGTCCCATTACAGAACACCATGATAGATTAAAACATTTAATCTAATTTACTCTTATCTCAAACATCTCTTTCAGTGGATGAGGAAGGACAGATATTTCAAGTATGCTTATGCCGACTTCAGCACATCTAGGCCTTAAAGCCGTGAAAACTGAAGATAGGAGCAATGAAGCACAAAGGGCCTGTGACAAACAATTAAGATCAATTATTGATGGATTCCGGTTAATCCATATCACAACCACAGTAATGTTGTATTACTGTAAAATGTGTTATATATTGCTATTCCTATTTGATAGGAACAGACAATTGAAACATTGACATTTTGAGTCCTTTACAGTGAATTGCTCCATATTGGGTTTAGCTTGTGCACCTGAACAGTTTGGCATGCAATACTCATATTCATGATCTTGCACAGCCCCCTCATTGTATGTACCATCCGAACTGTTTGGTGAGGCCCAAGTCCCTATGTGAAATCTTCCCTAAATATATTCAGACTCCTGTTCCGGGCAGATTCCTTTCCAATTTAGTTACTGTACTCTGTTTGCTGGAAGCAAAGTTCTTGGACACGTTGCACATTTTTTTGAAAGCTGAAAGCATTTAGAGAAGGGAGACATGGTGAAATTCCACAGTGCTGCTCATGATAATAATATTTCTGTGCTGCATTCCAGCAGAGCTAGGAGGAGGCTAGGGAATCAATTTGACCAGAGACAGTCGTCATTCAGGCTCCGCAAATTATGCCTTTTGTTTGGTTTGACATAAATCTAATGTATGTAGTGTACTCACAGCCGGGACATCCTACACTGAAAACTGTGTGTTATACAGGAAGGCCTATCCTACATTTCCTGAGAGGAAGGAAGAAAGCATCAACCGACTGTCCATAATTATGGTTAGGAGACTTGCACCCAGTTAGAAGCTTTGGTTTCAGTATTGTTTACCAGCTATAATTAGAATTTGAATAGTCATGAAGGATGGTCAGGTTGTCATTCCAGGGTACCTTTGAACTTGTAGTGTCACCCCAGTAGAATCCAAACAGGGATCATCAAGACTCAAACCTACCAAGATAAAACCTAATTGCACCTTCAAAACAACCACAGCTAAACCTCCCTCTCCAAGAATTGCTCCATGACTGAACTTGGGGTGGGGTACCAGAGAAAGGGTAAGGAGTCTGGTTTCTCTTAAACAGCAAATGCAGCTTCTATTAGGTAATGTGGAATCTATTTTCCTTCTCATACTGGACAGAGGGGTATACTACAAAGCAGGATCAATGGGTTAGCCATCTAACTTTGATGAACAATCAGAAACTACTATTGATTTTCTGGTTCATTAAGAAAGCTAAACTTAGATGCGTTTTTGGTTGAGTCAATGAGACCATGACCATTTAATGATTATATTTCCAAAAAATTAAGTTATTTCAGAACATTTAGGCAAGTTAGCTGGCTAACTTATAGAACAAAAGCCGACAGATGGCAATATTGAGTCGTTTATCTTACCATCCAAATGCATTTTACGCAGCCGGCAATACATTATCCACTCAGGATGCATCGGCTTCGATGTCTTCAACTTTAATGGCGAAAAGACATGAAAGAAAATTGGAAAATGTGTTTATGAAACACCATTTTCCACCATCATGCTAGAGTGGCTAAATGCTAATCCCGGATGGTGTGTATCGCATTCAGCCAATCAGGTTGCAGCAGTCGGTTTTTTCAGCCCAAACCTAAAGCAGCGTTGTTTCGCATTAGTGGAAACCAGACTGTACTCAGGGCAGGTCTGCCGGTTTCATAGCAGGTTAGGAGAATTTACGCAGCAGGTTAGGAGAAGTAACATGGCAGAATAGAATAATTACGTTAAGGTTAGGAAAAGGTTTAGATAAAATGCTAAAAGTGTTCCAGACGAGACACAAACTAGAGAGGAAGAGAGATGCCCAACTCAGCTGAAAATCTGTCTCCATCCAGCAGCTGTTGTTTTTCTTCCATTTCACCCGCTGCGCTCCGGAGTGGTGCAGCAGTCTAAGGCACTGTATCTCAGTGCAAGAGGCATCACTGCAGTCCCTGGTTTGAGTCCAGGCTGCATCACATCCGGCCGTGATTGGGAGTCCCATAGGGCAGCGCACAATTGTCCCAGCGTCGTGTGGATTTGGCCGGGGTAGGCCGTCATTGTAAATAAGAATTTGTTAAATAAAGGTTACATTTTTTTTAAAGAAAATAGTTTTTATATGGAGGTCAATTAATGGCTTTTTTTCTACATGAGGTTTATTTGATCTAATATAAGTTTCGTAATGCTTAAGTTGTTACAAGTGTTCCTCATATAAGTAGGACACGTGACATCCCGGCAACTTTGAGAAAAAACACTTTATATTGGAGTTGTCTTGAGATGGCTATGTTAAAGAGGCGACAACCAATAGACACAGAGAAAAGGTGTGTGAGAGCCAAACGCTTGCTGCATGAGTGTACCAAACTGCAGACTAAGAATGGTATCCTTGACAGAAAGGTTGGTTAGTCATCACTAGAACATTCAAGGCCACTGTGTTGAAACACCTACATAATGACATGGGGCATGTGAGTGCAGATAAGGTTACTCACCTGGCGAGAGAGCAATTTAATTGGCCATTTATTCAACAAGAAGTTGAGGACTATGTCACAAAGAAATGTAGTTGCATCAAGCAAAAAATACCAAATGTGCCACGGAAAGCTCCAATGGGCAAGCTCACATCAATTGCTCCCTTTGAGTTGGTCTCAAAATACTGTTCTACGTGTGTGTGTGTGTGGGGGGGGGGGGTGAATACATCTTAGTATCAGTCGATAATTTCACAAGGTTTACACAGACCTACGCCACCCGCAACAAGTCTGCAAAGACAGCAACAGAGAAAATCGGATATCCTCAAGAGGCGCCACCACGATCAAGGCTGGGGCTTTGAAAACAAACTATTTCGAAGCCTTCAGGAGCTGGCAGGGGTCGGCCACTCCCGCACAACGCTAGATCCTCCTCAGGGAAACCTAGTGGAACAGATTAATCGTACGCTGCTACAGATGCTTCGCACTCTTCCTGAAGAAAATGAATCACAATGGAAAGACCACTTACCTCATATCGTACATACATACAACTGCACTCGTAACGAAGCAACAGGCTTCTCACCACACTTCCTTCTCTTTGGCCAGCCACCTCGCCTATCCATTGACCGGTTGTTTGGCCTCAATCAGACTGATGAACAGGTGTCACACCCAGTCTATGCTCAGAACTGGGCCACCAAAATGTAGGAAGCTTACCGAGTTACATCTGAAACAGTCAAAAGTTCTCGGCTAAAAGCACAAGACACTACGACCATGGTGCAAAGGCAGTGGCCCTCCAACCTGGAGACAGAATCTTGGTGAAAAATATGTCAGAGAGAGGAGGACCGGGCAAATTGCAGGCCTACTGGGAAGCAGGGTGGAAGGACCAGTCTACAAGGTGGAAAAGGAGAATGGTGCCAAGGGCATCAGAGTGCTCCATCGCAACATGTTGATGTTAATAAATGACCTACCTGTGGAACATGAGACCTTGGAAGAGAGGAAATAGCCTGCTTGAAAAAGAACGTCAAACACAGAACATGGAGGAGATGGGGATGAAACTTCAGCAGACTGATGAGGAAGCCATCTGGTCCCAAGGAGTTAACCCAGTTGCAAGCACAGAACACCCAAGACCTCAGACAAAAATCACTGACAGAAGAGGTCTATGCGTTTCATCCCCGTTTTCAGGATACAGAAGGTAGTCAGGATGAGAACATGGAGCAAGAATCAGAGATCCTAGAAGAACCAAACAATGAGGATGGGGTCAATGCCAAAGGGAGAGAAGATCATGTTGAAAGGAGATATGATGCTCCCGAAACTCAAGACAATGAGACAATGAGACAAAAAGACAATCTGCCACGCTGATCCTCAACACTGGAGCTCCACATGGGTGCGTGCTCAGTCCCCTCCTGTACTCCCTGTTCACCCACGACTGCATAGCCAGGCACGACTCCAACACCATCATTAAGTTTGCAGACGACACAACAGTGGTAGGTCTGATCACCGACAACAACGAGACAGCCTACAGGGAGGTCAGAGACCTGGCCGGGTGGCGCCTGAATAACAACCTATCCCTCAACGTAACCAAGACTAAGGAGATGATTGTGGACTACAGGAAAAGGAGGACCGAGCATGCCCCCATTCTCATCGACGGGGCTGTAGTGGAGCAGGTTGAGAGCTTCAAGTTCCTTGGTGTCCACATCAACAACAAACTAGAATGGTCCAAACACACTAAGACAGTTGTGAAGAGGGCACGACAAAGCCTATTCCTCCTCAGGAAACTAAAAAGATTTGGAATGGGTCCTGAGATCCTCAAAAGGTTCTACAGCTGCAACATCGAGAGCATCCTGACTGGTTGCATCACTGCCTGGTACGGCAATTGCTCGCCGTACAGCCCAGTACATCACTGGGGCTAAGCTGCCTGCCATCCAGGACCTCTATACCAGGCGGTGTCAGAGGAAGGCCCTAAAAATAGTGTAAGACCCCAGCCACCCCAGTCATAGACTGTTCTCTCTACTACCGCATGGCAAGCGGTACCGGAGTGCTAAGTCTAGGACAAAAAGGCTTCTCAACAGTTTTTATTCCCAAGCCATAAGACTCCTGAACAGGTAATCAAATGGCTACCCGGACTATTTGCATTGTGTGCCCCCCCCCCCCCCCCCCCCAACCCCCGTTTTTACGCTGCTGCTACTCTCTGTTCATCATATATGCATAGTCCCTTTAACCATATCTACATGTACATACTACCTCAATCAGCCTGACTAACCGGTGTATGTTTGTAGCCTCACTACTTTTATAGCCTCACTACTGTATATAGCCTGTCTTTTTACTGTTGTTTTATTTCTTTACTTACCTATTGTTCACCTAACACCTTTTTTGCACTATTGGTTAGAGCCTGTAAGTAAGCATTTCACTGTAAGGTCTATTACACCTGTTGTATTCGGCGCACGTGACAAATAAACTTTGATTTGATTTGAATGGTTCCTCATGTATGAATGACCTCACTGATTCAGATCAGCAGTGCGTAGAGGAAGAGATGGATGTCAGAAGATCCCAACAAATCTAAAAACCAAGGGGTATACTAACCTATGACACACTTGGACAGCCAACCTACCAGGTGTGGAGACCTAACATCCGAAACCTATACAGAACACCTACACAGAACCCACTCAGTTACAGACAATGAGTAATGTCAGGAGACACAATTTAAGCAGGGGAAGAGTGTAGCGGGTTGAAAATCTTTGAGTTAGAACTAAAAGTAAAGTGGATACTTTTATATTTTTGATGGACTAAGTCTATACATTCCTATGTCAGGCATTTATTATGCAGTAGTAGATGCAATTACAGTCAGGACACAAGAGGGTACTCTAACTTTTGTGTTGGTTTAGGAATCAAGGGAGTTCTGAGCTAGCTTTATTATTAAAACAGTGTCACTTTTCCACTGCATTTCAGATTACTATCATACTGCTCTCAGATCCCCATTCTGAGGGTAGTAACATATTGTAATGAAACAGGCAGGGAGCAGGTCTCGAACCCTCGACCTAGCCCGAAGTCCGGCGCGCTATCGACTATGCCGCAAAAGCATGCTCGAGCAGCAGAGTCGATTTCCGCGCTTATAAATTCAGGGTCGTTACACTACTCCCTCCTTTCAAAGAGCGCGTCCTCGCGCTAGCTTGAGACTCTACGTCTTACAGGAATGCGCTCACCGGCCAAGCACACGCACTGTCGTGGATGCAAAGTCCGATCACTTCTGACACCAATGTAATGAAACAGGAGGGAGCAGGTCTTGAACCCTCGACATTCTAGCCCGAGGTCCGGCGCGCAATCGACTGTGCCGCAAAAGCATGCTCGAGCGGCAGAGTCGATTTCCGCGCTTATAAACCCAGGGTCGTTACAGTATCTAGCTACAACCAGAAGGTGTAAAAGAAAAAGCACCCTAGATCTGATAGTTTCAACCCGATTGGCTGAACGCGATGCACACCATCCGGAATTAACATTTAGCCACTAGCATGGTGCTGGAAATTGTGTTTCATATGGAAAGTATGAATATTTTCCGTTTTATTTTTCTTATCCCCATTAAATAAAGTTTCTGAGGAAATTGAAGCCTATGCAGCCTGAATGTTTAATGTTTTAAGTACTAACTGGTCCACTAGGGATAAGAATGTATTGCCGGCTGCATATAATGTGTTCTACAGTAAAATGAAACGACTCAATATCGCTATCTACCGGCCTTGGGATAGCTAACTCATTGATCTTGCTTTGTAGTATACCCCTCTGATCTCAGGCCTGCCATAATTTATTTGGAAATTCATGAAGAGAGGAGTTGTGCTGTTTACATCCAATTAAGATGATCCTAACCAGGATATTTAATTACATAGATTAACTCAACAAAAATATATCAATCACACCGTGCATGACATGGTGTGTTGGTGAATTAGCTTAAATTAAGATAATTGTTAGGACTTTCTTTCAATAACACCAGTGTAACAGTATAACTTTAGACCGTCCCCTCGCCCCGACACGGGCGCGAACCAGGGACCCTCTGCACACATCAACAACAGTCACCCACGAAGCATCGTTACCCATCGCTCCACAAAAGCAGCGGCCCTTGCAGAGCAAGGGGAACCACTACTTCAAGGTTTCAGAGCAAGTGACGTCACCGACTGAAAGGCTGCTAGCGCGCACCACCGCTACCTAGCTAGCCATTTCACATCGGTTACACCAGCACAGATTTTTTATTAATCGATTGTGACCAAGGATCAGCAGCACGTTACTGATCATTAGTAGCAGCTCATCAGCAAATGAAATATGAGACCAGATAACGGGGACACCAAGCAAAACGCCTAATCTCTGAGAGTAAATATTTAGCTTTACTTTTAATCCACTGAATTGTAGGAAAATATATTAACGTTACCAGTGTGTTGCTTTCGAGGTCCGCTTGCAGCAATCCCAACTTCTTAAATAGCAAATCAAGTACTGTAAGCAGCAAATTAGACCTGTTCCCTGTGTTTAGTTTTAGACATCAGTATTACCTATATTTTCCGTCTTAGTTGACTCATTACAAGTGTTTCCCACAGAAGCAAATCACGATGACTTCCAAATCGGGCGTTCCATTTCAGTCGCTAGTTCGCGAGCTAGCTAGCTAGTTAGCCACACACTAGTCCTCGTTAGCTGATTAGCCGCTAAAGCTAGCAGTAGCTAACTACTGTATCACCGAAATGTCTTATTTTAGACCAAAAACTTGTGTTTTCTTCCAACTACCGTCCACCAATCTTGGACAGCAAGGAATAAACAGGCACAGAAAAATTAGCTAGTGGCACAACTCGAACCAAGTGAGAGTTTTTAGGGGGCTCCATATTGATCCTGGGAGCCAAAACGTCATCACCTCCTGCTGTCATCGACGACTGGATGGAGGAGGCAGATTGACACAATCACAGGAATATGTCATTTGTATCCCCTCTGAAATAAGCAATTGACGGGGCACGGGCATCAAATTAAGCAAATCAATTCAGTCATGGACAAAAGAGATTCATACAGAAATCAAATGAAACCATTTGACATTTCATTTATTTGTTTCAAATCATTATTGTAAATGTGTCATCCCACAATATGGCACATTAGGCATGAAATGTGTTTTCACATAAACAAGTAAAAGAACAGTGAAACCAATCAAATGAAAGATGGAATACATCATACAGGATGATCACTACATATGCAACCTGTTAAATTTAACGGAGTTGAACACAGCCACGAGATAACATGACCCATTCTAATAAATAGACCGTGGTTTGCCATGGAGAGAACACTAGTACACAATAAGGTTTTGTCTTAAAGAATCTATACATTTAGCAGGGGCTGTCAACATAAAACATATAAAATCTAAGATTTATCAGTCAGTCTTCAGACCTTCCTTGATGAGGTTGAGCTCATAGCACAGTGTCTCGTAGCGATAGGCCATACGGATCTGGGCCACATTGGTCTTGCGGATGTCATTGCCCTCAGGGCCCTCCTTCAGATAGTCGGCACCCAGAAAGTGAGTCTTCTCCTGTAGATAAAAACCCAAGGCAACACGTTTTGGTTCTGACTAAACTTAGCCATGGCAGTCTACGACAGTGTTGTGTAATCCAACACATTGCTTTATTGTGTATTGTAACGTAACAAAATGCTTGAAAAGCCTGAAATTAGCCATGAATCATTGCATGTCTTGGTTAAAATATTTACAGTTGAAGTCGGCAATTTACATACACCTTAGCCAAATACATTTAATCTCAGTTTCACAATTCCTGACATTTAATCCTAGTAAAAAAAATAGGATCAGTTAGGATCACCACTTTTTTTTTTACGAATGTGAAATGTCAGAATAATAGAATTATTTATTTCAGCTTTTATTTCTTTCATCACATTCCCAGTGGGTCAGAAGTTTACATAGACTCAATTAGTATTTGGTAGTATTGCCTTTAAATTGTTTAACTTGGGTCAAACGTTTCGGGTTGCCTTCCACAAGCTTCCCACAATAATGGGTACATTTTTGCCCATTCCACCTGACAGAGCTGGTGTAACTGAGTCAGGTTTGTAGGCCTCCTTGCTCGCACACGCTTTTTCAGTTCTGCCCACAAATTTTCTACGGGATTGAGGTCAGGGCTTTGTGATGGCCACTCCAATACCTTGACTTTGTTGTCCTTAAGCCCTTTTGCCACAACTTTGGAAGTGTGCTTGGGGTCATTGTCCATTTGGAAGACCCATTTGAGACCAAGCTTTAACTTCCTGGCTGATGTCTTGAGATGTTGCTTCAAATATATCCACATACTTTTCCTCCCTCATGACGCCATCTATTTTGTGAAGGGCACCAGTCCTGCAGCAAAGCAAAGCACCCCCAAAACATGATGCTGCCACCCCCGTGCTTCACGGTTGGGATGGTGTTCTTCGGCTTGCAAGCCTCCCCCTTTTTCCTCCAAACATAACAATGGTCATTATGGCCAAACAGTTCTATTGTTGTTTCATCAGACCAGAGGACATTTCTCCAAAAAGTACAATCTTTGTCCTCACATGCAGTTGCAAACCGTAGTCTGGCTTTTTTATGGTGGTTTTGGAGCAGTGGTTTCTTCCTTGCTGAGCGACCTTTCAGGTTATGTCAAATCAAACTTTATTTGTCACATACACATGGTTAGCAGATGTTAATGTGAGTGTTGCGAAATGCTTGTGCTTCTAGTTCCAACAATGCAGTAATATCCAACGAGTAATCTAACCTAACAATTTCACAACAATTACCTTATACACACAAGTGTAAAGGAATGAATAAGGATATGTACATAAACAAATATATGAATGAGTGATGGTATAGAACGGCATAGACAAGATGCAGTGGATGGTATAGAGTACAGTATATACATATGAGATGAGTAATGTAGGGTATGTTAACATTATATGAAGTGGCATTGTTTAAAGTGGCTAGTGATACATTTATTACATACATTTTTCCAGTGGCTGTAGTGGAGTCAGTATGTTGGCAGCAGCCACTCAATGTTAGTGATGGCTGTTTAACAGTCTGATGGCTTTGAGATAGAAGCTGTTTTTCAGTCTCTCGGTCCCTGCTTTGATGCACCTGTACTGACCTCGCCTTCTGGATGATAGCGGGGTGAACAGGCAGTGGCTCCGGGTGGTTGTTGTCCTTGATGATCTTTTTGGCCTTCCTGTGACATCGAGTGGTGTAGGTGTCCTGGAAGGCAGGTAGTTTGCCCCCGGTGATGCGTTGTGCAGACCTCACTACCCTCTGGAGAGCCTTACGGTTATGGGCGGAGCAGTTGCCGTACCAGGCGGTGATACAGCCCGACAGGATGCTCTCGATTGTGCATCTGTAAAAGTTTGTGAGTGTTTTTGGTGATGTCGATATAGGACTCGTTTTACTGTGGATATAGATACATTTGTACCCGTTTCCTCCAGCATCTTCACAAGGTCCTTTGCTGTTGTTCTGGGATTGATTTGCACTTTTCGCACCAAAGTACGTTCATCTCTAGGAGACAGAACGCGTCTCCTTCCTGAGCGGTATGACGGCTGCGTGGTCCCATGGTGTTTATACAGTATTTGCGTACTATTGTCTGTACAGATGAACGTGGTACCTTCAGGCGTTTGGAAATTGCTCCCAAGGATGAAACAGACTTGTGGAGGTCTACAATTTTTATTCTGAGGTCTTGGCTGATTTCTTTTAATTTTCCCATGATGTCAAGCAAAGAGGCACTGAGTTTGAAGGTAGGCCTTGACATACATCCACAGGTACACCTCCAATTGACTCAAATGATGTCAATTAGCCTATCAGAAGCTTCTAAAGCCATGACAATTTTCTGGAATTTTCCAAGCTGTTTAAAGGCACAGTCAACTTAGTGTATGTAAACTTCTGACCCACTGAAATTGTGAAACAGTGAATTATACAGTGGGGCAAAAAAGTATTTAGTCAGCCACCAATTGTGCAAGTTCTCCCACTTAAAAAGATGAGAGAGGCCTGTAATTTTCATCATAGGTACAGAGGAGCCTCTTAAAGAAGTTACAGGTCTGTGAGAGCCAGAAATCTTGCTTGTTTGTAGGTGACCAAATACTTATTTTCCACCATAATTTGCAAATAAATTCATTAAAAATCCTACAATGTGATTTTCTGGATTTGTTTTTCTAATTTTGTCTGTCATAGTTGAAGTGTACCTATGATGAAAATTACAGGCCTCTCTCATCTTTTTAAGTGGGAGAACTTGCACAATTGGTGGCTGACTAAATACTTTTTTGCCCCACTGTAAGTGAAATAATCTGTCTGTAAACAATTGTTGGAAAAATGACTTGTGTCATGCACAAAGTAGATGTCCTAACCGACTTGTCAAAACTATAGTTTGTTAGCAAGAATCTTGTGAAGTGGTTGAAAAACAAGTTTTAATGACTCCAACCTAAGTGTATGTAAACTTCCGACTTCAACTGTATATATATATATATATATATATATATACACAGTGGGGAGAACAAGTATTTGATACACTGCTGATTTTGCAGGTTTTCCTACTTACAAAGCATGTAGAGGTCTGTAATTTCTATCATATGTACACTTCAACTGTGAGAGACGGAATCTAAAACAAAAATCCAAAAAATCACATTGTATGATTTTTAAGTAATTCGTTTGCATTTTATTGCATGACATAAGTATTTGATACATCAGAAAAGCAGAACTTAATATTTGGTACAGAAACTTTTGTTTGCAATTACAGAGATCATACGCTTCCTGTCGTTCTTGACCAGGTTTGCACACACTGCAGCAGGGATTTTGGCCCACTCCTCCATACAGACCTTCTCCAGATCCTTCAGGTTTCGGGGCTGTCGCTGGGCAATACGGACGTTCAGCTCCCTCCAAAGATTTTCTATTGGGTTCAGGTCTGGAGACTGGCTAGGCCACTCCAGGACCTTGAGATGCTTCTTACGGAGCCACTCCTTAGTTGCCCTGGCTGTGTGTTTCGGGTCATTGTCATGCTGGAAGACCCAGCCACAACCCATCTTCAATGCTCTTACTGAGGGAACGAGGTTGTTGGCCAAGATCTCGCGATACATGGCCCCATCCATCCTCCCCTCAATACGGTGCAGTCGTCCTGTCCCCTTTGCAGAAAAGCATCCCCAAAGAATGATGTTTCCACCTCCATGCTTCACAGTTGGGATGGTGTTCTTGGGGTTGTTCTCATCCTTCATCTTCCTCCAAACATGGTGAGTGGAGTTTAGACCAAAAAGCTCTATTTTTGTCGCATCAGACCACATGACCTTCTCCCATTCCTCCTCTGGATCATCCAGATGGACATTGGCAGACTTCAGACGGGCCTGGACATGCGCTGGCTTGAGCAGGGGGACCTTGCGTGTGCTGCAGGATTTTAATCCATGACGGCGTAGTGTGTTACTATTGGTTTTCTTTGAGACTGTGGTCCCAGCTCTCTTCAGGTCATTGACCAGGTCCTGCCGTGTAGTTCTGGGCTGATCCCTCACCTTCCTCATGATCATTGATGCACCATGAAATAAGATCTTGCATGGAGCCCCAGACCGAGAGCGATTGACCGTCATCTTGAACTTCTTCCATTTTCTAATAATTGCCCCAACAGTTGTTGCCTTCTCACCAAGCTGCTTGCCAATTGTCCTATAGCCCATCCCAGCCTTGTGCAGGTCTACAATTTTATCCCTGATGTCCTTACACAGCGCTCTGGTCTTGGCCATTGTGGAGAGGTTGGAGTCTGTTTGATTGAGTATGTGGACAGGTGTCTTTTATACAGGTAACGAGTTCTAACAGGTGCAGTTAATACAGGTAATGAGTGGAGAACAGGAGGGCTTCTTAAAGAAAAACTAACAGGTCTGTGAGAGCCGGAATTCTTACTGGTTGGTAGGTGAACAAATACTTATGTCATGCAATAAAATGCAAATTAATTACTTAAAAATCATACAATGTGATTTTCTGGATTTTTGTTTTATATTCCGTCTCTCACAGTTGAAGTGTACATATGATAAAAATTACAGACCTCTACATGCTTTGTAAGTAGGAAAACCTGCAAAATCGGCAGTGTATTAAATACTTGTTCTCCCCACTGTATATATATTGACAGTTCAGGCCACAGTGTGGATAAATTGTGGGTCTCTGAGGCAGTATATTGTTTATCCTGTTTGTCGTCTGTTGGGTTTGTTACCTCATCAGACAGGCCACTCTGCAGCACACTGTTCCTGGAGATCTCACACATGTCACAGGTGCTGAGCTTGAACACCTGGGCTGCAATGGCGTACTCCTCCATCAGGGGCTCCTGAGGACACACAGTCAGAGCAGAGTGAGCTGGGCATCTGGCTTACTCTCTACCAACCATTGCCATTCTGAACTTAAAGGTTAAACCAATGAACGGCACCCTAGGTCAGTTGATTGGCACGTAATGCACCAACATGAACCAAGAGAGCCCAAAACATACATATCGTCCTACACAACACAGACAGTACCGGACGTGCACCCAGTTTGGCCTCACCTTGGTGTAGTGGAACTGCATAGGGTCATCAGTGGACAGGGAGACGATCAGGCCCTTCTTGAGGAACTCCAGAACAGGATTCTTGGCATACTCCAGGAAGAGACTGTTGTTGCTGAGTGGAGACATGGCAATGGGAATCTGGGCCAGGAAGTAGAGGTACTGCAACACGGGGCTCTGTTGGGTGGGAGTGTTAAATACAAACATCAACATTAAGACCGTAGGAGTTAGTTGTGTCATGTGTTGATGGTGCCACAGAGAGGAGGCTATTTTGTTTGGAGAGGCTACTGACCTTCTTGAGATTGAGGCCGTGAGAGATGTTGTCAGCGGTCATGAAGGAGGCCAGCAGATGGGTGACGGCTCCAGCCTCTCCACAGTGGGGCCTGAACTGGAAGGTGTTCATTCCCCTAGCTCTAGGAAGCAAACATAAAGTCAGACTCAGAGACAGAATGATGGCCATGTACTGTAAGACACTGATAATGATACGGGTGTATCATGTTTGATTTGTACTTTTTCTGAAACAATTTCTTGAAGGACATGTGGATTGTGATTTGACATGTGATACTCACTTGCGTAGCTGGTTGATCATAGTGATGTTGGCATACATGTAGTAGATGTAGTAGCTGTAGGAGGGGTTCTTGACAATGTCCCACTCCTCTGGCTTGGGGCTCTTGGTGCA
Source organism: Salvelinus alpinus (assembly GCF_045679555.1). Lineage (NCBI taxonomy): Eukaryota > Metazoa > Chordata > Actinopteri > Salmoniformes > Salmonidae > Salvelinus > Salvelinus alpinus. Next base: position 27,474,914 of record NC_092102.1, on the reverse strand, counting down.
GAACATGTGACCACTGTGCTTGGACTCGTCATCCACACTGTCGAAACCTGTCACCTACAGAACAGAGAAAGATGGAGAATTAAGAGATTGCCTTGATATTCAATGCATTTTCGACATACCAATCTTTCTTTTTATAAAGTGGTTGAAAATGTCAAATTTTAAAAATCAAATTCCTCCCTTCTGAAAAAATGTCCATCAAGGCTGGAGAACAATCATGAATTAGGACATTCGGGTGAAATACCCCTTGAAATTATAAATAAAAAATGTAAACCTCCTTTATCCCTGGTCTCTCATGCCAGTCTCACTCACATGCTTGAGGAAGATGCTGAGTTCAGGGTTGGCGTGGGGTTCGATAGTGGCCTGGAAAATAGGCATGAAGATGTTCTCCAGCATCTTTCCAAAGTGGGGCACAAAGTTCCTGCCTCTAAAGATGTCACTGAGGTGGAAGTACAGAGAATGAGCAGTTAGAAGTTAGTCAGACATTATTCTAAATGCACGAATATCATTATTTAGAGAGCCATTTAAAAATATATTCTGTTCAGGTTTTGTTTTTTACTTTGAGTACCAACATGACACTCATAAAATAGTATAATTTTTTACTGAGTTTGCCAAACTCTGTATATCCATGCCTCTAGTATTTCTAACACTTCCTGAAGAATCTAATAATAAAAAGGGTACAGAAAGAGGGAAGTACTGTCACGCCCTGACCATAGTTTGCTTTGTATGTTTATATGTTTTGTTTGGTCAGGGTGTGATCTGAGTGGGCATTCTATGTTGTATGTCTAGTTTGTCTATTTCTATGTGTTTGCCCTGATATGGTTCTCAATCAGAGGCAGGTGTTTGTCGTTGTCTCTGATTGGGAGCCATATTTAGGTAGCCTGTTTTGTCATTGTGGGTTGTGGGTGATTGTCTATGTGTAGTGTTTTGTGTCAGCACTATTATTTGATAGCTTCACGTTCGTTGTTTGTTATTTTTGTATAGTTCGTTCAGTGTTCTCTTTTTAAATAAATATCAAGATGAACACTTACCATGCTGCATATTGGTCCTCCGATCCTTCCAACTACTCCTCCTCAGACGAGGAAGAGGACGGGCGTGACAAGTACATTCACTGATGAACAGAGGGATAGAACTTACTAGATCCTAGGCACTTGAATCATCCACTTGAGTTGAGGGGAGAAGACTCTATGCTTGTTGAACCAGCCGGAGAGCTTGGTCCACTCATTAGGTTTACAGCCATAGATGGAAAGTCGGGGCTCGGCATATTGGTACCTGGCATCCTCCAGGTCAGATGCCACTTCCTGGGTGCGAAAAAATTGAGAATTAGCTGGTTGTAATTAAGCAGTGTTTACAAAAGGGATACTAACTCAGCCATAGCAGAGTCTAACCTTAATGATCCTGGCAAAGTACTCTCCGTCGATGTGGTTCTCTGTCTTCATGTACAGGTCACGCAGCTCACTGGCTCCCACAGGGTTGTACTTGGCATTGAACTTGTCAAAACGCTGAAAGGTTTGTCTGCCCTTGAGAGAAGAGGGTGAGAGAAGCATGTAAAAACCAGGGAATGTACACACTGGCAATGGAAAAATAATAAAAATATCAAAGCTGCATATTGTTTCACTATATGCATTTTACTATATAAGCATTCTACGGCTTCTGCCAAGAGGTTTGGAACTTTATTACACAGGAGGTAATAGCAGACTTTCACTTTGGCCACAGGACTGCATTTCCCCTTTGAAAGCTACACTAGCTAGAGGTAGAACTCACAGCGTGCACATCCAGGGAATCGACAGTGAGATCATAGGGGTGTAGGTTGAGGTTGGCAAACAGTTCCTTCATGGTCACATCTTTGCCCTTAATATTTTGCACTACACGGTCAGCGTCCACCCTGTATGACTTCTTGATGAAGCGCAGGAGGTGCTTCTGGTTCATGCAGGCAGCTGCATGGATGTGGGTGTCTACCTACAACAGCACACACAGGAGTTATGAGAAAAAAATAGTTGAGTTACTTACAAGTTATTATGAGTTCTCTTTGTGGTGTACTGACACTGCTTGAACAACAGGGGGAGCAGAGCACACAACATTTGCTATTTGGGAGCAGAAGCGGAAGTCACACCCAGGTTGTAGGAAGTTAAAGTAGCCTACTCTAAAACCCATAGACGTCTTTTGCATTCACAAATATAAGATATCTGTTGAAAGGTCTTTTTTGTTATTGCTGTCATTTTTATCAATGAAATTAAACTGGTGTAACAGGGTGAAGATTTCCCTGTTACAGGCAGTTATTTTCAGTGTTGAATGTGCTCTGTGATTGACCATGTCTTGGGCCCTACTTTTAGGTGCAGAAATGGAGACACTGTGCTTTTACGTTCATGGCTAGGGAGGATACAGCTTATGTCAAATTGATGCCAAAAATGTGCTTTTTGTTGTTGTTGCATTTTAGCTAACCCTTTTCCTAACTTTAATCTAATTCTCCTAACCGGCTACAAAAAGTAAATTCTGAGAAACTGTATACTACCTAGCCAAAACCTGCTTTTACCGGTATTTTCAGCATTATCCACTATTGTTGCTACAGGCAGAAAATCCTAGTAATTGTTCTGTAATTTCCGATCAATAAACCAATGTCTGGTTGTGCATGTGTTTTAAGCCAGCACCTTAACCATTACACCAAGAGGTCTTAGGTTTAATAAGCTAGGCTAAATACTAATATGTTTTGTAAGGTGGTAGCTATCTACCTTCCTGCAGTTGTAGAAGTCCCTATGGGGGTTCAGCTTCAGCTCCTTCATCTCCTCCATCTCGTTCAGCATCTCATGCACATTGAACTTGGACATGAGGAACTTCAGACGACGGTGACTGTATGTCTTACTGCCACCCAGGAAAGACAGACAAAAATGTAATGTGGATCTTGTAAAGTTGTTAGGCATTTCGTGGTGTGATATGTAGTCCATATGTTGGATTATTTGTTCCAGACCAGCCCTAAGGCTGCATTTACACAGGCAGCCCAATTCTAATCTTTTAACCAATTATTGGCAAAAGCTGATCTGATTTGTCAAAAGACCAATTAGTGGAAAGAAAAAAAGATCAGAAATGGTCTGCCTGTGTAAACGCAGCCTAGCTCACTTGATGCAAGTGTTTAAGCAGGGTTGGATCAAAAGCCAGCACATACACACTGCTGTGGCTCTGCTGGGTTGGAGTTAACCTCGCTCCCAGGCTATTGCGCACAGCACATATTACCAAAACTACCTTTAGCGTCTATTGATGAAGGTATCTTCTTCTAGGGAGACTTGTGTTAAAAGGCCGATGCTCTGTCTGAACATGAACACGCATAGCTTGTGGAACATATCTTTGATATCAGCGAGAAATAATTTTCCCCCCAAAAAATTCTAAACACCTTTATAGAGTTAGGACCTTAAGGAGTAACGATAGGCTCGCCTACACTCCTTAAGAGTACATTCTTGGGCTAAGTGCATATAAGCATGGGACATAGTCCCGTGAGCTCAGTTGGTAGAGCATGGCACTTGCAACGCCAGGGTTGTGGGTTTGACTCCCATGGGGGACTCGTATGAACAAATATGAAAATGTATGCACTCAAAGTCGCTCTGGATAAGCACGTCTGCTAAATGACAAAAAAATTAAAAACATCAATGTTTAAAAGTTGGCCTTAGTGGGAGTGACAACAGAATTCAATGGGAGTGACCTTACTGATTAAAGTAGTTGTAATTAAATTAACGAATCACGACTGCGTGGCATGGCTCCAAATGGAGGCAAGACCCAGGCAGGAATTTGTGTTGCGCACAAGACACGTACCGGGGAGGGTGAAGAGGAAGGGGTTGTGGGAGATGATTGGTTGGTAGATTAAGCCAATGCCTGTGTGTCAGGAGTTTCTCCTGATCATTCTGTATTGGTGATCCCGAGGGGTTTGTGCTGATTATACGGAGATTGAGACAGCTGGTTAAATACCGTCCCTTGAGAAGATCAAGATGCATGTCAGGAGAAGTGCAGTATTATCATAAGGAGACGTATACTTGGAATACAGAGGAGGAATGGAGGGAAAAAAGCAGGCAGAGGAGGTCTAAGAGAGAGAGGGCGGAAGAGAGTGAGCTTGAGTAGGTTAAAAATAGCAGGAAAAATGGAGATGGTTTGTTAAAGAAGAATGGTAGAAAGTGTAAGCAGAATGAGCTAAAGACAGGAGGAGAAATGGAAGTGAATGAGGTAAAAGTATCGGAGGTGGTAGGTGTGGTGAAGTTCTCGGAGCCCGAGGCTTGCACCGAGGGCCTGGATAAAGATGAGTCTGTGACAGTAGGAGTGAAGTTTTTGGAAAAAGTGGCCCCTAGCCTTTTGGCTGATCCATTTGTGGTTTCAGGGTGCGTGAAAACAGAGTTGGGTGCTGTGGAATCGGTGAAGGTAACCAGAAGTGGTCTTTTGATAATTGTTTGTGTTTCTGCTGGTCAGAGGCAGAAGGTGCTCCGCGTTAAACGAATGGGGGCAAAAAATGTGAATTGTTTTGCGCTCAAGAAAAGGGCACCATTGAAAGGAGTGATTACTGGGGTAGCAGGACATGTAAAAGTTGACCAACTGAAGGGGAAGATTCCCAGAGTTTGTGATGCTCGTTGTTTGGTGCGACGCAGACAGGGTGGCGTGAGTGGTGAAACAAAAGAGTCATTGTCTGTTCTTTTGAATTTTGATGTTGAGTCTTTGCCCGACAAAGTGATGTTAGGATATATAAGTTATCCTGTATGAGCTTTTGTGCTGAATACATTACGTTGTTACATGTGTCAAGCTTATGGGCATGTGGCAGCAGTGTGTAGGAGGGAGGTTCCTAGGTGTGAGAAGTGTGCAGAAGGGCATGAGACAAAGAAATGTGTAGCATTGGGGAAAGGAGTGTTATGTGTTAATTGTAGGGGTGCCCATGGGGCTGGGGGTCAGAAATGTCCTGTGTGAGAGAGGCAGGTTGAGGTTTCCAGGGTTAGAGTAGTGCAGAAGTTGTCATATGCTGAGGCAGTGAAGAAAGTAGAGGAAGATGGGTCAAAGAGGAGGGATCCTGGGAGGAGTGGTGTGAGTAGTAGATCTGTACCAGTACTGAGGGATAGGCCATCAAGTGATATATATTATTCAGGAAGATTGGATTTTTTGCATTTACAGCAATGGTTATCAACTGTACTGCAGGGATGGAACATAAGTCGCAGAAAATTGAGGTTGTGGTGGCAGCTGCAGAGAGGTATTTGGGTGTGCGAGACTTGACATCAGAAGAGTTACAGGGTGTGTTAAGTGGTGGTGTCCCATCCTTTCAGGTAGTTGGCCTGAGGTAGGACTTAATAGATTTAAATAGTAGAGAAGGGTGGTGTCCTTTTGTATTATTTGTATTTTTTTGTGAGTGTAGTGTTCGATGGTAGGGTACTTGTTTAGTTATTTATTCTTTCAAGCAAAGTATAAGGGAGTTGTACTCCAGTCTAGTAAGTGGCGGTAATGCAAAATGTATTGGATGCCAACCGCCGTTAAACCTCATCGAAGAAGTTCTGTATTGGCTAACCAAGGCCAGGTTTGCCACTTAGGTCCACCAGACTCTTCGCATTTGGCCGGAAGTCTCTTGTAATGAGATTAGGTTGGAGTTGACCTCTCATTGTGCAGTAAAACTCACGTTGGGCCCTGTGCAATCAGAGCAATGAGGAAGTTCATGTCGTCAATGAAGGTTTCGTAGTGGGGGGCGGGCATGTTCTCGATGGGTTTGTGTTGGTCGGCCTCTGCTGCGTCTTTGTACACGTAGATGACACCGTCCTTCATACGCGCTACCCAGCTCAGGTTTTCGGGCAGGCACTTGGTGTTGAAGGGGTCCTCGCCCTCCTTGGGTGGGGATGTGAAGACTGGCAAACAAAATGGTAGCTGTTAGATACTTTCTTGGCAGTAATCATCTGTCACGAGAAACTACTGTATGCATACCCCAGACATTTACATTCACACTTGCCAGCCTATTCACTTACCTGGTTGCACGGAGTGTTCAGGCTTAAAGGGCTCTCCCTCAATGTCCCTCAGGTACTGGGATGTGGTGAGGGGGAAGCGCTGGTAGGCCAGCCTCATGTACTTCTCTCTGATGGTCAGAGCACGGTACACACCCTTACAGGAAAGCTCAAAGTCATCCATGGTCACCTATGAGTAGCGAGGGGAATGATGGAATAAGTGCCCTGTTCCAATACTTTAAAAAATAAATGCATCCTTCCATCCCTTGAAGTAATCACTGATCTAACACAAATGGATAATTGTCAGCAAGTTGTCAGTTTAGAATGGGACCAAATAATTTGATAATATTCATAAGTGGGTTATGTAGTAATGCTTAAGTTGGCAGAGGGGAAAGTGAACTACAAACAGTTTGATAAGCAGGCCCCACGTCCTCCTTATGATTTCTCTCTGTAAATGTCAGAGACATTTTTTAAACTTAAACCCAGGCATCTGCTGTGGGCTCCTAGTCTCCAGTGTAGAGGGATCTATTCCTTGAGGAGGCTTCCCTACAGGAGGTCAATGACCCAGACCCAGAGACATGTACTAGCCATAGTGGTCAAGTTCACACCCAGGGCCACAAGACATTTGCTGCTATTTGAGGAGGAGAGGGAGGAGGCAGCATAGATAATGTGTTATGTATGAGTTTATGAGCGGGTCCATCCTGTTGGACCAGGTCTCTCTTGCAAAGGGGATTTGATCTCAATAAGTCTAACCTGGATAAGAGAGAAACATAGGCTACATAGCTAAGATATAATACCCCAGAGGCGTAGTCTCCAATGATGGCCACTCTCTGGAAGTCAGGCACTTCTAGGTAGGTTGGGGTGTCCAAAAACACCTCCGCCACAGGTGCCAGCACCTTCCTGGCCTGGTCACTCATGGACGGAGGCAAAGTCATGGTGCGACACTTTTGTAGTCTCTTCTTACTGCCGAGCGACAGGGGAGGTGCGACAGACAAAGAGTGGATTTAGTGATAAGGCAAAGAGCGAGACTATATGGACATGTCTGGTACACCCAAATTGATGACATATGTCACCCAGCTGAGATGAATGGATTCGGTTCAGTCAGTCATACCTTAGTCCTGATGAGCCAATCCCAGCTAGTTAGTTTATGCAGGTTAGCTGGCTTGGCAACAACAGCAGCATGGTGCTAGTTAAAACTGGTAATATAAAGTGATATTTAGTTCAATCGGCGAGGGAGAAATTACTTGTATTGGTCACCATCTGGATATCACCGTGACATGCCAATTAAAAGTTCTACAGCTGCACCATCGAGACCGGTTGCATCACTGCCTGGTATGGCAACTGCTCGGGATCTGACCGTAAGGCGCTACAGAGGGCAGTGCGTACGGCCAAGTACATCACTGGTGCCAAGCTTCCTGCCATCCAGGACCTATATAATAGGTGGTGTCAGAGGAAAGCCAATAAAATTGTCATAGACTGTTCTCTCTGCTACCGCATTGCAAGCGGTACTGGAGCGCCAAGTCCAGGACCAAAAGGCTCATTAACAGCTTCTACCCCCAAGCCATGAGTCTGCTGAACAATTAATCAAATGGCCACCGGACTATTTAAATTTACACCCTCTCCATTTCTTTTGTACACTGCTGCTACATTGACACCTCTACCTACATGTACAAATTACCTCAACTAACCTGTACCCCAGCACACTGACTCGGTACCCCCTGTATATAGCCTCGTTATTGTGTTACTTTTTACTTTAGTTTATTTGGTAAATATTTTCTTAACTCTTCTTGAACTGCAATGTTGGTTAAGGGCTTGTAAGTAAGCATTTCACAGTAAGGTCTACACTTGTTGTACTCGGCATATTTGACAAATAAAGTTTGATTTGATTAGCTAACGTAACGACAAGCTGGTGCGAATGACCAGTGCAAAGGTCTGTTATCGAAGTGCTTCCCGCTGGGCATCTGTATCACGTCGCTGGCGGTAGCTATGTCTTCCATCCCACTTGATTATTTTTAGAGTAGGATAACAGCCTACACGAGAAATAACTTGTAATATTGGTAGTAACCATCTGGATGTCACCGTGATTGTCTACTTTCTCAATGGGGAGCGTTTGCGCTGCAAACTGCAACACAACAACACGCTGGGGACCAGTGTTGCTAACTAATTTTCAGGGTAAGTTGCTAGAGGCAGGTTGATTTGTTGCTAAATGCCGTTGTGATGTCATTGCGTGATAACGTAAATCTGCGTCATTACGTAGAATACACAATAACGTTACTCAAATTGACTGGCCATCTCGGCAAAAAATATGATTTGACATTTGTTCAGGTACAGACTCCCACTCTTTTCTGTACTTCTGGCTGTACAGTTTTGATTGAGACATGTTGATTGATGTTGTAAGTTCTGTTCAAGATCAAACATTCGTGACCAACTATATTCATTGGGTTTGACTCGTCGAACACGTACTACTGCTACTGCAGTCAGCCAACAATGATTTGCAATTTACTGAAATTGCTGCTGCCTGTGCACGAGCTGAGCGCCCGCTGCTGACGTCACTCACAATGTACTTTTGCAGCCAGGCACGTGTGTTGTGACTGAGTGTGACAGAGAAAATCGTTTTTGTGTCATTTAGAGGGAAAATGCATGCATTCTAGCGTTTGAGTCACTTTTCAAAAGTTGCTAAAAGTAGCTACATTTGTTGCTAGGTGCTGTTTGAAAAAAAGTTGCTAAATCTAGCAATAAAATTGCTACGTTGGCATCACTGCTGGGGACAGGGTCCTTCGCTCCCGCTTGCCGAGCACTGCTGTACGGTAGTAAGGATGGGAAAGTAGCTGGCAATATCAGGCCAGTGTAACATCTAAAGCACATTTATAGGTAGGGATTTACACCGAAAATGTACAAAGAAATTATTAACGAATAGATTGTTGTAAAAATAAATAAAAAATACTCTGAAAACGGAATGATTCTAAACACTGTCTCAAGTCCCATCTTCGGCAGACAAGTTTCACAGCTTCCGGCTCAGCTTCCGGCGCCGAAAAGAGATGGCCGCCTCGCTTCGCGTTCCTTGGAAAATATGCAGTATTTTGTTCTTTTATGTGTTATTTCTTACATCGGTACCCCAGGTAATCTTAGGTTTCATTACATACAGTCGGGAGGAACTACTGAATATACGATTAACGTCAACTCATCATCGTTCCTACCAGGAATATGACTTTCCCGAAACGGATCCAGTGTTTTGCCTTCCACCCAATACAATGGATCTGATCCCAGCCGGCGACCCTGTGCGACGCCGAAAAAGGGGCAAACGAGGCGGTCTCGTGGTCAGGCTTCGGAGACGGGCACATCGCGCTCCACTCCCTAGCATACTACTCGCCAATGTCCAGTCTCTTGACAATAAGGTTGATGAAATCCGAGCACGGGTAGCATTCCAGAGAGACATCAGGGATTGCAACGTGCTCTGCTTCACGGAAACATGGCTAACTCAAGGGACGCTAACGGAGTCGGTGCAGCCAGCTGGTTTCTTCATGCATCGCGCCGACAGAAACAAACATCTTTCCGGTAAGAAGAGGGGCGGGGGGGTATGCCTTATGATTAACGAGAAGTGGTGTGATCATCATAACAACACACAGGAACTCAAGTCATTCTGTTCACCTGATCTAGAACTCCTCACAATCAAATGTCGACCGCATTATCTACCAAGGGAATTCTCTTCAATCATAATCACAGCCGTATATATTCCCCCCCAAGCAGACACATCGATGGCCCTGAACGAACTTTATCTGACTCTTTGTAAACTGGAAACCACACACCCTGAGGCTGCATTCATCGTAGCTGGGGATTTTAACAAGGCTAATCTAAAAACAAAACTCCCTAAATTCTATCAGCATATCGATTGTGCTACCAGGGCTGGAAAAACCCTAGATCATTGTTATACTAATTTCCGCGACGCATATAAGGCCCTCCCCCGCCCCCCTTTCGGAAAAGCTGACCACGACTCCATTTTGTTGATTCCAGCCTACAAACAGAAACTCAAACAACAAGCTCCCGTGCTCAGGTCTGTTCAACGCTGGTCCGACCAATCTGAATCCACGCTTCAAGACTGCTTCGATCACGCGGATTGGAATATGTTCCGCATCGCGTCCAACAACAATATTGACGAATATGCTGATTCGGTGAGCGAGTTCATTAGGAAGTGCATTGACGATGTCGTACCCACAGCAACGATTAAAACATTCCCAAACCAGAAACCATGGATTGACGGCAGCATTCGCGTGAAACTGAAAGCGCGAACCACTGCTTTTAACCAGGGCAAGGTGACCGGAAGCATGACCGAATACAAACAGTGTAGCTATTCTCTCCGCAAGGCAATCAAACAGGCTAAGTCCCAGTACAGAGACAAAATCGAGTCGCAATTCAACAGCTCAGACACAAGAGGTATGTGGCAGGGTCTACAGTCAATCACGGATTACAAAAAGAAAACCAGCCCCGTCGCGGACCAGGATGTCTTGCTCCCAGACAGGCTAAACAACTTTTTTGCCCGCTTTGAGGACAATACAGTGCCACTGACACGGCCCCCTACCAAAACCTGCGGGCTCTCCTTCACTGCAGCCGAGGTGAGTAAAACATTTAAACGTGTTAACCCTCGCAAGGCTGCAGGCCCAGACGGCATTCCCAGCCGCGTCCTCAGAGCATGCGCAGACCAGCTGGCTGGTGTGTTTACGGACATATTCAATCAATCCTTATCCCAGTCTGCTGTTCCCACATGCTTCAAGAGGGCCACCATTGTTCCTGTTCCCAAGAAAGCTAAGGTAACTGAGCTAAACGACTACCGCCCCGTAGCACTCACTTCCGTCATCATGAAGTGCTTTGAGAGACTAGTCAAGGACCATATCACCTCCACCCTACCGGACACCCTAGACCCACTCCAATTTGCTTACCGACCCAATAGGTCCACAGACGACGCAATCGCAACCACACTGCACACTGCCCTAACCCATCTGGACAAGAGGAATACCCATGTGAGAATGCTGTTCATCGATTACAGCTCAGCATTCAACACCATAGTACCCTCCAAACTCGTCATCAAGCTCGAGACCCTGGGTCTCGACCCCGCCCTGTGCAACTGGGTCCTGGACTTCCTGACGGGCCGCCCCCAGGTGGTGAGGGTAGGTAACAACATCTCCACCCCGCTGATCCTCAACACTGGGGCCCCACAAGGGTGCGTTCTGAGCCCTCTCCTGTACTCCCTGTTCACCCACGACTGCGTGGCCATGCACGCCTCCAACTCAATCATCAAGTTTGCGGATGACACTACAGTGGTAGGCTTGATTACCAACAACGACGAGACGGCCTACAGGGAGGAGGTGAGGGCCCTCGGAGTGTGGTGTCAGGAAAATAACCTCACACTCAACGTCAACAAAACAAAGGAGATGATTGTGGACTTCAGGAAACAGCAGAGGGAGCACCCCCCTATCCACATCGACGGGTCAGTAGTGGAGAAGGTGGAAAGTTTTAAGTTCCTCGGTGTACACATCACGGACAAACTGAATTGGTCCACCCACACAGACAGCGTTGTGAAGAAGGCGCAGCAGCGCCTCTTCAACCTCAGGAGGCTGAAGAAATTCGGCTTGTCACCAAAAGCACTCACAAACTTCTACAGATGCACAATCGAGAGCATCCTGTCGGGCTGTATCACCGCCTGGTACGGCAACTGCTCCGCCCACAACCGTAAGGCTCTCCAGAGGGTAGTGAGGTCTGCAGAACGCATCACCGGGGGCAAACTACCTGCCCTCCAGGACACCTACACCACCCGATGTCACAGGAAGGCCATAAAGATCATCAAGGACAACAACCACCCAAGCCACTGCCTGTTCACCCCGCTATCATCCAGAAGGCGAGGTCAGTACAGGTGCATCAAAGCAGGGACCGAGAGACTGAAAAACAGCTTCTATCTCAAGGCCATCAGACTGTTAAACAGCCACCACTAACATTTAGCGGCCGCTGCCAACATACTGACTCAACTCCAGCCACTTTAAAAATGGGAATTGATGGAAATTATGTAAAAATGTACCACTAGCCACTTTAAACAATGCCACTTAATATAATGTTTACATACCCTACATTACCCATCTCATATGTATATACTGTACTCTATATCATCTACTGCATCTTGCCATCTTTATGTAATACATGTACCACTAGCCACTTTAAACTATGCCACTTTATGTTTACATACCCTACAGTACTCATCTCATATGTATATACCGTACTCTATACCATCTACTGCATCTGCCATGCCGTTCTGTACCACCACTCATTCATATATCTTTATGTACATATTCTTTATCCCTTTACACTTGTGTGTGTGTGTAAGGTAGTAGTTGTGGAATTGTTAGGTTAGATTACTTGTTGGTTATTACTGCATTGTCGGAACTAGAAGCACAAGCATTTCGCTACACTCGCATTAACATCTGCTAACCATGTGTATGTGACTAATAAAATTTGATTTGATTTGATTTGATTTGATTTGACATTCAGGCTGAAGTTTCTAGCCACAAGCGTCGGGTGGAGTCATTAGAACGACTGACTGAACTGAATTTGTTCGTCACCATTCAAGCACGACATGGAGCTTGTTGTAGTCCTAAAAAACGGAAACGAGTTACCTCTGGTTCGTTCAGCCATTCCTATGGTTTTTGAGATAAACGCCGAGGTTAACACAGGCTTAGGAAATCTTATACGTTTTGTCCTTTGATATAAGTCAGTTAACATGACCTTTATGAATTATGAAGCCTTTGTGCATAACGTGCTTTTAACAATTACATACATGCTTCAAAATTCACAAAAATGTACGTTATCTGATGAAGATGATCATAGAACAAAAGTTATAAGATCTCCTAAGCCTGTGTTTACCACAGACCTTATTTTCGGCATTTATCCAAAAACTCAAAAATGTTCAACAACCATTGTCGGAGTTAGTGCCTACAAAAAAGACGCTATTACTATTGCTCTCCATACTTAATACATTTTGGGGACTGGGCGTGTCCTTATCACCTCACCCCTGTTATATTGACGAGGTGACCACTCTAACATTGGAAATACATGTCCTCAAAGATGGCAGGCAGGCGAGATCAGGTGGTACCATTCTAGCCAATGAGAGGGCAGATACGCGTGTGACCAAAAGTCACAACTATTTTTTATTTACACGCGTATATATATGTGAAATGGGAGCCTAGCCTAAGATAGGTCTTATGTTGCCCTAGATGGCCTGCCCATGGAACTGTATGTACAAGGTTGAGAACAAGTGGTCTACAGATAGATGGCACCACCAACTTCCTGCCATCTGCCTCTGACCCAAGGTAGAGTATGTGGTTGTCTACCGTGTAAATCCCCCCACATGAAGATTGACTGTCCCCAGCTAAGGCCTTGTTAAATAAACCTTTCAATGTTGCATCAGACTTCTGCAGTGTAGCAACATTTTGTGGAACATCCCATTGCACCTCTAACCCAGACGCAACAGGTACAGGGGTTCCCACATACTTCTCAAGACGCCGCTGGCGGCGTGACTTTCTGGGCCCTTTGGTTCCCCCCTCGCACAGACTATCACACAAGTCAGGCAGAGGTTGTAAACCAGCTTTGGCCTGGGCACGAGTGACAACTGAACATGACACCTGAACATCAGACTGGCCAACTGACTGCTCATATAGCTGACCCCCCACACTTCCCAACAGATCAGAGAGTACAGGCACATCCCTCCCCAAAATCATCTCAAAGGTAGCTTCTCCATTACCCCAACTTTGAGGAGGTATTTCTGACCCTGAATCTCAACTGTGAGCTCAGCTGTGGGCTGCTGTGACTGGTCCCCATGGACACATTGGATCAGTGTCTGGTGACCGTAATCAATGTCATTAACAGGTACATTACCTTTTTGATTAACGACAGGGAACTGCCGGTGTCAATCATTGCAGTAAGACTTTTACCATTCACTTTTACAGGTACCCACCCTGACCCTTCCCCACTCTGTCTATTCTGAACACCATCCCCCGCTCTTGGAACATAACAGTAACCTGAGAGCTTGGATTTACGTAGCGGACACATTGAAGCTTTGTGCCCCTGCTGCCGGCAGTAAAAACAGGTCAGACCCCTCCAATCAGAGCGAACTGCATGATCCCATACCTCCCTCCTTCCAGACACATAACCCCCAGAGTTACCTCCACCATCTCTGGCATCTCTGATGTCCCTTGTGTCTCTGAGACTCCTTGGAGCAGGTGCTGCAGGTCGTGGTGGGCCCCCTTTACGTGCATTAAGGTACTGCAGTGCAAGCTTGGCCGCCATAAGCCCATCCTTGGGCTCGTGCTCTCGGACCCAGGTTCGAATGTCGTGTGGTAGAACTTGTAGAAGTTGCTCGAGGATGATGACCTCACCGATTTCGTCCTGTGTCTTCTCCTCCGGTCGAACCCATCGTCGTTAGAGACCCTTGAGGCGGTGGTACGTCTCTGTCGGCGACTCACCCGATGGCGTCGATGCAGCTCTGAAGCGTTGACGGTAGGTCTCTGGGGAGATGTTGAACTTCACCAGCAGCGCTTCCTTCAAGACCTTGTAGACGTTGGACAGCCCCTCATCCATTGCTGTGTAAGCCTCTAAGGCCTTGCCCGTGAGCAATGGGACAAGCCTGCAGGCCCACTACCTCGGGCCACTGCCACGTCTTGGCCATGCGCTCAAACCTCAGCAGGTAGTTTTCAATGTCCTCCCCCTGCTGGTATGAGGGCATCTTTGGCTCCTTCCTCAGGAATGCTGGAAGATGGACGTTAACACTGCTGGACTGGTTTCCTGGTGCTGGCCTCATTACTGCTTGGGGAGCCTGCTGTGGAGTTGAAGTCCCTGCTGCGTCAAGCCTTTGTCGTCCTGGTGTTGGCAGACCCAATCTTGCGCTCTCACTGACGAGTTTCGCTTGGTAAGGAGCTGTGAGGATAGATTGGCGTAGACCTCGGAACTCCTGAAAAGTTGCTGGAAAAGGGCTACCATGGTTGGGCGTGGTTCTGGTCCCCCAACTGCTCCTTCAGTCAGCTGGTCTTTTATGGCTGTATGTGCTGGTTCAACCGGTAGCTCAAACGGTTCTGGTTGTGTTTGGCCCCTTGGTCGGGCTCCAAGTTTCTCATACTTGACCTCTTCTTCACCAGACGATTCCATGGTATTCCACCCCGTTTCAACTTCAGGTACCTTTTCTGACAGTTGATGCTGCTGCTGAGAACGCAATCCTTTATGCATTCCTTTACCTCTCTTGTTGGAATTCACTGCTTTGTGGTGCGCCATCCCACCACTGCCACCATATGTCACGTAGAGTAGGCCAGAAGGCTAAACTGGAAAACCTAACCTCTATCAAAATAAAAAGATGAGACTTGGGCCTTCTGGGCTTGCTGAAGGCCCAAGTCCCCTCATTCTGTAAATGTTATATTGTGATATTGTTTCATAAAAAACATGTTGCAATGTATATACTTTAGTATGTTTAGTTAAAGGGAAAATGTAGGTTTGTATAGGTAATTGCTTAATTAATTGGTGTTAATTGTTCTGAGGGGAGGGGCTAGCCCTACAAAAGGAGCCTCTCTTTCAGTTCATAGAGAGGCATTTGTGGATTGAGCTGTGGATGGGGTAGCATTGTTTTTAGCTGGCCCATAAGGTATATGTTTGATGGCAGTACTGTTGTTTTTGTTCTGGAATCACTATGTAAATAAACACCCTTGCACAGAATAACTTTTGCGGCTCCGCCATCTTTTTATTTTGATAGAGGTTAGGTTTTCCAGTTTAGCCTTCTGGCCTACTCTACGTGACATATACACACAGTACTAGTCATGTTTGGACACACCTACTCATTCAAGGGTTTTTCTTTATTTTACTATTTTCTACACTGTAGAATAATAGTGAAGACATCAAAACTATGAAATAATACATATGGAATCATGAAGTAACCAAAAAAGTGTTAAACAAATCAAAATATATATTTTGTATTTTAGATTCCTCAAAGTAGCCACCTTTTGCCTTGATGACAGCTTTGCATACTCTTAGCATTCTCTCAACCAGCTGCATAAGGAATACTAGTTGAGTATCTGGAGCATCAGCATTTGTGGGTTCAATTACAAGCTCAAAATGGCCAGAAACAAAGGACTTTCTTCTGAAACTCATCAGTCTATTCTTGTTCTGAGAAATGAAGGCTATTCCATGCGAGAAATTTATAAGAAACTGATGATCTCGTACAACGCTGTGTACTACTCCCTTCACAGAACAGCGCTTTATCAAACTAGACACTCGAATGTACTTGTCCTCTTGCTCAGTTGTGCACCGGGGCCTCCCACTGCTCTTTCTTTTCTGGTTAGAGCCAGTTTGCGCTGTTCTGAGAAGGGAGTAGTACACAGCGTTGTACGAGATCTTCATTTTCTTGGACATTTCTCGCATGGAATAGCCTTAATTTCTCAGTTCAAGAAAAGACTGACGAGTTTCAGAAGAAAGTTATTTGTTTCTGGCCATTTTGAGCCTGTAATTGAACCCACAAATGATGAGGCTCCAGGTACTCAACTAGTCTAAAGAATGCCAGATTTATTGCTTCTTTAATCAGAACAACAGTTTTCAGCTGTGCTAACATAATTGCAAAAGGGTTTTCTAATGATCAAGTAGCCTTTTAAAATGATAAACTTGGATTAGCTAACACAACGTGCCATTGGAACACAGGAGTGATGGTTGCTGATAACGGGCCTCTGTACGCCTATGTAGATATTCCATTTAAGAAATCTGCCGTTTCCTGCTACAACAGTCATTTACAACATTAACAATGTCTACACTGTATTTCTGATAAATGTTATGTTATTTTAATGGTCAATACATTTCTTTCAATAACAAGGACATTTCTAAGGGCCCCCAAACTTTTGAACGGTAATGTATATAAGTTGATGAAATGCCATGTGCATCCACTGATATCAGGAGTAAACCCTCTATTTCACATCTTCCTCTCTGCTAATACCCACCGTTTCTCAGTATCTTCTTCAGTGTGCAGGTGGTAGGCCATTTCCTGTTTAAGGATGGGACAGTCATCTTGCTCTTCAAACAAGGAAATCTCATCGCGGACGCCCTCACCTTTGGTCTCAGATGCAAAGACTTCCTCTGCAAAGGCACGCATGTGCTCATCGGTCTCTGGCAGAAACATATACAAACTTGTTACCCACCCCATTTTTTGTAAGGTAATAGCAAGTTACTAAGTGTGCACTTTTCTTATGTCATATGCCACATCACATTTTGTTTCCCAAAAGCTTTTAAGTGCACTACACAGGACATGATGCAATGAAATGGACAACATGGAGCGCTGACCTGAAACAAGCACTGAACATGAAACAAGCTATCAACAGCATAGATACAACAGGTGTGAATGATCAAGCAAGCTAGGATGGTCAAATCCATCATGATTTAAATTATTGAATGAAATGACCTTGTAAACAACAAGGTAGTACCACAGAGGGAAACATTAGACATACCTTACTGCAGTTGAAAACACTCCAGCAGTGCATGCTTTGTGTGTATAAGACCAAGCAGAACTTGGTCCAACTTCAACTCCCACAGCTCTGATCACTAGCTTGGACTGGTAACACAAGGTTCCATGCACACAGAGCTACAGTAATCCAGCACAAACAATAGGGCCCGACGACTCACATAAACACTCAAAAGCTTGCTCTACTGATACATCAACATCTACAGTACAAACAAAACAGCCTTTTAGAGCCAAACAAGACAAAAGAGGCTGTGATACTACACAACTGCAGAAACTCTTGGCCTATCTTGTTCATGGGGCCAGAGTATCTCTGGACTCAACTAGGCCCAGAAACCTCATGCGCCATCAGACTGATACATTTATTGACTTATTAATTTGTCTAGCATCCACTGCAAACTCTATTCTATGACAAATAAGTGAGTGAATGAATGTTGGCAGTCACACATTTCAGTGGTGGGACATACACACAGGGTCAGGCTACTCTAGGATTGCTGTCTTCTTCTCACCCTTCAAACTTACTTTGACCTGATATTGCATTCCGCAGCAGGAGAGGAGAGGATAAACCAAAAGGGAACCAATTAAACAAAATAAAAGTCAGGTTACAGATTAAAATGAATGAGACACCCTTCCCTGGTCTGTTTTATTTGATCAAACGACAGAAAACCCTTTTCCCATTTAGAGATGGAACATGTAACCATCCAAGGATTCAGCATGAGATAATGAACATAATGATAGTCAATTAAGTTAACTCATGAATGTGTTGATGAAATACTAACAATGAATCACAACATGACTGAAAAGACACAACAAAATCAACTAGGTTAAAGGTTAATTAACAAGCATGAAATTACTTAGAGAAGTAAGGCAACCGGTCATTGTTTTTGGTAGAATATGAATCATGATATTTAGGGAACATGTTACGTTTAATTTAAGATTATTGCAAAACAGTATGTCATGGTTCTAAAATAGTAGTCAGTCAGACACTGGTTCATTTCTAATGTTAGATGGTTCCTCCCCCTGAAAGTAGCCTATGGGCCAAGATTAACTGTAATCTATGTTTTTTTTACCATCTATTAAAAACTTAAGTTAACTTTAGCCAATGCTAGCTAAAATCAAAATGATAGGGGCATGCGTTCAATTTTCTAAAATCCATGGCCAAATTATTTCAAATCAACTTGGTTTGAACGTGGTGATTTGGCCTTTTCTTCTTCTTATTTTTTTTGTACATTGCACGAATGTACGCCTATCACTTCCATGGAGTTTTAGCTAGCGTTGGCTAAAGTTAGCTGAAGTTTGTAGTGGCTGTTTAAAGAAAACCGAACCATGGATTACAGTATCTCCTAGCCCATAGACTACTTTCAGGGTGAGGACCCATCCAACGTTGAGTTGTAAAATACTGAACTTCTCCTTTAAACCCAACTTTTAATATAGATTCTCTATTGAGCATGCATTTTAGTCCAGTAGTAGGCTTAATGGAATTATTAATGTTGTATCTCTAAGATCCATGCAAAGAGTAGAATCATCCATGAGATTCCCAACATTCAGGGGATGGGGGAAAGAAAACATTTACTTATCCCTTCACAGCACAAACAAGTCTGGAGTACCAAGAGCATCTTGTTTGTTGAGTTTCCTGTCATGCATTCCCATGTACAGTGACTCACTGAGACAGGCCACCTTTGATTAATTTATTCTCTATACACCCCTATACTCAACTGGCGGACCGGGTCCGGACCCAGAACAGGGTCAATAGGGACCGCAGGTCCCGGTAAATAAAAACATTAAAAATCATATAAACACACATTAGACACGGAAGAATGCATAGAATTGCAGAAAATGAGCTTTAAAACAGTAACATTTTCTCTCCTCCAACAATAGGGGTGTGAAGAGTTTGGGGTTGCATAGGTTGCGAGGTGGGGGTCTGTTACTACGCCGATAAATGACATTATCCATCCAGACGTTTGCCACCTACGAAATGTGTGTGACCGGAACTTCTCAAATAGTACTTGAGTACTCCTGCTCTATACGTTATCCTTGGATGAAGAATAAATGTTTTTCTAAATGTCACACCCTAATCTGTTTCACCTGTCTTGTGCTTGTCTCCACCCCCCTCCAGGTGTCACCCATTTTCCCCATTATCCCCTGTGCATTTATACCTGTGTTTTTTGTTGGTCTGTTGCTAGTTCGTCTTGTTTCGGCAAGTCTACTAGCGTAGTTTTTCCTGTGCGCATTTTCTCTCTAGTCCCTGTTGTCTAAACTCAGCAAAAAAAGAAACATCCTCTCACTGTCAACTGCGTTTATTTTCAGCAAACTTAACGTGTAAATATTTGTATGAACATACCAAGATTCAACAACTGAGACATAAACTGAACAAGTTCCACAGACATGTAACGAACAGAAATTAAATAATGTCAATAGTATAGCAGTTAGTATCTGGTGTGGCCACCAGCTGCATTAACCTCTTGACGCTAGGGGTCAGATTAAACTTTTTTTTATTTTTTTTAAATAACGTTCCCAAGGTAAACAGACTATTTCTCAGGTCCAGATCGTAGAATATGCATATAATTTACAGATTAGGATAGAAAACACTCCAAAGTTTCCAAAACTGTCAAAATATTGTCTGTGAGTATAACAAAACTGATTCTGCAGGCAAAAACCTGAGAATATCTAACCCTGAAGTGATTTAAAAAAAATGTATCTGTGTTTCCTGGCCCGTCTTTCTTCCATTTAAAGGGGTATCAACCAGATTCCTTTTCCAATGGCTTCTTCAGGCTGTGACCAGGCTTTAGACATAGTTTCAGGCTTTTATTTTGAAAAATTAGCGAGATTTTTCAAAACTAGTCAGGTGTCCCCTGATTAGTTCCTGCGCGCGAGAGGGGTCGCTCTCCATTTTATTTTTCTCTCTTATTGAATAGGTTACGGTCCGGTTGAAATATTATCGATTATGTTTGTTAAAAACAACCTGAGGATTGATTATAAAAAACATTTGACATGTTTCTACGAACATTACGGATACTTTTTGGAATTTTTGTCGAACGGAACGAGGCTTTGGTTTTCTGAACATAACACGCAACCCAAATGGCGTTTTTTTGTTATAAAAGTAATATTTATCGAACAAAAATAAAATTTGTTGTGTAACTGGGAGTCTCGTGAGTGCAAACATCCGAAGAGTATCAAAGGTAAGCGATTCATTTTATTGCTTTTCTGACTTTTGTGACCATGCTAATTTGGGGCTAGCTGTTGTAGCATTGATTGTTACACTCACAAAAGCTTGGATTGCTTTCGCTGCAAAGCATATTTTCAAAATCTGACACGATAGGTGGATTAACAACAAGCTAAACTGTGTTTTGGTATATTTCACTTGTGATTGCATGATTATAAATATTTTTTGTAATATTTTTGAATCTGATACGTTTGGGAATTTTCTTCTGCCTTTCAAGACCGGAACGAGGCTGTAGTTTTCTGAACATAACGCGCAACCCAAATGGCGTTTTTTTGTTATAAAAGTAATATTTATCGAACAAAAATAACATTTATTGTGTAACTGGGAGTCTCGTGAGTGCAAACATCCGAAGATTATCAAAGGTAAGCGATTAATTTAATTGCTTTTCTGACTTTCGTGACCATGCTAATTTGGGGCTAGCTGTTGTAGCATTGATTGATACACTCACAAAAGCTTGGATTGCTTTCGTTTAACAAAATGTTTGGACAATAGCATAAGAACAAAAAAGATCAGAAATGGGCTACTTGTCTAAATGCAGCTTAAAAGGCATCACACACATACAGTTGAGTCGGAAGTTTACAAACACTTAGGTTGGAATCATTAAAACTCTTTTTTCAACCACTCCACACATTTCTTGTTAACAAACTATAGTTTTGGCAAGTCGGTTAGGACATCTACTTTGTGCATGACACAAGTCATTTTTCCAACAATTGTTAACAGACAGATTATTTCAATTATCATTCACTGTATTCCGGTGGGTCAGAAGTTTACATACACTAAGTTGACTGTGCCTTTAAATAGCTTGGAAAATTCCAGAAAATGATGTCATGGCTTTAGAAGCTTCTGATAGGCTAATTGACATCATTTGAGTCAATTGGAGGTGTACCTGTGGATGTATTTCAAGGCCTACCTTCAAAACTAGTGCCTCTTTGCTTGACATCATGGGAAAATCAAAAGAAATCAGCCAAGAATTGTTTTTGTAGATCTCCACAAGCCTGGTTCATCCTTGGGAACAATTTCCAAACGCCTGAAGGTACCACGTTCATCTGTACAAACAATAGTATGCAAGTATAAACACCATGGGACCACGCAGCCGTCATACCGCTCAGGAAGGAGATACATTCTGTCTCCTAGAGATGAACGTACTTTGGTGCGAAAAGTGCAAATCAATCCCAGAACAACAGTAAAGGACCTTGTGAAGATGCTGGAGGAAACAGGTACAAATGTATCCACAATAAAACGAGTCCTATATTGACATAACCTGAAAGGCCGCTCAGCAAGGAAGAAGCCACTGCTCCAAAACTGCCATTAAAAAAGCCAGACTACGGCTTGCAACTGCACATGGGGACAAAGATTGTACTTTTTGGAGAAATGTCCTCTGGTCTGATGAAACAAAAATAGAACTGTTTGGCCAAAATGACCATCGTTATGTTTGGAGGAAAAAGGGGGAGGCTTGCAAGCCGAAGAACACCATCCCAAACAGGAAGCACGGGGGTGGCAGCATCATGTTGTGGGGGTACTTTGCTGCAGCAGGGACTGGTGCACTTCACAAAATAGATGGCATCATGAGAAGGGAATATTATGTGGATATATTGAAGCAACATCTCAAGACATCAGTCAGGAAGTTAAAGCTTGGTCGCAAATGGGTCTTCCAAATGGACAATGACCCCAAGAATACTTCCAAAGTTGTGGCAAAATGGCTTAAAGACAACAAAGTCATGGTATTGGAGTGGCCATCACAAAGCCCTGATCTCAATCCTATAGAAAGTGTGTGGGCAGAACTGAAAAAGCGTGTGTAAGCAAGGAGGCCAACAAACCTGTCTCAGTTACACCAGCTCTGTCAGGAGGAATGTGCCAAAATTCCCCCAACTTATTGTGGGAGGCTTGTGGAAGGCAACCCGAAACGTTTGACCCAAATCATTCTCTCTACTATTATTCTGACATTTCACATTCTTAAAATAACGTGGTGATCCTAATTTTTACGAGGATTAAATATCAGGAATTGTGAAAAACTGAGTTTAAATCTATTTGGCTAAGGTGTATGTAAACTTACAACTTCAACTGTAGTGGTCCACATGCATATTGGTCCACATGCATGTTCAATGTAACATATTCATATTCTGTCTCAGACAGATATACTGGAACTGGGAAGACTCCCCACCACTCTGAAGAATTTTGTAATGTTGGACTGCTTGTCCATAGGTAGAGGTTCAAATTACGCCTTAACGACTTCGTATCTGATTTGATTTGGATCTCTTTTAGTCCCCATTTGGACTAATCTTCCAAGAGTCCTTAATAACCTGTTATGGCTCAAATATCAGCAGTGAGTATCAGCAGTGAGTAACCTGGAAAGAGGTGGCCATTTCAAACGGCCTCGTACTCAATTCTTGCTCGTACAATATGCATATTATTATTACTATTGGATAGAAAACACTGTCTAGTTTCTAAAACAGGTTTAATTATTTCTCTAAGTGAAACATAACTCTTTTTACAGCCCATTTTCTATCCGGAAGTGAAATTTCCAAGAAGCTATGTCTCTCTTCAAGATACTCTCTATAAAAGGCCTTGGCACTTAGGACTGTAGAAACACGTCACACGCCTTCCCCTGGGTGTCATGCGGAAGTGAGAGAAGAAATGACTTGATTATCTCTGTCAGGGACTGAAAACAACATCTTGGAGTGAGAAGTGCGCACTTTATTTTTTTTTCTGGGCGCGAAGTAGGAACTGGACTGCGCTCCTGGAAAACCCTCGTTATAGGTGAATATGACCTCCGGCTTCGATTTTATTTGATACATGTCACAATATCATCCTAAAGTATGTTTTTTCAATATACTTTAATTATATTATTGAAATTTATTCTGGACTTTAGACGTGATGCGACGCAAGAATTTTGTCAAGACGGAGAGGTTAGCACGGCATGGCCAGTGTGCTTGCTAATTCAAGAGGGACATCGTTCGTTCTGGGTCCAAATGAAGACGGTTCTGAACAAAGGACCCTTTGGAGAACATTCTGATGGAAAATCAACAAAGATAAGGACCCAATTTGGGATGCTTTTTCATATATCTGTCGAACTGTGCTATCGCTAGCGTTTGACTAGAATCAATGCTGCTGTGTGTTAGCTATTGTAGTAAGCTAATATAACGATATATTGTGTTTTCGCTGTAAAACACTTCAGAAATCGGAAATATTGTCTGTATTCACAAGATCTTTCTCTTTCATTAGCTATCCACCATATATTTTTCTGAAATGATTTATGATGAGTAATTAGGTAGTTGACGTTGGTGTCTATTTTCTCTAGCTACTCCCGTGCGATTTCTGACTGTAGCTATGATGGTAGCAGTAATGTAAAACTGATTTATAGCTAAAATATGCAATTTTTTTGAACAAAACATAGATTTATTGTGTAACATGTTATAGGACTGTCATCTGAGGTAGTTTTTTCTAGGTTATTTAGGTTGGTTCTAGGTTAGTTAGGTTGGCTTGTGCATGCTACTTGCATCCTACTTGTGCTGTGAAAAATGTCTGTCCTCTTTTTTATTTGGTGGTAAGCTAACATAAATATATGTGGTGTTTTCTCTGTAAAACATTTAAAAAATCGGACATGTTGGCTGGATTGACAAGATGTTTATCTTTCAAATGCTGTATTGGACTTGTTAATGTGTGAAAGTTAAATATTTTAAAAAAAATAGATTTTGAATTTCGCGCCCTGCATTTGAGCTGGATGTTGTCATAGGTGTACCGGTGTCGGGCTGCAGCCATAACAGGTTTTAAACATTAAAATACAATTTATAATACGAACACATTTTCACATATAACACATTATTACATAATGACCCATAAATACTCAATCTAAAAAAATATTGATTCATCTACTATAGTCCCACAACATTTCTATGTATTATATTTAAATCGTTTTAAAATAATGTTTAAATGTATATATTGAAAGGTTTCTGGTTTGCTCAGTTAATTTATTCCATTTCTTTATTGCTCTAAATCGAAATGTTCTTTTGCCTATTTCTCTTTCTGTCTGGATAACGCATAGATGGTGGACAATCTATTCCTAGTATTTACGGAATGTCTGTCTCTTTCTTCCGGCGCCGAAAAGAGATGGCTGCCTCGCTTCGTGTTCCTTGGAAAATATGCAGTATTTTGTTTTTTTACGTGTTATTTCTTACATCGGTACCCCGGGTAATCTTAGGTTTCATTACATACAGTCGGGAGGAACTACTGAATATACGATTAACGTCAACTCATCATCGTTCCTACCAGGAATATGACTTTCCCGAAACGGATCCAGTGTTTTGCCTTCCACACAATACAATGGATCTGATCCCAGCCGGCGACCCTGTGCGACGCCGAAAAAGGGGAAAACGTGGCGGTCTCGTGGTCAGGCTTCGGAGACGGGCACATCGCGCTCCACTCCCTAGCATACTACTCGCCAATGTCCAGTCTCTTGACAATAAGGTTGATGAAATCCGAGCACGGGTAGCATTCCAGAGAGACATCAGGGATTGCAACGTGCTCTGCTTCACGGAAACATGGCTAACTCAAGGGACGCTAACGGAGTCGGTGCAGCCAGCTGGTTTCTTCATGCATCGCGCCGACAGAAACAAACATCTTTCCGGTAAGAAGAGGGGCGGGGGGGTATGCCTTATGATTAACGAGAAGTGGTGTGATCATCATAACAACACACAAGAACTCAAGTCGTTCTGTTCACCTGATCTAGAACTCCTCACAATCAAATGTCGACCGCATTATCTACCAAGGGAATTCTCGTCAATCATAATCACAGCCGTATACATTCCCCCCCAAGCAGACACATCGATGGCCCTGAACGAACTTTATCTGACTCTTTGTAAACTGGAAACCACACACCCTGAGGCTGCATTCATCGTAGCTGGGGATTTTAACAAGGCTAATCTAAAAACAAAACTCCCTAAATTCTATCAGCATATCGATTGTGCTACCAGGGCTGGAAAAACACTAGACCATTGTTATACTAATTTCCGCGACGCTTATAAGGCCCTCCCCCGCCCCCCTTTCGGAAAAGCTGACCACGACTCCATTTTGTTGATTCCAGCCTACAAACAAAAACTCAAACAACAAGCTCCCGCGCTCAGGTCTGTTCAACGCTGGTCCGACCAATCTGAATCCACGCTTCAAGACTGCTTCGATCACGCGGATTGGAATATGTTCCGCATCGCGTCCAACAACAATATTGACGAATATGCTGATTCGGTGAGCGAGTTCATTAGGAAGTGCATTGACGATGTCGTACCCACAGCAACGATAAAAACATTCCCAAACCAGAAACCGTGGATTGACGGCAGCATTCGCGTGAAACTGAAAGCGCGAACCACTGCTTTTAACCAGGGCAAGGTGACCGGAAGCATGACCGAATACAAACAGTGTAGCTATTCTCTCCGCAAGGCAATCAAACAGGCTAAGTCTCAGTACAGAGACAAAATCGAGTCGAAATTCAACAGCTCAGACACAAGAGGTATGTGGCAGGGTCTACAGTCAATCACGGATTACAAAAAGAAAACCAGCCCCGTCGAGGACCAGGATGTCTTGCTCCCAGACAGGCTAAACAACTTTTTTGCCCGCTTTGAGGACAATACAGTGCCACTGACACGGCCCCCTACCAAAACCTGCGGGCTCTCCTTCACTGCAGCCGAGGTGAGTAAAACATTTAAACGTGTTAACCCTCGCAGGGCTGCAGGCCCAGACGGCATTCCCAGCCGCGTCCTCAGAGCATGCGCAGACCAGCTGGCTGGTGTGTTTACGGACATATTCAATCAATCCTTATCCCAGTCTGCTGTTCCCACATGCTTCAAGAGGGCCACCATTGTTCCTGTTCCCAAGAAAGCTAAGGTAACTGAGCTAAACGACTACCGCCCCGTAGCACTCACTTCCGTCATCATGAAGTGCTTTGAGAGACTAGTCAAGGACCATATCACCTCCACCCTACCGGTCACCCTAGACCCACTCCAATTTGCTTACCGACCCAATAGGTCCACAGACGACGCAATCGCAACCACACTGCACACTGCCCTAACCCATCTGGACAAGAGGAATACCCATGTGAGAATGCTGTTCATCGATTACAGCTCAGCATTTAACACCATAGTACCCTCCAAACTCGTCATCAAGCTCGAGACCCTGGGTCTCGACCCCGCCCTGTGCAACTGGGTCCTGGACTTCCTGACGGGCCGCCCCCAGGTGGTGAGGGTAGGTAACAACATCTCCACCCCGCTGATCCTCAACACTGGGGCCCCACAAGGGTGCGTTCTGAGCCCTCTCCTGTACTCCCTGTTCACCCACGACTGCGTGGCCATGCACGCCTCCAACTCAATCATCAAGTTTGCGGATGACACTACAGTGGTAGGCTTGATCACCAACAACGACGAGACGGCCTACAGGGAGGAGGTGAGGGCCCTCGGAGTGTGGTGTCAGGAAAATAACCTCATACTCAACGTCAACAAAACAAAGGAGATGATTGTGGACTTCAGGAAACAGCAGAGGGAGCACCCCCCTATCCACATCGACGGGTCAGTAGTGGAGAAGGTGGAAAGTTTTAAGTTCCTCGGTGTACACATCACGGACAAACTGAACTGGTCCACCCACACAGACAGCGTTGTGAAGAAGGCGCAGCAGCGCCTCTTCAACCTCAGGAGGCTGAAGAAATTCGGCTTGTCACCAAAAGCACTCACAAACTTCTACAGATGCACAATCGAGAGCATCCTGTCGGGCTGTATCACCGCCTGGTACGGCAACTGCTCCGCCCACAACCGTAAGGCTCTCCAGAGGGTAGTGAGGTCTGCAGAACGCATCACCAGGGGCAAACTACCTGCCCTCCAGGACACCTACACCACCCGATGTCACAGGAAGGCCATAAAGATCATCAAGGACAACAACCACCCAAGCCACTGCCTGTTCACCCCGCTATCATCCAGAAGGCGAGGTCAGTACAGGTGCATCAAAGCAGGGACCGAGAGACTGAAAAACAGCTTCTATCTCAAGGCCATCAGACTGTTAAACAGCCACCACTAACATTTAGCGGCCGCTGCCAACATACTGACTCAACTCCAGCCACTTTAAAAATGGGAATTGATGGAAATTATGTAAAAATGTACCACTAGCCACTTTAAGCAATGCCACTTAATACAATGTTTACATACCCTACATTACCCATCTCATATGTATATATACTGTACTCTATATCATCTACTGCATCTTGCCATCTTTATGCAATACATGTACCACTAGCCACTTTAAACTATGCCACTTTATGTTTACATACCCTACAGTACTCATCTCATATGTATATACCGTACTCTATACCATCTACTGCATCTGCCATGCCGTTCTGTACCACCACTCATTCATATATCTTTATGTACATATTCTTTATCCCTTTACACTTGTGTGTGTGTGTAAGGTAGTAGTGTGGAATTGTTAGGTTAGATTACTGTTGGTTATTACTGCATTGTCGGAACTAGAAGCACAAGCATTTCGCTACACTCGCATTAACATCTGCTAACCATGTGTATGTGACTAATAAAATTTGATTTGATTTACCAACGGAATACCGTTGTGAATAGAACTTGGCTGTTTTAAATTATGTATATTATGAAATAAAATAATCATGTTTTTTTCAATTATCTTGTCGATTGATGACCAACCAAGAACACTGTGCATGACTGCAACAACGTATTAAAGCTGTCAAGCCAATTCTCTGCCCACCAATTATAACGTCAGAGTGGTACTGACAGACAAACAAGTGCCTCAATGGGAATTTATCACCTGAACAGTTGGCTGGTCTGTGCTCATGCCACAAGACCTGGTGTGACTGGATTAGTCAATCAACATATCAAAGCTTACTGATATTGAGTCAAATTGAGATTAGGAACTTTTATCCTGTATAAATCTTTACAATTAACATTTCTGAATGGATTGTCTGAAAGAAAAATTATTCTGACAAAACATGAGGGGACAAATCAGCAGAGGTAAGTGACCAACAAATTTGAGTTACCAACACATATTTAGAGTTTGACGTTCACAATAAAATATGGGTAGTCCATTAAAGGTCAACTGCCCTTTACTGGCCTATGTGGCATCGATAGGAGTCAAACATTTATACTAGTGTCAAAATTTACTACAAAGTGTAAATAGGATAATTTTGGTCATAAAGTCAGTCTCGTCCAAAACGGAGTATGGTTAGTGACTGCTTCATGACTTACTTGAGGATTTGGTTTGGATTACAATTATGTCAACAATTAATTCCCCCTTTTGCCTATTAACATGTGTGGTGGTTTTCTGTTAAAAGACAGCGCAGGTTCGCTTTGCATGGCCCGGTGCCCCGGGTGGGCAGAGACCTATCCTTAGGATGACCAATGGAATGGTCAAAAATAAGCAAACCCAGCCCACCCAGGTCACACAAAATTAACTTGCTAGCATTTCTTAATGATCATTGTTGAAACACTAGGTTAAATCAGGAAGTGCAGTCACCCTTTAATAAACAAGATATTAAATAAATATAAACCTGGGAAGATTAAGATTAGAGAGAGAAATCATTGTACTTGAATAAAGTCTATTTACCAAAGAACTACATTTTCATATATAAAATACTGCACTCTGGAAATCTGTGTTCTACTGGCTACAATGCTGCACGACAGGACTACCAACAATCTCAGGCCTGGGCATGGCTTAAAAGTGGGGCAGCAGTCTGCCAATACAATGGCAGTGGCACCCACCAGACGACTCACCTGGCATATTGACTTTAGGCATGGTTCAATTCCACAAACTCGATCCCTGAGGACTGGCAAAGCTGGTCAGCTACTGGACTGGTGTAGCGGGAAGTGTGGAGCCCTCTGCCTCTCTAATGCAATATGAAACTGTGCTTGCGCTGTGTAACCAGAGCTTGCTGTGCCCACACTGGATACATGACAGAGGATTCCGCGTCACCACTCTATTTTAAGTTTTAACATGCCAAGTCTCACTGACAAGTACACATAGCGGGAGAGAGGGTGAGGGTCTGGTGTTACAAGTTCAAAAGCACACACTCATTTTTTTCTGGACAAGTTCAAGAGCATAGACATTTTTTTTCTCCAGAAGGGTGGTCATGGACAGAGTGGGAAAACGACTGGAAAATAATTATCTGGAAAGGTAATCCACAATGAACAGTAGGCGAAAGGAGAATATCTTATATTTAAGATTACATTACCTATTCCTCAGTGAATATTTTCTTACACTTTTTAACTCTTACTCTGTCATTTATACTAGTGCATGTACACAATTAAATATTTAAAATATCTAGCAGTGTTTGCAAATCATTGCAAAATGTCTTCAGCAAAAGCTACTACAGTAGACTCATATTGTGGTGTCATTGTCAGCTGTGAAAAAGTTGAGCATCAAATATTCAGCTTCAACAGTAAAGAACCCGCTTCAAAGTCCACTTCACCCTCAAAAGATCATACTCCAAAAGCCTTTGAACACTGTACAGGAAAGGGCAGCTTCTCATTAGCCAATAATAGCTAGTTTGCCAGTTGGAAAGGTAAGAACATACAAAAGCTAAGGAACACCGGACAAATCCTGCCTGAAAAGTTGCATGGTCCAGAAAAAAGGCTTTTGGCTGTGTAGTCTCCAACAACACTAACAAGTATGAAAGAGTAAGTGGTTCCACTTGAACCACTTGAACCGCTTCAGTCTGGTTTTAGACCCCATCATAGCACTGAGACTGCACTTGTGAAGATGGTAAATTACTTTTTGATGGCGTCAGACCGAGGCTCTGCATCTGTCCTCGTGCTCCTAGACCTTAGTGCTGCTTTTGATACCATCGATCACCACATTCTTCTGGAGAGATTGGTAACCCAAATTGGTCTACACGGACAAGTTCTGGCCTGGTTTAGATCTTATCTGTCGGAAAGGTATCAGTTTGTCTCTGTGGATGGTTTGTCCTCTGACAAATCAACTGTACATTTCGGTGTTTTCACTATATATTTTACCTCTTGGTGATGTCATTCGGAAACATAATGTTAACTTTCACTGCTATGCGGATGACACACAGCTGTACATTTCGATGAAACATGGTGAAGCCCCAAAATTGCCCTCGCTGGAAGCCTGTGTTTCAGACATAAGGAAGTGGATGGCTGCAAATGTTCTACTTTTAAACTCGGACAAAACAGAGATGCTTGTTCTAGGTCCCAAGAAACAAAGAGATCTTCTGTTGAATCTGACAATTAATCTTGATGGTTGAACAGTCGTCTCAAATAAAACTGTGAAGGACCTCGGCGTTACTCTGGACCCTGATCTCTCTTTTCACGAACATATCAAGACTGTTTCAAGGACAGCTTTTTTCCATCTACGTAACATTGCAAAAATCAGAAACTTTATTTCCAAAAATTATGCATAAAAATGTATCCATGCTTTTGTCACTTCTAGGTTAGACTACTGCAATGCTCTACTTTCCGGCTACCCGGATAAAGCACTAAATAAACTTCAGTTAGTGCTAAACACGGCTGCTAGAATCTTGACTAGAACCAAAAAAATTTGATCAAATTACTCCAGTGCTAGTCTCTACACTGGCTTCCTGTTAAGGCAAGGGCTGATTTCAAGGTTTTACTGCTAAACTGCAAAGCATGACATGGGCTTGCTCCTACCTATCTTTCCGATTTGGTCCTGCCGTACATGCCTACACGTACTCTACGGTCACAAGACGCAGGCCTCCTTACTGTCATTTCTAAGCAAATAGCTGGAGGCAGGGCTTTCTCCTATAGAGCTCAATTTTTATGGAATGGTCTGCCTACCCATGTGAGAGACGCAGACTCGGTCTCAACCTTTAAGTCTTTATTGAAGACTCATCTCTTCAGTAGGTCCTATGATTGAGTGTAGTCTGGCCCAGGAGTGTGAAGGTGAACGGAAAAGTACTAGAACAACGAACCGCCCTTGCTGGCTCTGCTTTGCCGGTTCCCCTCTCTCCACTGGGATTCTTTGCCTCTAACCCTATTACAGGGGCTGAGTCACTGGCTTACTGGTGCTCTTCCATGCCGTCCCTAGGAGGGGTGCGTCACTTGAGTGGGTTGAGTCACTGACGTGATCTTCCTGTCCGGGTTGGTGCCCCCCTTGGGTTGTGCCGTGGCGGAGATCTTTGTGGGCTATACTCGTCCTTGTTTCAGGATGGTAAGTTGGTGGTTGAAGATATCCCTCTAGTGGTGTGTGGGCTGTGCTTTGGCAAAGTGGGTGGGGTTATATCCTGCCTGTTCGGCCCTGTCCGGGGGTATCGTCGGATGGGGCCACAATGTCTCCCGACCCCTCCTGTCTCAGCCTCCAGTATTTATGCTGCAGTAGTTTATGTGTCGGGGGGCTAGGGTCAGTTTGTTATATCTGGAGTACTTCTCCTGTCTTATCCGGTGTCCTGTGTGAATTTAAGTATGCTCTCTCTAATTCTTTCTTTCTTTCTCTCTTTCTTTCTCTCTCTCGGAGGACCCGAGCCCTAGGACCATGCCTCAGGACTACCTGGCCTGATGACTCCTTGCTGTCGCCAGTCCACCTGGCCGTGCTGCTGCTCCAGTTTCAACTGTTCTGCCTGCGGCTATGGAACCTGTTCACTGGACGTGCTACCTTTCCCAGACCTGCTGTTTTCAACTCTCTAGAGACAGCAGGAGCGGTAGAGATACTCTGAATGATCGGCGATGAAAAGCCAACTGACATTTACTCCTGAGGTGCTGACCTGTTGCACCCTCTACAACCACTGTGATTATTATTATCTGACCCTGCTGGTCATCTATGAACATTTGAACATCTTGACCATGTTCTGTTATAATCTCCACCCGGCAAGCCAGAAGAGGACTGGCCACCCCTCATAGCCTGGTTCCTCTCTAGGTTTCTTCCTAGGTTCTGGCCTTTCTAGGGAGTTTTTCCTAGCCACTGTGCTTCTACACCTGCATTGCTTGCTGTATGGGGTTTTAGGCTGGGTTTCTGTACAGCACTTTGTGACATCAGCTGATGTAAGAAGGGCTTTATAAATACATTTGATTTGATTTGAGATCACATGATTTTATGGGTGTGTGTGGATCCATTTCCATCATGCAATGGTCCTGCTTGCCTTGCACTGCAGAATTGACATCCTCCACTCCCTGACAGGGTAAGGGTTAAAACGTGTAAGAAAATGTTCACTGAGGAAAAGATCATGTAATCTGAAATATAAGATATTCTCCTTTCGCCCACTGTCATGCTCTGAAAGGGTGCCAAAACTCAACAATTTAGCTAATAGGACTTAAACTTGCTCAGCAAAGTAAACCAATCTGACGAGATACTTTTACAACATAAAGGACGTATTGAGAATAAATAAAACGTTATGAAATGTATTTTGAGTAACCTTGAAAAGACAAGATAACACATCTCGCAGTTTGGAAATTTGTTTGGAGTGGAAGCTCATGGAAGCTTTTTGAGGACATAGTTTTTTTGGTACACTTTTGAGATGGTACTGGGATAAAACTTGAGGCCAAGAACACACTGAACAACTGAGCCCCTGCCCCAACCTCATGCCCGAATCTCCAATGCCCCCCCCCAAAGACACAACCAATCTATTTAGAGAATGCAATCCCAAATGTCAAAGCTTATTTCCGTGTGCAGCCAGTTAAAGACATCAAGTAAGAGAGATGGGTAAAGAGGAGGGTGGTGGGCAGTGGGGGGCACTGGGTAAAGAGAGGAGGGAGTTGGGAAGTAGGGGAACATTGGGTATAGAGGAGAGAGGTTTTGTTTTGTGAAAATGTTTTTTAAACAGGGAAATCGCATTGAGACCAAGGTCTCTTTTACAAGGGAGCCCTGCACATAATCATACAAATTCACAATATTTACAATTCCAACACCCTAAAAACATACAATATTTACAAGCAATTTAATACAAGTAACTAACAAAATAGGATAATGAAAAACAAACATTCCTCAGTAAAAAAAATAATTAAGCCATCCAGTCTAAATAAATGCAGATCTACCTAACTCAGTGGAAACCTAAGGGATCTCCAGAGTTAGCCATCCCTGTGATCGGGTCTGGTGACTCGTATGTCTGTAATATAACAACAAAGTAAGACAACGTTTCCCAACTCCAGTTCTCGAGTACTCCCAACATGTTTATTGTAGCCCTGGACAAGCACACCGCTTTGAACTTGACAATTAATCATCAAGCCCTCGTTAAGTTTAATCAGGTGAGTTTGTCTGGGGCTACGACAAAAATGTATGCTGTTGGGGAAACTGGAGGACTGGAGTTGGGAAACACTGAAGCAAGTTATGGTGGAGGTTTGTACAAGAGGGATTTATAAACAAAAAGAGAGCACTGAGAATGGTAGCTGACTCTATAGCCACTCCTATCTGTCATATTTTTAATTTGGGCCTAGAGGAAAGTCTTTGTCCTCAGGCCTGGAAGGAAGCCCAAGTAATTCTGCTACCCAAGAGTGGTAAAGCGGCCTTTACTAGTTCTAACAGCAGACCTATAAGCTTGCTGCCAGCTCTTAGCAAACTATCTTCTTATTATAAATTTCTTTCAACCAATCATCCGTCATTTGTTTCAGTGCAGTACATGCTGAGTGCCCTAGAAGCAAACTGACCAAATACAATGCTATTTCTCTGTAAATAAATTAACAACAGACTTTCAGCATGCTTATAGAGAAGGGCACTCAACATGTACTGCACTGAAACAAATGACGGATGATTGGTTGAAAGAAATTTATAATAAGAAGATTGTGGGAGCAGTACTGTTAGATATCAGTGCAACCTTTGATATTACCTTTGATATAACCTGTTTGTTGAAAAAAACGTATGTGTTATGGCTTTTCAACCTCTGCCATATCGTGGATTCAGAGCTATCTATCTAATAGAACTCAAAGGGTTTTCTTTAATGGAAGCTTCTCTAATGTCAAACATGTAAAGTGTGGTGTACCACAGGGCAGCTCTCTAGGCCCTCTACTCTTTTCTATTTTTACCAATGACCTGTGTGTTCATGTATGCTGATGATTCAACCACATACGCTTTAGCAACCACAGCTAATTAAGTCACTGAAACCCTTAAGAGTTTAAGTCTTTATTTGGAATGGCCAGTAATAAACTGGTCCTGAACATCTCTAAAACTAAGAGCGTTATATTTGGTACAAATCATTCCTTATATTCTAGACTTCAGCTGAATCTGGTAATGAATGGTGTGGCTGTTGAACAAGTTCAGGAGACTAAATTACTTGGTGTTACGTTAGATTGTAAACTGTCATGGTCAAAACATATAGATTCAATGGTTGAAAAGATGGGGAGAGGTCTGTCCGTAATAAAGAGATGATCTGCTTTTTTGACACCACACTCCAAAAAGCAAGTTCTGCAGGCTCTAGCTTTGTCTAATCTTGATTATTGTCCAGTCGTGTGGTCCAGTGCTGCAAGGAAAGACCTAGTTAAGCTGCAGCTGGCCCAGAACAGAGTTGCACGTTTTGCTCTTCATTGTAATCAGAGGGCTGATTTAAATACTATGCATGCCAGTCTCTCTAGGCTAAGAGTTGAGGAGAGACTGACTGCATCACTTCTTCCTTTTATAAGAAACATGAATGTGTTGAAAATCCCAAATTATTTGCATAGTCAACTTACACACAGCTCTTACCCCACCAGACATGCCACCAGGGGTCTTTTCACAGTCCCCAAATCCAGAACAAATTCAGGAAAGCATACAGTACTATATAGAGTCCTTATTGCATGGAACTTCCTTCCATCTCATATTGCTCAAATAAACAGCAAACCTAGTTTCAAAAAACAAATAAAGCAACACTTCCCTGCACAACGACTCTCCCCTATTTGACCTAGATAGTTTGTGTGTATGCATTGATATGTAGGCTATGTGTGGCTTAATTTTTTTTAAATGTAGTTCTGTCCTTGAGCTGTTCTTGTCTATTGATGTTCTGTATTATGTTCTGTTTTGTGTGGACCCCAGGAAGAGTAGCTGCTGCTTTTGCAACGGTAATGGGGATCCTTATAAAATACCAAAAAATACCAAATTGATTTACGCGACTTAAGAGGGGCCACCCTACTTTCTGATACAGAATGCAGTGATGTCTACTGAACCTATTGTACGTAATAAAGTGTAGTGCGCTATGATAAACCGTATCCAATGGCTTCAATAGTGGCAGCTGCATTCATATAGACCCCTCAAACTCAACCCTGGACTTTGAAGCCAGTTCCACTACGTTTTTTCATTGTTCCCCTGTAATCGGGGACTGATTTAGACATGGGACACCAGGTTTCTGCAATTGATTATCAGGTAGAAAAGAAAACCAGCAGGCTCCAGA
Organism: Salvelinus alpinus; assembly: GCF_045679555.1. Classification (NCBI taxonomy): domain Eukaryota; kingdom Metazoa; phylum Chordata; class Actinopteri; order Salmoniformes; family Salmonidae; genus Salvelinus; species Salvelinus alpinus. The sequence goes on along the minus strand of NC_092102.1, from coordinate 27,438,903 downwards.
CCTCATAGGGTAGGAGTTGAATACCTAAATCATCAATATGCTTTTTGAAAGATAGCTTTTCGTCAAACCAGATTCCCAGATAGACACTATCAACGTGGGCATCATCCAATATACACTACCGTTCAAAAGTTTGGAGTCACTTAGAAATGCCCTTGAAAGAAAAGCACATTTCTTGTCCATTAAAATAACATCAAATTGATCAGAAATACAGTGTAGACATTGTTAATGTTGTAAATTACGATTGTAGCTGGAAACGGCAGATTTTTTATGGAATATCTACATAGGCGTATATTATCCGCAACCATCAGGCCTGTGTTCCAAAGGCATGTTGTGTTAGCTAATCCAAGTTTATAATTTTAAAAAGCTAATTGATCATTAGAAAACCCTTTTGCAATTATGTTAGCACAGCTGAAAACTGTTGTTTGGTGCACAACTGAGCAAGAGGACAAGTACATTAGAGTGTCTAGTTTGAGAAACAGATGCCTCATAAGTCCTCACCTGGCAGCTTCAATGAAGAGTACCCGCAGAACACCAGTCTCAACGTCAACAGTGAAGAGGCGACTCCGGGATGCTGGCCTTCGAGGCAGAGTTGCAAAGAAAAAGCCATACTCAGACTGGCCAATAAAAAGAAAAGATTAAGATGGGCAAAAGAACACAGACACTGGATAGAGGAACTCTATCTAGAAGGCCAGCATCCCGGAGTCGCCTCTTCACTGTTGACGTTGACACTGGTGTTTTGCGGGTACTATTTATTGAATCTACAAGCACTAATTATGATCAATTTAGACTGATAATAGTATCTAGTTATAGTAAGGGGTGAAATAAGTATAGCCAGTTATAATTGTAACGGTTTAGCAGATTATAAAAAAAGAAGATCACTCTTTACATGGCTAAAAGAAAAGGAATATAACATATACTGTTTACAGGAAACTCACTCTACATCCTTAGATGAAGTTGTGTGGAAAAAGGCATGGGGTGGTGAAATAATTTTCTGTCATGGACAAAGGAACTCAAAAGGTGTGATGATATTAATTAACAAAAATTTTGATCTGAATGTGCAAATAGTCAGGAATGATTCGCAAGGAAGGTGGATCCTTTTGAATATGAAAGTGGACGAAAAAGAGATTTGGCTCATTAATCTACATGGTCCAAATCAGGATGATCCATACTTCTACGAAAACATTTATACCAATTTATTGAACTTACAGGCAACAAATGATCAAATCATTATGGTAGGAGACTATAACACAGTGTTAAGTACCTCAATGGACCTTAAAGGTAATCACTCTACAAACTATCATCACCGAGCCCTTAAGGAAATCACAAATATTATGGACACATTCGAAACAGTGGTTATTTGGAGAATAAAAAAACCTGACCTAGTGAGATGTACATATATTCTTATCGGCAGACTCAATAGCCTTGGTTTCTCAAATGACTGCCTCGCCTGGTCACCAACTACTTCTCAGATAGAGTTGTCAAATCGGAGGGCCTGTTGTTCGGACCTCTGACAGGGTTCAATTCTCGGGCCAACTATTTTCTCTGTATATATCAATGATGTCGCTCTTGCTGCTGGTGATTCTCTGATCCACCTCTAATCAGACAACACCATTCTGTATACTTCTGGCCAATCTTTGGACAGTGTGTTAACAAACCTCCAAACGAGCTTCAATGCCATACAACACTCCTTCCGTAGCCTCCAACTGCTTTTAAACGCTAGTAAAACTAAATGCATGTTCTTCAACCGATTGCAGCCCGCACCCGCCCGACTAGCATCACTACTCTGGATGGTTCTGACTTAGAATATGTGGACAACTACAAATACCTAGGTGTCTGGTTAGACTATAAACTCCCCATCCAAACTCACATTAAGCATCTCCAATCCAAAATTAAATCTAGAATTGGCTTCCTATTTTGCAACAAAGCCTCCTTCACTCATGCTGCCAAACATACCCTCGTAAAACTGACTATCCTACCGATCCTTGACTTCAGCGATGTCATTTACAAAATAGCCTCCACCACTCAACTCAGCAAACTGGATGTAGTCTATCACAGTGCCATCCGTTTTGTCACCAAAGCCCCATATACTACCCACCACTGCGACCTGTATGCTCTCGTTGGCTGGCCCTCGCTACATATTTGTCGCCAAACCCACTGGCTCCAGGTCATCTATAAGTCTTTGCTAGGTAAAGCCCTGCCTTATCTCAGCTCAGCTCACTGGTCACCATAGCAGTACCCACCCATAGCACGCACTCCAGCAGGTATATCTCACTGGTCATCCCCAAAGCCAACACTTCCTTTGGCTGCCTTTCCTTCCAGTTCTCTGCTGCCAATGACTGGAATGAATTGCAAAAATCACTGAAGCTGGAGACATATCTCCCTTTAACTTTAAGCATCAGTTGTCAGAGCAGCTTACCGATCACTGTACCTGTACACAGACAATCTGTAAATAGCACACCCAACTACCTCATCCCCATATTGTTATTTATCTTCTTGCTCTTTCGTATCCCAGTATCTCTACTTGCACATCATCATCTGCACATCTATCACTCCAGTGTTAATGCTAAATTGTAATTATTTTGCCTCTATGGCCTATTTATTGCCTTACCTCCCTAATCTTCTACATTTGCACACACTGTACATAGATTTTTCTATTGTGTTATTGACTGTACGTTTGATTATGTGTAACTCTGTGTTGTTGTTTTTGTCGCACTGCTTTGCTTTATCTTGGCCAGGTCGCAGTTGTAAATGAGAACTTTTTCTCAACTGGCCTACCTGGTTTAATAAAGGTGAAATAATATATATTTTTTAAACATAGAGAAGACAATCAAGCTAGTCGTCTTGACTACTTTCTTGTCTCTTTCTCTCTTGCATCAAAGGTTAAAAAAGTTTTAATAGGAGACAGAATGCGGTCGGATCATCATCTAATTGGCATTCACATAACTCTCAGTTTTCCCACGTGGACGAGTATATTGGAAATTTAATCAAAGTTTACTGGAGGACAACTTATTTTTAACTAAGACCAAATCATTTATAACGGAATTTTTCCAGTATAATATAGGTTCAGCAAATCCCCTTATTGTTTGGGATACCTTTAAATGTACCTTCAGAGGTCATTCAATTCAATATTCACCAATAATAAAAAAAAATGTTTCTGGCTGAAGAGACAAGACTAACAAGGGAAATCCATGAACTAATAGGAAAGGTAGATAGCAATAAAAACAATACTACAGAGATACAAAATAAGTTAGAGGAAAAACAAAAATAACTTGAGGAACTTATTCAAGAATGATCTAATGTAATCTATTACAAAAAATAAAGCAAACTGGATGGAATATGGAGAAAAATGCACCAAATTCATCCTGAATCGTCAATACAGGAACACTAACAAAAATAATTTGCAGAAACTCGTTACTTAAGACAGAGTCATCTATGATTCTCTGAAAAATATTTTAAAAGAGGAAGCTAATTATTTTAGGCAGATGTTCTCTTTTCCTTCTCATCCTCTCCCACTGAATGAAGGTTACGGTAAGGAATTCATTCCAAATAATATAAAAAATGGAAAATTAACAAATGTACAGAAAGATCAGTGCGAAGGCCAAATTACAGAGGAAGAACCTTTTGAGGCTATTAAATCCTTTCAGTCTGGAAAAACTCCAGGGCTTGATGGCATACCGGTAGAGGTATATCAAGCTTTTTTTGATATACTAAAAGCGCCATTGTTAGATTTGTTTTAACTACTCCTATAGAAATGGTAGTCTGTCAGGTACTCAGCAGGAAGGTCTGATTTCTCTATTATTATAACAAGACCCACATGGCAAATATAAAGACCCAGTCTATCTAAAAAAACTGGAGGCCCCTTACACTTCAATGTTGTGATGCAAAAATACTAGTGAAATGCATAGCACTCAGAATTAAAAGCGTTTCACCAGGTACTGTTCATCCTGATCAGATAGGTTTTTTACATGGACTATACATTGGAGATAATATATGACAACTATGACAACATCATGAAACATCTAAGAAGCCAGGCCTGGTATTTATAGCGGATTTTGAAAAGACATTCAATAAAGTAAGACTTAAGACCTCTCTCTAAAAGCTTCACTTATTCAAAAGTTTTACTTGAACCCTAAATGGTTCTCAAGTAGATTACTAAGAAAAGCTCATCCATTGTTTAAAAATTACCTTTTTGCAGATTGCCATGTCTCATTTTCGATTAATTGAAAATAATACTTTTTTTCAAAGTATCTCTCTTTTTCAAACAAGCATTGCAGAGCTGGCTACAATTTCAATTTCACCCCCCTGAAAAGATAGAACAAATATTACAACAAATATTATGACTGAACTCAAATGTGCTGGTTGATAAAATACCTGTATTTATGGGAAAGATGTTTGAAAAGGGTATTTTGATTTAATATGATATTGTAAATTGGAATGGTAGTTATGTCCTTCATGGAGTTATCAGAAATGTACGGGAAGGTCTGCTCAATCCAAGAGCACAACCAATTGATTACAGCATTACCCCAAAAATGGAGGAGGCAGGTGGCAGCGGGAGGAGGTAGGGAACTGGTCTGTCTGCCCAATATAAAGGATCAAAACCTGCGGAGGAATAAAAATAGCATAAATAGTCAAGTATACCAGTTTCACTTGAGGACCAGGATGTTGACAACTGTGCTATACAGATTGCAAAATAGTTGGGAAGAGATATTTGATGTACCGATTCTATGGTACAGGGTGTATTAGTTGATATATAAAACAACGCAAGACTTCGTGCTTTTCAGCTAAAATTGTTATATAGAATTCTTGCCACCAACAAAATGTTGAATATGTGGTGCATAAAATCATTGAAACTCTGCAGATTTTGTTGTGAGGATACAGAATCAATAGACCATTTATTTTGGTATTGCCCTCAGGTAGCCTGTTTCTGGTCTCAGGTTCAGGAATGGCTGAAAATGCATAGCAGTGATCTAAAATGTACCCTACAAATAGTACTGTTAGGAGATCTGGAGAGACCGGGTCAGTCAATTACTAATACTCTTAGTAAAAGTATTTATCTTCAACTCGCAATCTGTGGATTCTATTCGATTAGATAGATTGAAATTGTACGTTAAACATCACAGCATAGTTGAAAGATACTGTAAGATAAAAGTAAAAAAATATGTCAAAATAAAACATAATAAAAAGTAAGTTTGAATGACACTGAGGGGCAGTGTTTTTACAACTAATGCCGGTTTGCCTGAAGCTGATCCCGTGCAGGTGTTTGTACACATGCATATACACACACTCTCATTCAAATAAACGCATACAAGAACACACATACATGTAATAGTGCCAGACATGCACACAAACATGTACAGTTGTCATTGCTGTTATGATTTTAGTTGTCCTTGATGTCCTTTGTTTTCATATATATATATATATATTTTTTGCATTGTTGTTTGCTGTTTTCTTCTGTCTTTTCCTTTTTTCTCTTTAGTTCATTCTCTTGGTTGTTGGTGCATTGGGGAGTTCTTGGGGGTGGGGAATGGAATTAATTGTATTTTTAATTTTTCTTCTGGGGGGGGGGGGGGGGGGGCTGTGGGAGAGGTATCAAATGGTTGAGGGACAGCTATTGGGGAACTGTGGGGGGATCTTGGAGGGTTCGGGTTCACATTATTTGGCCTGGTGGGAGATCCGTCAATGTGCCCTTGAGTAGGGCATTGACCCTGGATGGGATGCTTCTGTGTGTTGCTCTGAATGGGAGTCTGTTGGATGACTGGTAGGATGTAGTTGTTGAGCGGCTTCACTGCAAGTATATTGTATGTTTCGATATAAAAAAAAGAAAGAAGAATAGACTGATGAGTTTCAGAAGAAAGTTCTTTGTTTCTGGCCATTTTGAGCCTGTAATCGAACCCACAAATGTTGATGCTCCAGATACTCAAATAGTCTATAGAAGGACAGTTTTATTGCTTCTTTAATCAGAACAACAGTTTTCAGCTGTGCTAACATAATTGCAAAAGGGTTTTCTAATGATCAATTAGCCTTTTAAAATGATAAACTTGGATTAGCTAACACAACGTGCCTTTGGAACACAGGAGTGATGGTTGCTGATAACGGGCCTCAAGACGCCTATGTCGATATTCCATAAAAATTCTGCCGTTTCCAGATACAATAGTAATTTACAACATTAACAATGTCTACACTGTATTTCTGATCAATTTGATGTTATTTTAATGGACAAGAAATGTGCTTTTCTTTCAAAATCAAGGGATTTTCTAAGTGTCCCCAAACTTTTGAAGGATAGTGTACATATGCATAAATCATCAGATACATCTTTAAGCTTTTTAGAAAGTAACATATAACCCATGTACAGATTGTAGTTCTAAAAGAGCCTTGTCAACAGAAGGGGCAACGGAATACACAACATTATTGTCCGCATACAAGTGGAGGTTACAATTTCTTAAAGAAAAACCAATATCTTTTATATACAGTGGCAAGAAAAAGTACGTGAACCATTTGGAATTATCTGGATTTCTGCATAAATTGGTAATAAAATTAGATCTGATCATCTAAGTCACAACAACAGACAAACACAGTCTGCTTAAACTAATAACACACAAATTATTGTATTTTTCTTGTCTATATTGAATACATCATTTAAACATTCCCAGTGTAGGTTGGAAAAAGTATGTGAACCCAGAGGCTAATAACTTCTCCAAAAGCTAATTGGAGTCAGGAGTCAGCTAACCTGGAGTCCAATCAATTAGATGAGATTGGAGATGTTGGTTAGAGCTGCCTTGCCCTATTAAAACACTCACAAAATTTGAGTTTGCTATTCATAAGAAGCATTGCCTGATGTGAACCATGCCTCGAACAAAAGAGAGCTCAGAAGACCTAAGATTAAGGATTGTTGACTTGCATAAACCTGGAAAGGGTTACAGAAGTATCTCTAAAAGCCTTGATGTTCATCAGTCCACGGTAAGACAAACTGTCTATAAATGGAGAAAGTTCAGGACTGTTACTACTCTCCCTAGGAGTGGCCGTCCTGCAAAGATGAATGCAAGAGCACAGCGCAGAATGTTCAATGAGGTTAAGAAGAATCCTAGAGTGTCAGGTCAGAAATCTCTGGAACATGCTAACATCTCTGTTGACGAGTCAACGATACGTAAAACACTAAACAGGAATGGTGTTCATGGGAGGACACCATAGAAGAAGACACTGCTGTCCAAAAACATTGCTGCACGTCTGAAGTTTGAAAAAGAGCATCTGGGAAAATATTCTGTGGACAGATGAAACTAAAGTTGAGTTGTTTGGAAGGAACACACAACACTATATGTGGAGAAAAAAAGGCACAGCACACCAACATCAAAACCTCATCCCAACTGAAAAGTATGATGAAGGGAACACCATGGTTTGGAGCTGCTTTGCTGCCTCAGGGCCTGGACAGCTTGCTATCATCAATGGAAAAATGAATTCCCAAGTTTATCAAGACATTTTGCAGAAGAATGTAAGGCTATCTGTCCGCCAATTGAAGCTCAACAGAAGTTGGGTAATGCAACAGGACAACGACCCAAAACACAGAAGTAAATCAACAAGAGAAGAAAATATGCCTTCTGGAGTGGCCTCCTGACCTCAACCCGATTGAGATGCTGTAGCATGACCTCAAGAGAGCGGTTCACACCAGACATCCCAAGAATATTGCTGAACTGAAACAGCTTTGTCAAGAGGAATGGTCCAAAATTCCTCCTGACCGTTGTGCAGGTCTGATCTGCAACTACAGAAAATGTTTGGTTGAGGTTCAACCAGTTATTAAATTCAAGGGTTCACATACTTTTCCCACCCTGCACTGTGAATGTTTACACAGTGTGTTCAATAAAGACATAAACATTTATAATTGTTTGTGTGTTATTAGTTTAAGCAGACTGTGTTGGTCTATTGTTGTGATTTAGATGAAGATCAGATCAAATTTCATGACCAATTTATGCAGAAGTCCAGGTAATTCCAAAGGGTTCACATACTTTTTCTTGCCACTGTAGACAGTAAAAGGTACAGGGCCCAAAATCGATTTAAGACCATCAGAAGAAACACATTGTGTCCTGTCTTTCAGGTAGTTTTCCAACCAAATGTAGGCTGCCTGACCCAGGTCAATTTCAGACAGTCTAAGAATTAATAACGAATGGTCAACAGTGTCTTTAGCCTTCGGCGGGTCTATAAAAAGGGCAGCACAATGCTGCCTTTTGTCCACGCCATTTACAATGTAATTTACCACCCAACGAAGGAACATAAATAGTGCTATGGCCTGGCCTAAACCTGGCTGATTGACACTTAGAATACAGTTTAAAGCTAGAAAAGATCTAAGCTGAAAACATAGAATTTTCACTAGGCAAGACAGTTTGAGAGATTGGGCGATAATTATTAATGTTAGAGGGGTCACCACTTTTGTGGAGAGGCAGCACATGGGCAGCCGTCCAGACCCTAGCGGTAGCACGTGAGATAATTGTCAGGTTAAAAATATGTGTCAATGATTCCACAAGTAGAAAGTTGAAGTGAAAACAAAGATTCACTAGAAGTTGACAGAGCTTACATCCTGCCAAATGGAGGCAGTGCGAGGCATTGGGTAGAGAGGAGGGAGGTGGGCAGTGGGGACATTGGCACAGCAGTTTCCCCTATACTATAAAAAGGAATATCAGATCATATAAAGGACTGATCCCTGGCCCCAACTGGTCATTTTGAAGCAGATTACCAATAACGATACACATGAGTTCTGTCCTCATTATTGGCAAAGTGATATTAAACTACACTCTAAAATCGTAAACAGGGCGTCTTGCACATCACAAGTAGAAAGTTGTTGAAGTGAAAACAAAGATTCACTAGAAGTTGACAGAGATTACATCCTGCCAAATAGAGGCAGTGGGAGGCATTGGGTAGAGAGGAGGGAGGTGGGCAGTGGGGGACATTGGGTAGAGAGGAGGGAGGTGGGCAGTGGGGGACATTGGGTAGAGAGGAGGGAGGTGGGCAGTGGGGGGCATTGGGTAGAGAGGAGGGAAGTGGACAGTGAGGGACATTGGGTAGAGAGGAGGGAGGTGGGCAGTGGGGGACATTGGGTAGAGAGGAGGGCAGTGGGGGACATTGGGTAGAGAGGAGGGAGGTGGGCAGTGGGGGACATTGGGTAGAGAGGAGGGAGGTGGGCAGTGGGGGACATTGGGTAGAGAGGAGGGAGGTGGGCAGTGGGGGACATTGGGTAGAGAGGAGGGAGGTGGGCAGTGGGGGACATTGGGTAGAGGAGGGAAGTGGACAGTGTGGGACATTGGGTAGAGAGGAGGGAGGTGGGCAGTGAGGGACATTCGGTAGAGAGCAGGGAGGTGGGCAGTGGGGGGCATTGGGTAGAGAGGAGGGAGGTGGGCAGCGGGGGACATTGGGTAGAGAGGAGGGAGGTGGGCAGCGGGGGACATTGGGTAGAGAGGAGGGAGGTGGGCAGTGGGGGGCATTGGGTAGAGAGGAGGGAGGTGGGCAGTGGGGGACATTGGGTAGAGAGGAGGGAGGTGGGCAGTGGGGGACATTGGGTAGAGAGGAGGGAGGTGGGCAGTGGGGGACATTGGGTAGAGAGGAGGGAGGTGGGCAGTGGGGGAAATGGGTAGAGAGGAGGGAGTTGGGCAGTGGGGGACATTGGGTAGAGAGGAGGGAGGTGGGCAGTGGGGGACATTGGGTAGAGAGGAGGGAAGTGGACAGTGGGGGACATTCGGTAGAGAGGAGGGAGGTGGGCAGTGGGGGACATTGGGTAGAGAGGAGGGAGGTGGGCAGTGGGGGACATTGGGTAGAGAGGAGGGAGGTGGGCAGTGAGGGACATTGGGTAGAGAGGACGTAGGTGGGCAGTGGGGGGCATTGGGTAGAGGAGGGAAGTGGACAGTGGGGGACATTGGGTAGAGAGGAGGGAGGTGGGCAGTGGGGGACATTCGGTAGAGAGGAGGGAGGTGGGCAGTGGGGGGCATTGGGTAGAGAGGAGGGAGGTGGGCAGTGGGGGACATTGGGTAGAGAGGAGGGAGGTGGGCAGTGGGGGGCATTGGGTAGAGAGGAGGGAGGTGGGCAGTGAGGGACATTCGGTAGAGAGGAGGGAGGTGGGCAGTGGTTGACATTGGGTGGAGAGGAGGGAGGTGGGCAGTGGGGGGCATTGGGTAGAGAGGAGGGAGGTGGGCAGTGGGGGGCATTGGGTAGAGAGGAGGGAGGTGGGCAGTGGGGGGCATTGGGTAGAGAGGAGGGAGGTGGGCAGTGGGGGGCATTGGGTAGAGAGGAGGGAGGTGGGCAGTGAGGGACATTCGGTAGAGAGGAGGGAGGTGGGCAGTTGGGGACATTGGGTGGAGAGGAGGGAGGTGGGCAGTGGGGGACATTGGGTAGAGAGGAGGGAGGTGGGCAGTGGGGGGCATTGGGTAGAGAGGAGGGAAGTGGACAGTGGGGGACATTGGGTAGAGAGGAGGGAGGTGGGCAGTGAGGGACATTGGGTAGAGAGGAGGGAGGTGGGCAATGAGGGACATTCGGTAGAGAGGAGGGAGGTGGGCAGTGGGGGACATTCGGTAGAGAGGAGGGAGGTGGGCAGTGGGGGACATTGGGTAGAGAGGAGGGAGGTGGGCAGTGGGGGGCATTGGGTAGAGAGGAGGGAGGTGGGCAGTTGGGGGCATTGGGTAGAGAGGAGGGAGGTGGGCAGTGAGGGACATTCGGTAGAGAGGAGGGAGGTGGGCAGTGGGGGACATTGGGTGGAGAGGAGGGAGGTGGGCAGTGGGGGACATTGGGTAGAGAGGAGGGAGGTGGGCAGTGGGGGGCATTGGGTAGAGAGGAGGGAGGTGGGCAGTGGGGGGCATTGGGTAGAGAGGAGGGAGGTGGGCAGTGGGGGGCATTGGGTAGAGAGGAGGGAGGTGGGCAGTGAGGGACATTCGGTAGAGAGGAGGGAGATGGGCAGTGGGGGACATTGGGTGGAGAGGAGGGAGTTGGGCAGTGGGGGACATTGGGTAGAGAGGAGGGAGGTGGGCAGTGGGGGGCATTGGGTAGAGAGGAGGGAAGTGGACAGTGGGGGACATTGGGTAGAGAGGAGGGAGGTGGGCAGTGAGGGACATTGGGTAGAGAGGAGGGAGGTGGGCAATGAGGGACATTCGGTAGAGAGGAGGGAGGTGGGCAGTGGGGGACATTCGGTAGAGAGGAGGGAGGTGGGCAGTGGGGGACATTGGGTAGAGAGGAGGGAGGTGGGCAGTGGGGGACATTGGGTAGAGAGGAGGGAGTTGGGCAGTGGGGGACATTGGGTAGAGAGGAGGGAGGTGGGCAGTGGGGGACATTGGGTAGAGAGGAGGGAGGTGGGCAGCGGGGGGCATTGGGTAGAGAGGAGGGAGGTGGGCAGCGGGGGACATTGGGTAGAGAGGAGGGAGGTGGGCAGTGGGGGACATTGGGTAGAGAGGAGGGAGGTGGGCAGTGGGGGACATTGGGTAGAGAGGAGGGAGGTGGGCAGTGGGGGACATTGGGTGTAGAGGAGGGAGGTGGGCAGTGGGGGACATTGGGTGTAGAGGAGGGAGGTGGGCAGTGGGGGACATTGGGTAGAGAGGAGGGAGGTGGGCAGTGGGGGACATTCGGTAGAGAGGAGGGAGGTGGGCAGTGGGGGACATTGGGTAGAGAGGAGGGAGGTGGGCAGTGGGGGACATTGGGTAGAGAGGAGGGAGGTGGGCAGTGGGGGACATTGGGTAGAGAGGAGGGAGGTGGGCAGTGAGGGGCATTGGGTAGAGAGGAGGGAGGTGGGCAGTGGGGGACATTGGGTAGAGAGGAGGGAGGTGGGCAGTGGGGGACATTGGGTAGAGAGGAGGGAGGTGGGCAGTGAGGGGCATTGGGTAGAGAGGAGGGAGGTGGGCAGTGGGGGACATTGGGTAGAGAGGAGGGAGGTGGGCAGTGGGGGACATTGGGTAGAGAGGAGGGAGGTGGGCAGTGGGGGGCATTGGCACAGCAGTTTCCCTTAGGACTGATTCCTGACCCCAACTGGTCATCTTGAAGCAGATTACAAATAACGATACACATGAGCTCTTTCCGCATTATTGGCAGTGATATTATTTATTTTATTTTTATTTAACCTTTATTTAACTAGGCAAGTCAGTTAAGAACAAATTCCTATTTACAATGACGGCCTACATATAAAACTGTACTGTACATTGTATTGTCATTATCATGAATCATGGATAATATACTCAAATTAATTTCTAATTATCAAAGGAATATGGCATGACATTGTAAAATAAGCATATACAACAGAGCACAGCCTTATGAACAAAAGTTTCCTGGAAATATTATGTCCAAAATGAGACAAGTCCTGAAAAAATGGATTTCACAATTCCCCATAAAATGTTTAAGCTATAGCACTAAAGAGCCACACTAGCCCAACATACATCATTATGGGAGAATAGTACCAATTAGCCTATTGCATATCTTATATAGAGGGCCCATAGTTTTGCACCTCAACATTCTGGAGTTAAGTTTACCATCTCACTTCTAAGCAACAAATCACAACTGTCAGAATTTGTTATGAACAACGCTCCAAACAAATCCAACTGAACAACCAACTTCCCAAAAAACTGAACAATTGATATCAAGAAGTAGTCTTTTAATTTGGGTTAGATTTAATTCATTTACATGAAATACAGTCCTCTAATCTTCTACTTAACACTACTGATTACAGTTTAGACACCACTTAGACTCAAGCAAAACAAACAAACACACACTGTCTCAGCCTCCAGTATTTATGCTGCAGTAGTTTGTGTCGGGGGGCTAGGGTCAGTTGGTTACCTGGAGTACTTCTCCTGTCTTATCCAGTGTCCTGTGTGAATTTAAGTATGCTCTCTCTAATTCTCTCGTTCTCTCTTTCTCTCTGAGAACCTGAGCCCTAGGACCATACGTCAGGACTACCGGGCATGATGACACCTTGCTGTCCCCAGTCCGCCTGGCCTTGCTGCTATTCCAGTTTCAACTGTTCTGCCTGTGGTTACGGAACCCCTACCTGTCCCAGACCTGCTGTTTTCAACTCTTAATGATCAGCTATGAAAAGCCAACTGAGATTTATTCCTGATTATTATTTGACCATGCTTGTCATTTATGGAAATTTTGAAAATCTTGGCTCTCTCTAATTTTCTCCTTCTCTCTTTCTTTCTCTCGGAGGACCTGGGCCCTAGGACCATGCGTCGGGACTGCCGCCCGTGGTGACTCCTTGCTGTCCCCAGTCCGCCTGGCCTTGCTGCTATTCCAGTTTCAGCTGTTCTGCCTGCGGTTATGGAACCGCCACCTGTCCCAGACCTGTTGTTTTTCAACTCTTGATGATCGGCTATGAAAAGCCAACTGAAAATTATTCATGATTATTATTTGACCATGCTTGTCACTTATGAACATTTTTGAACATCTTGGCATAGTTCTGTTATAATCTCCACCCGGCACAGCCAGAAGAGGACTGGCCACCCCTCATAGCCTGGTTCCTCTCTAGGTTTCTTCCTAGGTTTTGGCCTTTCTAGGGAGTTTTTCCTAGCCACCGTGCTTCTACACCTGCATTACTAGCTGTTTGGGGTTTTAGGCTGGGTGTCTGTACAGCACTTTGAGATATTAGCTGATGTACGAAGGGCTATATAAAATAAAATTGATTGATTGATTGATTGATGAACAAACATGACCTCTTTCAACTATCTGTCCTCCTTGACTGTTCTGGTCTGTAGCTCACCATTAAGCTATGAGGCTGGGAGCAGCTGGACATGTGGTTTGGTCTGTAGCTCACCATTAAGCTATGAGGCTGGGAGCAGCTGGACATGTGGTCTGGTCTGTAGCTCACCATTAAGCTATGAGGCTGGGAGCAGCTGGACATGTGGTTTGGTCTGTAGCTCACCATTAAGCTATGAGGCTGGGAGCAGCTGGACATGTGGTCTGGTCTGTAGCTCACCATTAAGCTATGAGGCTGGGAGCAGCTGGACATGTGGTTTGGTCTGTAGCTCACCATTAAGCTATGAGGCTGGGAGCAGCTGGACATGTGGTCTGGTCTGTAGCTCACCATTAAGCTATGAGGCTGGGAGCAGCTGGACATGTGGTTTGGTCTGTAGCTCACCATTAAGCTATGAGGCTGGGAGCAGCTGGACATGTGGTCTGGTCTGTAGCTCACCATTAAGCTATGAGGCTGGGAGCAGCTGGACATGTGGTTTGGTCTGTAGCTCACCATTAAGCTATGAGGCTGGGAGCAGCTGGACATGTGGTCTGGTCTGTAGCTCACCATTAAGCTATGAGGCTGGGAGCAGCTGGACATGTGGTTTGGTCTGTAGCTCACCATTAAGCTATGAGGCTGGGAGCAGCTGGACATGTGGTCTGGTCTGTAGCTCACCATTAAGCTATGAGGCTGGGAGCAGCTGGACATGTGGTCTGGTCTGTAGCTCACCATTAAGCTATGAGGCTGGGAGCAGCTGGACATGTGGTCTGGTCTGTAGCTCACCATTAAGCTATGAGGCTGGGAGCAGCTGGACATGTGGTTTGCGTTGCAGAATGGGAAGGGTTCTAATTTTCAACTCTCACATTTCTCCTAACATTAACCTGTCTAGGGAGGAGGGCCTGGCAGGCTGAAGAAAAGTTTGACAACAGGTGTTCCACTTCTTTTACTCCAGCAGTTTACATGATGTATAGTCTAGTGCACATTCTAGCCTACTTCACTCCTGTCCAAAACTATCCAAAACAAAAGCACATGTAGCCTACTTAAAATAATATACAACCTCAGTCCCAATAGTTTTGGCACAGGAGTGAATTAGAATGTGCGCTAGACACAATGTAAACTACCCATTTTTATTTGGTATACAAACGACTTATCTGTTGACTAATGAGACTAATAATTTGAGTGGAAAAATGACAAAACCTTTGCTCCCCCTTGTGGGGTGACCGAGCTTAGATATCCAACACCATATTTTCAGTTCAAGCTTCATTTGTACAGTGTGAGCCATAGAAATAGAATGGATAGAGTGAGTGTCCCCATTCAAGTGAAATATGACATAATAGGTGGACTGGCGGCCATTGGGAGTGTACACATAGGAGCAAAGCAGGAAGTAAAAGCAGGAATTGTACCCATCAATCTGTGCTGTGATTTGTTGAATCAACTCAACATTACAAAAAAATACATTCCATTGTGTGAGCCACATTTTTTAGCATCATTTCAATGAACAATCTACATTACCATGGAAATGATTGCATCACAATTCCAGACAGCCATTGTGAGTGTACCCCATGAGTTTACCAGTAAAATTGCCAGGATTAGAGGTTCCAAGCCTGTTCTGTTGATTCTATTTCTATGGTATGAGCATCCTATTCAGTTGAAGGTGTTATTGGCAGTAACAACATTTATTTAAGAATATCCATTCCCTACAACATCTAATCAGAGCACTAGTTTGGATAACTTGTCAGGAGTGCTGTGGAAGTACATTTACAAAAAAAAATCTGTCAAGATTCATGATGAACAAGGGTCAGTAGCTAATGAGGGATTACTGTTCTGTTCGACAAGGCTGGAGACTCAAAACCCGAAAGTATTTGGTCAATCGAAGACAAATCATTTAACAGTTGTGGAATGCTCTAGAACTTGGCGTACTGGAGCTTTGGACAGTTTACCAGAATGTTTATATATTCCGTTCCGATAGGGATCCCCCTTCCTGTCAGAAAGATACACAAAAACACCCAGAGCCAAACATATCTGACAGTTTACTGATGCAAGTGAACCAATGTTGATAGCTACTTAGTTTGTTCGAGCTAACCAAATACTAAGAGTTTATGTCAGCTTGGATATTAATTTATACCCAAATAAGATTATTTTTCTTGACGCAACAATGCCATTTTGAAAATAAATAATACAATGTATACAAAGTTGTCAATTTATCCATTGTATTCAAGTATCGTAAGAGACAAACAAAATGCCATTTTAAGCATAATTATAGCAAACCTACTGATAAACTTTCCGAGTCTAATCTGTGCAATTTTCACACAGATCAGCCCTCAATCTTTTTTTGAGAGGAGTGGGATAATAAACTTCCCTGCAGTAGTAGATACCCAAGGGACTTCAAATTGGCCTTACTCACTCCACGGTGCTCCTCACAAGACCGTTTCCATCCCTTTCAGAGCATTGTGCCTTCAGCAAAGTGGACGGCTCCCAGCATCGGATCTAAGAGGTAGGTAGCGAACTTTATTCACAGTCTATGCATGTGATATTCTGGCATCGGAACTAACCGATTATTACAATTATCTTGAGGAAATGTCCAACTTCGAACCATCTACTTTTGACGCCAAATAGGTGAATTTTGCTGGCAACTGGATGCTTTGTTCATTAATGGCTTTGATAACATTTTATACAACTATTAAGTTTTACCCTCAATATATGAATTGTTTGTTTACCTCCTTAAGTATCGTTAGGCATTATTTGAAAATACTGTAAATTCCAACTCGATGATTGCATTCAACTTACAAATATGTAATTTTGACTGCCCTCAAGACACAAAGCTGGCCAAGACAGTGAGCAGACAAACTATTTACAGAGAATGGTAATGAGGGTCATTAGTCTGTCTCCACCACTTCCCCTGCGTGTATAGTAATGGAGGCTCTTACCTAGACATATCAGCACCAACAGTAACGCTTCATTTTGTTCTCATCCCTTAATTTTCTGAATACAGAATAAGAATGGAGGTTAAGGTATCAGTGGAGGGAGTCCCACGTGTTGTCTGTGGAGTTACTGAGAAAACCACATGCCAGGAAGTAGTCATAGCTTTGGCTCAATCCCTTGGTGAGTAAACATCTGGCGGCATTTACATTTTAGGGTCTCATTTCACTGTATACTTTACTTGATTTCTAATACAAATCAATCAATTCAGGTAATAAATTCATCCCAATTATCTTCCTCTGCTTAGGTCGTCCTGGGCGCTACACACTTCAGGAGAAATTCAAAGAGTTTGAGCGGAATGTGACGCCTAATGAACGGCTTCTGGATTCTCTTGAGAAGTACGGCCAGCAGGCCAGAGAGATCCAGCTCACCCTGCTGCACAATGGGCCATCCCTCTGGGAAGGGCCTAGCAGAGGGAAAGGCTGCAGATACGAGGCTGGCCCTCAGCTTAGGAGAGCAGATGCTGGGGGCAAAGTACAAAGGGTTAGCGGTGGGCTTAGTTTACACCGTCAAAGCCTACCTCCCTTATCGTGCCTGCGGCAACAAGCCGAACAGCGACCGGAAGAACCAAAAAGGCCCAAAAGAAAGTCCCTGACCCTGATGGAGGAGGCTTGGGGATGGCTGGAGAGCATAGGAAGGGGCGCAGTGAACCAATCAGGCCGCGAAAAGGATAGCAGGATGGACACTGTTAAAAGGGATGGTTGTTCCCTGAACGTTTCGGTCACTGTTGCCAAGGATCCCTACACTCCTGGGGTTTTACAGAGCAAATTTAGAGAAAAGAGTGCTAAGTCCACTGAGCACCAGCGAATCTCCTGCTGCATGGGAAACCAGGGCAGGGACAGAGAGAAAAGTAACCTTTGCAATTCTGATGAAGGTAATGATATCCAACATGTTAAGAAACACCCAGAGGTTAGCATGGCAAAGATAAAAGCTGAGGGCCAGCAGAATCCAACCAGTGCACTTAAGATGGTTGATGAGAAAAGGAAGTTAAGAGCACTAGTTGCTATCCAACAGGCTAGTCTGAAAGAGCTGCAGGTCCAAATAACCTGCACGGATAGCCAAATTCATGAGCTGGAGGAGCAACGAAAGGCCAGGCAAGCTGACCAAGAGGCCCAGCAAAAAATAGTGGAGGAGGCAGAGCACCTGGAATTTTGGAAGAATGAGCTGAAGGCCGAAGAGGGATATGAGAAAGACTTGCAGGAACAGTTCCTGGAGATGAAGGTGAAAGCTGTGGAGTGTAAGGCCAAGTTGGAAGAGTACAAACGCAAAATGCAAGGTCTTGATTCTTCAAGGGACAGGAGAACTGTTCAAGAGGAGCAAGTGAATGTTCCAAGCCAAGATGCCACATCTCCTGCTACTGCAGGGTGGAAAAGGCTGAATGAGGCCCTGAATCAATCAAGATCTCTTACAGTCAGTGTGGTAAATACTGACAGGAAGTTTGCACCCAGAGTGGACTCCAGTC
The DNA here is from genome assembly GCF_045679555.1 of Salvelinus alpinus. NCBI lineage: Eukaryota > Metazoa > Chordata > Actinopteri > Salmoniformes > Salmonidae > Salvelinus > Salvelinus alpinus. The sequence continues at coordinate 27,420,781 of NC_092102.1, read as the reverse complement.
ATCCTCATGCTGTAGTTCTTCCAAACCAGATCAAGGAATTGCAGCCCTCAGGGCCAAGTCAGCTTAGGGACTGGTGGACATGCTGGTCTGAAGCTCAGAGTCCAAATCCAGAAACACAACCAAGGGTTGTGCATCTCTCTGAAATAATGATACATCTGGGCAGCACCAGAGTTTGAAAAGAGGTAGAGGAAAAACAGAAACTTACCTGTAAAAACCAAACACAATATAGAGTTAGTGTTCAGGGAGGACTGTGAAGCAACAAACATTAGGCACAGACATGGATTTTGTACTGTAGATGTGTTCGTGGTGGAGTAGGGGCCTGAGGGCACACAGTGTGTTGTGAAAGTATTGTAATGTTTTTTAAATTGTATAAACTGCCTTGGTTTTGCTGGACCCCAAGAGAAGTATCTGCTGCCATGGGGATCCATAATAAATACATGATTTGTTTGCAGTTTCACATTTCTGTACTGACCGTTCTGTTGCTGTAAAAATAAAAAGGCTAAATATTTGTCCTACCAAGAGTTGCTTAATATCTTTTAATCTTCAGTTTATTCCACTGTTCAGGCACCTTGGTTTGAAAAGACGTAAGGACAGCATTTCCTTTTTACCGCACTGTCAAAAGAAAATGAAATTTTCAAGCCTATACAAAGAAAACATTTTAAATAAGTATCTTACTGCCATTGAGTAAAATACATTCTACAAACTATATATTAAGAAATAAAGATTCAACTGCCTCGATTTTATTTTAAATAAAGACAAACGCCATATGTAATTTTCATAAAACTTTAATTCAATTGTTTCATTCAAGACCATTAACAAAAGTACATAGGAGAGACTGTGCAGTTCAGGAGGAAACCAGTGATCGCCAGTTTAAATTCATTTAGACTAACTCCCATATGTGCATTCAGGCACAACAGATCACCCACCAATGCCACTAAAGCGCAATAATAGATATCCTGATCCTTAAGATTAATTCTAATACTTTAACTTTTCCCCCTCTTTTACTTAAGTAAAATGTATTTTTGTTATATTGTGATGTTTTAATCTTTCACTAAGAAAAAAAGCACACATTACATACAGTATATTTCCACCCACAGGTATTTGGGATGCAGACCAGTATTATTTCTACTAGAAAAAAAGCCATCCCAAGATTGTTCTTAATATTTTGGCGGTTGGCTGGGGTCAGAGGATACATCTATTTTTTTTTGTTTTCTTTGTAGTTTTTAGGCACCTTATTTTTACTTCATTTTATTCATTAGCAGATATTGAGATTCAATGGAACAAAAAAAGAAATATGTGCAAAAAAAGAATACATTGTATAAAATAACTGCTGGATATAAGATGCCATTAGGAATTCTGCACCTGGGGAAATTGCTTATGGAGCGTGTGAATACTGAAAAGGTATCGAAATGCTCCAGATTTGTCAAAGTAAATCCTAATCATAGTCACGTAAACATTCACATACATCACAACACCATGCTTTCACTCCAGCTCTTGGATAAAGTGTTTCAAAACTGCTCAAAAAACCGAGCAGAGAAATAGCCTCAGTGTTTTAGCCCACACACATGAAAAACAGGATCCTCCTTATGAAGGGAACTTTGCTTTATGCATTTTGTAGGAAAGCATAGCGGAAACCATTGGCAAATGAGAATAATTTAGTTTCCTTAAATGAGGGAGAACAAATGGAAGAAGCAGGTGAGCTCTAATACATGCCCACAATCACACATATCCACATACACAACAGGTTGCAGGTGCAGAATTCCAGACATTTAAGCAGATTCAGCAAAGATGAGGACAAGACAATGCCACACAACCAGCACTCTGATTTTAAGGGGAGCAGAAACCCTATAAAATAAATCCTCTGTAACCTCTACCCTTTCTAAAACACCTTATGCACAACAATCACACACACTCAGAAACCTGCAATGTATACTGCAGTATGAAACCGTATCAAGTACATAATATGTGGGTGGCAGGGAACAAATGGAATGAGAGGGTTCCATTGCAGGTGATGGAACAGGGAGAGGTGTTACACATGCTTATTTCTGTGTGCCTGTCAAGAGTATGTATGTGTGTAAGAGCATGTTTCTGCAAGACAGCAAAATTCCCTTTCCATTGTTGTCCTCCATTCTGGGATTGCATTTCTAAATCTGGGCCCACCTATTCCAGATGGGGTGGGGTATATACTGTTCAGTCAATTACACCCGGTTGACGAGTCTTCCGCTCCACGTTGAAGCCCTAGGTACAAAACAAAGACCGGTCATTATAAGCAACACGCATTAAATATAAATCAGAACCTATTATACAGCATTTTGCTACCAAATGTGTGTACCTTTGAGTTGTCAGGGCCACGGGGCTGTCTCACAATGACTAGGCGGGGGGCGCTAGAGTCATCCAGGGTGATGCTCTTGAGCCGGTTGACCAAACGATCGGGACGGGGGGTTGCCACTGGTTTAGGCCCTTCACTGTGGGGGTAGAAAAACAAGATGGCTTTTAACCAACAATATACCGTCTAGGTTTAGGATAACTGGGTCATAAATGAGACATGACTAGTAAATCTGGTGGCTAGAAGTTAAATTTAACTTATTTACAGTGCCTTCGGAAATTATTAAGACAACTTGACTTTTTACACACTTACCTTATTCTAAAATTAAGTTGTTTTTCCCCCTAAGTATACACACAATAACCCATAATGACAAAACGAAACAGGTTTTTAGAAATGTTTGCAAATTTATAAAAAATAAAAAACAGAAATATCTTATTTACATAAGTATTTGGACACTTTGCTATGAGACTCGAAATTGAGGTCAGGTGCATCCTGTTTCCATTGATCATCCTTGAGATGTTTCTACAACTTGATTGGAGACCACCTGTGGTAAATGTAATTTATTGGACATGATTTGGAAAGGCACACAGCAGTCTATATAAGCTCCCACAATTGACAGTGCATGTCAGAGCAAAAACTAAGCCATGAGGTCGAAGGAATTGTCCGTAGAGCTCCGAGACAGGATTGTGTCGAGGAACAGATCTGGGGAAGGGTACCAAAACATTTCTGCAACACTGAAGGTCCCCAATAACACAGTGCCCTCCATTATTCTTAAATGGAAGAAGTTAGGAACCACCAAGACTCTTCCTAGCAGGCTGCCAGGTCAAACTGAGCAATCGGGGGAGAAGGGCCTTGGTAAGGGGGTGACCAAGAACCCGACGGTCACTGACAAAGCTCTAGAGTTCCTCTGTGGAGATGGGAGCCTTCCAGAAGAACAACCAGCACTCCACCAATCAGCCCTTTATGGTAGTGGCCAGATGGAAGCCACTCCTCAGTAAAAGGCACATGACAGCACTCTTGGAGTTTGCCAGAAGGCACCTAGACTCTCAGAACATGAGAAACAAGATTCTCTGTTCTGATGAAACCAAGATTGAACTCTTTGGCCGGAATGCCAAGCGTCACGTCTGGAGGAAACCTGGCACCATCCCTACGGTGAAGCATGTAGTGGCTGCATCATTCTGTGGGGATGTTTTTCAGCAGCAGGGAGTAGGACTAGTCAGGATCGAGGCAAAGATGGAGCAAAGCACAGAGATCCTTGATGAAAACCTGCTCAGGACCTCAGATTGGGGCGAAGGTTCACCTTCCAACAGAACAATGACCCTAAGCACACAGCCAAGACAACGCAGGAGAGGCTTCTGGACAAGTCTCTGAATGTCCTGGAGTGGCCCAGCCAGAACCCGATCGAACATCTCCGGAGAGACCTGAAAATAGCTATGCAGCAACACTCCCCATACAACCTGACAGAGCTTGAGAAGTTCTGCAGAGAATAATGTGAGAAACTCCCCAAATACAGGTCTGCCAAGCTTGTAACATAAACACAAGAAGATTCAAGGCTGTAATCTCTGCCAAGCTTTGTCATTATCGGGTATTGTGTATAGATTGAGGGGGGGTAAAACAATTTAATCAAAACATTTTAGCCCACTTCATTGTTTCTTGTACACCCCCCCTGCAGTCTTTACCTGACTCTGCGCACATTGCAGGCACTACATTTCCCTGTGCGTTGGTTGAGAATGACTGAGAACTCCACCTCATCCCCAGTCTGGAGCTCTAAGCCATCCTGCACCTCTTTGACATGGAAAAACAGCTTCTTACTCTCACCAACGTCATATGTGATGAAACCAAACTGGGGAGACAAGACATTACAGACTAAATAGGCATAGCACTCAACATGTGTAGCCACACCAAGAAAGTCCAATAACAAATTATACAACCTTATTTCTTCATGTTAGGTTTCCTTAGCAAACTTGAAAAATACATCTATAAAGTATTATTTTGAAAGGAAATTAAATCATGTCTGCCTGCACCCGTTTCAACAATCATGATGAGATACCTGGTCCTTGACGCACTCTACTAAGGCTTTGCGTTGGGGGACAACGTTGCAGGCCATCTTCTGTCCTGTCTGGGCCACTGTGCACAGCTGGAACTTCACCAGCTCTCCTTTCTGCAGACAGTCTGCCTTGTTTGTCATGCCCATGATGCCAAAGGGGTAATTCTGGCCCTTCGTGCCCTCTGAATGGTTAGAGGGACAAGGTGGGAGAAGAGGAATGGTAATTTTAGCCATTTGGTTATTGTAGAGTATGTGCAGGAGTAAAAATATTGAATTGATGGACATAACCCTCCACTGCCAGTGGTGACTCGCCTTCCTCCGAGTGCTCGATGAGCCCCTGGTACTCTGTCTGCGACGGGTCCACACTACGCAGAGGGCGCACCACCTTCCCCAGCATCACCGCCTCACCAACATCCTGCCCCACACTATTCACTGCAATAACAGCACACCATTAGCATAGACACTGATGACTAATATATAAATGCTTCACTATAGAGTGGACTGTAGCGCAAAATCAAACAAATGACTAGAGCATTGTCTTGCCTACCTGCTGCCATCTTCATAACCTTCTCAGCGCTGACTTTGTTTCCTTTGCCCTTGGACAGGGTGTATTCCACAGTGTCACCCAGCTCCAGGTTCTCCATGTCTCCACACAGCTCACTGGTACAGAGAGATACAGGCAGTATGAAAAACTTGGGACCTCCCCTTTTGGACACATCTAATGTGCCAACAACCAACATATTTTACACTGTAGCTTGCCTGTGTTGAATAGTTGTACCTGTAGTGAAAGAAGATCTCTTGATCGTGATTGGCCGTCTCAATGAACCCAAAGTTGTCTTTTAGGGTGGCGATGTATCCCAGCAGCCTTTTGGTGTTGACTGTGCGGTTGAGGATCTTAATGGTGACCGCGGTCTGCTGGCCCGTCCTCTTTACCTCATTGATGGAGAACTCCACCTTGAAGACAAGGTTGGATTTACACCAAATAGAAACAACCAACTGCAGGATGTATTTTTGAGGTTGGTACTTTGCCATTTCGACAAAGAACATTTGAGCCAGTGTTGATTTGTTTTACTGGTTTAACTTGTAAACTGGTTTTCAGTACCTTGTCTCCTGCCTGTGGCTGGGCAGCTCCCTCCAGATCTTTGACATGGTACGACACAGTCAGCTTCACTCCACAGTCCTCATAAGAAATCACTCCCTCTTCTGCTTCCTACAGGAGGACACACCAGCAAATTGATTAGACTGGCAGTTCCAGTCAAAGGTTGGCAAATGCTCTTCTCTCCAGAACTCAGGCATTGAACTGTAGCACCTTGATGTAACTTGGAGGACCCTACTGTGGTTCTGAGCATTGGGAAATGTTAAAATACTTCCAGAGAGGAAAAGGCACCCTTCCTGGCATTTCTTTTATTATTGATCTGAACAGGCTGGATAGGTGAAAGTAAATGGGTAGGGGAAAAAATAAATAATAATAATTCATCCAAGCCGATGCAGATCAGTGATTAGTTCAGAGGAAGGGAGGAATGCATCTTTGATATAAGCTTTGGAGTATATCAGATGAACGGCAGTAGCAAGTCCTTAAAAAGCTAATTGTGCAGATGACTGGCACACATTCCAAAGCACACCTGTTAGTATTTGGTTAGCATTAGCCTTAACTGTTTGAAATGAAATCAACACCTTTGTACAAACAGTATTAAATGTCCTATCTCCTTAGGAACTAGTAAAACAAATATCATGACTTCAAAAGTGAAGTGTTTTTACAGAGGAATTGATTTCAAGGTTAATTAGTGGACTGAAACCATGCCGTCAACTCTTGGGTGAGGAGCACATTTAGCAGGACATAGACCACACCACTAACCGTTTCTACTACTTTATCCTTGAGAAATAAGATAAATACACACATTCAGACTACCTACTTGAGCGTACATGTCAACTATGCATGTCTGCCGAAATATGAAAAAGAGCAAGTAAAAAACAAAACATTGAATTTAAGGTAACTAGGGGAGCTTCTCGCGGTAGCCATGTAAAAACTCTGGCAAATAAATGTTATATCTAGCCAATTTGAGGAGACTTATCCAAAACTAGTGGTTAGTACTGTGCCTCAGTTTGTCAACCCTGTAGGAAAACAATTCAATAGAACGGGCGTAAATAAAGCATTGATCAGGGTGATGGCATCATGCAAAAACAGAACGCCTACCTTGTCTTTTTTCTAATGGAGAGAAGGAGCATGAGGGGGAAAGGGTGAAGGGAGAAAGCAAAGAGGAGAATTAAAACTAAAAAGAGGGGTCATCAAAAATCTGTGGTCTGAGAAATGCGTGAACACAATGGGAAGTGTGTGTGTGTGTGTGTGTGTGTGTGTGTGTGTGTGTGTGTGTGTGTGTGTCTCTCGAGCGGTTTTCAATTTCAATACTGATCAGACTAGGAGGCGAGGGAAATGGGGAAAGAAATGTAAAAGAAAACCAGGTAGGGAATAAAGACTAAACAAAAAAGGGACAAAAGTTGACAATGTTGCTGTGGGCTTTCTAGTGCTGCCCTGGGTGCTCTCGTACCTTCTCTTTGGCCTTGCTGGGGCTTGCGCTCTTGTTGTTGGTGATGGCTGCCGTGGCCTCCTTCTCCACCACGCCCACAAAGCGCTGCTCAGACTGGGTATGGAAGGACACTGTGCCTTTAGGCAGCTTCTTGATGCGCACCGCGTGGTTCCTCTGGGCAGACAGCATGTCCTGCACAGGAGAGTGGTGGGAGAAAACACCCCTTTCAATTAGTGATGGTGTTCGATAAAGCTCTCATTGAGATTGTCTGGATTATATTGTGGAGGTAGCCAGAGACCAAAATATATTTTAAACAATGTGCCTAGGAAATTTGAATGGGGTTCAAAGAGTGAGAATTCTTAATATTTAAAACAATTGACTGCATGTTCATTCCTAAAGCAAGATTTCCCTACTAAAGTAACACCCTTGGAAGATCAGGGGTTGCATTAACGCAGAATTCTGTGTTTTTCACAACAACAAAAAAAGATAACCCATAGAAGAAATATCTTGCTGCGTTTTGTAAATACAGATCTAAAATGCTTCTTATTGTAATTTCTGCTCGACAGACTTAAGCGTAAATCATAGTCCACAGACACTAGGAAACTATAGTCCAGCATCCCATTGTGACATAGATACATGGCTCTAAGACCACCAGCCACGGGGACATAGAGCCCGAATGCGCAATTCCCCACAATTCCCAATCAACACACCCTCTATTCATTAGAATGTGTTGACAGTTGCAGAGCTGCGTTGAGAATTCGAAAAGCATGAATGCCAACAGTCCAAAATTCTAAAAACACTGCTGTGCATACATGTACACTTTTGGTACTCTGACAGACCCTTCCGTTTGTGCTTCAGTTGCACTTCTCCACTTGGATGAGAATTCACAAACGAACATTAATTCAGAAAAGTTACTGATGTGTAGCTACTTTTCTCCTGTACTTTTTTCATTGTAGCCTACTTGTCTCTGGTAAAATGCAAGATTAACTTCAACCAAAACATAAGAAAGAATGTAGCCAGCTACATTTCCTATGATCAACAGACATGCATCGTAAAATTTATTTTTGAATAAAAGACTTAGCTTATTCATTGTAAGTTACGTTTACTTGTTGCTAGCCAAATAGCGCTGCACTCCTGCTGTCATCTGATGAAAATTAAACATTTTCTGCCAAATGTGTTGCACAAATTTTCTGTGAAGGAAAACTATAGTTGCAAGCCCCTGATCACTATTGAAGAGAAGAAAAAATCCACTACTTTCAATATAAAAACGAAGGCGAAATTATTTAAAATGCAGATATTTTGTTTGGTCTCCATTTCGAAAATTTAGATTTCGGAACGCTAACACAACCCCTGAAGATGAACAGAAAGAGGGCAGGCGAGAGTAAAGGAATTAAAAGACAGCATTTTTATGTTGAAAAACAGACCATGGACTTTTCCCCTGGACTTACGGGCACAACGGTGAACTCGACTTCGTCAGAGATGTGCAGCTGGCTCTCCTCCAGGACCTCGCTAAAGTGAAAGAACATCCTGGCGTCCCGGTCCACACACTTGATGAAGCCAAAGCCATCGCGCATGGCAGCGATCACACCCTATAGGACAGAGAGGAGAGGGAGAGCCGTTACCACAGCAGAGATGCTGTCGACTCTTAACATTTAAAGGACAGTGAACTGCAGATACAATGCTGAAAAGTTCCAATCTTTCCCTTTCATTCAGGCCTGAAGGTTTCTGCTCATGCATTTTGTAGGATTTACACAACAGTATGGAATATGGACTAACATCAGAGAATTTAACTAGGTTGCCATATTCAATTAAAACCACACAAACAAGCTTCCTCAAATGAACTAGAGGGCGTACCATGGATCTCCTCAGGGTCCTTACCATCTCACGGGACTCCTTGGTGAAGTGGAAGGTATCGGGCAGGATGTCGATATTAGTGGCCCGCTCCAGCTTGTCCCTACGGTCCGTGGAAATGTTGAACTGCACATGGTCGCCTTCCAGCAGGGTCACCTTGGACTTGGTGTCCTTTTCACCAAACAGGAGCTCCTTGTCTGTGTAACTGATCCTGGCAGAGATGCGGCCTGGTAGTGGATCATTCTGAAAAGGTGAGGAACAATTTAAAAAGATTAATCATTTATCAAAATAATCTATATGATTCAGTAAAAAACAAAAACTCAGGTTACTTGTCAGCATAGAGGCATGGTTTAAGTTTCTGACCTGGTTCTTGGTTGGAACTTTAGGGATGACCTTGATAACAGTGCCTTCAAACTGCTCGATGCTGATGTCCTCAAATATGACTGTCCCCTGGGCAAGCAGCCTCACGTCAGTAGCCACCTCTTTCCCCTAAAGGAGAGAAAACAAGATGCTTTAGTTACTTCAATGTTGCTTTCCCCCCTCTATTATGATATTTTTTTTCCATCTTTACAGGCTTATGGCATCAATATGTGTACAGAACATATACATGAGCAGGAATCATTTCTGTTGAATGGCTTTTCCTATTGAGACATATTGACTGCCATTAAACCTAAGCCTGCTTTGACAAGTCCCCAACATCTTAAGAACAACTTGATTCCAATGATCCAATACTGGCCTCGTATTCTATACTTTTGCAACAGCTTGAGTTGGCTGGCCAGAGCGGTTCCATGTGATGCCACCTACGTTTCTCTCTTTGATGGTGAACTCCACGTCGTCGCCGGCCTGCAGGGCCTCCAGGTCGCCCTTGAACTCGCTGTAGTGGAAGAAGATCTCCTTCACCACATCAGCCCTCTCAATGAACCCAAAGGCCTCCTACCAGACACAACACAAAGGGTTATAGAACATAAATCAGGCACGTAGACTACACTAGCGGTTCTGGGGGGGGGGGGGGGGGGAAGTGCCCCCGTGACAACAATTTTGAACCCCCTTGTGGCCCCCCTAAATGTGGAGTATGAAATCATTTTGACATAAATCATTTTTGCTATCGTTCTTTTTTTAAATCCGTTATTAGACAGTGGCAACGCGGAACACCAATTTAACCCACACATTTTCTAGAGGGACGGCTTTAGGCGGAACACAACAGGATCGTACCACATGCATCTGCAAGTTTTTTTCTATTCAGAAGTTGTAATAAATTCCGCACAAATATAGTTCTAGCACAAAGTAAATATAGAGGTGAGTAAAATTGTTAATATGTTGTATTTGTATTAAATGCATTACAGAAGTGTAACGTTAGATCAGCTTATCTTCTTATGGCTGCAATCCCGTTAACGGGATCGATATGACAACAGCCAGTGAAAGTGCAGGGCGCCAAATTCAAACAGAAATCTCATAATTAAAATTCCTCAAGCATACAAGTATTTCACACCATTTTAAAGATACACTTCTTGTTAATCCCACCAGTGTCCGATTTCAAAAAGGCTTTACAGCAAAAGCACCACAAACGATTGTTAGGTCACCGCAAAATCAGCAAAAAACTGCAATTTTTCCAGCCAAAGACAGGAGTCACAAAAAGCACAAATAGAGATAAAATTAATCACTAACCTTTGATGATCTTCATCAGATGACACTCATAGGACTTCATGTTACACAATACATATATGTTTTGTTCAATAAAGTTCATATTTATATCCAAAAACCTCATTGGCACCATGTTCAGAAATGCCTCCAAAATATCCGGATAAATTGCAGAGAGCCACATCAAATAACAGAAATACTCATCATAAACTTTGATGAAAGATACATGTTTTACAAAGAATTAAAGATACACTTGTTCTTAATGCAACCGCTGTGTAAGATTTTTTTTAAAGCTTTACGGCAAAAGCACAATATTCAATAATCTGAGAACAGCGTTCAGCCACAAAAGGAAGCCATACAGTTACCCGCCAAATTGTGGAGTCAACAAAACTCATAAATAGCATTATAAATCTTCACTTACCTTTGGTGATCTTCGTCGGAATGCACTCCCAGGACTCCCACAAGAAATGTTCATTTTGTTCGGTAATGTCCATCATTTAGTGGTTCCAAGATGGCGTAGCAGTCGGACGTGTGTTTTGTCTTGTCCCGTGTAAATAATCGTTTTCCTCGTTTTTTTCCGTTTATATTTTAATCTCACTTTCCATCTACGGACTGAATATACTCTCCTGCAACCCCCAACACCCAATGTGGTACGGATCTGCTATTTTTATACTTTAGAACCGGAACCCCCATCAGAAGCTAGCCAGCTAACTAACTACTAGCTAGTTATCAGTTAGTCACTGCTAGTGGTCTTTACCGTTAACTCGGACACCAGCCAGCCTCAGCTTGGTCAATACATGCCAGTCTGCACAGCGCGATATCAACCCAGAGAATATCGGACTGCTTTTTCTCTACCAAATCTCCAGATTACTACCGCAAGCTCTGGACCTTTACACCGGATCAGATAGCTAGCTGCAATCTGAGTGGCTACTCCTGGCTAACGTCTCTGTCCCGAAGCAAGCAACAGTTAGCCTTGAGCTAGCCTCGAGCTAGGCCAATCTCCCGGCTAGCCGAAGAGGTCCTCCGGCTAATTCTTGTGCTACAATACATATTTTGCCAATTGGCCTGGACCTTTTTTTGCCGACACAGAGCCCTGCCAATCCATCACAACTGGTCTAAATCAGCTACAAGCTAATTTAGCCATTTTTTGCCGCTGCTAGCAGCTTTTACCTTCTGCACAGACACCAGCCCTGTTATTAGCCTGGATATTACTCACCAATTTACCAGCATCGGACTGTCTCTCGACAACAACGCCGGATTCCTGCCGTAATCCCTGAGCCACTACTTCTGATCCTCACAGCTAGCTTGCAGCTAGCGCAGCTAGCGCCACTGCCACGAAGCTAGCACCAGTTAGCAAACACAATTCTACAATTCACAACCTCTCTTTCGCCATCGCCATCCGGCTTGGATTCTCTGTCGACACGACCACGTCTGGTCTGCAGACGAATACCCCACCCGCTGTGCCCTCAACCGGCTTCCGTCTGAGCAGACCCCCTCCGTCTGAGCAGACCACCCCCCGGGCTACTAACTTTAAACGCCGCGTGCTAGCTTAGTGGAGGCCTCCCTGCTCCATCTACGGCTGCCCCCTGGACACTATGATCACTTGGCTACATAGCTGATGCCTGCTTGACTGTCCATTAATTCACGGTACTCCATTCTGTTTATTTGTGTTTTATCTGTCGGCTCTGTGCTTTAACTCAGGATCTGTGTGTAGTTAATCCGACCCTCTCTGCCTAGTCGTCGCCATTTTTACCTGTTGTTGCTGTGTTAGACTAGCACCCTGTTATTGCTGCTGTTATCTTACCTGTTGTTTTAGCTAGCTCTCCCAATCAAGACCTGCAATCACTTTATGCCTTATTGTATGTCTCTCTCAAATATCAATATGCCTTGCATACTGTTGTTCAGGCTAGTTATCATTATCATTGTTTTGGTTTGCAATGGACCCCGTAGTTCCACTCTCCGTACCTCTGATACCTCCTTTGTCCCACCCCCCACACATGCGGTGACCTCACCCATTGAGACCAGCATGTCCAGAGATACAACCTCTCTTATCATCACCCAGTGCCTGGGCTTGCCTCCGCTGTACCCGTGCCCCACCATACCCCTGTCTGCACATTATGCCCAGAATCTATTCTACCACGCCCATAAATCTGCTCCTTTTATTCTTTGTCCCCAACGCTCTAGGCGACCAGTTTTGATAGCCTTTAGCCGCACCCTCATCCTACTACTCCTCTGTTCCTCGGGTGATGTGGAGGTAAACCCAGGCCCTGCATGTCCCCAGTCACCCTCATTTGTTGACTTCTGTGATCGAAAAAGCCTTGGCCTCATGCATGTCAACATCAGAAGCCTCCTCCCTAAGTTTGCCTTACTCACCGCTTTAGCACACTCTGCCAACCCTGATGTCCTTGCCGTGTCCGAATCCTGGCTTAGGAAGGCCACCAAAAATTCTGGGATTTCCATACCCAACTATAACACTTTCCGTCAAGATAGAACTGCCAAAGGGGGAGGAGTTGCAATCTACTGCAGAGATAGCCTGCAAAGTTCTGTCATACTTTCCAGGTCTATGCCCAAACAGTTCGAACTTCTAATTTTAAAAATTAATCTCTCCAGAAATAAGTCTCTCACTGTTGCCGCCTGCTACCGACCCCCCTCAGCTCCCAGCTGTGCCCTGGACACCATCTGTGAATTGATCGCTCCCCATCTAGCTTCAGAGTTTGTTCTGTTAGGTGACCTAAACTGGGATATGCTTAACACCCCGGCAGTCCTACAATCCAAGCTTGATGCCCTCAATCTCACACAAATCATCAAGGAACCCACCAGGTACAACCCTAAATCCGTAAACATGGGCACCCTAATAGACATTATCCTGACCAACCTGCCCTCCAAATACACCTCTGCTGTCTTCAATCAAGATCTCAGCGATCACTGCCTCATTGCCTGTATCCGCCACGGGTCCGCGGTCAAACGACCACCCCTCATCACTGTCAAACGCTCCCTAAAACACTTCTGCGAGCAGGCCTTTCTAATCGACCTGGCCCGGGTACCCTGGAAGGATATTGACCTCATCCCGTCAGTTGAGGATGCCTGGTCATTCTTTAAAAGTTACTTCCTCACCATATTAGACAAGCATGCTCCGTTCAAAAAATGCAGAACCAAGAACAGATATAGCCCTTGGTTCACTCCAGACCTGACTGCCCTCGACCAGCACAAAAACATCCTGTGGCGAACTGCAATAGCATCGAAGAGCCCCCGCGATATGCAACTGTTCAGGGAAGTCAGGAACCAATACACGCAGTCAGTCAGGAAAGCAAAGGCCAGCTTTTTCAAGCAGAAATTTGCATCCTGTAGCTCTAACTCCAAAAAGTTCTGGGATACTGTAAAGTCCATGGAAAACAAGAGCACCTCCTCCCAGCTGCCCACTGCACTGAGGCTAGGTAACACGGTCACCACTGATAAGTCCGTGATAATCGAAAACTTCAACAAACATTTCTCAATGGCTGGCCATGCCTTCCTCCTGGCGACTCCAACCTTGGCCAACAGCCCCGCCCCCCCCGCTGCTACTCGCCCAAGCCTCCCCAGCTTCTCCTTTACCCATATCCAGATAGCAGATGTTCTGAAAGAGCTGGAAAACCTGGACCCATACAAATCAGCTGGGCTTGACAATCTGGACCCCCTATTTCTGAAACTGTCCGCCGCCATTGTCGCACCCCCTATTACCAGCCTGTTCAACCTCTCCTTCGTATCATCTGAGATCCCCAAGGATTGGAAAGCTGCCGCGGTCATCCCCCTCTTCAAAGGGGGAGACACCCTGGACCCAAACTGTTACAGACCTATATCCATCCTGCCCTGCCTATCTAAGGTCTTCGAAAGCCAAGTCAACAAACAGATCACTGACCATCTCGAATCCCACCGTACCTTCTCCGCTGTGCAATCCGGTTTCCGAGCCGGTCACGGGTGCACCTCAGCCACGCTCAAGGTACTAAACGATATCATAATCGCCATCGATAAAAGACATTACTGTGCAGCCGTCTTCATCGACCTGGCCAAGGCTTTCGACTCTGTCAATCACCATATTCTTATCGGCAGACTCAGTAGCCTCGGTTTTTCTAATGACTGCCTTGCCTGGTTCACCAACTACTTTGCAGACAGAGTTCAGTGTGTCAAATCGGAGGGCATGTTGTCCGGTCCTCTGGCAGTCTCTATGGGGGTACCACAGGGTTCAATTCTCGGGCCGACTCTTTTCTCTGTATACATCAATGATGTTGCTCTTGCTGCGGGCGATTCCCTGATCCACCTCTACGCAGACGACACCATTCTATATACTTCCGGCCCTTCCTTGGACACTGTGCTATCTAACCTCCAAACGAGCTTCAATGCCATACAACACTCCTTCCGTGGCCTCCAACTGCTCTTAAACGCTAGTAAAACCAAATGCATGCTTTTCAACCGTTCGCTGCCTGCACCCGCACGCCCGACTAGCATCACCACCCTGGACGGTTCCGACCTAGAATATGTGGACATCTATAAGTACCTAGGTGTCTGGCTAGACTGCAAACTCTCCTTCCAGACTCATATCAAACATCTCCAATCCAAAATCAAATCAAGAATCGGCTTTCTATTCCGCAACAAAGCCTCCTTCACTCACGCCGCCAAACTTACCCTAGTAAAACTGACTATCCTACCGATCCTCGACTTCGGCGATGTCATCTACAAAATAGCTTCCAATACTCTACTCAGCAAACTGGATGCAGTTTATCACAGTGCCATTCGTTTTGTTACTAAAGCACCTTATACGACCCACCACTGCGACCTGTATGCCCTAGTCGGCTGGCCCTCGCTACATGTTCGTCGTCAGACCCACTGGCTCCAGGTCATCTACAAGGCTATGCTAGGTAAAGTGCCGCCTTATCTCAGTTCACTGGTCACGATGGCTACACCCACCCGCAGCACGCGCTCCAGCAGGTGTATCTCACTGATCATCCCTAAAGCCAAAACCTCATTTGGACGCCTTTCCTTCCAGTTCTCTGCTGCCTGCGACTGGAACGAATTGCAAAAATCTCTGAAGTTGGAGACTTTTATCTCCCTCAACAACTTTAAAAATCTGCTATCCGAGCAGCTAACCGATCGCTGCAGCTGTACATAGTCCATCTGTAAACTACCCACCCAATTTACCTACCTGACCCCCCATACTGCTTTTATTTATTTACTTTTCTGCTCTTTTGCACACCAGTATCTCTTCTTGCACATGATCATCTGATGATTTATCACTCCAGTGTTAATCTGCTAAATTGTAATTATTCGATTTATTGCCTACCTCATGCCTTTTGCACACATTGTATATAGATTCTCTTTTTTTTCTACCATGTTATTGACTTGTTTATTGTTTACTCCATGTGTAACTCTGTGTTGTCTGTTCACACTGCTATGCTTTATCTTGGCCAGGTCGCAGTTGCAAATGAGAACTTGTTCTCAACTAGCCTACCTGGTTAAATAAAGGTGAAATAAAAAATAAAAAAATAAATATGTGCAAATAGCTACTTTTGTTAGCGTGTTTGGTAAACAAATCCAAAGTCACGAAGCGCGTTCACTAAAAGCAGATGAAATGTCAAAAAGTTCCGTAAGTCAGTCAACATGTCAAACGATGTATTGAATCAATCTTTAGGATGTTTTTAACATAAATCTTCAATAATGTTCCAACCGGAAAATTCCATTGTCTTCAGAAGTGCGATGGAACAGAGCTCTCTCTCATGTGAACGCGCATGGTCAGAGCATGGTCAGCTCATGGCAGACCTTACTCATTCCCGTCTCCTTCGGCCCCACTTCACAGTAGAAGCATCAGACAAGGTTCTACAGACTGTTGACATCTAGTGGAAGCCGTAGGAAGTGCAAACTGACCCATATCCCACTGTGTATTCGATAAGCGATGAGTTGAAAAACTACAAACCTCAGATTTCCCACTTCCTGGTTGGATTTTTTTCTCAGGTTTTTGCCTGCCATATGAGTTATGTTATACTCACAGACATCATTCAAACAGTTTTAGAAACTTCAGAGTGTACTAATAATAATATGCATATATTAGCAACTGGGACTGAGGAGCAGGCAGTTTACTCTGGGCACCTTTTCATCCAAGCTACTCAATACTGCCCCTGCAGCCATAAGAAGTTCTCAACCTGGCCGTTTGTTACTTTGTGGCAGTATGAAAAAGGATAAAATATATGATCAACAAACTCATGGTGCTGAGTGTTTTTATTTAAACCACACTCCGTAAATGCATTGTAACGTAAAACAGTTAGACATAAAGGGTAGTTACCTAGCAAGTCAGTTATTTTAAGTAAATTGGTGGTCCCCATTGCGTTTGCTCTTTAGTTTTCACCAAAATGAAGAGAAAGAAGGACATCATGTCCTTCTTCCAAAGAAAAGACAAGGCAGACAGTGAGACAGAGCCAGATGGTTCAGGTGTGGAGAGAGCAAGAGAGAGCAGAGAGCCTGCAGAGAGAGAACAGGAAGACTTGTCCATTGGAGAGTGAAGGCATAGTAGAGCAGGAAAGTGAGACAGATGGAGAGACTGAGGCTGAGGTAGAGGCTGAGTGTGAGACCAACAGAGGAGCCTCGTGCATCCAAAAGCAGTGACCTATCAGGTTTGTGATGTTGAATAAATCTGTGGTTACTTGTAAGCAGTGCAATTAGTCAGTTTATATGGTGTATAGAAATGAGTCGGTTTGTGATTGAAATTAACTCTTATTTAACATGCTATTGGGCTGGTGATATAGATATCAGATGGATTTCAGAAGTTGCCTGATGGCAATGGTATATCTAAAATTACCCAAATAGATACTTTTAATTATATATATATTTGTCTTTGGCAGATATCAGCAAATCCCAGGAGGAACCACCGGTGCAGCCAATGATGAACATATACCCAAGAACTCTGATGGGGGACCGGAGGAGGAGCTTCAAGGCGGCCTGGTACTATATCCACCCCTGGCTTGAATATTTAATATAAAATAAAATATATATATAATCTTTTGTTACGCCTGCAGGCATTTTAGCCCTCCCAAAGTCTCAGAGACTGTATTTGACTCACAATTGGGTTTTAACAACTGGAAGAAGGGGGGATTTGCAATTCATGCAAGGTCTGAGCGGCACAAACAAGCAATGATTACATGGAGAGACTATCAGAAAGCTGTAAAAAGTCATGCAACACTGGTAAATGCCCTAAACAAGGAACACAACAAACAGGTTCAAGAAAATCGGGACTATATTAAAACAATAGGAGAAGTACTACTACTTACAGCCACACAAAACATTGCACAAAGAGGACACGATGAGTCTGCAGAGTCAGATAATAAAGGGAACTTCATGGCAATCCTAGAAACAATAGCTAAGCATGACACAACTGGGAAAAAAAGGTTGACTTCCATTCATAATGCAAAATATACAAGCAAAGTGATTCAGAATGAGGTTCTGAGTTGTTTGGCAGACATGGTTCGAACAAAAATTATAGAAGAAGTGAAAGAGTGAGGTCTTTAGCATAATGGCAGACGAAACAAAAGATTTAAAAAAAGGAACAGATATCTCTAGTACTCAGGTACTATTTCAGAGGAGCTGTCCATGAGAGCGTTCTCCACTTTGAATCGGCTGATCAACTAGATGCAGCAGGGCTTACTGACAAAATCATACACATATTAGAAAGTCATGGTCTTGAATACAAAAACAACCTAGTAGGCCAAGCATATGACAGTGCTTCTGTTATGAGTGGCAAGCATTCAGGCGTCCAGGCACGCATTAAAGAACAAGCAAAGCATGCCTTAAACATCCACTGCAGTGCACACTGTCTAAACTTAGTTTTAGTGGATACAGTCAAAGCTGTCCCTGAGGTAGGACAGTTCTTCTCCTTACTAAAAAGACTTTAAGTCTTCACATCTGGGTCATATGTGCATCAAAAATGGCTTAGCATACAAAAAGAGATGTACCCAGGTGCACCTAGAGAGTTTCAGAGACTAAGTGACACTCGCTGGGCATGTCGATATATGGCTCTACATACTATTATGGATAGATTACCTGCCATTAAGCGAGTCCTGCAAGACATAGTCCAAGAACACAATGGTGACAGATCTGTTGAGGCACGAGGTCTGCTTGCACAGATAGATTTACAATTCATTGTGTGCCTTGTTACACTCCATAAAGTGTTTGGAGAAGCCAAATATATATCAGATATGCTACAGTCTTCATCACTTGACCTGTCAAAGGCTGTTGATTTAGTTGAAGCCTTAGTTTTTTGATGACCTATGGAATGAAGTGTTGAACACACCTAAGCAATGTGATACTGCAATACACCCCCCTGCAAAATGATCAGAAAAGCTAAGCTCTCAATTTAATGGAGACTGTACTCAGTACAGTGGGTCAGAGGTCAGATTCAGAACAAGAAAAAGGCAGTTTTCGTACAACCCTTTTCTACCCTGTTTTAGATCATATGCTCAATGAGCTTAACAGAAGGTTCCCTAGCAAAAACTGTGACATAATGAATGGCATCCAAACTCTAAACCCTACAAGTGATGTGTTTCTCAAAGAGAAGTCCCTGTTTCCATTTGCTAGAATGTATGAATCAAATATTGAGGACTTGTGGCATGAACTACATCAGTTCAGAAGAATTTTAGAAAGGAAAATACAGAGTGGCATGCAGAGACCCTCCAGTGTAGTAGAGCTGGCATTATTCATTGAGCCTTATAAAGAAATTTTCTTTGAGCTCTTAAAACTGTGCAAGATAGCTGTTTCAATCCCTGTTAGTACTGCTTCTCGTTTTTCTGCACTAAATCTGGTGAAAATGTATCTCAGGTCCACAATGTCAGATTAAGCAATTTAGGTGTATTAAGTATTGAGTCAAGGAGTGCAAAGGCCTTGAGTCTAGATGAATTTGCTGATTTTTTGCAAAAGAACACAAAAACCGGAGAATACAGTTGATGTGACCTGATACCGAATATGTAATGCAAATGAAAATTATAATGGAAATGCAAATAAATAGTTGAATGATTATGAACATGGTCTTTTGCCTGCTAATGCCTGCAATGCAGTGAAGAAAACGATATGACAACAATAACGTCTAATGTAACTGGCCCCAGCTTGGCCCCCCCAGTTGAAATGGTCTAGAACCGCCACTGGTAGACTAGCCAATGTCCAGCCAGGGATCCACAACAGTGTAGTGTGGCTTTACCTTGGTGGCACAGACAACCCCCTGGCACCTCATCTGTTTCTTCTTTACCAGGACAATGTTGTGTGCACTGACTGCACCGGTGCTGAAACACACATAAGATAGGCATGAGGAAAGGGCTAAGGTATTGTGCAATCAAACATTGTAAAAATTGTGAAACTCAAGATAATTTGTTTGGGAAACAATAAGACACTTAAAGAAAAACAATTTACTGCTTGTTGGTTTCCATGTAGAAGCTGACTTTGTCTCCCGTGTCCAGGTGCATGTTGCCCTCTATGTCGTCTGGGGTGTAGGTCAAGTAAAACACCTCCTGCGTGGGAAGGAATCCATACTTTACATTACATTGACTACCAGCCTTGACATGACAAGTTTCTTTCTTTAGGCCATTTGACAGTCTTACCCCATTTCTCTCGTAGCACACACTTCCAGTGGGCACCTGCCCTGGAGCAGACTTTCCATCCAGGTGAGTAGGAATCGCTGAGACGACCTAACGGACAGAAAGAATCACATGTGGAGGAGATGGTTAAGAATGGCATTTGGGTGAGTCAGACAAACACGATTACCTAACTACAATCATTGTAATTAATTAGATTGCATAAATTACAATAATCAGGTAAGTGAAAAGACAAACTGGTTGATTTTCAAAAGTACAGTATATCAAGAAAGCAAAGGGCTACGTACTGTAGATACTACTGCATGAGATGTGAAATGCTCGAGATGCCAAATTGAAGAGAAGGCTAATAGAAAAGACTTCAATGGATATCAAAATATTACATCCAATCAAGCGTATCCGATTGAATGACTTTCTGGATAAAGATATATGCTATGTACAATTCTATATTTTCTATTTTGTTTAAACATCAAATCCCACCTCCACCCTTGAACACCACACAAATTGTATTTCGAGGAAAGTTAAGCCCATTGTAAATCTCCATGGAAACAGATGGTATTCCTAGTGTTTCAGACAAATGGAGATACCAACGATAACATAAATAATGGAAAGACAAATGTGGATTTAGAATCAGATTCAAATCCTTGGGGAGAAAGGTTTAGTATAAAGAATGTACGCATCTATGAAACTATAAATGAACAAAAATTAGTGAAAAGATTTACAATGAGCTTGAACATACACCCAACTGACAAACACCAACATTGAGGTGACACGGACAAGAACAGAACCAAAAGTAAAATGGTGTTCCTTAACTGGATGAATATAACCATGCAGCACAGTAAATGGAGAGGCGTGCGAGTCTGGCCCCACCTGGCCCGAGATGCGCTCCTCTGGTAGCACCTCTGGTTTGATCTTAAGCAGCTTCACTGCTATGGGCTTGCCAGTACGCCTGTCTGAGGACACTTCAAACTCCACATCATCTGGAGAGGCAGAGAGAGGAAGAGAGAGATGTAAGAAAAATGGGTTTTGAGAAAATGTGTGCTCCACACCAAATACTGGCCGGACATTCATGGAGTTCCATCGACTTAAAGGCTACCCACAGTATCTTGTGGAGAGACTGAGGCAGAAATCAATTGTCACCACTCAGCTCCCAGGATATCTTATTTTTTTATTTTTTTTTGACCAGATAAACATTAAGGGGCAGTTTCCCAAACACAGATTAAGCATAGTCCTTAAAAACTCAAAAGGAGAATTTCATTTAAATGCTTTAGTCCAGGATTAGGCTTAATCTGTCTGGGGAAACCACCTCTAAAAGGTTGTGTTGTTTAATAGAAGGCTGGTGGATGAGACTAGACTACTGAATGACTAGAAGCCCTGGCCTCTCACCTCCTATCTTGAGCTCCTGCAGGTTGCCGTTGTACTGGGAGCAGTGAAAGAAGAGGCGTGCCTGCCGCTCCGAGCACTGGATGAACCCATAGGAGGTGAGCAGCTTCTCCACCACGCCAGTCTCCCTGATGCCCACTGCCGTGCCGTTGGCAAACGCAGTGTGCCCATTGTGGAGCATGCCAGGGTCAAAACTCATCTAAACAGAACAAGAACGGAGAATGTTACTCATTGAACAAATCAAAAGGTCAGTCAAAACACAGCTCTTAAGATTGAGAGCGGATGTGAGTTTATGAGTGGGATTGTGTAAATGTATGATAGAACAATTAATTGACAAATGAAAATCCCACACACACAGAATGGACCTATTTTACCCAAACATGCATTTAGTGAACACACATCTACAAAGACCAATCCCTACCCAAAATGTGCTTCCCGATAGGTGCTTGAACCAAAGTTTGGAGAGACTAACCCAAAGAGCTTTCTGGTGTTACCTGACACTTTCCCTCTCTTGTGAATTCCAGGGGGAGCAAATTTGGCCAACCCCAGATTGGTCTGAATCGACATGAAAACTATTCCCTATAGGTTTGGGCAGTATACTGTATATACCCTATACCGCAGTTTTGGAAAAAGCTACGGGATGGTTTTCAATACTGGTTCAACTTTTTTTTTATAAAACATTTGAATATTTGTAGTTACTTTTAAGTAAATACCTGCAGTCCACTTGTGAAATACGTTAGGAGATAAAAGAATATTGCGTTCTTCATTTCACCGGTCACATTATGTAGTTTACGGTACTCCCCAGTCACGAGGGGTTTGTTTACAAGCCCACAATGAGAGACCAGCGCCTATAGTCACTCACTGTCGTGTAGCATGCGCCAGTTGATCCAATTACATATTGAAATTCACAACTAAATGTTTACCAGCTAGATATCTTATAAACTTGTCTAAAATGTGCTAAATGCTCTGCAGATGTGCATTTGGTTTGCTAATGTAGTAACTTTAGCTATGTAGCTAAGCGGTTAGCTTCTTCGAAAACCAAAAGAGTCTTGCTGGCTAATATTCGTTTTGTGCCTGCAACAAACTGTGTAGCATTTGAGTTACTTGTATAATTTAGGTCAGAAACTGTACAAAATGTTCGCAATGCTCTCGTTAGCATTCTCTATGGGGATTCTTTAGTACTTGTAACCAGAATGCTAACATAATGCTAAGTGGCATTTGATTTGGATTTTTTTTTGCTCCTTGCTGTAACACCATATATGCCGGGATGGCACAGGCATGGTATGAAGGTATGGAAAGCTGGATACCATCCAACCCTAATTCACTACAAATTAAGGCCACACGGTAGTCATTTCTAGTTGGCTCAAGAGAAGCATGCACTTCTATTCACTCCATTTTTTACAATCACTATCGCAACCGAATCCACAAGCACTCCTAAATTGACAAAGTTAGGAACATTATACGTGCAAAATCAGTTGGTTATAGAAACCATTGCCTTCTTCCATTGACTTGCACATTAACTCAAGATGAACTGGGATGCTACAATATGACTTCAAAGCACAGCAAGAATCAGTCATTAAGAGCCACTGCAAAACAATCAAACCGTGCGGTTAGCAAACGTCACCAAAGGAGACCACAGGAGCAGACAGGGCAGTCCATCACTGTGTGTGCAACCGATGCGATGCCCACACAACATGCCCACTTACTGATCTCCGATACAGGGGTGTCCGCTTGTGTTTTTTGTGGGAAACCGAGAACGAGCGGGGGATAGCCACCACAGAGGTGGCAGAGGCAGTATTACGTGCCAAAGGGGGTTCAGAGTGCACTCTCTCCATATCCGACAGTGGGGTCAGGACTGGGTCACACTGGTTGGATGGGGGAGGGGAGTCAAAAGATTTTTGGAATTCAGAGATACTTGGAGCTGTGGTTTTAACCATGAGCTCAGATTTCATTCCATTACACCTCAATGTTCTAGTTCTAAGTTATTTTCTTAAGCTTTCTTTAACTGTAAAAGTGAGAGGCAAGTAAAAACACTGATCGACACTGACCCTGAGAATCATAATTCCATAAGAGAAACCCATAAGAAATGTAGTAATTAGCAGAGACCTAGCATCCCCATCACAAACTAAAAGAATACAAAAACACTTGCCATTCAGCATATTTGAAGGAATGGACAGATGGAACAAAAGGTAGAGGAAGGAGGTCATGTAACATTTTAATTGCTGAAGTGGAATGAAACTCATGAAATGCTATATCATTATTATTGCCTGAAATAAAGTTCAACTGTCCAGTTAATCTTACCTTTTAAAGTTAATATTCTGCCCAAATAATGTTGTTGACTCGTCCTATACTCGTATGTGGCCAAAGTATTATTTGGCGAAAAAAAACACATCCTCAAATGTGTATCTCAAACAAACAGTTTTTAAAAATGCTTGCCATTTCCTCAGAACGTCATTATTTTATTACTGCTGCTCTTTAATTATTTGTTATCTATTCTTTACTTAGCCAACAATGCAGTTAAGAAAAAAGGTGTTATGGGTTGTAAGTAAGCAATTCACTGTATAAGGTCTACACCTGTATTCAGCGCATGTGACAAATAAAATGTGATTTTATTTGTTGGCTCATTGGCTGAGCTGGCTAATCAGCGGTCTACTTGCATTCATTTTTTCCCCTGACTGGTTAGACAGAAGCGCATCTACACAGTAAGGTAATAGTTGGTTACATGAACAGTTCCAGAGCAGCCTCGTCACCTTAGGATGCTTTCACACCAAATGGGTTTGGCGTAGTCTTTCCCCGAACTTTGGTGCGCTTACCCACTTAGTTCAGTTCGTTTGGCCTGGTGTGAACACCATCCACACTTGGGGGCGCAAAAAACAACGCACTGTGGTTCCCTCAAAAAGCAATGACAATTGGGACACAAAAGTGATGCTTCATGATAATCATAGATGGACTTAACGGAAGCATTTTGTCCAGTAAACAAAGGACTTGCATGGACATGTGGTTTTGTTCAAGAACTAAATTAACTAAATTTCAAAACAACCGGACCAAAATGAAAAAAAAAATACAATGTAACAAATAATCGAACTGATTCTAACTACAGCTCAAAAATGTTTGTAAAAACACCCTTCCTAGCAAAGCATCAATGCTAACAGAGTTGAACTTACTAGTAGTTCGTGATCCGTCCTCAATGTTTTGATTTGCTGTTTTGATACCTAAGATTTCAGATTAAGCAACCTTGTTTCCACGCAGTTCCAAATCAACTCGTCTTACAAACGAACCTCTCTCGGTTATAAATTTGCTTAATTTCAGTCTAGTATTACTTGAGGAAGAATGACAAACAGATTTTGTCCCAAGTCTCGTGAAATGTCTTCTGTCCTGTCTTAACTTAACTAACTGATCAAACAGTTTGTTTATATTGTCTACATAAGATGGCAATTACAACACTAACCATATCCCACACCTTTAATCTGAGGGGACATGGGGCATGGCACAAAGCATTTACAGCCTCATTTACATAAATTGTGGTGGGTAAAACAGAA
The DNA here is from genome assembly GCF_045679555.1 of Salvelinus alpinus. Taxonomy (NCBI): domain Eukaryota; kingdom Metazoa; phylum Chordata; class Actinopteri; order Salmoniformes; family Salmonidae; genus Salvelinus; species Salvelinus alpinus. The sequence goes on along the minus strand of NC_092102.1, from coordinate 27,395,873 downwards.
TTTGAAACAAACCCAAATTCCCAGTAACCTTTAGACCACCCTGTACTTGCTACACTGCACCTGAGCAAAAGCTAGTCTCTGAGTCCAGAGGAATGGAAAGGTTAAGCCAGTCAGAGCAGAGAGGCAGGGCAAGGTGGGTGAATGGGTGTTCGATGGGGGGGGAGAAGACGGCGGGAGGAAGTGGTGGGGATGATGGAACTTACGGATCGGCCGTACGGTGACAGGCTGAGTCCGACGGGGGAGGTGCTGCTCAGGTCATCGCTAACAAACGCGGCAGGCGGCGACGCGGGCAAGGTAAACTCGACAAAGCCTTTCCAGGGGCTGCCCATATTTTTCCATAAACTTGAGTCAAACTCCACCCCTTTGTTGTACTTGATTACTGGTTTGCTTGAACACCTTGATTTTTCTAGTTATTTTTCCTCTTTTTTAACCACCCAGTGGATGTCTGCAAGGGTGAAAAGGGGAAAGGGACAAAATAGAAAATGGAGGCAAAAAAGGTCAGCCAGTGAGCAAAGTGTCAATCATGGGAAAGGGTCTGTGGGTGTGAGGAGACAAAGGAACATAAGGCTAGATGGGACCAGGTAGAGGGGAAGGATAAAGAGGCAGAGGAAAGCCTATGACAGCCCAGCAGGGAACCAGAGTAGAAATTGGGAGCGTGTGTTTTCCCCTTCTTAGATTTAACATCTATATCAAATGTAATTCGATGCACTATTACAGCCTCATGCAGGGTAAAGGATATTTTTCAGTTTGTGCAAATTTCTTTGGAGATGGACAAGATGGCTGGGCATATAGAGGATGCCTTTACAGACCTCGGACACATTCAAACTTGCGCCATAAAAAATAAAATAAATGATAGAGTTTTTCAAAACCCTACTTAGCAATAGAAATTCACCTGCCCCAACAACATTTATGGAATAAGTGTGTAAAAATAAAGTTACAAAATAATTAAAGACCTACCGTGATTTGGCGTCTTAAAAGGTGTGATCTTGAACGTTAACGACTGTGCAGATGTTGCAGATCTTCTCTTCAAACACACACACACACACACACGTATGTTGCAGGTTTCTGGCACAAGTCCTGCATACGAGTTGCATATATAAAAAATAAAAATAAAAAAGGAGGCAAACGCAGGTGCAATAACACTGCTTGAAATCAACTAAATGAACAGAGCACAAGGAGATAGAGAGACAGCTAAAGGGATGAGAAGGAAAAAAACTAGCAGACAGCAGCCCTCTAAGCACCCCGGGGTGAGTCGGTGGTGCGGTGAGGTGAGGAGGGCTGGGAGCAGCGTTGGGACGTGTGCTTTGTCAAAGCTGTTGAGTAGGCACAAACTTCTGGTCTCAGATCAGTTATGTTCTCGGGTTTGCAATTTTGGCAAAGGATTGTTTCTCTTGGGCAGCTGTGTATCTTGTCTTTGGTTGTTTCTTCGTTTTGTTTGCTTCTATATTTTCCTTTGAAGTGAGCCTTTCCTTTTATTGAGTTGTTGCGACTTTATTCATTTTGGGATGTTTCTCTTGAATTTGTTTCTTCGTTGTGATCTGAACTTGAAGAAGCAGTTGCGGATAGTACAAAAAAAATCAGTTCCGTTTCACTTCATACTGTTGAGAAAAAGAAATACACTATTAGTTGAAAATAGATCAATGTAGCCTACATATTTCCTACTGATGTGAATAAACAACTAGAAAAACTGGGTGAAGCCTGAAACGCAAAATTCTTGCTTGAGAAATTGGTCTTTGTTTTTTTTTACCATTTAAAAAATTGTACACAAGTCACAGTAATTGTTACCCAGAAATTATTTGATATATAAAAACAGCTACATTGGACCTTCAATGTTTTTATCGTCACATGAGAAAGTTAAAGCCGCCTGTGGACTAGTGCTCTGGGTCATTTCCTTTTCATGTGAATTAAACTCCAGATTCTTTGCACCCAGGCTAACAGGCCTAAAGATAGACCATCTTCAGCTGCCTGACTACGTGCAAGTCCTGTGGATAAACAAGTCCCTGTGCATATCTTTGATCATATTGATATTTAGGGCACAGTTTCTGACCAGGGAGGTGTGTGTAATCATATGAACTACGTCATAATCCAGTCTCAGACACTGATCCTAACATTCAAGCTAACTGTATATACAGTAACAAGAAGCAGGGACACACCAAGTTTGGCTTTTGGGACAACCCCCTTGGCTGGGCATTGCTGGCATTATTGACCTCAATGCAATTGGCTGAACAGGGTCACGTGAAAACTAATCTGACATGGCAGTGTCGCAATGTGTGCCATCCCACCTGGTTTCCAGAGTTTTCAAAAATAATGTTGTGAAAGGGGTCAAATTTCATTCCAAAGAGTGGATAGGTCTTTATAGGTCCTACTTGGCAATCAGGCTAGAGTTGTTTATTGACAGCAGCACTCAGTTGAACCTCTTTGAAGTCAAAGTTTCAGTGAAATTATGCAATCTATGGCTTAAGGCGTTCGCACGCTTACCAGCCGAAACTCTTCGGAAGAGTTTGTGCAAACATCATTTTTGTTCGTTTTGAACTTTAGTAAGAGTTCTCAGCTGTTCAGACACACACACACACAGAAAGTCCTCAAGGCAAGCAGGTAGCCAAAGTCTACGCCCCTTCGTTGGTGATTGGTCGACAGTAGGGATTTTTCAATTAAGTCTTGACATTCAACAAGAGTACTTGTTTTCTTGCACATTTTATCATTGAGAAATACCAATCTGAAGCAAACGGGTGCCTTTCGTTTATCTACATAAAATTATAAACTGGGTGGTTCGAGCCCTGAATGCTGATTGGCTGACAGCTGTGGTATATCAGACCGTATCCCATGCTTATGGAAGAAAAAGAAAACAATTCACTATAATAGCAATAAGGCACCTCAGGGGTTTGTGGTATAGGGCCAAAATAACAAGGCTAAAGGCTGTATCCAGGCACACCGCGTTGCGCCGTGAACCTCTTAAGGATCTGACCCTTTTTTTCAATTTGCGCCTAAAAATGATGTACTCAAATATAACTGCCTGTAGCTCAGGACCTGGAGCAAGGATATGCATATAATTTTTGATATGCATATACCATTTGAAAGGAAACACTTTGAAGTTTGTGGAAATGTGAAAGTAATGTACGAAAATATAACACATTAGATCTGGTAAAAGATCATATGCGTTTTTTTGTTCCATCATCTTTGAAATGCAAGAGAAAGGCCAATATATGACTTAGGAATCTAGGCACAATTTAGATTTTGGCCACTAGATGGCAGCAGTGTATGTGCAAAGTTTTAGACTGATCCAATGAACCATTGAATTTCTGTTCAAAATGTATCAAGACTGCCCAAATGTTCCTAATTGGTTTATTAACACATTTAAGTTCATAACTGTGCACTCTCAAACAATAGCATGGTGTTCTTTCACTGTAATAGCTACTGTAAATTGGACAGTGCAGTTATATTGGCAGAAAGCTTAAATTGTTAAATCTCAGATATGTCTATGTCCCAGGAAATGTTCTTGTTACTTAAAACGTCATGCTAGTCACATTAGTGCACGTTAGCTCAACCGTCCTGCGGACACACACACACACACACACACACACACACACACACACACACACACACACACTGTTCCTGTAGAGGTTAAGAGCAGCCCTTAGCCTTGGTATATTGGCCATATAGCACACCCTCCTGGCCTTATTGCTTAATCATAATGCCTTGCCATTCAGATGCCAATTGACATCTGCATTAACATGTGGCTTGATAACACTCTAATAACTGTTTGGTTACAGCATGTCATTGTGTGGTCAGGCTGTCATGATTGGATTGGCACAACGACTACCATTTTTCAAGGTACGTTGAGACATTACACCGACGTAAATGTTAAACTGAAGAATGGTCTGCAATTTCATCACCCTTGGTAATATGGTCACGTTGATTGAAAGGAGTGGAGGAAACGTATGTTCACTCCGACAACAATCCTTACTGAAACAAATGAAGCGGTACCTCAGCGCCATGCCTGGGGCCAAAAGGCTCCTGAAGAGCTTCCAAGCCACAAGACTGCTGAACAGTTAATCAAATGTCTACCCTATTTGCATTTACCCCCTTTTTATTTGCACAGACTTGCACTGGCTCCATGTACATTCACTGGACTCTACCCCAACACACATAGATATTGATGACACACACACTGCTACTCTGTTTATTATCTATCCTGATTGCCTAGTCACTAAGGAAGTTAACGGTTCACCGACTAGCCACCGAAAATACATTTGACCACTCATGCTTACCGGGCTTTTGGTTCATTTTCATAAATTTTGTGGAATTAAATTGGCGCGTGTATTTTCGTTAGTTGTCATGCATTTTATTTGTCACATGCGCACAGCATACAGAGCCTAGTTTAAGGAGCTGAATAACCTACCACCTGTCAGACAGAGCGAGAGTAGCTCCTCAAAGCCTATAGGGTACTGGAGTGAAACGTGCTTTTGTAAGCCCAGTCATTGCGCAACAAATAACAATTCTAAATGCAATCGCGTGTTAACTTTGATGGCCACGAATAAAAAGGAGCTATTTTTTTTTTTTTTTTTAAATCTCAACTCATAAAGCACGCCCCCCATTGGGATGCATAGGCTATAGCCTGCCTACCGTTGACTATCAGCACGTCACCCACCACTTTTCCATTTGAGCTTGAGGTAGTATAATTGTTTAAAACCTGAACATTTTACTTTACTTCAAATAATGAGGCATGTCTTACCTTGCTTCAAAGTAGCCTTGCGAAAATCCATCCATAGAAATATGAAGGCAATTATTTAATGAATACTTCCTCAAGCCATTAACCAGCATTTCTCTCCTGTTCTATTGGTTTTCATATCAACTTTCTTTCGTTGTCCAGAAGCCAAAATCACAATGCTAGTCAGATAGGCAACTTTGCAGTAGGGCTGGGCAATATGGCACATATAAATATATACACACACACACACACACACACACACACACACACACACACACACACACGATAACAATAATTATCACAATTTCTGCTTCAGACTCAAGCCTGCCTGAACAAACCGAAGGCTTTAATGTTTCTTATTTATTGTCAGAAGTAGAAGAACTCACAAATAACATTAACTCCACTTCTTTCTTTTTTTAAGCTATAAACCCTGCCAAGTATATAAAAAAATACAAATAAATATTTAAAAAAAGTATGCAAGTCAATATTCATTATAACTGTTAGCCTATTGGCAAATCACAGTTGAAGCTGGGGTAGTTGTTGTCTTACAAGCTAGAAAGGCAAGTCTGTCTACTGTCTCTGGCTTTAAAGCTGCTCTGTGGCAGGTCACTATGTTGCCACCTGTGCTAACAACACACTCTGACGGGAAGCTGGTCGCAGAAATGCACAGGTTGCACTTTGACAGGTGGCTGACTTTGGGAAAGTTTTTTGGTGGATCTTCCACCAGTCCAGTGGATTGGTTTCACTGTCAGCATCAGGAGACTGAAGGTAGCAGCTGAGTTCCTTTTCTACCAGCTGGATTTCAGTAAGACCTGTGGTGGTGGAGCATGGCTTTTTAAAAACTGCCCAGGGACTCTCTTTTTAGCTGGCAGTTGTGGTGAAGAAGCAGCAACGTCTCTCTGTGCTGGGCTTGGGTTTTCATGTTCCTCATTGACCATCTCTGAGACAGCTCTTGCGGCCCACCTTCTCTTTGATGTATTGTGTTTAAAACCGAGGGTTGGCCAATGAGGCCATGTTCAAGTCATCTGTGGCTAGGTCATCATATTTCTCATTCAGATAGTCCATGACTATTGTTTTGATGGTTTGGGTGAGCTCGGTTTCACCATCATCAGGTTTCATGACCTCTGTATTGAACAGGTATAGTATTGGCTTCAGGTAAGACACACTGACATAAGACTCACCAGACAGAGCATCTGAATTCTAGGAGTGGGGTCAATGCCTGGTTGATTGACTTGAACATCTATATTGGTGGGAGCTAAGTGCTGGGTCTTCTTGTCATTGGACAAGACCTGTGAAATGGCTTTCTCCTGCTCCAGTAGTCTTTGCAACATCTTTTGACGTGATCCCCAGCTGGTAGGCGACTGTCACCAACTTGTGCTGGGGTAGGTTGTGTTATTTTTGAGCAACTGCCAGGTCTCTTCTTTTTCCACGAATAGGAAAAGCCACCTACCACTTTCTTACACACGCCAATTGCTCGATAAACCCATTTGTCTCTACCCACTCTAAGAGAAAAGAGATTTTAATATAATGTTAATCACAATAATCCCTTTAGTATGTACAAATGTAATATTTACCTTAATCAGTTGGGGGGAAAAAATACATATTTAGTTTCATCTAACCAATCACTTCAATATACACAATCGACAAGGTTATTTACCAATGGCCAAGTGCAGACAATGCGCAAAACATTGCAGTCGGGTCCATTTGTTGATTTGAATGGCCTTCACCGCGTTCGCACCACTATCTGTTGTAATGCAGACCTGTCTGTCTTGACTGAGTCCCCAGGAGGCGAGAGCGTCAATGAGCCCCTCGGCTATAGCTTCACACGTGTGGTCGTCGGGAAAGTATGATGTTTGAAGGCATTTATTTCGGAGATCCCACTCTGTCAATATAGTGGATAGTGAGGCTAATAAGGCTCTGACGTGCGACTAGACCACAGATCGGGAGTAGCAGCAAAATACGTCAAATCTGTCTTGAGCTGTTCCTCAACTTTTTCCCTACACTCGGCGTAGAGTTTAGGCAGTGCGGTGTGAGAGAAATGTTTGTGGCCAGGGAGCACGCACCTGGGGTCAATTGATAAGCCTCTTGAAACCTTCCTTATCGACTGTGCTAGTTGGTAGCATGTCCTTAGCAATGCAATGCATAATAGCATGTGTGATGTATTTGTGTCTTTTCGATGTTTGCTCGTAGGGCATAAATGCTGTCAGTGTTGACTGCTTCGGGCGAACATCCCTAGATTGGTTGGTGCTTTATCAAAACCGTGGCGCAAACTCAAACTTTCTGCATGTTCCAAAGAGTGATTTTGCTTCAGATGGTGAAAAAGGTTTGTCGTATTACCAGACTTGGTAGCCACCCATCTATGGCACAATTTGCACCGAACATTGCTCTGCTCTTTGTCAGACTTCAAAAAGCCAAACCACTTCCAAATAACAAAACAGTTGAACCCTTTTTATCAATAATTTCTTTGTTAGAAGCTGCTCCTTCTCCATGGCTATCACTGCCACTGTTTTCACCTACATCACAAATTTTGTGTGGTTAATAGTGGCTACACCATCACTCGAGGTGCTAAGTGTTTTTTAGTGGGCGTATACCTATCCACATGCATATTGTCACTTCTCCGCACGTTCCTATAGATCCACAGACGATGCAATTGCCATCACTGCCCTATCCCATCTGGACAAGAGTAATACCTATGTTCATTGACTATAGCTCAGCATTCAACACCATAGTACCCTCCAAGCTCATCATTAAGCCCAGGGCCCTGGGTCATGGACTTCCTGACAGGCCACCCCGAGGTGGTGAAGGTAGGAAACAACACCACTTCGCTGATTCTTAACACAAGGGCGTGCTCAGCCCCCTCTTGTACTCCCTGCTCACCCATGACTGCCTGGCCACACACAGCTCCAACTCAACCATCAAGTTTGCAGACAACAACAGTAGTAGGCCCCATTACCAACAATGACGAGACAGCCTACAGGAAGGAGGCGAGGACCCTGGGAGTGTGGTGCCAGGAAAATAACCACTCGCTCAACAAAACGAAGGAGCTGACCGTGGACTTCAGGAAACAGCAGAGGGAGCACCCCCCTATCGACATTGACAGGACCGCAGTGGAGGTGGAAAGCTTCAAGTTCCTCAGCGTACACATCACTGACAAACTGAAATAGTCCACCCAAAGACAGTGTGGTGAATGAGGCTGAAGAAATGTGGCTTGGCACCTAAAACTAGGCATGCACGATATATAAAAAATAAATAGGTAAGCATATCAGAATCGTACGATACTAGCTAAAAATGCCAACATCGGCGCAATGTCTAGTTTAACCCCGATGTGAAAAACCGACGTTAAAGCTGCATACCTATATAACGTAGGTAGATGACGTAATGACGCCACGAAAAATACTGCACTACACGTGCAACACAGCATTCCTAACCTAGCCCACAATGTCTGCTGTGTGGATCTATTTTGAAGATTCAAAGGAAGATAAAAAAAGGCCATATGCAACATTTGTGCTGCTATTATTTCCAGAGGGGAGAAAGTGAAATCTTTCAATACCACAAACCTAATTACTCATTTGAAAGTGCATCACCCCCAGAAGTTCAACGACTACATAGAACAAAAAAATCTGGAAAAAACTTCCAACAACTAAACAAGTTCAAGTCGAGCAGTCATTTGAAAGAGTAGGAAAAGTTCAGCGAGACAACCCAAAGGCAAAATCCCTTAACACCAAGATAATGGAATTTTTCCTTGACAATCAACCGTTCTGTCGTGGATGATGTTGGCTATTGCCGACTGGACGACCACCCCGAGCCCCGGTACACTCTACCAAGTAGGTACTATTTTTCAGATGTTGCCCTACTGGAGTTACACAGTACTGTTGAAACGCACATCCATGAGCTACTTGCTATGGTCATCACTGCTATTAGCTTCACGTCTGACATTTGGATCAGCGATGTCAGCCCCACGAGCATGCTGAGTCTGACAGCACAGTGGGTCGACGAAGATTTCGTACTGAGGAAAGCCATATTGCATGCTCAAGAATGTACTGGTTCTCATACCGCTGCTACCATTTCAATGGCATTTGAGAACATGAACACACTCCTAGCGCCAATCTAACTACTGACTCGAGAAATAAGCTAATCAACTGCATCTGCAGATACCCTCGGGCATGGAATTGAAACTCCTGCTCAACAAAAATGCCAATACAGACGATCGGGTTAACTTGGAAAAGTACTTTACTAGAGGATGTGAACAAGCAATTCGGTAGCATTCTCTCTGAGCCTCTTTACGGTGTCGCCACCATGCTCGATGCTAGGTACAAGGACCGCTACTTTGATGCAGACAAGAAATGTTAGACACAGCTGGACAAGATGGAAACGGAGACAGTGACAGTGCACACCGAGGAAGAGGGCACGGACAGACAGAGCTGAAACTTCACTGCTTAACATGTATGATGAAATGGTTGAGAATGAAACGACTGAATAAAATGAACAACACAGCAAGTATGTGAAATAAATAGATTTTGATTTACTGGTAATGGGGACATACAGTTGAAGTCAAGTTTACATACACCTTAGCCAAATACATTTAAACTCAGTTTTTCACAATTCCTGATATTAAATCTAGTGAAAATTACCTGTCTTAGGTCAGTTAGGATCACCACTATATTTTAAGAATGTTAAATGTCAGAAAAATAGTAGAGAGAATGATTTATTCCAGCTTTTATTTCTTTCATCACATTCCCAGTGGGTCAGAAGTTTACATACACTCAATTAGTATTTGGTAGCATTGCCTTTAAAATGGTTTAACTTGGGTCAAATGTTTTGGGTAGCCTTCCACAAGCTTCCCACAATAAGTTGGGTGAATTCTGGTCCATTCCTCCTGACAGAGCTGGTGTAATTGAGTCAGGTTTGTAGGCCTCCTTGCTTGCACATGCTTTTCAGTTCTGCTCACAAATGTTCTATGGGATTGAGGTCAGAGCTTTGTGATGGCCACTCCAATACCTTGACTTTGTTGTCCTTAAGCCATTTTGCCACAACTTTGGAAGTATGCTTGGTGTCATTGTCCATTTGGAAGACCCATTTGCGACCAAGCTTTAACTTCAATGACTGATGTCTTGAGATGTTGTTTCAATATATCCAGATCATTTTCTTTCCTCATGATGCCATCTATTTTGTGAAGTGCACCATACCCTCCTGCAGCAAAGCAACCCCACAACATGATGCTGCCACCCCCGTGCTTCACGGTTGGGATGGTATTTTTCGGCTTGCAAGCCCTCCCTTATCCTCCAAACATAACGATGGTCATTATGGCCAAACAGTTCTATTTTTGTATCATCAGACCAGAGGACATTTCTCCAAAAAGTACGATCTTTGTCTCCATGTGCAGTTGCAAACCGTAGTCTGGCTTTTTTATGGCAGTTTGGAGCAGTGGCTTCTTCCTTGCTGAGCGGCCTTTCAGGTTCTGTCGATATAGGACTCGTTTTACTGTGGATATAGATACTTTTTATACTTGCGTACTATTGTTTGTACAGATGAACGTGGTACCTTCAGGCGTTTGGAAATTGCTCCCAAGAATGAACCAGACTTGTGGAGGTCTGCAAAAAATCAGTCTTGGCTGATTTCTTTATATTTTCCCATGATGTCAAGCAAAGAGGCACTGAGTTTGAAGGTAGGCCTTAAAATACAGCCACAGGTACACCTCCAATTGACTCAATGATGTCAATTAGTCCATCAGAAGCTTTTAAAGCCATGACATAATTTTCTGGAATTTCCAAGCTGTTTAAAGGCACAGTCAACTTAGTGTATGTAAACTTCTGACCCACTGGAATTGTGATACAGTGAGTTATAAGTGAAATAATCTGTCTGTAAACAATTGTTGTAAAAATTACGTGTCATGCACAAAGTAGATGTACTAACCAACTTGCCAAAACTATAGATTGTTAACAAGACATTTGTGGAGTGGTGGAAAAACGAGTTTTAATGACTCCAACCTAAGTGTATGTAAACTTCCAACTTCAACTGTACATAAATCACAACAAAATAACGTTTTGGTCAGTGTGTGTTTCAACTATACTTGAATCCTTAAAAAGGCTGCTAAAATTCTAAATATCGGTTACCGGTATCTGTATTGGTTTTTTTTGGCAAGGAAAATATTGGATATCGGTATCACCCAAAAATGTCATATCGGTGCATCCCTACCTAAAACTTTTACAGATGCACAATTGAGAGCATCCTATCGGGCTGTATCACCGCCTGGTACGGCAACTGCACCGCCCACAACCGCAGGGCTCTCCAGAGGGTGGTGTGGTCTGCACAACGCATCACCGGGGGCAAACTACCTGCCCTCCAGCACACCTACAGCAACCGAAATCACAGGAAGGCCAAAAAGATCATCAAGGACTACAACCACCTGAGCCACTGCCTGTTCACCAAGCGATCATCCAGAAGGCGAGGTCAGTACAGGTGCATCAAAGCTGGGACCGAGAGACTGAAAAACAGCTTCTATCTCAAGGCCATCAGACTTTTAAATAGCCATCAGTAGCACCTTAGAGGCTGCTGCCCTATACGGACTTGAAATCACTGGCCACTTTAATAATGTTTAGATATTTTGCATTACTCATCTCATATGTATATACTGTACTCTATTCTACTGTATCTTAGTCTATGCCTCTCCAATATTGCTTGTCCAAATACTTATATTCTTAATTCCATTCCTTTACTTTGGATTTGTGTGCATTGTGAAATTATTAGATATTACTGCACAGCTGGAGCTAGAAACACAAGCATTTCGATACACCCATAATAACGTCGGCTAAACACGTGTATGTGACCAATTTTATTTATAGTATTTTCTATTAAATCCCCCATCTTTCTAAGTTTCTAATAGAGATTTTCATTTTTGTCACTCATGGAATTTCTGGCATTAGGTGCGCTATTTAGAACTGGTTTCAGCAAATTGTATTTTGGCAAATTGAAAAATTACGTTTTATTAGCTGCTTCATTACAGGAGTTGCATGATCAATAATAGGCTATAGCCTTTTGGCTATAAGACGATATGCAACAATAGCAAGCCTGTTTCCATTAAGCTCTTAATGACAAATGTCCGGTCCTTGTATGCATGCATAGCATAAGAGAGGAAGAAGCAAAGCGAGAGGTTTTGCTCGCTCCAAAATCTTGCCAAAATAGGTCCAATGCATTTCTAAGGGATTATTTTGGGCCTAAGCTTGTCGCCTGCCTTCCCGCCTTGGGACGACTCCCACTGTTAGGGTGGAAACATAAGCATCTCGTCATTATATACAGTACCAGTCAAAAGTTTGGACACACCTACTCATTCAATGGTTTTTCTTTATTTTTTACATTGTAGATTAATAGTGAAGATATCAAAAATAATAAATAGCACATATGGAATCATGTAGTATCCAAAACAAAAAGTGTTAAACAAATCAAAATATATTTTAGATTCTTCAAAGTAGCCACCCTTTGCCTTGACAGCTTTGCATACTCTTGGCATTCGCTCAACCAGCTGCATGAGGAATGCTTTTCCAACAGTCTTGAAGGAGTTCCCACATATGCTGAGCACTTGTTGGCTGCTTTTCCATCACTCTACAGTCCAACTCATCCCAAACCATCTCAATTGGTTTGAGGTCTTGTTCTCAAACTGGCCTACCCGGTTATATAAAGGTGGGGGAAAAAAGTTTTAAAAAGTCGGGTGATTGTGGAGGCCAGGTCATCTGATGCAGCACTCCGTCACTCTCCCGGGGGCGTGTTTTGGATCATTGTCCTGTTGAAAAACAAATGATTGTCCCACTAAGCGCAACCCAGATCAGATGGCGCATCGCTGTAGAATGCTGTGGTAGCCATGCTGGTTAAGTATGCCTTGAATTTTAAATAAATCACTGACAGTGTCACCAGCAAAGCAACCCACACCATCACACCTCCTCCTACATGCTTCACGGTGGGAACCACACATACGGAGATCATCCGTTCACCTACTCTGCATCTCACAAAGACATGGCGGTTGGAAACAACATCTCACATTTGGACTCATCAGACCAAAGGACAGATTTCCTGTCCATTGCTCGTGTTTCTTGGCCCAAGCAAGTCTCTTCTTCTTATTGGTGTCCTTTAGTAGTGGTTGCTATGCAGCAATTCGACCATGAAGGCCTGATTCACATTCTGTTGGTCATGTCATTTTACTGTTGGGAAAATGTTTTACCATTTGTTTACCGGTTAATGAGGGTCAGTTAGTCTGCAGCACAATTGACTGAAATTTGCATCCCTTCTAGTTAATCTTACCCCTACCTACATGTACATCAGGGTTTCCGTTATGAAAATGTAGCGCTGGACATTTGACTGGCAGAATTTTTATTTACCGGACATTTGAGTAAATTCACCAGACCCATATGCCTATGCAATGGGTGCGTAACCTGATTAGGGAGTCCGCCCACGTTGCTCAGAATGACAGAAATCAAATTTAGCTTATGGTAATTCATCTTAACAGGAGACAAGTTGAAGATGCAATGATGTGTCCTTACCACGCACTTTGAAGATGTGGACAGTTATTGTAACATTTACTTTTCCTCAGCCAACAAAACAAGTAATGAACAGTAAAATCACTAGCTATGCATAGGCGGTGCGTGAGTTCCTAGTTTGGAGAAGCTAATTTTCACCATCAATAGCACCTTATGATAAAGCATTCCATGCATCATCATATTTGCAGACTTATGTAAGAGCCTACTATTCGTAATGTGATGAGTAGAATGGATAGTCATAATTTAGGCTAATAATATAACTCAGTCACTGTTTGCAAAAAATACTTCAATACATGGCTGAGCGTGTAGAGTAGAGGCCTAGGCTATATCAGATACATTTGATTTTTTTACACAGGAAAAATGTGGCCTTTAACACATTTCATGCAATTCTACTATACTTTATATGACTGCATACATTAGCAGAATATTTTTTTTGATAAAATTACAGGGTAGCCTACTCTGCTGACACTGATAAACAGAACAATAAAAAAATAATTGTCCATATAATAGGTCCTACAAGAAGGGGAGACAAATAGAATATGACGTCCATCTAAACTGGAGGAAGAAATTGTCCATAAACAAACTTAAGTAGCACTGACCAAACAATGATAGAGTGAATATGAGCGGTGATCAGGCACATGGCCAACGCTCTCCGCTGGTGATAATAAGCGAGGCCTACTGTTGTTTCCTCAATTAAGTTAAGAATTTTGATAACTAAAAGACAGATTAGAGTCTTTTCACTGTCTTCTCTTTACAGCAATAGCTATTTGCTTTCCAAACTGTTTTTCCGCAATTGAATTTCGAAATATTGCGATATGCCTGGCTTGGCCTCTTTTCACTGACAGTCGCAACTCAACAAACCTCTATTTGGTATTTGCTGCACGCTCCCTTTCCTTCCGACTGTAGGCAATTTAAAACTTTAAAGCTAACGATCCGCTGTGGCCAAATCATGCTTTAGTGGCCTATTATTAATTCATTTCTATATTGACAGGAGTAGGCCAACTAATTTAAATTTACTTCAGGAACGCTTAGCTTCTCCTAGCCTTATGGACACGCCGTCTATGTCAACCTACTACCCCTCTTAGTCAGCTTGTCAAGAAATAGCCCAAACAGACACTGGGACAGTTATGGGACGATAGATCCCAAATTCATACAACCAGTAGGCTACTGGACAATGCAAGCAAATAAGAGATATAGGCTACTGGTTTCAAAAGCATATGGAAGTCTTTATAAAATAATTGCCTCCACTTGTAAAAGTATTGCTTCCGTCCCTGTCCTCGCCCCAACCTGGGCTTGAACCAGGGACCCTCTGCACACATCGACAACAGTCACCCTCGAAGCATCGTTACCTATTGCACCACAAAAGTTGCGACCCTTGCAGGACAAGGGAAACAACTACTTCAAGGTCTCAGAGTGAGTGATGTCACCAATTGAAATTCCACTAACGCATAGTCGGATTTTGCCTAAACTACTTTGATGCAAGGTAAAACGTTCAGGTTTCAAACAATTAAGTAGCTATACGTTTTCAAAAGGCATACTGCCTCCAGCTCATTGCAAAGTGGTGTGTGACGAGCTGATGAAGCCTGCCTTCCGTTGCCTATGCATTTGAATGGTGAATGGAAAGTGCGCTTCAATTACCGGTTAAAATAAAAAGAGCCCTTTTTAATCTTGGCCATTTAAAAAAAATGTTTTACATACACTGTCTGACGGATTTTCTGCTCAAAGACTATCTGTCTGCTGTGCACGTGTGATAAATAAGATGCATAACAAATATACACATGCACCAATTGAATTACACTAAATTATGCACATTTAGAGACCGATAAGGCCAAATATATTTACATCAATTAGTATTTCGTCAATGAATATGCTTAAAATAATTATTTCGCAATGGGATTTCCCCTCCATTCTAATTGTCCAGTGCCATTTTTATTTAAACATTTTAAACTGGCTTTTTATACACCAAAAGCAGGGTGTTTCCTTCTAACAGAAACCCTGAGGTCCACATTACCACAATGACATCGTACCCCTGCACCGTTTGTGTAACTATTTCCTTTATTTTTTAACTCTGCATTGTGGAGAAAGTAAGCATTTCACGAAAAGTCTACACTGTGGTATTATGTGCATGTGACGAATAGAATGTGATTTGAAGAGCATCAACATGGTGAAAACAAAATAGGAACTTGGGAGCGTCTGCTTTTCAGCTGCTTATGACGCAGCGATAAAAACATTTGCCGACCCGTGCCCACCCACTAAAATTACTGGCTTTGATTGGCTCTTTAGCACAGATTTCCAAAACAAGTGGTCGAACACATTGTCGAGTTCAGAAGCCCTTAACTAGTTTACTTACTAACGTTACCTAGCAATTGTTTTATGTTTAACCAAATAATACATTTCAGTGATGCATGCTGAAGTATGCAACATGCACACGTATATACGGCCTAGTCTCTCGCGGCCTTCAAGCTGGTGGTAGCTAGCCAGCCAGCTAGGTATTGTATCGGCCTTCCGCTAGTTGACTAGAACTGCGACGTTCATTAATAACCGCAAAATAGTTAGCTAGGTCGTTCATTTTAGTACCGAAGTAACGTAGATAACCAACTGCCCCTGATGGTTAAAACATTGTTTTACAAGTTAATGGCACAAACAATACCATTAGTTACCAGCTATGCACAGCCATGGCATGTGATTTGCGGTCAAGCGACCATGCTTTGCAATGCAGTAACGTGGCGTACTACCCAACGAACGCATCATTCGGTTGCATAAGTAACATACAGTGGTTTAATAACAAGCACTTTAGCCAGCTACAAATTAGCAAACTACCTACGTTAGCTAAACAAACAGGGGTATTTGCAAATCGTCAAATGCATCAATGTCTAGCTAACATTAGTCAACAACATTAGCTTTACTTCGCTACCTATTAATGATCACTTAGCTAATCATACATTGTGTCTTCTTAATTCCGGGAACTTGTCAAAGCGAACATGTCAATTGTGCCAATTTCAACAACCATGGCTAAAACATGTTAACAGTGCTGGCAGGCGCCGTAACTGAGTGTTTCACCTGACAACAAAGGAACTGAGACAGATGAGGCTAAATCCGCTAGTTTGTGGCTAACCAACACTTGGTAAACTCGTGCCAGTCCAGATAATAGTTAACGCTAACTAACAAATGCAGTCTTCGGGTCAGCTAGTTTGCCACTTCAGCAAATTAGTTTAACGCCAAACATAGTTGGTATACCGGTAGGCATTAAATAATTAAAATGTTTAGACAGTACGTTGGCTTCTTATTAATACGCCGAAACATTTGTTAAAATAAGATAGCTAACTTCCCAGCTAGATAGTGTTAGTATGATTTATGACGAGCAAAAACACCGGCGCCCGGAGAACACTGCCCCCGCCCGGGCCTAAGATTTGAAGGGTAAGAACATTGGTTACAGATTATTTTTTACAGATATAACTGTAATACGAGGAACATAATCTCCCACACTTATATTAAGGGGTTCTCAACCGTAATTTTCAATTAGTTAATTAAACAAAACTCACCCCAACAGCTTTCAGCACTGTCACCAGCGCCGCTAGAAGCAGCACGGCACATTACGTAGTGATCTAAGTGGAGTCCTACCGCGAGATTTCATATGACAGCGGTACAGGAGAAAACGTTGGAAATCATGTTTTTGGGGGTTTGTTCAAGAGCCAAACAGCCCAAGTTGAATGGATCAAATCAAACTTTTTTTTGTCACATGCGCCGAATACAACAGACTTTACCGTGAAATGCTTACTTACGAAATCGTGAAATGCTTACTTACGAACCCTTTCCCAACAATGCAGAGTTAAAAAGTAAGACCATTTGCAAATAAAAATAAACAATAGTAACACAATAAATAACAATACCGATGTTATATACTAGGATTACCGGTACTGAGTCAATGTACAAGGGGTACGAGGTAGTTGAGGTAATATGTACACATGTAGGTAAGGGTAAAAGTGACTCGGCAATCAGGATAGATAATCAACAGAGTAGCAGCAGCGTGTGTGTGGCGTCAATATGCATATGTGTGTGTTGGAGTATTGTGAAGGATGGTTTTGTTTTCTTTTTAACAAAAATATATGCCTTATAGAAATATGACATGTTAATCACGAAACATAGCGTTGCTGCAGGAAAGCTGTTGTTAATCTAGGGTGTCGACTGTGCTAACCAGAAGGTTGAGACAAGATGGAAAAATGCTGAATAACAAGTGCTGAATAACAAGAAAACAGGAACTAAGCAGTGTAGCCACCGACAACTCAGCTCAAACTTCACAACAAACACTTCTGGATATCTGGATCCTGTGTGCTGTGAGGCTGGGACCAGCCTGGGCACCATCGATAGGCTAGCAAGTTTAAAACACGCTAAGCCTCTACTGTGACAGGCCAACTCTAAAGTTGGAACTACATCTGTCACAGTATAAAAGAAGATGTCTGTACTATTTCAGTCAGTTCTCTGCTTTACCCTGCGTGGTGATACAGTGAACCCCTTATATACGAAAATTGCATTTACCATTTATCACTTGTGTTAAATAAATATAATTAAAGTATATTCGGTGACTCTGAATCACATTTTATCCTGATACCAGATTCAATTGACACAACCTTTTACAGTATCAGTGTAAGTATCTGTGAGTGTATGGGTAGACTAGAGTCCAGTGAGTGTGCATAGAGTCCATGCAAAAAAGGGTAAATGGGGCCAATATGTAACATCAGGGTCAAAATGGTTTGATATACATTTAAATGTGATTTTCTTGCAGCTCAACATGTGTAGTTAAAGGAATAAGAGTCTAGATAGGCACAATGAGACCATAACTCCTAGCAACAACAAAACATTTACATGTCATTCAAAATGTCGCATGAAACATGGACCATGCATGTTACTTTGTCATGCCTAGTAGCCCGGTCTGTTTGTGCTTTAGTCAACTTATCTATCATGTATAGCCATGCTAAACATTCCACAAGAATGTAAAAGACAAGCAACAGCATTTCTATATTTTGTAATAGTTTATCTTGTCATTTAGTACAATAATATAATACAATGGGTTCTGTCAACAAAATCATTGATAATTATTAATAATAACAATAACCAATAATTAAATCTTTATGATCAGTAAACTCTTCAAGCAGTGTGTGGTGTGTGTGTGTGTGTGTGTGTGTGTGTGTGTGTGTGTGTGTGTGTGTGTGTGTGTGTGTGTGTGTGTGTGTGTGTGTGTGTGTGTGTGTGTGTGTGTGTGTGTGTGTGTGTGTGTGTGTGTGTGTGTGTGTGTGTGTGTGAACTAGACATCACATTCATCACACTCTGAGAACATGCCCTAGTAGTCCGTCTGGCCCAGCAGCCTTGCCAGCATTAACCTGTTTAAAAGTCTTACTCACATCGGCCACAGAGAGTGAGATAGTCTGGGACAGTGGGGGCTGTCATGCCTGGCTCAGTGTTGTTTGCCTTGAGGCAAGCATAGAAGGCATACAGCTCATCTGGGAGGGTTGCATCACTGGGCAGCTCACGGCTGGGTTTCCCTTTTTAATTCATAATAGTCTGCAAATCCTGCCACATTCGATAAGCATTGTAGCCGGTGTAGCAGGACCTTAATCCTATATCGACCATTTCCATGTTTTAATGGCTCGTCGGAGGTCGTAGCAGGCTTTCTTGTAAGTGTCCATGTCCCGTTCCTTGAAAGCGGTAGCTCTAGCCTTTAGCCCGGTGCTCAATGTTCCGTACTGTGCACATCACTCATACTTTGAGTTTGTGCTTCTAAACAGGAAGCAGGAGGATGGAGTCATGGTCTGATTTGCCAAAGGGAGGGCGATGGAGGGCCTTGTATGCTTTTCTGTGGGTAGAATAAAAGTGGTCCAGAGTGTTAGCGCTTCTCGTGGCGCAGGAGAGATGTTGGTAAAAGTGGGTTAAAACGCATTTCAGTCTCCCCGCATTGTCTCCGTCTACTAGAAAAGCTGCCTCTGTGTGTGCGTATTCTTGTTTGTTTATTGCCCTGTACAAAAGGGGACCATCGCATTCTCCCAGAAGTTTGGTTGGTGTGTAAAACCAGTGAATTCAGATAAGCAAAAATATGTGATGTGTCTGCACTCAAAAAGATGTTGCATAAAGCTTACTTTATTTATTTTTGTATTATTTTCACTGCATCAGGGATAGCATACAGAGACATTTTGTGTGTATGGCCATGTTCAACTCATTGAGTGCCTGCTTAATGCCATTCTTGTTTTGTGGTGGCAAACCCCTCCCCTTTGGTTTTGTCTGAGTCCTCTGTCCGTTCACAACGAAGCATGAAGAAACCCCTCGAGTTTTATGTCCACACACATAAAAAATACTACAATTTACTATAGAATACTATATTATTTACTTTTGAATTTTATAGAATTCTGTTGTAAACTGTAGTATACTGTAGAATGCTATACTCCACACTGTAGTATCCCTCGAACGTGTAATGCTTACTATAGACTTTTGTATTATACTGTAGAATACTGTACTACACACTGTACTATCCCTTGATCATGTGTAGTACTTACGTTAGAATTTTGTAGTATACTGTAGTATCCCTCAATCATGTAGTGCCCTCATACACAACTCTGGACCTCGAAGCCAGTTCCACTGCAATTAGTCATCAGGTAGAACAGAAAACCAGCAGGCTCCGGAGCTTGTAGGTTAACAGTTGAGTGCCCCTGATGTAGTGCTTACTTTAGAATTGTGTAGTGTATGGTAGAATACT
The DNA here is from genome assembly GCF_045679555.1 of Salvelinus alpinus. Classification (NCBI taxonomy): domain Eukaryota; kingdom Metazoa; phylum Chordata; class Actinopteri; order Salmoniformes; family Salmonidae; genus Salvelinus; species Salvelinus alpinus. The sequence goes on along the minus strand of NC_092102.1, from coordinate 27,375,892 downwards.
ATACTACACACTATAGTATCCCCCTCGACCGTGAAGTGCTTACTATAGAATGTTGTAGCATACTGTAAAATACTATACTACACACTGTAGTATTCCTTGATCATGATCAGACTCACATTAAGCATCTCCAATCCAAAATTAAATCTGGAATCGGCTTCTTATTTCGCAACGAAGCCTCCTTCACTCATGCTGCCAAACATACCCTCGTAAAACTGACTATCCTACCGATCCTTGACTTCTGCAATGTCATTTACAAAATAGCCTCCAACACTACTCAGCAAATTGGATGTAGTCTATCACAGTGCCATCCGTTTTGTCACCAAAGCCCCATATACTACCCACCACTGCGACCTGAATGCTCTCATTGGCTGGCCCTCGCTACATATTCGTCACCAAACCCACTGGCTCCAGGTCATCTATAAGTCTTTTCTAGGTAAAGCCCTGCCTTATCTCAGCTCACTGGTCACCATAGCAACACCCACCCGTAGCACACCCTCCAGCAGGTATATTTCCCTGGTCATCCCCAAGCCAACACCTCATTGGCCTCCATTCCTTCCAGTTCTTTGCTGCCAATGACTGGAACGAATTGCAAAAATCACTGAAGCTGGAGACATATATCTCCCTCTCTAACTTTAAGCATCAGCTGTCAAAGCAGCTTACCAATCACTGTACCTGTACACAGCCCATCTGTAAATAGCACACCCAACTACCTCATTCCCTTATTGTTCTTTTTTTTTTTAAATGTTACTCTTTTGCACCCCAGTATCTCTACTTGCACATCATCATCTGCAAATCTATCACTCCAGTGTTAATGCTAAATTGTAATTATTTAGCCTCTATGGCCTATTTATTGCCTTACCTCCCTAATCTTACTACATTTGCACACACTCTACATAGATTTTTCTATTGTGTTATTGACTGTATGTTTGTTTATCCCATGTGTAACTCTGTGTTGTTGTTTTTGTCGCACTACTTTGCTTTATCTGGGCCTGGTCGCAGTTGTAAATGAGAACTTGTTCTCAACCGGCCTACCTGGTTAAATAAAGGTGAAATATAATAAATGTAAAAAATGTAGTGCTTACATTATGTTGTAGTATACTATGTAGAATACTATACACACTGTAGTATACCTCGATCACGTAGTTCTTACTTTATAATTACTATCTAGCTTTACTACTAGCTTTGTCAGTGCTGTTTTGATTTGAACGTGCCGTACTTGGGGAGCTCATGCCGGGGATTTCCTCTGAGGGTCCCCCTCGATTGTGTATTGCTTACTATACAATTTTGTAGGATACTGTAGAGCCGTGGTTCCCAAACTTTTTATAGTCCCGTACCCCTTCAAACATTCAACCTCCAGCTGCCTACCCCCTCTAGCACCAGGGTCAGCGCACTCTCAAATGTTGTTTTTTGCCATCATTGTAAGCCTGCCACACACACACTATACGATACATTTATTAACCATAAGAATGAGTGTGAGTTTTTGTCACAACCCGGTTCGTGGGAAGTGACAAAGAGCTCTTATAGGACCAGGGCACAAATAATAATATAATAAAATCAATAATTTTGCTCTTTATTTAACCATCTTACATATAAAACCTTATTTGTTAATCGAAAATTGTGAATAACTCACCACAGGTTAATGAGAAGGATGTGCTTGAAAGGATGCACATACTGTAACTCTGCAATGTTGGGTTGTATTGGAGAGAGTCTCAGTCTTAAATCATTTTCCCACACACAGTCTGTGCCTGTATTTAGTTTTTATGCTAGTGAGGGCCGAGAATCCACTCTCACATAGGTAACTAGTTGCAAAGGGCATCAGTGTCTTAACAGCGCGATTTGCCAAGGCAGGATACTCTGAGCGTAGCCCAATCCAAAAATCTGGCAGTAGCTTCTGATTAAATTAAATTTTCACAGAACCACTTGTTGAAATTTCGATGAGGCTCTCTTGTTCAGATATCGATAAGTGGACTGGAGGCAGGGCATGAAAGGGATAACGAATCCAGTTGTTTGTCTCATTCGTTTTGGGAAAGTACCTGCGTAATTGCGCACCCAACTCACTCAGGTGCTTCGTTATATCACATTTGACATTGTCCTTAAGCTTGAGTTCATTTGCACACAAAAAATCATACAATGATGGAAAGACCTGTGTGTTGTCCTTGTTAATGAAGACAGAGAAGAGCTCCAACTTCTTAATCATAGCCTCAATTTTGTCCCACACATTGAATATAGTTGCTTAGAGTCCCTGTAATCCTAGATTCAGATCATTCAGGCGACAAAAAACATCACCTAGATAGGCCAGTCATGTGAGAAACTTGTCATCATGCAAGCGGTCAGACAAGTGAAAATGATGGTCAGTAAAGAAAACTGCTCGTCTCTCAATTGATAACCAGCGCACTTCTGTATGTTGTAAAAGCTTTACATGGTCGCTGCCCATATCATTGCATAGTGCAGAAAATACACGAGAGTTCAGGGGCCTTGCTTTAACAAAGTTAACCATTTCACTGTAGTGTCCAAAACGTCTTTCAAGCTGTCAGGCATTCCCTTGGCAGCAAGAGCCTCTCGGTGGATTCTGCAGTGTACCCTAGTGGCGTCGGGAGCAACTGCTTGCACGCGCGTTACCACTCCACTATGTCTCCCTGTCATGGTTTTTGCACCATCAGTACAGACACCAACATGAGCAGCAGCTACGTTTGGCTACATACTGACCGTTAGTGGAATTCCCGTGAGAGAGTAACGCTTAATGTGATTCGATGTTAATTATTTGACTAAGCTACCTGTATTTTACATTGTGTTGTTATTTCACTGAACACTAGATGGTTTAATTTTATTTTTGGCAGTGAAATGTGGCTACTCAGGCGAGAGAAAAAACTCACCCAAATGTATAGCCCAATTGGAAAATGTAAATGGCTGTTTGAAAATGTGAATTACATTTTTTAAATATATATATATATTTTTTTATTTGTCATACCCCCGACGGCATTGCGCGCACCCCAGTTTGGGAATACCTGCTAGAGAATACTATACTCCACGCTGTAGTATCCCTTGATTTGTGTTTTACTATTAAAAAATTCTATCAAAATGTGGATACAATGCATTTAGAAATGTATCCAGAATAACAAAAAAAGTTACATTTCCATTGTTCTTCAAACATGTTACACATTTAGAGTGAACCCACATGAAAAAAATACAATTGTAAACCATAGTCCAAATACTGTAGTATTACTATATTTATGTACTATAAGAGTCACTAGTGTTTTTGCAGACTTTACTTTAGTATTCACTGTAGTGTTTTTGCAGACATGACTGTAGTATACTGTAGTATTTACTGTAGTGTTTACATGTACATGGCTGTAATATACTGTAGTATTTACTGTAGTGTTTTTGATGACATGACTGTAGCATATTGCAAAAACATCTGCCGATTAGGGTTAGCTAAAATGGCACAACTATCAGATTACGCCAGTTACTGTTTAATGAGGGGAACACGTCAACCAGAACATAAGACACACAGGTTCGTGACATGCCACCTATTGAGTTGGGTCAACAGTTCTGAGCAATGCAACGGACCCGACAACACCTTGACAAAAATATACAATTTTTTATAAAAATTGTAACATCTAAACATTAGAAAGGTTCTAGGCCCATTAAAAGGAAACAGAGGCAGATACAGTATAAAGAACAAGCAATGTTTATTAAAGCTTAGAGGATTAAGTTTGCTTGTTTGACAGATAAACACACATTATCAAGAGTACACCAAAATTAATTCTTAGAGCTGTTACTTCCACTAGATAGCTTTCTGAAATACAACAGTGCTTTCACAGGGATTCAGCTGACCAAGTTCACAAGATGACCAAAAACAGTGAAACAATACTGTACTTCTGATGGTAGAAAATAACAGTCAAGCACTGCATTTACATAAACAATTGCCATTTTAGAAATACAAATGACTTTACTTAGACAGTCACCTTAATGGAGGGCTCTGCCAATAAACTGCCTGGACCTGCAAAGAAGTATTTGAGTTACAGGGTGTATTTGAGTTACAGGGTGTATTGAGTGGTAGTGTCCTGTCTTTTCAGGCTGTTGGCCTGAGGTAGGAATAGATAGGTTTAAATAGTGGAGTAGGGTGGTGTTTTTATTTATTCATTTTTTTGTACTTTTTGCTCCTTTTTCTCCCCAATTTGTAGTTACAGTCTTGTCCCATCGCTGCAACTCCTGTACAGAGAGGCGAAGGTCGAGAGCCATGTTTCCTCCGAAACACGACCCTGTCAAGCCGCTCTGCTTCTTGACATACTGCTCGCTTAACCCGGAAGCCAACTGCACCAATGTGTCGGAGGAAACTCCGTACAGCTGGCGACCGAAGTCAGGGTGCATACGCCCAGCCAGCCACAAGGAGTTGCTAGAGTGCGATCGGACAAGAACATCCTGGCCGGCCAAACCCTCCCCTAGCCCCGGCGACGCTGGGCCAATTGTGCGCTGCCTCATGGGTCTCCCTGTGGCGGCTGACTGCGACACAGTCTGGGATTGAACCCGGGTCTGGAGTGACGCCTCTAGCACTGCGATGCAGTGCCTTAGACTGCTGTGCCACTCGGGAGGTTTTTAATGAGTGTAGGGTTAGATGGTAGGGTATTTGTTGATTTATTGTCCTTTATTCAAGCAAAGTATAATGGAGTTATACTTCAGTCTAGTTGGTTGCGGTAATGCAACATTTATTGGACGGCAATCGCCGTTAAACCTCATTGAAGAAGAAGAAGGTTTATCAAATCAAATTTTATTTGTCACATGTGCCAAATAGAACAGGTGTACAACAGAATACAACCTTTGTGAAACCAACAATTCAGTTAAGAAAATACCTAAAAAGAAAAATTAAGAGATAAGAAAAAAAAAAAATTAAAGAGCAGCAGTAAATAACAATAGCAGGGCTATATACAGCGGGGGCACCGGTGTCGAGGTAATTATGTACATGCAGGGAGGGCTATTAAAGTGGCTATGCATAGATGATAACAGAGAGTAGCAGCAGCGTGGGAGGAGGGGGGGGTGCAAATAGTCTGGGTAGCCATTTGATTTGCTGTTCAGGAGTCTTATGGCTTGGGGGTAGAAGCTGTTTAGAAGCCTCTTGGACCTAAACTTGGCACTCCGGTATCGCTTGACTAGGGTGGTTGAGGTCTTTGACAATTTTTAGGGCCTTCCTCTGACAACACCTGGTATAAAGGTCCTGGATGGCAGGAAGCTTGGCCCCGGTGATGTACTGGGCCGTACGCACTACCTTCGGAGGTCGAGCAGTTGCTATACCAGGCAGTGATGCAACTGCCAGGACGCTCTCGATGGAGCAGCTGTAGAACCTTTTGAGGATCTGAGGACCCATGCCAAATCTTTTCAGTCTCCTGAGGGGGAATAGGTTTTATCGTGCCCTCTTCATGACTGTCCTGGTGTGCTTGGACCATGTTAGTTTGTTGGTGATGTGGACACCAAGGAACTTGAAGCTCTCAACCTGCTCCACTACAGCCCTGTCGATGAGAATGCGTGCTCGGTCCTCCTTTTCCTGTAGTACACAATCATCTCCTTTGTCTTGATCACGTTGAGGGAGAGGTTGTTGTCCTTGCACTACATGGTCAGGTCTCTGACCTCCTCCCTATAGGCTGTCTCATCATTGTCGGTGATCAGGCCTACCACTGTTGTGTCATCAGCAAACTTAATGATGGTGTTGGAGTCATGCCTGGCCATGCAGTCATGAGTGAACAGGGAGAACAGGAGGGGACTGAGCACGCACCCCTGAGGGGCCCCCGTGTTGAGGATCAGCGTGGCGGATGTGTTGTTACCTACACTTACCCCCTGGGTGCGGCCCGTCAGGAAGTCTAGGATCCAGTTGCAGAGGGAATGTTTAGACCAAGAGTCCTTAGCTTATTGATGAGCTTTGAGGGCACTATGGTGTTGAAAGCTGAGCTGTATTCAATGAATAGCATTCTCACATAGGTGTTCCTTTTGTCATGGTGGGAAAGGGCAGTGTGGAGTGCAATAGAGATTGCATCATCTGTGGATCTGTTGGTGTGGTATGCAAATTGGAGTGGGTCTAGGGTTTCTGGGATAATGGTGTTGATGTGAGCCATGACCAGCCTTTCAAAGCATTTCATGGCTACAGACGTGAGTGCTACGGGTCGATAGTCATTTAGGCAGGTTACCTTAGTGTTCTTGGGCACAGGGACTATGGTGGTCTGCCAATTGGTCAGCGCATGCTCGGAGTACGCGTCCTGGTAATCCGTCTGGCCCAGCGGCCTTGTGAATGTTGACCTGTTTAAAAGTCTTACTCACATCGGCTGTGGAGAGCGTGATCACACAGTCATCCGGACCAGCTGATGCGCTCATGCATGTTTCAGTGTTACTTGCCTCGAAGTGAGCATAGAAGTTATTTAGCTCATCTGGTAGGCTCGTGACGTGTAGCTCTCGGCTGTGCTTCCTTTTGTAGTCTGTAATAGTTTGCAAGCCCTGCCACATCCGACGAGCGTCGGAGCCAGTGTAGTACTATTCAGTCTTAGTCCTGTATTGACGCTTTGCCTGTTTGATGGTTCGTCGGAGGGCATAGCGGGATTTCTTATAAGCTTCCAGGTTAGAGTCCCGCTCCTTGAAAGCGGCAGCTCTACCCTTTAGCTTAGTGCGAATGTTGCCTGTAATCCATTTCTGGTTGGGTTATGTACGTACAGTCACTGTGGGGACAACGTCCTCAATGCACTTATTGATAAATCCAGTGACTGCTGTGGGGTACTCCTCAATGCCATCGGAAGAATCCCAGAAAATATTCCAGTCTGTGCTAGCAAAACAGTCCTGTAGTTTAGCATCTGCTTCGTCTGACCACTTTTTTAAAATCGACCGAGTCACTGGTGCTTCTTGCTTTAATTTTTGCTTGTAAGCAGTAATCAGGAGGATATAGTTATGGTCAGATTTGCCAAATGGAGGGCGAGGGAGAGCTCTGTACACGTCTCTGTGTGAGAAGTAAAGGTGGTCTAGAAATAAGGGAAAACTGATTTAAGTTTCACTGCATTAAAGTCACCGGCCACAAGGCGCGCCACCACTGGAAGAGCGTTTTCCTGTTTCCTTATGGCGGAATACAGCTCATTGAGTGAGGTTTTAGTGCCAACCTCGCTCTGAGGTGGTATGTAGATAGCTACGAAAAACACAGATAAAAACTCTAGCTCAGGCGAGCAAAACCTTGAGACTTCCTTAGATATCATGCACCAGCTGTTGTTTACATAAATGCATAGGCCCCCACCCCGTGTCTTACCAGAGGCTGCTGTTCTGTCTTGCCGATGGAGTGTTTAACCCGCCAGCTGTATGTTTTTAATGTCGTCGTTCAGCCACGACTACTAGGTGAAACATAAGATACAGTTATTAATGTCCTGTTGGTAGGATATACGTGCTTTCAGTTCGTCCCATTTATTTTCCAGCATTTGAACATTAGCTAGCAGAACGGAAGGCAAGGGCAGATTAGCCACTCATCGCCTGATCCTCTCAAGGCACCCTGATCATTTGCCTCGAAATCTCAGTTTCCTTCTCCAGCGAATCGCGGGGATCGGGGCCTGGTCGGGGTGTCTGCAGTATATCCCTCCCATCCGACTCATTTAAGAAGAACTCCTCATCCAATTTGAGGTGAATAATCCCAGTTCTGATGTCCAGAAGCTATTTTCGGTCATAAGAGACAGTAGCAGCGACATTATGTACAAAACAAGTTACGAACAACGCAATAAATAAAAAAATAAATAGCATGATTGGTTGAGAGCCGATAAGATGGCAGCCCTACGCTCCGGCGCCATCATTTATTATGTGAGGGTCATAGGGATGCCCATCTACTGTGGGACTCCAGTTAAAGAGTAGGCAGAGGCAGAGATGCAGTTCAGTTTAAGAGTCTTTATAGACTCAGGTAATGGAGATGATATATGGCAGGGAATGATTGACATTGTTGACATGACTCTTCTTGAATTGAGATGTGGTTTGCTTTGTATGGAGTATGGTTTATCTAAAAGGAGACACAGAAAGGTACAAATAATAACAGGCAATAACAGCAATGAACATGCATAATACAATTGGCTGTTGATGGCAATAATCAATGACAATATGCAAATTAAATAAGCATATAAATGTTTAAAGCTATGCATAAATTTAGCAGCAGTTAACATTAATGGCCAGAAAGGGGGTGCAATAGCATGTGGCATGGTAGGCCGAAGCTATAGCAGGTTATTTTATCAATGGCTACATAGCATAGCATGGCAAGCAAGCAAACAATATAAAACTAACAAAAGTAACAAGCATCAACATAAAACTGGCCTAGTTAGCATAACAAAAGGCAATGCATTAAAAGTGCAACAATAAAACACGTATTACTATAGAGTTATAGACTTGTCACGAGTGCCCCCTGGCCTCACGTGACCATAGTGATGGGTAGAGCACACATTTGTTTATAAAACAACTACTCAGACAATCATAAATACGTAGGACTTCAAGTCATATATCAAACAGGATCATTTCAAATATCTAGCATATTTATGATTGTCTGAGTAGAGCAAGATACTATCTGGGTATGTACAGTCGTGGCCAAAAGTTTTGAGAATGACACAAATATGAATTTTCACAAAGTCTGCTGCCTCAGTTTGTATGATGGTAATTTGCATATACTCCAGAATGTTATGAAGAGTGATCAGATGAATTGCAATTAATTGCAAAGTCCCTCTTTGCCATGCAAATGAACTGAATCCCCAAAAAACATTTCCACTGCATTTCAGCCCTGCCACAAAAGGACCAGCTGACATCATGTCAGTGATTCTCTCGTTAACACAGGTGTGAGTGTTGACCAGGACAAGGCTGGAGATCACTCTGTCATGCTGATTGAGTTCGAATAACAGACTGGAAGCTTCAAAAGGAGGGTGGTGCTTGGAATCATTGTTCTTCCTCTGTCAGCCATGGTTACCTGCAAGGAAACACGTGCCGTCATCATTGCTTTGCACTAAAAGGGCTTCACAGGCAAGGATATTGCTGCCAGTAAGATTGCACCTAAATCAACCATTTATCAGATCATCAAGAACTTCAAGGAGAGCGGTTCAATTGTTGTGAAGAAGGCTTCAGGGCACCCAAGAAAGTCCAGCAAGCGCCAGGACCGTCTCCTAAAGTTGATTCAGCTGCGTGATCGGGGCACCACCAGTACAGAGCTTGCTCAGGAATGGCAGCAGGCAAGTGTGAGTGCATCTGCACACACAGTGAGGCGAAGACTTTTGGAGGATGGCCTGGTGTCAAGAAGGGCAGCAAAGAAGCCACTTCTCTTCAGGAAAAACATCAGGGACAGACTGATATTCTGCAAAAGGTACAGTGATTGGACTGCTGAGGACTGGGGTAAAGTAATTTTCTTTCCGATTGTTTGGGGCATCCGGAAAAAAGCTTGTCCGGAGAAGACAAGGTGAGCGCTACCATCAGTCCTGTGTCATGCCAACAGTAAAGCATCCTGAGACCATTCATGTGTGGGGTTGCTTCTCAGCCAAGGGAGTGGGCTCACTCACAATTTTGCCTAAGAGCACAGCCATGAATAAAGAATGGTACCAACACATCCTCCGAGAGCAACTTCTCCCAACCATCCAGGAACAGTTTGGTGACGAACAATGCCTTTTCCAGCATGATGGAGCACCTTGCCATAAGGCAAAAGTGATAACTAAGTGGCTCAGGGAACAAAACATTGATATTTTGGGTCCATGGCCAGGAAACTCCCTGTAACGCTCGTCTTCCTCCTCGTCTGAAGAGGAGCAAGGATCGGACCAATATGCAGCGTGGGTTGAATACATAATAATAATAACGAAGACGAAAAAAAACACTTGAACAAACTACAAAATAATAAACGACGTTAACAGACCTGAACTTGAGAACACATAAAACATGAACGCACGAACAGGTAGGAACAAACGAACGAACGAAACGAAACAGTACCGTGTGGTGAAACAAACACAGACACAGCAACAATCACCCACAAACAAACAGTGAGAACAGCCTACCTTAATATGGTTCTCAATCAGAGGAAACGTAAAACACCTGCCCCTGATTGAGAACCATATCAGGCTAGTTGACAATGAACCCAACATAGAAACACATAACATAGAATGCCCACCCAGCTCACGTCCTGACCAACTAAACAAGACTAAACAAAGGAAATAAGGTCAGGAACGTGACACTCCCCAGACCTTAATCCCATTAAGAACTTGTGGTCAATCCTCAAGAGGCGGGTGGACAAACAAAAATCCACAAATTCTGACAAACTCCAAGCATTGATTATGCAAGAATAGGCTGCCATCAGTCAGGATGTGTTAATTGACAGCATGCCAGGGCGGATTGCAGAGGTCTTTAAAAAGAAGGGTCAACACTGCAAATATTGACTCTTTGCATCAACTTCATGTAATTGTCAATAAAAGCCTTTGACACTTATGAAATGCTTGTAATTATACTTCAGTATTCCATAGTAACATCTGACAAAAATATCTAAAGACATTGAAGCAGCAAACTTTGTGAAAATGTATATTTGTGTCATTCTCAAAACTTTTGGCCACGACTGTATTATTTGTTTTATGATGATTGTTGATGATTCATACTGGTAAAGCCAAAAGGAACTGCCAGTTGGTTTAGAATCTTTGTACAGATCTCAATGCTCGGTGATGTGGCAAATGTGCCCTCTACCCATCTCTATGGTCATGTGAGGCCGGAAGGCACTCGTCACAGGTGTGCCCTCTATATAAGTCTATATGAGGCAAGGTTATTATAGTTTTGTGATTTAATTAGTATTTATTTTTATTTGTTTTTATATTTTATTTTAAATTCAGTTTAGTTTCAGTTCGTTTTCAGCCTTGATTTACTAGTTTTGATTTAGTTTCAGTTTAATAATAATTTATTTTTATTTTTATTGTTTTAGTGTTCGGGAAAGAAAGTAGCCTATGCATGGGAGGTTAGGAGCCATTTATGTGTTGTAGGCCTATAGTTAGCTTTATTGAGATGTCACTTATTGCCACTTGGGAAAAGTAATAGAAAGTGTTCATACCCCTTGACTTAATCCACATTTTGTTGTGTTACAGCCTGAATTAAAAATGGATTAAATATATTATTTTGATCAGCCATCTACACATAATACACCATAATGACAAAGTAATTTATTTATTTTTGTGCAAATTTATTGAAAATGAAATACAAAAATATTACATTTACGTAAGTATTCACACCCCTGAGCCAATATTTTGTAGAATCACCCTTTGGCAGCGATTAAAGCTGTGAGTCTTTCTGGGTAAGTCTATAAGAACTTTCTGGATTGTGCAACATTTGTCCATTATTCTTTTCAAAATTCTTAAAGCTCTGTCAAATTGGTAGAAAATCATTGCTAGAAAATCTTTTTCAGGTCATGCCATAGATGTTTAAGTAGATTTAAGGCAAGACTAACTCGGCCACTCAGGAACTTTCACTGTCTTCTTGGTAAGCAACTACAATGTAGATTTGGCTTTGTGTTTTAGGTTATTGTCCTGCTGAAAAGTGAATTTATCTCCCAGTGTCTGGTGGAAAGCAGACAGAACCAGGTTTTCCAGTAGGATTTTGCCTGTGCCTAGCTCCCTTCTGTTTATTTTTTATCCTGAAAAATTACCCAGTCCATACCCATAACATAATGCATCCACCACTATGCTTGAAGATATGGAGAGTGGTACTCAGTAATATGTTGTATTGGAATTTCCCCAAACATAACACTTATTCAGGACAGAAAGTTAACTTCTTTGCCACATTTTTTGCAGTATTACTTTAGTGCCTTGTTGCAAACAGGATGCATGTTTAGGAATATTTTTTGTCTATACAGGCTTCCTTCTTTTCACTTTGTTAATTAGGTTATTATTGTTAAGTAACTAAACTGATGACGGATCAACAACATTGTTCTCCTATCACAGCAATTAAACTCTAACTGTTACAAAGTCACCATTGGCCTCATGGTGAAATCCCTGAGTGGTTTCCTTCCTCTCCGGCAACTGAGTTAGGAAGGACACCTGTATCTTCACCAAGCTCAAAGGGATATTCAATGTCAGATTTTTTCCCTCATCTACCAATAAGTGCCCTTCTTTGCGAGGTATTGGAAAAACCTCCCTGATCTTTGCGGTTGAATGTGTGTTTGATCGACGGAGGGATCTTACAGATAATTGTATGTGTTGGGTACAGAGATGAGGTAGTCATTCAAAAATCATGTTAAAAAAGATTATTGCACACAGTGTTAAGCGGAGCAACACAGGGGAACCCAAGAGCAGACTCAGACCAGAAAATAGGGATGAATGAACCAATATATTTATTGTAACACAGGGAGAGATGAAGTGCAGATCCAGGGAAGCTTGGATGAGTTGTAGGAAACCAGATGAGGAGGCTGAGGTTGGAGTGAGCTGGGTTAGGACAGGGTAAACCGGTCTGGAAGGGAATCCAAGGGAGTGATGATGAGTTGAATCCAGAACAGGGTAGCAGGGTGGTGAGATGTGGAACAGGAGACAGGAACCAGCGTCAGAGCTGCAAAACTGCAGTGAGAGGGGAAACAGCGTCAGGCAAGGAAATAGGTACAGCATGATCTTAAATAACAACAGATAGCTAGAAGCATGACTGACTGAACTGAGATTACGATCTGGCAGAGTGGAAGTGGCAGGACTGAGTATTTGTAGAGGTCTTGATTATGGAACGGGTTGCAGCTGGTGGGGAACTGCTCTGACTCCAGCACACCTGTCTCCAACCACACACACACACAGAGAGGGAGAGGGAGAGAACTGGGGGAATGGCTGCAGGTCAAGGAGACACCAGATGTCCACTAGGGGGTGTAGCAGGAGCAGATGTGACACAGAGTGAGTCTATGCAACTTATGTGACTTGTTAAGCAATTTTTTACTCCTGAACTTATGTAGGCTTGACATAAAGGGGTTGAATACTTATTGACTCAAGATATTCAGCTTTTCCTTTTTAATTAAATTTGTAAACATTTAGAAAAACATAATTCCACTTTTATTGTGTGTAGGCCAGTGACATTTAAAAAAAGATTTAATCAATTTTAAATTCAGGCTGTAATACTTTCTGAAGGCACTGTAAGGTGATGGGCCAAAACATACAGTACCAGTAAAAAGTTTGGACACACCTACTTTATTTTTACTATTTTCTACATTGTAGAATAATAGTGACGACATCAAAACTATAAAATAACACATATGGAATCATGTAGTAACCAAAAAAAGTGTTAAACAAATCAAAATATATTTTATATTTGAGATTCTTCAAAGTAGCCACCTTTTGCCTTGATGACAGCTTTGCACACGCTTGGCATTGTCTCAACCACCTCCAACTCAATCATGAAGTTTGCAGACGACACTACAGTGGTAGGCTTGATTACCATTACAACGACGAGACGGCCTACAGGGAGGAGGTGAGGGCCCTCGGGGTGTGGTGTCAGGAAAATAACCTCACACTCAACGTCAACAAAACAAAGGAGATGATCGTGGACTTCAGGAAACAGCAGAGGGAGCACCCCACATCGACAGGACAGTAGTGGAGAAGGTGGAAAGTTTTAAGTTCCTCGGCGTACACATCACGGACTAATTTAATTGGTCCACCCACACAGACAGAGTGGTGAAGAAGGCTCAACAGCGCCTCTTCAACCTCAGGCGGCTGAAGAAATTTGGCTTGTCACCAAAAACACACAAACTTTTACAGATGCACAATCGAGAGCATCCTGTCGGGCTGTATCACCGCCTGGTACGGCAACTGCTCTGCCCACAACAGTAAGGCTCTCCAGAGGGTATTGAGGTCTGCACAACGCATCATCGGGGGCAAACTACCTGCCCTCTAGGACACCTACACCACCCGATGTCACAGGAAGGCCAAAAAGATCATCAAGGACAACAACCACCGAGCCACTGCCTGTTCACACCGCTATCATCCAGAAGGCGAGGTCAGTACAGGTGCATCAAAGCAGGGACCGAGAGACTGAAAAACAGCTTCTATCTCAAAGCCATCAGACTGTTAATCAGCCATCACTAACATTGAGTGGTTGCTGCCAACATACTGACCCAAATCTCTAGCCACTTAATAATAAAAAATTGGATGTAATAAATGTATCACTAGTCACTTTAAACAATGCCACTTTATATAATGTTTACATACCCTACATTACTCATCTTATGTGTATATACTGTACTCTATACCATCTACTGCATCTTGCCTATGCTGTTCGGCCATCGCTGATCCATATATTTATATGTACATATTCTTATTCATTCCTTTACACTTGTGTGTATAAGGTAGTTGTTGTGAAATTGTTAGATATTACTGCATGGTCGGAACTAGAAGCACAAGCATTTCGCTACACTCGCATTAACATCTGCTAACCATGTGTATGTGACAAAAAAATTATGATTTGATGAGGTAGTCACCTGGAATGCATTTCAATTAACAGGTTTGCCTTGTTAAAAGTACATTTGTGGAAATTCTTTCCATCTTAATGCGTTTGAGCCAATCAGTTGTGTTGTGACAAGCTAGGGGTGGTGTACAGAAGATAGCCCTACTTGGTAAAAGACCAAGTCCATGTTATGGCAAGAGCAGCTCAAATAAGCAAAGAGAAACGACAGTCCATCATTACTTTAAAACATGAAGGTCAGTCAATCCAGAAAATTAAGAACTTAAGAAAGTTTCTTCAAGTGCAGTCGAAAAAACCATCAAGCGCTATGATGAAACTGTCTCTCAATGAGGACCGCCACAGGAAAGGAAGAGACAGAGTACCTCTGCTGCAGAGGATAAGTTCATTAGTTACCAGCCTCAGAAATTGGCAATTAACTGCCAGGTCCGATCCCTGCTACACCTCCTCTTCAGACGAAGAGGAGGAAATCTGCCGTTACACATCTCTGCATGTGTGGTTCCCACCACGAAGGAGGAGGTGTGATGGTGCTTTGCTGGTGAAACTGTCTGTGATTTATTTAGAATTCAAGGCACACTTAACCAGCATGGCTACTGCAGCGATATGCCATCCCATTTGGTTTGTCCTTAGAGGGACTATCCTTTGTTTTTCACACACCTCCAGGTTGTGTAAGGTCTATTTGACCAAGAAGGAGAGTGATGGAGTGCTGCATCAGATGACCTGGCCTCCACAATCGCCCTACCTCAACCGAATTGAGATGGTTTGGGATGAGTTGGAGCACTGAATGAAGGAAAAGCAGCCAACAAGTGCTCAGCATATGTGGGAACTCCTTCAAGACTGTTGTTAAAGCATTCCAGGTGAAGCTTGTTTAGAGAATGCCAAGTGTGTGCAAAGCTGTCAAAGGCAAAGGGTGACTACTTTGAAGAACCTAAAATATGAAATACATTTCTGAAATGCACTTTTTGGGTTACTACATGATTACATGTGCTATTTCGTAGTGTTGATGTCTTCACTATTATTCTACAATGTAGAAAATAGTACAACATAAGAAAACCCCTTGAATGAGTAGGTGTGCCCAAACTTTTGACTGGTACTGTAGGTTTAATTTGGATAAGCACCTAGATGGGTGGATTGTTTACACCAATCCAATGTTTTTTTTACTTCAGTAGTAGATGTAAGAATTAGGTACCTTTACCTGACATTATGTTTATGTAATATGAAACTTTTATCACTGACCCTTTCAAATAGGGTTAATAAAAACAGCTGCAACAGCAAAAACATCTATCAGTTCACAGCAAGCCAGCTTGTGTGTGTGTGTGTTCTGGTTTATCTTCAAGTAGACTATGCGTTCCAGAGGTGGTCGTTCGGTTTCTCAACCCTGATGACAGTGGTCCACAGACGAAGAATATTCTACAAACGCTACGGATGCATGGGCAGAAACCAGTTCCAGTCCCACAAGTCACAGCTTTGGATAAACAACAATCCTTGACTGCCAGAACTGGAGAAGTGACTGTGTAAACATGCCACCCTTTACCTCTTCCAGGTATTTCTGCAGCTCCCACAGGGCACTTAATGCCCTGCCAGGTTGACCCTCCAGCTGGACAGTGATCTCAGACAAAATCTTTGATGTGAGGAAGTTATATTTCTAATGCACTGTGGTCTGGATGCTTGCTAGATTCATCATGCTGGCATTTTCCTGGGGTCCTGCTGCTCCACAGCTGTACTCTGATTTGCTGAAGTAAAAATAAAAATAAAGACTGCTTCCCTCATTTTTGCCCAAAGTTTTGAAGAACAAAACAATTTATGATGGCTTGTATTTATTTTGCACTCAAAGATAGTTTTTCCAAATGTTTTTCATTTTTATTTATAATATATGCCATTTAGCAGTCATGCATGCATACATTTTAAGCATGGGTGGTACCGGGTATCAAACCCAATACCCTGGAATTTCAGCACACTTATAGGAAGGTCACTCAACAAGCACAGCACTTACACAAATTACTGATGATTTGCTGAGAGAAATGGATGATGAAATGATAGTGGGGGCTGTCTTGTTAGACTTCACCAGAAGTACAGTATTGTTTAACTGTTTTTGGTCATCTTGTGAACTTGTTTAGCTGATTCTCTGTAAATGCAGTGTTGTATTTCAGAAAGCCATCTAGTGGAAGAAACAGATCTAAAGTCATTTTGGTGTATTCTTGTTAATGTGTGTTATTTATCGGTGTCAAACAAGCAAACCTAATCCTCTAAGCTTTAATAAACATTGCTTGTTCTTTATACTGTATCTGCCTAGGTACTGTTTCCATTTAATGGGTCTAGAACCTGTCTAAAACGCTTAGATGTTACAATTGTAATAAAAATATAATATTTTTGCTAAGGTGTTGTCTGGACCATTACATTGCTCAGAACTGTTGACCCAACTCAATAGGTGGCCTGTCACGAACCTGTCTTTTTATGTTCTGGTTGAGGTGTTCCCCTCATTAAACAGTAACTGGCGTAGTCTGGTAGTTGTGCCATTTTAGCTAACCCTAATCAGCAGGTGTTACTGCAATATACTAGTCATGTCAGCAAAAACACTACAGTGAATAGTATATACATATAGGAATACTACAGTATTTAGACAATAGTATACTTATATCACTCATCAGACAAGTTTTTGAAAAGCATGGAATATTATAGCTTTTCACATCATGTTGGTAGGAAACTCTCGAACGGAGCTCAACCAGTGATTCATAGTGTTGTAGTGATTCATATGTTGATGATGTAAAGAATATTTGCTGGTCTGTGGTGTGTAATGAGGAGCAACCAGAAGCTGCACTTTTATGAAATTGCTTATTCCAGCTACTAATAAGCACGCACCCATTAAGAAAATTACTGTAAAAACTGTTAAATCCCCTTGGATTGATGAGGAACTGAAAAATAGTATGGTTGAGAGGGATGAGGCAAAAGGTATGGAAAATAAGTCTGGCAGCCCAATTTATTGGCAAACGTACTGCAAATTAAGAAATCATGTGACTAAACAAAATAAAAATAAACTATACTCTGAAACAAAGATCATTTCTATAAAGAATGATAGTAAAAAGCTTTGGGGAACCTTAAATTACATTTTGGGGAAAAAAGTCAACTCGGCTCCATCATTCATTGAATCAGATGGCTCATTCATGCTAAATTGTAATTATTTCGCCTCTATGGCCTATTTATTGCCTTACCTCCGTAATCTTCTACATTTGCACACACTGTACATAGATTTTTCTATTGTGTTACTGACTGTACGTTTGTTTATGTGTAACTCTGTGTTGTTGTTTTTGTCGCACTGCTTTGCTTTATCTTGGCCAGGTATCAGTTGTAAATGAGACTTGTTCTCAACTGGCCTACCTGGTTAAATAAAGGTGAAATGAAAAAATGTATCACAAAGCCCACTGATATTGCCAACTACTTTAATGACTTTTTCTTTGGCAAGATAAGCAAACTTAGGGATGACATGCCAGCAACAAACGCTGACACTACACATCCAAGTATATCGGACCAAATTATGAAAGACAAGAATTGTACTTTTGAATTCTGTAAAGTCAGAGTGGAAGAGGTGAAAAAATTATTGTTGTCTATCAACAATGACAAGCCACCGGGGTCTGACAATCTGGATGGAAAATTACTGAGGATAATAGCAGACAATATTGCCACTCCTATTTGTCACATCTTCAATTTAAGCCTACTAGAAAGTGTGTACCCTCAGGCCTGGAGGGAAGCTAAAGTCATTGCGCTACCCAAGAACAGTAAAGCCCCCTTTACTGGCTCAAATAGCCAACCAATCAGCCTGTTACCAATCCTTAGTAAACTTCTGGAAAAAAATGTGTTTGACCAGATACAATGCTATTTCACAGTAAACAAATTGATAACAGAATTTCAGCACACTTATAGGGAAGGTCACTCAACAAGCACAGCACTTACACAAATTACTAATGATTTGCTGAGAGAAATGGATGATAAAATTATAGTGGGGGCTGTCTTGTTAGACTTCAGTGCAGCTTTTGACATTATTGATCATAGTCTGCTGCTGGAAAAACTTGTTATGGCTTTACACCCCCTGCTTTAATGTGGATAAAGAGTTACTTGTCTAACAGAACACAGAGGGTGTTCTTTAATGGAAGCCTCTCAAACATAATCCAGGTAGAATCAGGAATTCCCCAGGGTAGCTGTTTAGGCCCCTTGCTTTTTTAAATTTTTACTTTGAGTAAAGCCAGAGTGTCTATGTATGCGGATGACTCAACACTATACATGTCAGCTACTACAGTGACTGAAATGACTGCAACACTTAACAAAGAGCTGCAGTTAGTTTCAGAGTGGGTGGCAAGGAATAAGTTATCCCTAAAACTAAAAGCATTGTATTTGGGACAAATCATTCACTAAACCCAAAACCTCAACTAAATCTTGTATTAAATAATGTGGAAATTGAGCAAGTTGAGATGACTAAACTGCTTGGAGTAACCCTAGATTGTAAACTGTCATGGTCAAAACGTTATTGTTACAGTAGTAGCTAAGATGGAGAGAAGTCTGTCCATAATAAAGAGATGCTCTGTCTTCTTAACAACACTATAAACAAGGCAGGTCCTACAGGCCCTAGTTGTCACACCTTGACTACTGTTCAGTCGTGTGGTCAGGTGCCACAAAAAATGACTTCGTAAAATTGCAATTGGCTTAGAACAGGGTAGCACAGAGAGCAAATATTAATAATATGCATGTCAATCTCTCCTGGCTCAAAGTGGAGGAGAGATTTACTTCATCACTACTTGTATTTATGAGAGGTATTGACATGCTAAATGCACCGAGCTGTCTGTCTAAACTACTGGTACACAGCTCGGACACGCATGCATACCCCACAAGACATGCCACAAGAGGTCTCTTCACATTCTCCAAGTCCAGAACAGACTATGGGAAGCGCACAGTACTACATAGAGACTACATGGAACTCTATTCCACATCAAGTAACTGATGCAAGCAGTAAAATTTGATTTAAAAAACAGATAAAAAAAACAACTTGTGGAACAGTGTGGACTGTGAAGCAACACAAACATAGGCACAGACACATGCACACACACACACGACAACATACGCACTATATACACACAGATTTAGTACTGTAGATTAGGGGCCTGAGGGCACACAGTGTGTTGTGAAATCTGTGAATGTATTGTAATGTATTTAAAATTGTATAAACTGCCTTAATTTTGCTGGACCCCAGGAAGGGTAGCTGCTGCCGTGGAATCAGCTAATGGGGATCAATAATAAATACAAATACAAACGATCTTGTACTCAAGTGACTGGACATTTGACAATAAAACTACTGGAAGTGACTAGACATTTGCCAATGATTATTTTAATAAAACCAAGACTTCTATTACTTGTTAACTTTACTGGAATATTTGTGTTCTTTGTAATATTGATAACAAAAAATACACCTATTAGCAGCCACATTTTTCACATTATGTATTATGAATAGGCTACTTTGGAAATCTCCTCCTCCCTCTTTATTGGCGTCTGCACAGTCAGGTGCCAGGTGGTGTGTTTGCAAAACCATCAAAAAGCTTTACTCACAAGCACTCACAATAAAAATACAGAAACAATACAAATATTTACAACGTTGTGAAGTCAGGGTTAGTCCTAACTGGGGCTTGAGCCTGTGACCTTGTGACTGTCAACACCTTTGCTGTTATGCCAAGAGATCTGAACCTCTTGATGAGGTTGCTACACTACCCCCTTCCTTCTCAGAGCACTTCACTCCTGTAGATTCCTCACACCTGCTACATGCTCTTGGGGTCCATCCCACTTCTGACAATATTGTAGAAAGGTCAGGGGGTGGTCCTGACCGAGGCTTGAACCCACAACTTTGTGACAGTCAACCCACCACTTTAGCTGTTACGCCAAGGGGTCCCACTACAATAAAGTTGTAAAGTGAAACCATTGACATAAGTGAAGGCCTGTGTATCATAGGAATTCAGTCAGCTGTTCATTATTTCCACAGTTTGGGTGGTAGGGGATTGCTGGGTAAACACTTGACAAGTATTTCTAGTGCAGATCAATGATGTAAACAAACACTAGATTGCTGATGCTTTGTATTGGCCAATGAGGGGCTATGAAGCCACCTTCCACCATAATGGTACTTCTCAGAAGGAGCAGTCAAAGATCTTTTATAACTAACCAAAGATTGAAAACAACAGGCTGTGGTCTATGGGAGCAAATTAATCATACTGGACAGAACAAGCAAGGAGGTGGGCAGAGCCAAGCACGAGCAAGCGACATTCTATTGGCGCATTCTAGCATGTATTTGCAGGTTTCTGCAAATCACTCACTACCGAGTTCCAAACCGCCCCTGGAAGCAACGTCAGCATAACTATTCGCCGGGAGCTTCATGAAATGGGTTTCCATGGCCGAGCAGTCGCACACATGCCTAAGATCCCCATGTGGAATGCCAAGCGTCGGCTAGAGCGGTGTAAAGCTCACCGCCATTGGACTCTGAAGCAGTGGAAACGCTTTCTCTGGAGTGATGAATCATGGTTCAGTCCGACGGACGAATCTGGGTTTGGCGGATGCCAGGAGAATGCGTTTGATGTCTTAACTATTATTCTACAATGTAGAAAATAGTAAAATAGTAATAAAAGAAAAACCCTGGAATAAGTAGGTGTCCAACATTTGAAAAAGTATGTGAACCATTTGGAATTACCTGGATATCTGCATAAATTGGTCATGAAATTTGATTTGATTTTCATCTAAGTCACAACAATAGACAAACAGTATGCTTAAACAAATACAATTTGTGTTATTTTTCTTGTCTATAATGAATACATCATTTAAACATTCACAGTGTAGTTTGGAAAAAGTATGTGAACCCAGAGGCTAATGACCTCCAAAAGCTAATTGGAGTCAGGAGTCAGCTAACCTGGAGTCCAATCAATGAGATGTGATTGGAGATGTTGGTTAGAGCTGCCTTGCCCTATTAAAACACTCACAAAATTTGAGTTTGCTATTCACAAGAAGCATTGCCTGATATGAAGCATGCCTCAAACAAAAGAGATCTCAGAAGACCAAAGATTAAGAATTCGTGACTTACATAAAGCTGGAAAGGGTTACAAAAGTATCTCTAAAAGCCTTGATGTTCATCAGTCCACGGAAAGACAAATTGTCTATAAACGGAGAAAGTTCAGCACTATTGCTACTCTCTCTGGGAGTGGCCGTCCTGCAAAGATGAATGCAAGAGCACAGTGCAGAATGTTCAATGAGGTTAAGAAGAATCCTAGAGGGTCAGCTAAAGATTTACAGAAATCTCTGGAACAGGCTAACATCTCTTGACGAGTCTACGATACGTAAAACACTAAACAAGAATGGTGTTCATGGAAGGACACCACGGAAGAAGCCACTGCTGTCCAAAAATAACATTGCTGCACATCTGAAGTTGGCAAAAGTGCACCTGGATGTTCCACAGCACTACTGCAAAATATTCTGTGGACAGATGAAAAGAACAGTTGAGTTGTTTGGAAGGAACACACATAACTATGTGTGGAGAAAAAAAAGGCACAGCACACCAACATCAAAACCTCATCCCAACTGTAAAGTATGGTGGAGGGAGCATCATGGTTTGGGGCTGCTTTGCTCCATCAGGGCCTGGACAGCTTGCTATCGTCGACGGAAAAATGAATTCCCAAGTTTATCAAGACATTTTGAAGGAGAATATAAGGTTCTGTCCGCCAATTGAAGCTCAAAAGAAGTTGGGTGAAGCATCAGGACAACGACCCAAAACACAGAAGTTAATCAACAAGAGAAGGAAATATGCCTTCTGGAGTGGCCCAATCAAAGTCCTGACCTCAACCCGATTGAGATGCTGTGGCATGACCTCAAGAGAGCAGTTCACACCAGACATCCAAAGAATATTGCTGTATTGAAACAGTTTTGTAAAGTGGAATGTTCCAAAATTCCTCCTGACTGTTGTGCAGGTCTGATCCGCAACTACAGAACATGTTTAGTTGAGGTTATTGCTGCCAAAGGAGGGTCAACCAGTTATTAAATCCAAGGGTTTACATACTTTTCCCACCCAGCACTGTGAATGTTTACAGTGTTCAATAAAGACATGGAAATGTATAATTGTTTGTGTGTTAGTTTAAACAGACTGTGTTTGCCTATTGTTGTGACCTAGATGAAGAGCAGATCAAATTTTTACCAATTTATGCATAAGTCCAGGTATTTACAAAGGGTTGACATACTGTTTCTTGCCACTTTGTGTGTGTATATTGTATATTGTGGGAATCAGCTGTTTTAAAAACACACACACAATCTCAATTGACTTTATTTTATGATTATTTTATCTAAATAAAGACAGACTGTCCTGTTCAGGCACATAAATTATACTGATACATATGGAAGGGTCAACCCACAGAAGGAAATTAGTCTGGCTGAAGGTCAGTGCAAAATGCGGGGCATCACAAAAACGTGACAGACAGTCCTTCACTGACGTTTGGCTACTGCTCCTGTGAGGAAAATAGTGAAGATAAAAGGGAGTCAATTTTCATTTGGATTTACATCTCTGTACGTTACGCAAGAACAATGTACGATATTGAGCAGAATGTAGGTCCAACATACTATGCATTAGTAACACATCCTCAATACAAAATGTGCATGGATTCTTATACTGACCTTAATGTTTCTCTGAATTAGATATGGTGCTCTCAAATCATTCTGGCAGTTTGTGTATGCCATGCCAAGCCCCATTCCTAAGCCAAAGGCAACTGGCCAGGTGTGTCCTGTGGAAAGCAAAATTTGTCCAAGCTATTTTCTCTTGAAAATACATCTACTCACAGGAATGTCTGAGTCACACTACCGTGCTGACCTAAACCATACTGTGTGCAGATATTTTCTTTTCACATGGCCCTTTCCTAGACTGGGAACTAAGACCACGTGGTCCAGTGAGAGCTTATGTTCCGAATGGTCTGGCCACAATATTTCTTAACTCCTGTTGAGTCCCATGTTAATTGACTGAATGCACACCATTTTGGGCTATCGCACTAATTGTATGTCCCGCTGACTGGTTAACCCCCCAGCGTGCTGAGATGGCCTCACAATGTTTAATTTGAAAACATCTGTTGTAAATCAAGGGGGATGGCACTTGGGGGGCTGTGTGTGTGAGTGTTTGTGTGCGTTTGAGTAACGGAGACCAAACACACAGAGAACCAACCAATGTAAAAGCACATCCCCCTTCATTAATGACTTAACGTGTTCACAACATCAAAAGAGCCTCCCTAGATGCAAATTATATGTGCTAGCTATGTAACTAACATGCATCTGGTCAGGGCGGAGTATGCTCCTTTCCAGCAGAGTTCCAGGAATTGTGGTTTATGCACAAACAGGCCAGCGCAATGCAACCTGGCTTGGCTTGGTTCATGTCAGTAGTGTGAAATAGTCAAGGCCACAATGGCTGCTCCACTGCAAGTATTCCATATTTTGCATCATCAGTTTGCACCCCATAAAGAATGTTTATCTCTGGCCATTGTTAACAATCCTGTGAACAGTGAAAGTACTCACGTTTGAAGAATACCACAGAAAACACGATTCCTAAGCCCAGACCAGCACCTTAAAACAAGTAACATAGGGAGAAATGTTCAGGTAACAGAACTGAGACAGGAAATATGGGGCCAGAACCTGTACTGGCAGAGATGTAGCTAGCCATCTTGTCTCCACCAATGCACATCAAAAAGGATACACGATGAAAGCATTGCATAATGCCAAAGTATCATACCTTTAACACATTTTCCTAGAAAATGTAAACGAATATCCCATGGCTTGAGACATAATAGGCTACTCTTATGCCTCTAGGCCCTACACCCCTTTGGACAAACACTGACAGGTTATAACTATGTAGTAGCAGCAACAATGTTTGCTGGCTACCAAAATATGTTGTTATTCACATCTCGCACGCTAGCTATGTGACTAGCTGGACTGACAGTGATTGTAAATTACTAACTGATACTGTAACAGTTAGCTATATTAGGAGAATAGGATGGATGGATGGATGGATGGATGGATGGCTGACTGGCTAGCTAGCTGCTGCTGCTACCACCACCACCACCACCTACTACTACTACTACTACTACTCGTCCTTAGCAGACCTTCTAACTAGCTCGGTAGCTAGCAATAAGTGATAGCTAGCTAATACTGACTTGTTTCTTTTAGTTGTATTATCTGGCAAAGCAGACTGTAGCTAACGTTCTGGAACAAATTGAGTTATTTACCAAGTTTAACGGCGCTATCTGCGAGGCATCGATCCAGCTTTTTCCCCAGTTCCTTTTCAGACATGTTTAGCTTTTTGCTTGCTAAAAATGTCAAACGCAGTCCTTGGATTTCGGAGCCGTAATCTAGATCTCGCGATAGCTCGTTTTACTTGAGGAGGAACATAATACTCCATCTAGCGACTGAACTGGGAAATTCAAAGATCATTTTATAGCCAAGACTAGAAGAGTCTTAGCGGCATCCCGAATAAAGGGACATTTTCACCAAATCTATCCATCAAGCAGGTGGTCCATATCTTGCAATGTCAGCATTTCCTTTTGCTGTAAAATAAACAGTTTGAGGCATTTGATTACTATTTATTAAACATTAATACATTTGCTTATCAACGCATTGAATAAATTACAGCTCACTTTTTGCAATAATGACAAGACAGTTTTATGAGATGACAGTGTCAAATACAACTGTTGCATTATAAAACATAAAAAATACCCTCAAATCAAATGTACTTATTTAAGAGAAGTTCTGGAACTTTGGCCACTACAGAAGTAATTTTTTTAAACTCCTGCTTTGTGCTGGATGTGTCGATGCGGAATTAATTTAAATGATCCTTCCACAAGATCTAGTCCCAACACAAATCACTGAGGTATAAAGACAGTTTCAGGATGGATATTCGACAGATATTCATACACCTGTAGTTTTCCTTACGTCCACCAACAGCAGTTAGGGACCATCAACATAGTGACAAATCTAATTTTTCAAATTTCAATTAGTCCTTAAATGTTCAAAACTGGTTCTAGCTAACCCGATGGCATAGACACACATTGCACACACATTTTTTTGTCGATTTACATCTCACACTATTTTAAATTATTTTTGAATTTCAATAGCTCTTTGGTCATGTGACCTACTGACTTCAAACAAGGTTCAGAATGTACACTCAGCGGGCCTACACATTGCACACCCTTTAGTTTGTCCATTTTCATCTCACATGTTTATACGTTAATTTTTCAAACTTTAACATTTTTTACATTCGAATTTCAATAGCTCTTTGGTCATGTGACCTACTTGACTCAAACAAGGTTCAAAATGTACAGTCAGTGGGCCTACACATTGCACACCCTTTAGTTTGTCCATTTTCATCTCGCAGGTTTTTACATTAATTTGCCTGCTCTACCCCCCTGAAGGACAGTGTCACTCACATACCTATTCACTTGGGCCTTCTCCCTGGGGCCTTCCTGACCTCCAGGCAGGCCACCATTGACCTGGCCTCCACACCTACTCTCCCTACCCGGTCAACACCCCTCTCCCTTGGCCTTAGAGTATAGCTTACTCCCTGGAATTACTAAGACGTCTATAGTCCCGCTGTCAGGAACCACGTGCACATGGTAACCCGCAACAGGCTCTGTGCACCTGGTAAACCGAAACAGGCTCTGTGCTCCTGGTGACCCGCCCACTTTTATCCACCCAGAGACTAAGTCCCCACTCCAACCTCCATGGCCTGAGTGCTGCCCCCACCCCACGAGTCAGGCCGCCTATGCTTGGACTCGGAGTGCCCTCCGCCTTGATGGAGGCCTCCTTGTGCACCTGGTAACCTGAAACAAGCTCTGTGCACCTGGTGACCCGCCCGCTTTTATCCACCCAGAGACTAAGTCCCCAACCCAACCTCCACAGCCTGAATGCTGCCCCCAGCCCCTGAGTAACGCCCAGTGGTATCAGAGGCTTTTCTGTCTTACAAACTGGACATCAGTCTGACATTCTGTCTTACAAACTGCCTTTGCCTACTCCCTTTGTTATAATAAATATCAGAGCTCAACCATTTGCCTCCTGGGTCTCGCCTTGTGCCCTTATACCGTGGACATTCTGAAAGTAGTTTGAGGTCAGTAGGTCACATGACCAAGGAGCAATTGAAATGTTACATTTCGTAAAATACATGTAAAATTGTGTGAGATGAAAATGGACAAACTAAAGGGTGTGCAATATAGAAGGGTAGTCAGTGTACATTCTGAACCTTGTTTGAGGTCAGTAGGTCACATGACCAAGGAGCTATTGACATTTTACATTTAAAAAAATTAATGTAAAAACCTGCGAGATGAAAATGGACAAACTAAAGGGTGTACAATGTGTAGGCCCACTGACTGTACATTTTGAACCTTGTTTGAGTCAAGTAGGTCACATGACCAAAGAGCTAACGAAATTCGAATGTAAAAAAGTTTGTACTTTGTTTACGCTCCCTAACTCATTAAACTAGGAATACAAAATGCTGCTCACATTTCCACATGTTTATTAGCGTTGGAAAGCGAATTAATGTACAAATCGTGAAAATAAGACCTGTGCGCAATTTTTCCAACATCATGACACTTATTTGGTCTGTGGCTCAAGTGGTTTGAAAGCTAATGAGGTTTGAAAGCGCAAATATCCCATTTGAAACTGTCTTTACCTCTACACAAATCTAGGGTTCGGTGCAGTTGGTCATACATTCTATCGGTTCGGTTGGTTGCCAGAGACGCGACCCAGTCCTTCAGTCTTTTTGTTCTGTATCTATGGATGCAACCCAGTCGTTCGTTCTAAATGTTCCATTGCCATACTGGCTGGCGACATTTGTATCCCTTGCTTGCTAGCCAACCAACTACGGCTAACTCAGTCACGTCAGAAAGTGCAGTGACATTTTGTAGTGACATTTATTTTGATTCATCCATAACAATGAATCGCGATTTTGCCTGGCATAGAAAATGTGCTCACTTGTCAGGACACTGTTGTTCAGAGGATCTAGCCAACACAGCTAACACAATCACTTCAAACTGAAGCTGGAAAGACTGCAAACTAGCTGCACTTTGTTAAGTTTGACCTTTTTTCAATTGACATTTCTTTGTATATATCCATAAAAATGATGCCAGTGTAACAGTATAAGTGTAGTCCGTCACCTCGCCCCGAACCAGGCACCCTCTGCACACATCAACAACAGTCACCCACGAAGCATCGTTACCCATCGCTCCACAAAAGCCGCAGCCGTTGCAGAGCAAGGGGAAGCACTACTTCAAGGTCTCAAAGTGAGTGACGTCACCGATTGAAACGCGATTAGTGCGCACCACCTCTAACTAGCTAACCATTTCACATCGGTTACACCAGCTGATTTATGATTTCGACTGGCTGAGAAACGCTCACTGTCTGTCCAACCTCTCCTCCCAACACTTTCATTACTATGGGACAGCTGGAGGTCAACTTTGAATATTGAAACAATGTTGGAAATGTCGGAGAGGTTTATACAAATCTCCGCTGTTGAAAACAAAATGTTAGTCTAAAAGAAATGTGAGATAATGTCTAGATGCTTTTTATAGTGGAGATCAAGTTTATAAATTGCCTGGCTGGGCTGATAAGACAGTGGATTGCGCAGTCAGATGGAACAGAGTAAATAGGCATTTTAATGTCATCGATTTAGCCGGTGGCAACCAATCAGCATTCAGGATTAGACCCACCGTTGCATAAACATGTATAATCTATGAGCAAAATTACTGTTCTACCTCAATTAGCCACAAAATCCCTAGTTTTCTGGAAGCTGTGTTGCGCCATTTTGAGTAGGTCCGATCTCTGCGGAATCCTTGGTACGTTCTTACCCCATTGAAGTAGAAATTTAACATGGTTAAGGTAAGGGTTAAGTGTAACGTGTACACTGGGAGTCAGGAAGCAAGTACAGGGAGTGAATAATTGAATAAATAGAACATACAAAATACTAAACAAGAAACACGAAAAGTGCACAGACAAGAAACCGAAACAGAGTCAATAATGCCTGAGGGAAAAAACAAGGGGAGTGACAGATATAGGGAAGGTAATCAGGGAGGTGGAGTCCAGGTGAGTCTCATGAGGCGCAGGTGCGCGTAACGATAGTGGCAGGTTCCGTAATCATGAGACAACGAGCACATGAAAGGGGGAGTGGGAGTAAATGTGACAGTACCCCCTCCCTGGTGCGCGGCTCCAGACGCAGGACGCCAACCAGAGGGACGGTCCCGGGGACCATGCCGGTTGCCTCAGCTGAGGCGTGGGGGCCTGTCGAGCCGGCCGAGGCGCGGGGGAGCTTGCCTGAACCAACCGAGTCTTGAGAAGCTGTCAAGCCAGCTGAGGCATGGAAGCCTGATAAGCCAGCTGAGGCATCCCCGGTTGCTTCGGCAGGGGCACTTGGACCCGAAACAAGATTCTCTGGTCTGATGAAACCAAGACTGAACTCTTTGGCCTGAATGCCAAGTGTCACGTCTGGAGGAAACCTAGCACCATCCCTTCGGTGAAGCATGATCGTGGCAGCATCATGTTGTGGGGATGTTTTGCAGCGGCAGGGACTGGGAGACTAATCAGCAAAGATGGACTGAGCAAAGTACAGAGATCCTTGATGAAAATCTGCTCCAGAGCATTCAGGACCACATACTGAGACGAAGGTTCACCTTCCAACAGGACAATGACCCTAAGCACACAGCCAAGACAACACAGGAGTGGCTTCGGGACAAGTCTCTGAATGTTCTTGAGTGGCACAACCAGAGGCCGGACTTGAACCCGATCGAGCATCTCTGGAGAGACCTGAAAATAGCTGTGCAGCAACACTCCCCATCCAACCTGACAGAGCTTGAGAAGATCTGCTGAGAAGAATGGAAAAACTCCCCAAATACAGGTGTGCCAAGCTTGTTGAGTCATACCCATGAAGACTCAAGGCTTTAATCGCTGCCAAAGGTGCTTCAACAAAGTACTGTGTAAAGGGTCTGAATACTTATGTAAATGTCATATTTCAGATAATTTTTTAAAAATTAATTAGCTAAAATTTCTAAAAAACTGTTTTTGCTTTGTCATTATGGGGTATTGATGAGGATTTTTGTGTTTTGTTGAATAAGTCTGTAACCTAACAAAATGTGTAAGAAGTCAATGGGTCTGAATACTTTCTGAAGGCACTGTATACCCACAGAATTAAATAAACACAATTGACCAATTTTATATATTCCCCATACTCAACTGGCGCACCAGGGTCCATATCCAAAACAGGATCAATACGGACCGTCGGTCCCGAATACCAAAACATTTGGAAAAAATCTTAGTCTGGCTTCGACCCGTGGTCATATAAACACATAAGACATGGAAAAATGTGTAGAGTTGTGTAAAATATCTGCCCCATGCAAAATGAAAAATGTGCTTCTTCTACATTTTCTCTCCGCCAACAAGAGGGGTGTGAACAGTTTGGGGTTGCATGGGTTGCGAGGTGGAGGTTTGTTACTATGCCGATAAATGACTATCCATCCGGACCTTTGCCACCTAGGAAATGTGTGTGACGGGTCCTTTCCAAATAGTACTTGAGTACCCCTGATATATACCATAAACTGATGTCACGCTCTACGAAGAAACGGAGTCAATACATTTATTCTTTCACAGAAATAATGCAAGAATGTCAGAATCACAGGCTATTAAATTAAATTGTACAACAGATGTCCCACACTGCCTCCTTGCTGTGATAGAATTTGCATCACCTAGCTGTGAATGTGCACAGGCATGTATTTGCAGCTCAAGGCTCAGACACGCTCCTTCTCCGGGAGCGGAGTGCTCTGGCTGGGAGGTGAGCTGGAGTGGCCGGCACGGGGATTAGCAGGAGGGAACACGACAAAAACCATGATACCTGTAGAGCACTTGTGGTCAGAGCCTTGCTTACAAATGACACCCTCACAGTGGAGTATGTTCTATTCAACACAAAGACTTGAGATTCACATATCCACAAGGAGTAGCAAATAGACTTCACACAGCTCTCTCTCACACAAACAACCAAACACCAACAGGAGCAATACCATTAACCTTGTGTGTAGTAAAGAATAACTTGGAGAATTTGTTGTTTTTCCCTCTTCTTGCCATTCCACTCAAGCTGCCTTTGCTCTCACACGTTGTAGCCCACCTCTCAATTTGCCCTCCCCCAGCGAGTGTCATCATGACACGCAGCTTTGAAACACACAGCCACAGAATTGCTCACTCTGGCTCCAACGCTGAGGAAAGCAGAACTATTGGGCACGACGAAGAGATGGAATCAGTGCCGACACTTCTTATCACAACTGCAACAGGAGCCAATAAGAGGTTTTCACAGAAATGACTGATGGGCCCCTCTGTTAACCTTGTGAAGAATGTGGTGAACGGATTATCAAAACAGGACCTCAGTGGCTTCTCTTTATTTTCCTCAAGTGTTGGGAAAACTTTATCAGCACTAACAAGCACCAGAGGTCACATACATTTTGTGCTTCACAGCAATTGTTGGCATTCACAGACTGGGAGAGGAACAGGGATGTTCTCACATTGACCAATGTCAACCACCGCTATGGACAACTCCACCTTACCTGGCTTAGAGGCAGCAACTGCAAGTGGGGATGCTGTTAACCCTTTAGGGAGCTCCAATGGCAGCTTGTCCGAAACCAGTGCCTGGGGCATCAGTGGCAGTGGTCCGTGGCTGTTGGCGTGCATGTTAACCCTCATCATCCTGATGACGGCTTGTGGCAACACTCTGTTGATCGCTCTGGTGTTTGCCCAACGCTCCTTACGCAACACCTCCAACTGTTTCCTGGTGTCTCTCTTCCTGTCTGACCTGATGGTGGCTCTGGTGGTGATGCCGCCGGCAATGCTCAATGTGCTGTACGGGGCCTGGGTGTTGTGGCCGGGCTTCTGCCCCGTGTGGCTCTGCTTCGACGTCATGTGCTGTAGTGCCTCCATTCTCAACCTGTGTGTGATCAGCCTGGACCGCTACCTCCTCATCATCTCGCCGCTGCGCTACAAGCAGAGGATGACCCCTCCACGGGCCCTGCTTCTGGTGGGAGGGGCCTGGGGTCTGGCCGCCCTCACCTCCTTCTTGCCCATCAAGATGAACTGGCACAGCTTGGGTCATGGGAGTGGCCATTCCCCAATGCACGGGGCTGGCAGTGCCAATGTCAGCACATACCCAGAGCTGAGCTTGTGGTACCACGCCTCCTACTTCCAGCTGTCGCAGTCCAGTGGCCTGTCCTTCCAATGCTGTCTGCGGGTTACCTTTCCTTTTGCCCTGGTGGCGTCCATCCTCACCTTCTTCCTGCCATCCAGTGCCATCTGCTTCACCTACTGTCAGATTCTCCTGGCGGCGCGGAGACAGGCGAGGCGGGTGGCGGCGCTAAGTCAACCTCCGTACCCGCACCATTCGCCTGGGGAGCCTTCTCACCCTCCGTCATCAGGTGGGGGCGCCGCCGGACATGCTCACCTCGAAGGAGATGACTACAGTCATCAGGAGCACCCTGTGTCACGCCACATGCCGGTGAGAGCGTGGGGTGGTAGAGGAGATGAAGGGGGATACAATAAGGCTACATCCCAATGCTGTATAATCCGTCCCTGCATGATCACTGTGTGCCTGGATAGGTTTCCACCATGGTGCCTTCTCTGCTTCTCATGCCCTCTCAGATTAGTTGTCATGAAGGAAAACAAATGTGGGGATCTAGCTAAAATAATTAGGACACAGCCATTGATTTGGGAGAGATTCAAGAATTTGAGATTACGAAGGTGTTGTGGGCTGATTAGGTGTGTGTACACTCCCCTACATATTTATTTGGACAGTGAAGCTAAAACTTTCAATTTGGGTCTATACTCCAGCATAAAAAAATATATATATGAGGCAACAGTACAGAATGTCACCGTTTATGAGTGTTTTCATGCATTTCTGTTTTACAGTTATGTATCTAATACCCCCCATTTGAAATTCACTTAAAGTGTATTCAATTTAGTCAACAGTTTAGTGTTTGATCCCATATTACTAGCACACAATGATTACATCAAGCTTGTGACTTTCCAAATTTGTTGAATGCATTTGCAGTTTGTTTTGGTTGTGTTTCAGATTATGTTCTGCCCAACAGAAATTCATGGTCAATAACAAATCCTCTGAAAGATACAAAGTGGGAGGAGGGGCAATGGCGCCTGTTGATGGAGAAGTGGTTGCTAGGTAGAATAAATGGCACAGACATTGCATTGTATTTTTCTAGTCAATGACCTGTGCCTACACTCCTGAGATTGAGGGCCTTGGAAAGTAATTCATAACAATGTTATTCCACACAGACTTTTCAATGTTTTCAACAACACTTCACATCTCTTTCAATGTGAGCATTACATCTTGTTAAATGTAAGAGTTAGGCCTACATACCTTTCCTTTTTTCTGAGACTCCTCGACATATCAGGCCAATGATGCATCTAAAGTGACATCTTCTTGTCTTTTCTCCTGAAAGCAATGTGGTGGAAGCTATAATTTATTTTATTTTGCTACTCCAGCTATAAATGTTAGCTTTTGTGTAAGTGCACATTGTTACATAGGTTCTTAAAGCTATTGATACCGGTTTGCTGTTTGTACACAATTAACTTTCTATGCATTAGATTTGTGCTCACTCTGGAAATATTGTTTTAATTCCACTTCATTGTTTTAATTCAAGTTCATTTGCAAATCCTTGAAATCGTGCATGCCGCGAACAGATAAACAGTTTTAGGGCGGCAGGTAGCCTAGAGGTTAAGAGCGTTGTTCTTATCCCCGAGCCAACTAGGTGAAAAATGTGTCGATGTGCCCTTGAGCAAAGTCCTTAACCCTAATTGCTCCTGTAAGTCACTCTGGATAAGAGTGTCTGGAAAATGTTTTAAGAATCATGTAACAATGTGGACCTGTAGCTACCTTGTAAAATTAAATAAATACCTAGGTTTTTGGATTCATTGAGATGCAGTCCTTCCCCGTGTCCGAATACCTATACTAGCATACTACATACTTAAACTGCATACTATGTACTCATTGTCGCATAGCCTACTATTTAGCACCTACCGTTTAGTAAAAAGTAGGCTATACAGTATGCCACAGCCGCAACGCAGTAGCAGCTCCTGACTGGATATGTGGATTTTTCCAAATTCAGACATGCATCACATTAACCAGCATGATAATATCTAATTTCAAATTTGATCAATTTCTCTAAACTCTGAATAGAATAGTAATGGAGTTATGGGCTTACTCAGGCTGGTTATATGCAGACTATCACATTCAACCTACACTTTAGCCCGTATAATCCATCTATCCTATTTTAAAAAGTCTGAAGACAGAAACAGATAATTTGGTTCCATTTCAACAAATGCATTAGTGAAACCAAAGTCCTGTAACATATAAATTAAATCAAATAGCCTAGTAGGCACACCAAAACTTTTCAAATGTTCACATCAAAAGGCTATTGCACAGAAAAACCTGGAACCGCTGGACAGCAACATAAACTAAAGCACTGATCAGTGGGACTGAGATCAAAATGACTGCTAAGGCTTGATCCATAAATGACTGATGTGATTTCAATAACGCAGCCACATCCCGAGATCCACGGTGCCGACAAATTCAGAAATTAAAAGAGGATTTAGTATTTACACTGAAAAAAAATATCAACGCAACATGCAACAACTTCAAAGATTTTATTGAGTTACAGTTCATATAAGGAAATCAGTCAATTGAAATAAATGAATTAGTCCCTTATCCATGGATTTCACATGACTGAGAATAGATATATGCATCAGTTGGTCACAGACACTCTTTTTTTTAAAGTAGGGGCATGGATCAGAAAACCAGTGACCACCATCATGCAGCATGACACATCTCACATCTCCAGCATGACACATCTCCTTTGCATAAAGTTGGTCAGGCTGTTGATTGTGGCCTGTGGATGTTGTCCCACTCATCTTCAATGGCTGTGCGAAGTTGCTGGATATTGGCGGGAACTTAAACACACTTTCGTACAAGTTGATACAGAGCATCCCAAATATGGTCAGTGGGTGACATGTTTGGTGAGTATGCAGGCCATGGAAGAACTGGGACATTTTCAGCTTCCAGTAATTGTGTACAGATCCTTGCGACATGAGGCTGTGCAATATCATGCTGAAACATGAGGTGATGGCAGCAGATGAATGGCACAACAATGGGCCTCAGGATCTCGTCACGGTATCTCTATGCATTCAAATTTTCATCGATAAAATGCAATTGTGTTTGTTGTCTGTAGCTTAAGCCTGCCCATACCATAACCCCACCGCCACCATGGGGCACTCTGTTCACACATTGACATCAGCAAACCACTTTCCCCAACAATGCCATACACGTTGTCTGCCATCTGCCCGGTAAAGTTGAAACCAGGATTTATTCGTGAAGAGCACACTTCTCCAGCATGCCAGTGGCCATCGAAGTTGAGTATTTGCCCACTGAAGTTAGTTACGACATTGAACTGCAGTCATGTCAAGACCCTGGTTAGGACGAAGAGCAGGCAGATGAGCTTCCCTGAGACGGTTTCTGACAGTTTGTGCAGAAATTCTTTGGTTGTGCAAACCCACAGTTTCATCAACTGTTCTCAGACAATCCCGCAGGTGAAGAAGCCGGATGTGGTCCTGGGCTGGCATGGTTACACAGTGGACATTCCTGCAGTCAGCGTGCCAATTGCACTGTCCCTCAAAACTTGAGACATCTGTGGCATTATGTTACGTGACAAATCTGCACATTTTAGAGTTGCTTTTTATTGTCGCCAGCACAAGGTGCACCTATGTAATGATCATGCTCTTTAATCAGCTTCTTGATATGCCACACCTGTCAGGTGGATGGATTATCTTGACAAAGGAGAAATGCTCACGAACAGGAATGTAAACAAACATTTTAGAGAAAAGCTTTTTCTGCATTTCTGGGATCATTTATTTCAGCTCATGAAACATGAGACCAACACTTTACATGTTGTGTTTATATTTTTGGTCAGTGTAGTTTAAAAGAGAACAAACACTTTTCAATGAGAAAACAGAAATCCGCTATTCAGCACCTTCCCAATTAAGCAGCCTAGTTTTTTTGTCTGGCTACTTGAAGACAACCAGGGCCTATCACTCGCAGCCAACCTCTTCCAATGCATTGTGGAAAACTGTGCATCAAATTATACTAGATGAAGAACTGAAATGAATAGGCCATTACATCATGACATTTTAAACCATACTAGATTTTTGAAAATTCACATTCTAGAAAACCTATTTTCGCATACTGAGAATACATTATTGCGTTGTTTCCCGCTATTAGTTGATTTCAGTAGTGCATCTCCATATCTAATTAACCAGCTGTTGTCACACCGAAATGAGTATGACATCCGGGCATTTAAAGTATACTTGATTTTTTAAATGTCGCATACTATTAAACCGTTTTTTTTGCATACTCAAACGGCCTATTTAGGATGCAAGTACAGGTATTCGGACACGGCCCTTGTCTCTGACAGCCCTGTCTGTCCCTCTGTCCTCAGTTGTCGGTGAACAGCGAGCGGCGGCTGGCCCACCGGCAGGGACGAAGGGCAGTGAAGGCCAGTCTGACCCTGGGAGTCCTGCTGGGCCTCTTCTTCAGCGCCTGGCTGCCCTTCTTCATCACCAACATGGCCCAGGTCAGTGGCTCAAACTGCATCGGCCTCTTTATCAAAGAGTGATTTAAACAAACTATTCCATTAATGTCAAGCATAGAAGAGTATACATGTTCTCCTGAAATCCTAGTGAAATCTCAATTCCCAAACGTTCACTTTACCTCCACATTAATAAAGAAATTGGCCTATAAAATGCACAATCGAATCTGGTCATTATTTCTCTTTGATATCAATGATATTGTTTCTTCTTGCAGCGCTTGCAGTAAACTTTGGGATTCAAAGCACATTTCAATCGAGGGCTTTTCAAAAAATGATGAGCTAAACACTAGGGGATCATCTAGCTGCTCTGAGCAGAGATGAATAGAAATCTTTAAATTGGTTGAAGCTCATCTTCTCAGGGTCGAAACTTACAAACCACATGCACACAGTATATTGTATAGCACATCTGTTATCATTATGTTTGTGTACACCTTCCCTATTCATTGCCAATTATTCCCTGTATTACAAAACCTGGACCACATCCATTCCATGTGTGACGCTCCATCTTATGGCAATTAAGCTTGCTTTGTGTGTGCTCTGAGGTTGCCTTACTCCTGTGGGAAAGGTGTCAGCTAGAACAGGGTTTCCCAAACTCAGTTATTTGAACTAGCTGTGTAGTGCTAAGAAAATACCAAAGCGTGCACCAAAACGGGGTGGGGGGTGGGGTCAAGTGGATACTAAATAGATTGGCTGTATGAATAGAAATGGATGCCGGTCAAGTGGAATAATAAGCAGTAGAAAATTAAAGACAGGAATTTTTGCTTGAAAATGTTCCCTTATCTACTGGAACATACTGTATATTTGATGTCCACTCATCCTTCTTGAATTTATTTTACTTTTGCCAAAACAATTTTTTTATATTGTAATATTATTGTAAGATGTCTCACATGTAGAGTATATCTTCATTCACAGTGAAAAACTAACATTTTGGAATCCTATTTCTTTCAATTCAGGTCTGTGGTCTTCATCTGAGCTCCATATTTTATTCGCCTCAGTGACTCGTTTGGGTGTTTTTACTGTTCCATCACCCAGGTTTATCATTGCTGGAGTGTTGCCATGTGGTTCAGCATAAAAGCAATGTGTGAAATACAATTGGGGGGGGTGGGGCTCATCCCAAGAATGTGTAAATACCATGGTCTTTTTGGGGTTGTAGAATTTTAGGGAGAAAAATGATAAGATGCTTGATTAGATGAAAGAAGCTAAACATAAAATGTACCCCCCTTCACCATTTGCTCATTATCTAAAATCAAGGGGAGCATGTTAATCTTCAGGATTAAGTGTGTGACATAAAATGATTTAATCTAAATTGGTACTTATCGTTGTCCTGCTTTCAGGCTTTCAATGATCCAGTCATTTCATTTCCCATCTGTGTCCCTCACTTCACTCCTCCAGAATATAGCAGACAGAGGGCTCAAGTGTCTGTCTTCCTTTCACATGCAATGTGGTATGTGAACACCCCCCTCCCTTTTTCCTGCTTCTCACTCACTGCCTCCCTCATTCATCTTCATAATATAGGACACTCCAACAGCAGTCTTCTCCCTTTCTCTCTGATATGCCATAGTGAGCCAGTCTTTCACCCTCCTATGGGTTATGTCCCTATATGTATAAGCAGTATATACATATATGTGTATATGTGTGTGTGTATGTATGTATGTATATGTATGTTCTACTTAGGTTCTGTACGCTAATGAAAATAGCCTTTACAATATTATTTTCTGTTTTACCTCTTACTGGCTACATATTTCCTATAAGAATACTTTTCATTAAAAAAATTGTTTCACAACATCTTCATGCTACGTACATACTGAACACAACCCCGGTGCCTGCCTTTTGCTCTCTCTCTCTCGTCAGGCGGTATGCGAGTGTGTTCCCCCGGCGCTCTTTGACACCATCACCTGGCTGGGCTACTGTAACAGCACCATGAACCCCATCATCTACCCGCTGTTCATGCGTGACTTCAAACAGGCCCTGGGGAGGCTGCTGCCCTGCTGCTCCACCCACTCGCCCCGCAGACCCTCACTGGCGCTCTCCCTCTCCCTCCGCAACTCTGGCGAGCCCAACTTGCCCACGGAGCCCCCTTCCCTGGCCTCCGACCCCCCACAGCCCCCCGCCACCGCCACAGACGCCGTCAACCTGTTTGACGACGACCACGCTGGGATTGAGCTGCCTCTGCTGTTGCCCAATCAGGTGGACACGCTGGACTGAAGGGGAGGATGGAGAGTAGAGTGTGAAGAGATGTTACATACTGTAACTTATTACCACCAAGGGGAACTTGGCTGAGGGGAAAGGTTGGAGGAAGGTGTAATGTTAAACTCATCAAAGCGGCACTTGTGGGTGGTAGCTAGATGGAAAAATAATCTAGACTGTGCAATTTAGTGAGCATACAGGGCAGGAGTGGATGAGAGAGAGCTAGGTGCTGAGAATCACTGGGTGACTGCATTAGATGACATCACTGTGATAACCATTATAAAAAATGCCAGGGACTCATTCATGCTGCATTGTCTTCATATCCACAAAAGTGGGAGGATGTCTATAACTAGTATTGTAATTAAATGTTTTTAATTAACATCCTGCCTACATTAAAATTACATTACTTTAACACACTATACAGTGCATACATTATTCATCACTTATTAGGCTGCCATAGTTAAATACATCCAAAAGCCCTAAGGGGTTCACATGTTCATGATTAGTTCAATTAAGATGTTTTTCACTGGAAGTTGCCATTTGTGTCCACTGATGTCTTCACTGAGTGTTCTGGCACCTGAGTGTGCTGAGAAGCTAAAGGAGGTCTTTCCACACACAACTGTGATGTTGTTGGTAATTCAAGTTGAGAAGAGGCAGAAGAACTGCAGTTGGTCCTATAACCTCCTATGTTCGCCTGTTTGGTCCCATGTGTTGATGTGTTCCCTCAAACTCGATATGGGAAGCTGCACCGTTGTCCTTATGGCATTCCGCATTCCCCTCAGAACTATGTTGCAGGTTACCCTGAACACAATATTTTCGGAGAAGGAAAAGTGGGCTTTCTGGACATATTTTCAACCCTTCGTAGATGGAAATGAAATATGTATACTGTGGAGTTGTAATAACTGGACATTATTTGACACTTTATAGATTTCACGTTGTGTAACTGAAGTTTTGTTGTGAATAAAAACACCATGTTGCTAAATTATGCTCGTTGACGGTGACGACATCGTGATGTGACAGACAATGGTTTAGCTTATTTGAACTTGACTGGCGCCGCGCACGAGAGTCGGGCACGAGTGACATTCCGAGATATTTCCCTATTCCTATTTGCTATGGCCTATTTCAATAAATGTTATATACAGAACGCAAGAGAGAATGGTAGGCTAGACAGAGCAGAGAACTCCACCAAAGCAGTGCAAAATGTCCAGTCAGAAAATATTGTTTCTCTCTGTCGGATGCATGGGCCTTATAGCCTAAACCTATTCATTTAAAAAAATATATACTCTAACAGTAGTTCCCAAACTTTTTATAGTCCCATACCCCTTCAAACATTCAACCTCCAGCTGTGTACCCCCACTAGCACCAGGGTCAGCGCACTCTCAAATGTTGTTTTTTGCCATCATTGTAAGCCTGCCACACACACACTATACGATACATTTATTAAACATAAGACTGAATGTGAGTTTTTGTCACAACCGCACTTGTGGAAAGTGACAAAGAGCTCTTATAGGACCAGGGCACAAATAATAATAATCAATACTTGTTCATGTTCATGATTAGTTCAATTAAGATGTTTTTCACTGGAAGTTGCCATTTGTGTCCACTGATGTCTTCACTGAGTGTTCTGGCACCTGAGTGTGCTGAGAAGCTAAAGGAGGTCTTTCCACACACAACTGTGATGTTGTTGGTAATTCAAGTTGAGAAGAGGCAGAAGAACTGCAGTTGGTCCTATAACCTCCTATGTTCGCCTGTTTGGTCCCATGTGTTGATGTGTTCCCTCAAACTCGATATGGGAAGCTGCACCGTTGTCCTTATGGCATTCCGCATTCCCCTCAGAACTATGTTGCAGGTTACCCTGAACACAATATTTTCGGAGAAGGAAAAGTGGGCTTTCTGGACATATTTTCAACCCTTCGTAGATGGAAATGAAATATGTATACTGTGGAGTTGTAATAACTGGACATTATTTGACACTTTATAGATTTCACGTTGTGTAACTGAAGTTTTGTTGTGAATAAAAACACCATGTTGCTAAATTATGCTCGTTGACGGTGACGACATCGTGATGTGACAGACAATGGTTTAGCTTATTTGAACTTGACTGGCGCCGCGCACGAGAGTCGGGCACGAGTGACATTCCGAGATATTTCCCTATTCCTATTTGCTATGGCCTATTTCAATAAATGTTATATACAGAACGCAAGAGAGAATGGTAGGCTAGACAGAGCAGAGAACTCCACCAAAGCAGTGCAAAATGTCCAGTCAGAAAATATTGTTTCTCTCTGTCGGATGCATGGGCCTTATAGCCTAAACCTATTCATTTAAAAAAATATATACTCTAACAGTAGTTCCCAAACTTTTTATAGTCCCATACCCCTTCAAACATTCAACCTCCAGCTGTGTACCCCCACTAGCACCAGGGTCAGCGCACTCTCAAATGTTGTTTTTTGCCATCATTGTAAGCCTGCCACACACACACTATACGATACATTTATTAAACATAAGACTGAATGTGAGTTTTTGTCACAACCGCACTTGTGGAAAGTGACAAAGAGCTCTTATAGGACCAGGGCACAAATAATAATAATCAATACTTTTGCACTTTATTTTACCATCTTACATTAAAAAAACGTATTTGTTAATCAAAAAAATTTGAGTAAGAGGACAAGTACATTAGAGTGTCTAGCTTGAGAAACAGAAGCCTCACAAGTCCTTAACTGGCAGCAAAGAGGCAACTCCGGGATGCTGGCCTTCTAGGCAGAGTTCCTCTGTCCAGTGTCTGTGTTATTTTACCCATCTTAATCTTTTATTTTTATTGGCCAGTCTGAGATATGGCTTTTTCTTTGCAACTCTGCCTAGAAGGCCAGCATCCCAGAGTCGCCTCTTCACTGCTGACGTTGAGACTGGTGTTTTGCGGGACCTATTTAATGAAGCTGCCAGTTGAGGACTTGTGAGGCGTCTGTTTCTCAAACTAGACACTCTAATGTACTTGTCCTCTTGCTCAGTTGTGTACCGGGGCCTCCCACTCCTCTTTCTATTCTGGTTAGAGCCAGTTTGCACGGATCTGTGAAAGGAGTAGTGCACAGCGTTGTACGAGATCTTCAGTTTCTTGGCAATTTCTCGCATGGAATAGCCTTCATGTCTCAGAACAAGAATAGACTGACAAGTTTCAGAAGAAAAGTCTTTGTTCCTGGCCATTTTGAGCCTGTAATCGAACCCACAAGTGCTGATGCTCCAGATACTCAACTAGTCTAAAGGCCAGGTTTATTGCTTCTTTAATCAGAACAACAGTTTATAGCTGTGCTAACATAATTGCAAAAGGGTTTTCTAATGATCAATTTGGCTTTTAAAATTATAAACTTGGATTAGCTAACACAGCATGCCATTGGAACGCAGGAGTGATGGTTGCTGATAATGGGCCTCTGTACGCCTATGTAGATATTCCATAAAACATTTGCCGTTTCCAGCTACAGTAAGGACATTTCTAAGTGACCCCAAACTTTTGAACGGTAGTGTGTATACAGTGCCTTGCAAAAGTATTCATCCCGCTTGGCGTTTTTCCTATTTTGTTGCAGTACAACCTGTAATTTAAATAGATTTTTATTTGGATTTCATGTAATGGACATACACAAAACAGTCCAAATTGGTGAAGTGAAATGTTTTTTTTTTTTTTAACAACGTAAAAGTGGTGCGTGCATATGTATTCACCCCCTATACTATGAAGCCCCTAATTAAAATCTGGTGCAACAAATTACCTTCATAAGTCACATAATTGGTTAAATAACGTCCACCTGTGTGCAATCTAAGTGTCACATGATCTCAGGATATATACACCTGTTATGAAAGGCCCCAGAGTCTGCAACACCACTAAGCAAGCACACCATGAAGACCAAGGAACTCTCCACACAGGTCAGGGTTTTTTTACTGTGGATATAGATACTTTTGTACCTATTTCCTCCAGCATCTTCACAAGGTCCTTTACTGTTGTTCTGGGATTGATTTGCACTTTTCACACCAAAGTACGTTCATCTCTAGGAGACAGAACGCGTCTCCTTCATGAGCGGTATGACGGCTGCGTGGTCCCATGGTGTTTATACTTGCGTACTATTGTTTGTACAGATGAACGTTGTACTTTCAGGCATTTGGAAATTGCTCCCAAGGATGAACCAGACTTGTGGAGGTCTACCATTTCCCCCCCCCCCCCCCCCCCCCTGAGGTCCTGGCTGATTTCTTTTGATTTTCCCATGATGTCAAGCAAAGAGACACAGAGTTTGAAGGTAGGCCTTGAAATACATCCACAGGTACACCTCCAATTGACTCAAATGATGTCAATTAGCCTATCAGAAGCTTCTAAAGCCATGACATCATTTTCTGGAATTTTCCAAGCTTTTTAAAAGCACAGTCAACTTAGTGTATGTAAACTTCTGACCCACTGGAATTGTGA
This sequence comes from Salvelinus alpinus, assembly GCF_045679555.1. Lineage (NCBI taxonomy): Eukaryota > Metazoa > Chordata > Actinopteri > Salmoniformes > Salmonidae > Salvelinus > Salvelinus alpinus. Next base: position 27,333,118 of record NC_092102.1, on the reverse strand, counting down.
TAGTGAGATAATCTGTCTGTAAACAATTGTTGGAAAAATTACTTGTCATGCACAAAGTAGATGTCCTAACCGACTTGCCAAAACTATAGTTTGTTAACAAGAGATTTGTGGAGTGGTTGAAAAACGAGTTTTAATGACTCCAACATAAGTGTATGTAAACTTCTGACTTCAACTGTGTGTATATAATATTTTTAAATGTAAAATCACATTTATATTTGGCGTACCGCCGCCGGCATTGCCCCAGTTTGGAAGTATCTGGTATATAACACACTCCTTAACTATCTTGTCTAGCCATTTAAAAAAACCTAGGCTGTGTTCCTTTCTCTCTCCATACTATAGGCTATGAATATGACTTTGGGCTTTCATTGCTTTATGCATGCATAGCTTTCTCCCGGTCAAACAATTAATACTTGTAACAGAGTTCCATCTCAAAAAGTTGTTTGAATTGCCTAAACATAAGGTAGCCAGGGGAACAATAATGAGAGAGAACAAACCATATCAATATGGAAATCAAAACTGGATGGTGTTCAGAGATGGATGGGAGGGGTTGAGTGGAGCTGAATGACAATATGAATAGAAAAATGTAATGACAAGTTTAAACTCTCCATGCAAGGTTGAAAACCAAATGGCCAACCCTCCTACTAGACCTATCATAAAAGCTATAAGACAAAAAAAAAGTTAAAAGTTATGAACCAAAGCCTATTTACCAAATATTCTAACAGCCTAAGAAGGTGTTGTCCTTAAATTGAGAGATTGCACAAACAACATTAAGAGAAGAGGATGAGGCAATTATTATCAGGTCCTGAGGATGGTAAACTTTGCTTCTATCCAGCCCATGATTTATCCTAACTGACTTTGCTCTGTTATGTGCGCGATCCACTAGGGCTGACCCCATTTAGTCGACTGGTTGATGGGTTGTTGGTCGACAGATGTATTTTTTCGTCTAGCAGGCGCAAATATAACCTAGCACACAAGACACCTGTCTGACTCACGCCTGTCTCAGTTGACTAATCCATTGCTAAGGCCACATGGATGGCACTGTCCATCACTCTAAGCAGTGGTGATTTTAGCATGTAAATCTTGGTGGGGCAAAAAAAAAATGTATGCAAAACACAACACTAAACAATACATTATTTACACTATAACGGTGTCCACAAACTGTTAGGGCCTACATAAAACTGTCCCAACAGCAGAGCTTTCTTTTCAGCACCATGGATTCAAATCACATTTTATAGGTGAATACACATGGTTAGCAGATGTTAATGTGAGTGTAGCAAAGTGCTTATGCTTCTAGTTCTGACAGTGCAGTAATATCTAACAATTCCACAACTACCTAATACACACATCTAAAGGGATGGAATAAGGATATGTACATATAAATATATGGATGACCGATCGAGTGAACACCACCCACCACTTCCGAGTATATTACTCGCCAATGTCCCGTCTCTGGACAACAAGGTGGACGAAATTAGGATGGAATACTTACCACTGCTACACCTGGCTATCAGCGTCTGGCAGCGAAACAATTAATTCAGTGTAATTTACTGCCTTTTTAAAAAACATAGCTGATGTGGCTAACTTTTGTACATAATGTTTCTGCCACCGTCTCTTATGACCGAAAAGAGCTTCTGGATATCAGAACAGAGATTACTTACCTCAGACTGGACAAAGATTTTTTCTTTAACGACTCAGACACAAAGGATTTACTTCAGAAACCAGACAAAGACCAAATCTTTGAAGAAGAGATGGAGATATAGGGGTCGCAGGTCGAGGTGCCTTGTAAGAATCCGACGGTGATTGGGTAACCCGCCTCTACCATCAGTCCTATTAGCCAACGTGCAATCATTGGATAATAAAGTGGATGAGCTCCGATCAAGACTGTCCTACCAACGGGACATTAAAACGGTAATCTTTTTTTCCACCGAGTCGTGGCTGAATGACAACATGGATAACATACAGTATGCTGGGTTTTCTGTGCATCAGCAAGATGGAACAGCTGCCTCCAGTAAGACAAGGAGTGGCGGTCTGTATTTGTAAATAACAGCTAGTGCACAAAATCTAATATTAATAAAGTTTTGAGGTTTAGCTTGCCTGAGGTAGAGTATCTCATGATAAGCTGCAGACCACACTATTTACCAAGCGCTTTTATCTATATTTCTTGTAGCTGTCTATTTACCACCACAAACCGATGCTGGCATTAAGACCACACTCAACGAGCTGTATAAGACCATAAACAAACAAGAAAATGCTAATCCAGAGGCGGCGCTCCTTGTGGCCGGGGACTTTAATACAGGGAAACTTAAGTCAGTTTTACCTAATTTCTACCAGCATGTTATGTGCAACCAGAGGGGGAAAAAAATCTAGACCACCTTTACTCCACACACAGAGACTCGAACAAAGCTCTTTCCCCCGCCCTCCATTTGGCAAATCTGACCATAACTCTATCCTCCTGATTCCTGCTTACAAGCAAAAACTAAAGCAGGAAGTACTAGTGACTTGCTCAATACGGAAGTGATCAGATGATGCAGATGCTAAGCTACAGGACTGATTTGCTAACACAGACTGGAATGTTCTGGGATTCTTCCGATGGCATTGAGGAGTGCACCAGATCAGTCACTGGCTTCAACAATAAGTGTATTGATGACGTTGTTCCCACAGTGATTGTAATTACATACCCCAACCAGAAGCCATGGATTACAGGCAACATCTGCACTGAGCTAAAGGGTAGAGCAGCAGGAGCGGGACTCTAACCCGGACGCTTATAAGAAATCCTGCTATGACCTCCAACAGTGGTAGGCCTGATCACCGATAACGACGAGACAGCCTATAGGGAGGAGGTCAGAGACCTGGCCGGGTGGTGCCAGAATAACAACCTATCCCTCAACGTAACTAAGACAGATTGTGGACTACAGGAAAAGGAGGACCGAGCACACCCCCATTCTCATCGACGGGGCTGTAGTGGAGCAAATCAAATGTATTTATATAGCCCTTCTTACGTCAGCTGATATCTCAAAGTGCTGTACAGAAACCCAGCCTAAAACCCCAAACAACAAGCAATGCAGGTGTAGAAGCACAGTGGCTAGGAACAACTCCCTAGAAAGGCCAAAACCTAGGGAGGAACCAGGCTATGAGGGGTGGCCAGTCCTCTTCTGGCTGTGCTGGGTGGACATTATAACAGAACATGGCCAAGATGTTCAAATGTTCATAAATTACCAGCATGGTCAAATAATAATAATCACACTAGTTGTCGAGGGTGCAGCAAGTCAGCACCTCAGGAGTAAATGTCAGTTGGCTTTCATAGCCAATCATTAAGAGTATCTCTACCGCTCCTACTGTCTCTAGAGAGTTGAAAACAGCAGGTCTGGGACAGGTAGCTTGTCCGGTGAACAGGTCAGGGTTCCATAGCCGCAGGCAGAACAGTTGAAACTGGAGCAGCAGCACGGCCAGGTGGACTGGAGACAGCAAGGAGTCATCCTGCAGGGAGTCCTGAGGTCCTAGGGCTCAGGTCCACCGAGAGAGAGAAAGAGAGAATTAGAGAGAGCATACTTAAATTCACACAGGACACCGGATAAGACAGGAGAAGTACTCCAGATATAACAAACTGACCCTAGCCCCCTGACACATAAACTACTGCAGCATAAATACTGGAGGCTGAGACAGGAGGGGTCAGGAGACACTGTGGCCCCATCCGATGATACCCCCGGACAGAGCCAAACAGGAAGGATATAACCCCACCCACTTTGCCAAAGCACAGCCCCCACACCACTATAGGGATCTCTTCAACCACCAACTTACCATCCTGAGACAAGGCCGAGTATAGCCCACAAAGATCTCCGCCACGGCACAACCCAAGGGGGGGGGGGCCAACCCAGACAGGAAGATCACGTCAGTGACTCAACCCACTCAAGTGACGCACCACTCCTAGGGACGGCATGAAAGAGCACCAGTAAGCCAGTGACTCAGCCCCTGTAATAGGGTTAGAGGCAGAGAATCCCAGTGGAGAGAGGGGAACCAGCCAGGCAGAGACAGTAAGGGCGGTTCGTTGCTCAAGAGCCTTTCCGTTCACCTTCACACTCCTGGGCCAGACTACACTCAATCATATGATCCACTGAAGAGATGAGTCTTCAGTAAAGACCCAGTTGAGACCGAGTCTGCGTCTCTCACATGGGTAGGCAGACCATTCCATAAAAATGGAGCTCTATAGGAGAAAGCCCTGCCTCCAGCTGTTTGCTTAGAAATTCTAGGGACAATTAGGAGGCCTGTGTCTTGTGACCGTAGCGTACGTGTAGGTATGTACGGCAGGACCAAATCGGAAAGATAGGTAGGAGCAAGCCCATGTAATGCTTTGTAGGTTAGCAGTAAAACCTTGAAATCAGCCCTTGCCTTAAAAGGAAGCCAGTGTAAGGAGGCTAGCACTGGAGTAATATGATAAAAAATGTTGGTTCTAGTCAGGATTCTAGCAGCCGTATTTAGCACTAACTGAAGTTTATTTAGCGCTTTATCCGGGTAGCCGGAAAGTAGAGCATTGCAGTAGTCTAACCTAGAAGTAACAAAAGCATGGATTCATTTTTCTGCATCATTTTTGGACAAAGTTTCTGATTTTTGCAATGTTACCTAGATGGAAAAAAGCTGTCCTTGAAACAGTCTTGATATGTTCGTCAAAAGAGAGATGAGGGTCCAGAGTAACGCCGAGGTCCTTCACAGTTTTATTTGAGACGACTTTACAACCATCAAGATTAATTGTCAGATTCAACAGAAGATCTCTATGTTTCTTGGAACCTAGAACAAGCATCTCTGTTTTGTCTGAGTTTAAAAGTAGAAAGTTTGCAGCCATCCACTGCCTTATGTCTGAAACACAGGCTTCCAGCAAGGGCAATTTTCACCATGTTTCATTGAAATGTACAGCTGTGTGTCGTCCGCATAGCAGTGAAAGTTAACATTGTTTCCGAATGACATCACCAAGAGGTAAAATATATAGTGAAAACAATAGTGGTCCTAAAACGGAACCTTAAGGAACACCGAAATGTACAGTTGATTTGTCAGAGGACATACCATTCACAGAGACAAACTGATATCTTTCCGACAGATAAGATCTAAACCAGGCCAGAACTTGTCCGTGTAGACCAATTTGGGTTTCCAATCTCTCCAGAAGAATGTGGTGATCGATGGTATCAAAAGCAGCACTAAGGTCTAGGAGCACGAGGACAGATGCAGAGCCTCGGTCTGACGCCATCAAAAGGTAATTTACCACCTTCACAAGTGCAGTCTCAGTGCTGTGATGGGGTCTAAAACCAGACTGAAGCATTTTGTATACATTGTTTGTCTTCAGGAAGGCAGTGAGTTGCTGCGCAACAGCTTTTTCATTTTTTTTTGAGAGGAATGGAAGATTCAATTATAGGCTGATCGTTTTTTATATTTTCTGGGTCAAGGTTTAGCTTTCTCAAGAGGCTTTATTACTGCCACTTTTAGTGAGTTTGGTACACATCTGGTGGATAGAGAGACATTTATTATGTTCAACATAGGAGGGCCAAGCACAGGAAGCAGCTCTTTCAGTAGTTTAGTTGGAATAGGGTCCAGTATGCAGCTTGATGGTTTAGAGGCCATGGTTATTTTCATCATTGTGTCAAGAGATATAGTACTAAAACACTTGAGTGTCTCTCTTGATCCTAGGTCCTGGCAGAGTTGTGCAGACTCAGGACAACTGAGCTTTGGAAGAATACGTAGATTTAAAGAGGAGTCCGTAATTTGCTTTCTAATGATCATGATCTTTTCCTCAAAGAAGTTCATGAATTTATTACTGCTGAAGTCAAAGCAGGTTGAGAGCTTCAAGTTCCTTGGTGTCCACATCACCAACAAACTAGAATGGTCCAAACAGCCCAAGACAGTCGTGAAGAGGGCACGACAAAGCCTATTCCCCCTCAGGAAACCGACCGCAAGACACTACAGAGGGTAGTTTGTACGGCCCAGTACATCACTGGGGCTAAGCTGCCTGCCATCCAGGACCTCCAGGATCCAGAAGGATCCTTTTTTATGTCATGCAATAAAATGCAAATTAATTACTTAAAAATCATACAATGTGATTTTCTGGATTCTTGTTTTAGATTCCGTCTCTCACAGTTTAAGTGTACCTATGATACAAATTACAGACCTCTACATGCTTTGTAAGTAGGAAAACCTGCAAAATCGGCAGTGTGTCAAATACTTGTTCTCCCCACTGTGTGTGTATATATACTAAGCATTTAACAATTTAATTACACTTTGATTTTGATCCTGTGAAATTCCTGGATATTGCTGTTGGACTTTGTTGTTGTTGTATGAAGATCTCAGAAGTGTACTGTAACCTCCTAACGTTTCCTATCTCCCTATGTTATGGTGTGGAAACAGTTTTCATGGTCACACATATCCAAAATAATGTATGTCGGTCGGTTAACTACAGACCAGTATCCCTTCTTTCTTTTCTCTCCAAAACTCTTGAACGTGCCGTCCTTGGCCAGCTCTCCTGCTATCTCTCTCAGAATGACCTTCTTGATCCAAATCAGTCAGGTTTCAAGACTAGTCATTCAACTGAGACTGCTCTTCTCTGTGTCACGGAGGCGCTCCGCACTGCTAAAGCTAACTCTCTCTCCTCTGCTCTCATCCTTCTAGACCTATCGGCTGCCTTTGACACTGTGAACCATCAGATCCTCCTCTCCACCCTCTCCGAGTTGGGCATCTCCGGCGCAGCCCACGCTTGGATTGCGTCCTACCTGACAGGTCGCTCCTACCAGGTGGCGTGGCGAGAATCTGTCTCCGCACCACGTGCTCTCACCACTGGTGTCCCCCAGGGCTCTGTTCTAGGCCCTCTCCTATTCTCGCTATACACCAAGTCACTTGGCTCTGTCATATCCTCACATGGTCTCTCCTATCATTGCTATGCAGACGACACACAATTAATCTTCTCCTTTCCCCCTTCTGATAACCAGGTGGCGAATCGCATCTCTGCATGTCTGGCAGACATATCAGTGTGGATGACGGATCACCACCTCAAGCTGAACCTCGGCAAGACGGAGCTGCTCTTCCTCCCGGGGAAGGACTGCCCGTTCCATGATCTCGCCATCACGGTTGACAACTCCATTGTGTCCTCCTCCCAGAGTGCTAAGAACCTTGGCGTGATCCTGGACAACACCCTGTCGTTCTCAACTAACATCAAGGCGGTGACCCGTTCCTGTAGGTTCATGCTCTACAACATTCGCAGAGTACGACCCTGCCTCACACAGGAAGCGGCGCAGGTCCTAATCCAGGCACTTGTCATCTCCCGTCTGGATTACTGCAACTCGCTGTTGGCTGGGCTCCCTGCCTGTGCCATTAAACCCCTACAACTCATCCAGAACGCCGCAGCCCGTCTGGTGTTCAACCTTCCCAAGTTCTCGCACGTCACCCCGCTCCTCCGCTCTCTCCACTGGCTTCCAGTTGAAGCTCGCATCCGCTACAAGACAATGGTGCTTGCCTACGGAGCTGTGAGGGGAACGGCACCTCCGTACCTTCAGGCTCTGATCAGGCCCTACACCCAAACAAGGGCACTGCGTTCATTCACCTAGGGAGGGAGGCCTGCTCGCCTCCCTACCTCTGAGGAAGTACAGTTCCCACTCAGCCCAGTCAAAACTGTTCGCTGCTCTGGCACCCCAATGGTGGAACAAACTCCCTCACGACGCCAGGTCAGCGGAGTCAATCACCACCTTCCGGAGACACCTGAAACCCCACCTCTTTAAGGAATACCTAGGATAGGATAAAGTAATCCTTCTAACCCCCTTTCCCCCCCCCCCCCTTAAAATGAGTTAGATGCACTATTGTAAAGTGGTTGTTCCACTGGATATCATAAGGTGAATGCACCAATTTGTAAGTCGCTCTGGATAAGAGCGTCTGCTAAATGACTTAAATATAAATGTAATGTATGTGCTTGCGAAATCCAATGCTTCAAACAGAAAGAGTAACTTTAATATGATTCAAAAATTGAAACCGTCATTAATGGGGTTCTTCAATAATTACGCATTAGTTGTTTGATGCTTGTTTGTCTAGGTGTTTAGTTAGGTAGGGACATAATCGTGGAGCATCAGCAATTCAATTAAGGATTTTCCGAATGACAGTCAAGCGATAAAGAGCTTGTGAAACTGCACGTGATTTAACAATAGCCAAAGTGCGGGAATTAATGTTGCGCTCGACAATTGACAGAAGATTTTGTTGTCTGTTATGGCGTTTAAGATAATTATCCTACATCAGATCAAATGTATTTATATAGCCCTTCTTACATCAGCTGATATGTCAAAGTGCTGTACAGAAACCCAGCCTAAAACCCCAAACAGCAAGCAATGCAGGTGTAGAAGCATGTAGGTGTAGAAGCATGAGTTGATTCAACTCATTATATTGAATGTATCTACTATGTTTAAACCCTCTCATGCTTGGTCTTCACAGATTTGGCAACAATCGTGTGACATACATAGTGGACAACATTAAATCAAGATTCCTGAGGTAAGATTAGTCAGTGTATGTTTTGATCATTTGTTTTCCAGAGTTAAAACTGAGTATAAGGGAATGTTAATTTATTTTTTATTTTATTTATTGAATTAAAAAAATGGCTCCCCCCCTTTTTGCATATAAAACCAAAACACGACTTGATATTTCGATGTTCAAATGTGGCTGGGTTTAAATCTGGAATGTCTGGTCAAGTGTACAGGCAACACTTCCTGTCCTTTCAAAGTAGGTCACCCTTCTAACTCCATTCTATGAATCTACTGTCTAATTATTTGATTAATAGCTGCCCATACTGTGCCTCAATGCCAAGATGAGGTAAGATCTCGATTTTCTGCAAAAGATTTAGTGTATATTGACTTATTAATCAACTGCTGTTACTGTAAATGGTTAGCTGATATATCCTCGCTAACCATTGGTAATCTTATTAAATGATGCTATACAGCCAAATCAACAGTATCTATTCCTAGACTAGAGATATGCCCTAGCTATATTAAGTCAGTGGTTGCACATCTAACTAGCTGGAAGGAAGCAAGGGTGTGAATAGTAGACATGTAAATTTATCCTTTCACTATTTACAGCAGGTCTCCAGCTACCCAGACCTGTCGGATCAGCCTGATAGGGTACCGTAGGTGTGTCCAGCGTACACCTGTGTGTGTGTAGCAATGGAAGTAAACATCTAACCAATGCCTCAAGTGTTGTGCTGTAGGTCCACCACACACCTGGAAGGTTGTGGAGTTTAGAAACAACCCCTACCTCCATACACTTGTGGAGATCTGAGAGAATTGGACAGGTGTAAGTAGTATTGCCAAAATTCTACCAAGCCTATCAGAGGGTAAGGTGGAACTCTCACATTGTCATCACCCATAAATCCCTCTCAGAGGATGTGAGAAAAGAAGGAAATGCAATTGAGATCCTCCCCTTGTTTCCTCCATTCCTCACCTCCCTATCAAAGCACATTGGGGGAGAGGAGGGAAGATTCCTCCCCTGGGGCTCCAATGCACTTTCAAGGAGAGGCAAGTAGTGGAGGAAACAAGGACGGAGGAAGAATGTGATGTCTAGTTTTCACATGCACCTACCCACTGTTTGAAGAGTTTACTGATTATAATGATTTCATTATTGGTTATTGTCAATGATTTTGTTGACAGAACCATTGTATTATATTATTGTGTTAAATGATTATATCAACTATAAAACACAATTTCTAATATATATATATATATATATATATATATATCTTTTTCATTCTTCTGGAATGTTTAGCATGGCTATAAATGACAGAAGTTGACCAAAGCACAAACAGACCTGGCTACTAAGAATGACAAAGAAACATGCAGTGTCCATGTTTCATGTGAGATTATGAATGGCATGTAGATGTTTTGTTGTTGCTAGATGTTATGCTCTCGTTGTGCCTATTTAGACTATCATTCCTGTAACTACACATGTGAAGCTGCAAGAAAATCATATTTAAATGTATATCAAACTATTTAGAAATGTTGACCCTGATGTCTCACATTGGCCCCTTTTTATTTATAGAAAGACTAATATGTTCTACTGAAATTGTATATGGTTATATTATGTAAGAACAATGTAGCCCTAAGACTTAACTACCAGTACATACATTGGTTACTTGATACTTTTATTAGGCCAACTTAAGACAAAATGTCTAAAGTCTGCAGTATGGTAGCATTTCATTGTAGTAAAGGATGACGCCAAAAGGTGGAATGCAAACAGCGTTTTGCTTATCAAAGTTTGACAACAAATATAACATACCACTTAAACAGTAAATTAGCCAACTTTGTTTGTCTTGTTGCATGCCAAAACATTGACAGGTTTTATGTTTGACAGAGGATGCTGTCCACGGTGCCACTGTGGCACTCTCCAAGGTGGTGAACTGAATTTTCAGTGGGTGCTTTCTCCCACGTTGGATAGCAGTTTCAGAACCGTGGACAGCAACCATCTTTAGTGTGCTGTTGAATTGGCGCACTCTGCTGGTTTGCAGGTAAAAAAACATCTCATTCTTCATTTTTACTTGGCCTTCTCAACTATATAAATATAAATATATATATATATATGGCCTATTACCAGCAACTTCAGGAGCCTAACGGAAGAATCGATGAAGGCCAGCAGCACTGGGAGAAGGAGCGTCGGGAACAGATTTATTTTCTTCTGGTTATCTTGATCTCTGGCTCTCTCTTGAGTCATTTGTGTGTCTTAATTATTTCATCAAACAGTGCGCTTAAAGTATCAGACAAGCTCAGTGCATATACTGTAGTTGATTTTATTAAAACACAAGGTGTGTCTACATGGAAAAATAAGAGTTTTCAAATTTCAACCAATCAATTGGCCCGAAAGTACAGACTCGGCCAAGATTCTTTTTTAGTCGGGGACAGCCACACAGACCTGTTCCATGCTAAAGCACCACCAGAAAGAAATATTCAGAAGGATTTGCCTGCATTTAGCCTCTGCCCAGGCTTTCAACATCATCTTTCGTCATGATTCGTCCAGTTGTAGCATGCAATTTTGCGCTATATAGCCAACCATGGTTTTTAGCTGTTTTTTTTCTTCACCCCAAAATATATTGGTTGGCCAATAGGGTGCGATACCATCACAATGCTTTATGAGTATATAATCACAATAGGACAAGGGTTGACGTCGCTCAACTCTACCTGGCTGTGAACTGACAATGCAACATGCAGTTACCGAACAGTTTTTCTTCAACTTTAAATACATTTTATGGCTCCATGTCTATTATGGTGTAGTAATAAAGGTTTTAGAGAAAGTATTGTCAAAAAGAGAAAGTTCTAGAAAGCCTGACACCAACTAAAATGTACAATTGAACACAAAGCTAGTAGCCATCTCATCCCTCAAAACGCTTTAGTCTGCTGATAAACTCGAGCAATCAATGCATCCCGGCAGCACAATAATAACCGTCTTAAGATTTCAATAGATTGGCCTCTAACTCCATTCCCAAGGCCGTGAAGTGATTAATGCCTGTTGCATTGTGAAGCTACAATAGAGGTTTGGAGGATGAATGCATCACGATGCGAGTTGGTACTGCACAGTGATGTGTGAATTCTCCGTCTGCTCACACCTGGTAGTCATTGACCTCGAGGTAATTATTTTGTTCAGCAGCATCAGTTAGTGCTGGTGTTGGATAGAAAACAAATCGACTAAGCCCATGGCAACATTTTGGTCAAGCTCGAACCTAGTGAGTCATGTAATGTTGGTGCATCTACTTAAAAATGTAGCTAGCTATCACTTTTAATTTGTACAATAGTCTAATTCACCACAGAAGATAGAGCCACGTTGAATATGCAGCAATCATTCAAGCTGATTGGCTGAAGCCCTGTGAGAGACAGCTGTGCCGACGAACCCCTGTACACGTATCCCAGGAGCCATTCCCCTCTGACCAGTACATGGACCAATGAATAAAAACCACTGCACTGCAACATGCTGTATACATCTTTTGCATCCCTAACAAAATCATCCAAGTGACAGATAATCTCACTTATCCATTCAACATAGGAAGCTCTGTGAGTTTCAAGTTGCATAAGCTAATTTTCACCATAAAAATGCACCTTTATAATAAAGAATTCCATGCATCATTGCATTTGCAGACTTATGTAAGATAGCCTACTATTCCTAATGTGATGAATAGATTGAATAGTTATATAACTCAAGCACTGTTGGCAAAAAAGGCCACAATCAGCCATGCAATTAACGTAGTGGCATAGAGTAGGCCTAAGCTATATCAGATATGTTTCTTCTCCTTTCTTTGCAGAGGAAAATGTGACCTTTTATGAACCCATTTCATTAAATTCTACTACACTATATTTTACTGGAGACATTTAACAGAATATGTTTTAATACAACAAAAATGACAGGGTAGCCTACTCTGCTGACTGACAATTATATCAATAAAAACAATGTTGTCCATATAATAGGCCTAGGAGAAGGGAGACCCAAAAACAATATAACGTCCATCTAACCTGGAGGAAATAATTGTCCAAAAACAAACTTTCAAGTGGCACTACCCAACAATGATAGAGTGAATACGCACAGTCACCGAGGATATGGCCGATGCGCTCCGCTGGTGCCAATAAGATAGGCCATATAGTTTGGTCAGTTATGTTGAGACTTTTGATAACTAAAAGACAGAAATTTGTCTTTTCATTGTCTTCTCTTTACAACAACAGTCATTTGGAAAGCAAACTGTTTTCTCACGATTGTATTTTGAAATATTGCGATATGCCTGGCTGGGCCTCTACCTTCATTGACAGTCGCAACTTAACAATCATCATTTTGGTAGGCTGTGTGCTGCCCATTATTTTACTGCCAAAATAATGGAAACACTTGAGTAAATGAGGGCTACAAAGTGTATTGAAAACAGGTGCTTCCACATAGGTGTGGTTCCTGAGTTTACTAAGCAATTAACATCCCATCATGCTTTGGGTCATGTATAAAAATGCTAGGCAGGCCATTATTTTGGAAATATTCTGTTTTACAACTGTTTGGACAAAATGCTCTGCATTGTCAATCTGACATCTGCAGTGGCCTTGCAGCATTTACTGTGATAAGGCCTCAGTCAGGGCATTCATACTTCATAATTCATACAGAGAAGCTGTCAAGGAAGTAAGTTTGTTTATACAGGACCTTCTGCCCCCACCTACCGTCAGCTATATGGAGCCTCCGGATTGACATGATTGGTTAACGGTAAGTGGGGGTGGGAGGTCCTATATAAAGACAAACTAATTTCCTTGACAGCTCTGCTCCGCGAAGCACAAGAAGAATGAATGTCCTGACTTCTCACAGTAAATGCTGTACGGCCACTGCAGACATCAGATTGATCATGCAGAGCCTTTAATGATTACACCCCTGATCAAAGAGCTGACGCGTCCACCTCATGACCAAGCAGGGTCGCGTCACAACTTCGATCTGAAACATCTCGTTCATTCAGCAAGAGCAAATTGATGGGAGGGAAATTATTTAAAAAAATGAATGGATAAAGTTGTTCATGGACAAGTTATCATGCTCATTCTATTACATTTGAGACATTCTGAGGCATAGTGTTTGCACCTTTGGATCTTGATAACAAAGTTAAAATGTAAAGGTATCAGACAAAGATTGGATTAATTTAGAACAGTGAGGATTAAGGGGTGCCCTGTCAAGCATAAAAAATGTTCCGATCAAATTAATTATTTCACCATCACTGCAAGGTTAAAAAAGGGTGAGAGCTTTAGCACATTCTAACATGCTTCAGTGAATTATTTCAGAAGATCAAGGAGGACAAGGATTTCTTAAATAATAATACAATACCGTTTTTTGGGGTTCTGCCCCGCTCCCATTTGTTGAAGTCAGAATTTAGATTGATATCGCTCAAGATATTTTTTAAGCCTTCTTGGGAAGAAAATTAAAGAGATAAAAAATCTCCTCTTTGCTTGTTATCTATCACAAATATGGAATTCTGATGTCTACTTGTCACCCAAAGTCTGTACAATTATATCTGTAACATGATATTTGTACAATTGTCTTACCTTATCATAACCACCCAAAAATGTATGACCTAATCCTACATTGTTTATGTTACGTCATGGAAGATGTTAATGTTACATGTGTTTTTAGGCCTACAGTGATTCTGGTGCATTGATGCTATCCCAATCCCCAAGATGCTGGTTTTCATTCCAGTTAATCTTTAAGATAAGCATTAGTTGGCTATTGACCTACATTTGAAAGTGCTTGACTGCTAGTGCTATGTCTTGAGCTTGGCCCTTGGGATACATTGGTGTTTTTATATACAAATTCAACGTTTATTTGATAGGTTGTTTTCCTCTATGCTTTTGGTGACATTCACCTGATTGACAGCCAACTGAATTCGCTCTCTCACCCAGGTGTCAAGATCTGACAAAGTTGAAGTAATTGCCGTTTGCCATTCTGTGCCAGCCATTTTAGAGGTAATGATTCACAACAACATCTTTCCCAAGGACAACACAAGAGGGCCAACTTAGAAAAGGACTTCAGATTGAAGCTGTTGTGGCCATGAGTGTAGCATCCCCAGTTGAACTCTCAAACTGATGGTTGATGAAAGTTTAATGGGGTACCATTTCCATAAACACACTGTAAGAGCTGATGGAGGAACAAACCAAAAATGCTCTTACAATTTGAACAATACAATACACTTTTACACAACTTTACATTAGCGTGCTTCATACATTAAATGCATATCTATGTATGAGAATTTCTACCCAAATAGTTGATTACGTGCTAACAGCTTGCTAATGTGGCGCAAGATTAACTAATATTAGCCAGCACACAGTGGAGCTAGGCTACAGCTAATAACGTCATAATGCTAGCAGACTTCGGAACATCAATTACAACACATATCTGTTCAGTACATGTTCAAAAGAATTAGAAAGATTTCTGAAACAAGACCAATATTGAAAGACAGTAAATACCTTGTTCCTTTCCAGCTAGGTGCTAAGCTTGTTTCTTGGATGCTTGAACAATCTTAGTTATTTTCCTTTTTCTCTCATGCCCGTTTCCCATATACCCAATGAGCAGAGAAGGCAAAAAACCTGCTGTCAAAATAAGTCACACTGCCAAATATACAGTGAGGATTGAAAGGTCGTACAAAGAAAATAAAAGTCCAAATATAGAGCAGACATTGTGATCTGACACTCATTTTTAGGGGTTAATTTACACTGGCGCCAAATCATGAGTGATTTGGAACAATGTACATGGTATACACAAAGCACAAATTATTTCTGTACTTTAAATTACCTATGACAGAAATAGCGGATCAGAAAGGTATGGAATCATAGCACCAACCATTCAGAAGTACAAGAGATCACAGTTAAATATAGGATGTAAAGAGATTTGGTGGGCATCTATCTTAACAACAAGACCAGTGACTGAACTGGGCATTTGAACACTGACAGCTTGGTGAGACGCTTGCTTGTCTTGCCTAACTTCCGATCACCAACACATATTTTGACTCTCCTTACTAGTCCATCTGTATCAACAGTAGTCTCTGAAACTCTACCTAACTGACACTCACTTCTTGCCAGACCATTGTCTCTCATCACTATGTCACCGATTTGCCGGTTTCTCGTCGGGGTGTGCCAGCGCTGCCTGATGGCGATGTTGGCTAGATACTCTTTTCGCCAGCGGCTCCAAATCTGTTCTGCTTGATATTGAACATGCCGCCACCTTTTCCGAGCGTACATGTCCTCCCTGATGAACTTGCCTGAAGGACGTAGAGCTGTGGTAGATTTCATAGTAAGCAGATGATTAGAGGTGAGTGGCTCAAGGCTGTTTGGATCATTGAGGTTGTCAATGGTGAGTGAGCGATTGTTTACAATTGACATTGCTTCATAGAAGAAGGTTTGTAAAGAAGAATCATCTAGTCTACCAGAAGAGAGAGAGTGTGGAGCTAAGGATACTTCTCACAAAAACAGGTGAAGAGAAGGCCATACCTTTTGTGCAGTCTTCGTCCTTGCTTAATGAGAAATGGGCCAAAACAATCCATACTGCAGTATGTAAATGGCGGTGATGAGTCCATGCGCTCTGGAGGGAGATCAGCCATCTTTTGCCCTTCTGTGGGTTTCCAGAGCTTTCTAGAAGTCACACATTGGTGAAGATGAGAGGTTACGGCCTGATTGATACTTAGGATAAGGTAGCCCTTTGACCTGATCTCATTTATGTTGTGACCTTTACTCTGATGTTTGACCTTTTCATGGTAGTGAGCAATTATCATTTTCGCGATGTTGTGTTCCTTAGGAATGATTGCGGGTTGGTTGACTGAGTTAGGAAGAGATGAGTCACAAAGTCTTCCTCCCACCCTGAGCACACCATTTTTGTCTAGGAAGGCATTGAGGAGGTCGTACTCATTTTAGTCTCAGCTGTCCCTTTACATAGTAACTTAAGCTCATCTTGATATAAAGTGCCTTGCAAAAGTATTCATCCCCCTTGGTGTTTTTCCTATTTTGTTGCATTACAACCTGTAATTTAAATTAATTTTTATTTGGATTTCATGTAATGGACATACACAAAATAGTCCAAATTGGCGAAGGGAAATGAAAAAATAAAAGTTGTTTAAAAATAAAAATAAAAATGTTTTAATGGAAAAGTAGTGCGTGCATACAGTTGAAGTCAGAAGTTTACATACACCTTTGCCAAATACATTTAAACTCAGTTTCACAATTCTTGACATTTAATCCTAGTAAAAAATTAAGAATGTGAAATGTCAGAATAATAGTAGAGAGACTGATTTATTTCAGCTTTTATTTCTTTCATCACATCCCCAGTGGGTGAGAAGTTTACATACATTCAATTAGTATTTGGTAGTATTGCCTTTAAATTGTTGAACTTGGGTCAAATGTTTTGGGTAGCCTTCCACAAGCTTCCCACAATAAGTTGGGTGAATTTTGGCCCATTCCTCCTGACAGAGCTGTAACTGAGTCAGGTTTGTAGGCATTTTTTTAAATTTATTTCACCTTTATTTAACCAGGTAGGCTAGTTGAGAACAAGTTCTCATTTGCAACTGCGACCTGGCCAAGATAAAGCATAGCAGTGTGAACAGACAACACAGAGTTACACATGGAGTAAACAATAAACAAGTCAATAACATGGTAGAAAAAAAAAAAAAAAAAAAAAAAAAAAGAGAATCTATATACAATGTGTGCAAAAGGCATGAGGTAGGCAATAAATCGAATAATTACAATTTAGCAGATTAACACTGGAGTGATAAATCATCAGATGATCATGTGCAAGAAGAGATACTGGTGTGCAAAAGAGCAGAAAAGTAAATAAATAAAAGCAGTATGGGGGGTGAGGTAGGTAAATTGGGTGGGTAGTTTACAGATGGACTATGTACAGCTGCAGCGATCGGTTAGCTGCTCGGATAGCAGATTTTTAAAGTTGTTGAGGGAGATAAAAGTCTCCAACTTCAGAGATTTTTGCAATTCGTTCCAGTCGCAGGCAGCAGAGAACTGGAAGGAAAGGCGTCCAAATGAGGTTTTGGCTTTAGGGATGATCAGTGAGATACACCTGCTGGAGCGCGTGCTGCGGGTGGGTGTAGCCATCGTGACCAGTGAACTGAGATAAGGCGGCACTTTACCTAGCATAGCCTTGTAGATGACCTGGAGCCAGTGGGTCTGACGACGAACATGTAGCGAGGGCCAGCCGACTAGGGCATACAGGTCGCAGTGGTGGGTCGTATAAGGTGCTTTAGTAACAAAACGAATGGCACTGTGATAAACTGCATCCAGTTTGCTGAGTAGAGTATTGGAAGCTATTTTGTAGATGACATCGCCGAAGTCGAGGATCGGTAGGATAGTCAGTTTTACTAGGGTAAGTTTGGCGGCGTGAGTGAAGGAGGCTTTGTTGCGGAATAGAAAGCCGATTCTTGATTTGATTTTGGATTGGAGATGTTTGATATGAGTCTGGAAGGAGAGTTTGCAGTCTAGCCAGACACCTAGGTACTTATAGATGTCCACATATTCTAGGTCGGAACCGTCCAGGGTGGTGATGCTAGTCGGGCGTGCGGGTGCAGGCAGCGAACGGTTGAAAAGCATGCATTTGGTTTTACTAGCGTTTAAGAGCAGTTGGAGGCCACGGAAGGAGTGTTGTATGGCATTGAAGCTCGTTTGGAGGTTAGATAGCACAGTGTCCAAGGAAGGGCCGGAAGTATATAGAATGGTGTCGTCTGCGTAGAGGTGGATCAGGGAATCGCCCGCAGCAAGAGCAACATCATTGATGTATACAGAGAAAAGAGTCGGCCCGAGAATTGAACCCTGTGGTACCCCCATAGAGACTGCCAGAGGACCGGACAACATGCCCTCCGATTTGACACACTGAACTCTGTCTGCAAAGTAGTTGGTGAACCAGGCAAGGCAGTCATTAGAAAAACCGAGGCTACTGAGTCTGCCGATAAGAATATGGTGATTGACAGAGTCGAAAGCCTTGGCCAGGTCGATGAAGACGGCTGCACAGTAATGTCTTTTATCGATGGCGGTTATAATATCGTTTAGTACCTTGAGCGTGGCTGAGGTGCACCCGTGACCGGCTCGGAAACCGGATTGCACAGCGGAGAAGGTACGGTGGGATTCGAGATGGTCAGTGATCTGTTTGTTGACTTGGCTTTCGAAGACCTTAGATAGGCAGGGCAGGATGGATATAGGTCTGTAACAGTTTGGGTCCAGGGTGTCTCCCCCTTTGAAGAGGGGGATGACCGCGGCAGCTTTCCAATCCTTGGGCATCTCAGATGATACGAAGGAGAGGTTGAACAGGCTGGTAATAGGGGGTGCGACAATGGCGGCGGACAGTTTCAGAAATAGGGGGTCCAGATTGTCAAGCCCAGCTGATTTGTATGGGTCCAGGTTTTCCAGCTCTTTCAGAACATCTGCTATCTGGATTTGGGTAAAGGAGAAGCTGGGGAGGCTTGGGCGAGTAGCAGCGGGGGGGGCGGGGCTGTTGGCCAAGGTTGGAGTCGCCAGGAGGAAGGCATGGCCAGCCATTGAGAAATGCTTGTTGAAGTCTTCGATTATCACGGATTTATCGGTGGTGACCTAGCCTCAGTGCAGTGGGCAGCTGGGAGGAGGTGCTCTTGTTCTCCATGGACTTTACAGTATCCCAGAACTTTTTGGATTTAGAGCTACAGGATGCAAATTTCTGCTTGAAAAAGCTGGCCTTTGCTTTCCTGACTGACTGCGTGTATTGGTTCCTGACTTCCCTGAACAGTTGCATATCGCGGGGGCTCTTCGATGCTATTGCAGTTCGCCACAGGATGTTTTTGTGCTGGTCGAGGGCAGTCAGGTCTGGAGTGAACCAAGGGCTATATCTGTTCTTGGTTCTGCATTTTTTGAACGGAGCATGCTTGTCTAATATGGTGAGGAAGTAACTTTTAAAGAATGACCAGGCATCCTCAACTGACGGGATGAGGTCAATATCCTTCCAGGGTACCCGGGCCAGGTCGATTAGAAAGGCCTGCTCGCAGAAGTGTTTTAGGGAGCGTTTGACAGTGATGAGGGGTGGTCGTTTGACCGCGGACCCGTGGCGGATACAGGCAATGAGGCAGTGATCGCTGAGATCTTGATTGAAGACAGCAGAGGTGTATTTGGAGGGCAGGTTGGTCAGGATAATGTCTATTAGGGTGCCCATGTTTACGGATTTAGGGTTGTACCTGGTGGGTTCCTTGATGATTTGTGTGAGATTGAGGGCATCAAGCTTGGATTGTAGGACTGCCGGGGTGTTAAGCATATCCCAGTTTAGGTCACCTAACAGAACAAACTCTGAAGCTAGATGGGGAGCGATCAATTCACAGATGGTGTCCAGGGCACAGCTGGGAGCTGAGGGGGGTCGGTAGCAGGCGGCAACAGTGAGAGACTTATTTCTGGAGAGATTAATTTTTAAAATTAGAAGTTCGAACTGTTTGGGCATAGACCTGGAAAGTATGACAGAACTTTGCAGGCTATCTCTGCAGTAGATTGCAACTCCTCCCCCTTTGGCAGTTCTATCTTGACGGAAAGTGTTATAGTTGGGTATAGAAATCCCAGAATTTTTGGTGGCCTTCCTAAGCCAGGATTCGGACACGGCAAGGACATCAGGGTTGGCAGAGTGTGCTAAAGCGGTGAGTAAGGCAAACTTAGGGAGGAGGCTTCTGATGTTGACATGCATGAGGCCAAGGCTTTTTCGATCACAGAAGTCAACAAATGAGGGTGACTGGGGACATGCAGGGCCTGGGTTTACCTCCACATCACCCGAGGAACAGAGGAGTAGTAGGATGAGGGTGCGGCTAAAGGCTATCAGAACTGGTCGCCTAGAGCGTTGGGGACAAAGAATAAAAGGAGCAGATTTATGGGCGTGGTAGAATAGATTCTGGGCATAATGTGCAGACAGGGGTATGGTGGGGCGCGGGTACAGCGGAGGCAAGCCCAGGCACTGGGTGATGATAAGAGAGGTTGTATCTCTGGACATGCTGGTCTCAATGGGTGAGGTCACCGCATGTGTGGGGGGTGGGACAAAGGATGTATCAGAGGTACGGAGAGTGGAACTACGGGGTCCATTGCAAACCAAAACAATGATAATGATAACTAGCCTGAACAACAGTATGCAAGGCATATTGATATTTGAGAGAGACATACAGTAAGGCATAAAGTGATTGCAGGTCTTGATTGGGAGAGCTAGCTAAAACAACAGGTAAGATAACAGCAGCAATAACAGGGTGCTAGTCTAACACAGCAACAACAGGTAAAAATGGCGACGACTAGGCAGAGAGGGTCGGATTAACTACACACAGATCCTGAGTTAAAGCACAGAGCCGACAGATAAAACACAAATAAACAGAATGGAGTACCGTGAATTAATGGACAGTCAAGCATGCATCAGCTATGTAGCCAAGTGATCATAGTGTCCAGGGGGCAGCCGTAGATGGAGCAGGGAGGCCTCCACTAAGCTAGCACGCGGCGTTTAAAGTTAGTAGCCCGGGGGGAGGTCTGCTCAGACGGAGGGGGTCTGCTCAGACGTGGTCGTGTCGACAGAGAATCCAAGCCGGATGGCGGTGGCGAAAGAGAGGTTGTGAATTGTAGAATTGTGTTTGCTAACTGGTGCTAGCTTCGTGGCAGTGGCGCTAGCTGCGCTAGCTGCAAGCTAGCTGTGAGGATCAGAAGTAGTGGCTCAGGGATTACGGCAGGAATCCGGCGTTGTTGTCGAGAGACAGTCCGATGCTGGTAAATTGGTGAGTAATATCCAGGCTAATAACAGGGCTGGTGTCTGTGCAGAAGGTAAAAGCTACTAGCAGCGGCAAAAAAATGGCTAAATTAGCTTGTAGCTGATTTAGACCAGTTGTGATGGATTGGCAGGGCTCTGTGTCGGCAAAAAAAGGTCCAGGCCAATTGGCAAAATATGTATTGTAGCACAAGAATTAGCCGGAGGACCTCTTCGGCTAGCCGGGAGATGGGCCTAGCTCGAGGCTAGCTCAAGGCTAACTGGTGCTTGCTTCGGGACAGAGGCGTTAGCCAGCAGTAGCTACTCGGTTGCAGTTAGCTAGCTGCGATGATCCGGTGTAATTGTCCAGAGCTTGCGTCAGGAATCCGGTGATGTGGTGGAGAAAATCAGTCTGATATGCTCTGGGTTGATATCGCGCAATAAACTGGTTGATATCAGCTGTTAAGCTGGCTGGTGTCCGAGCTGAAGGTGAAGACCGCTAGCCGTGGCTAACAGTTACTACTAGCTAGTAGCTAGTTAGCTGGCTAGCTGCTGATGGAGTTTCCAGTTATAACGTATAAAAATAGCAGATCCGTATCACATTGGGTGAGGCGGGTTGCGGGAAAGTATATTTAGATCATAGGTGGAAAGTGAGATTAAAAATATATACGAAAAAAAAGACGAAACCGGCTATTTACATGGGACAGAGACAAACACACGTCCGACTGCTACGCCATCTTGGATTAAATCCTTAAATCCTTGCTCGCATACGCTTTTTCAGTTCTGCCCACACATTTTCTATAGGATTGAGGTCAGGGCTTTGTGATGGCCACTCCAATACCTTGACTTTGTTGTCCTTAAGCCATTTTGCCACAACTTTGGAAGTATGCATGGTGTCATTGTCCATTTGGAAGACCCATTTGCGACCAAGCTTTAACTTCCTGACTGATGTCTTGAGATGTTGCTTCAATATATCCACATAATTTTCTTGCCTCATGATGCCATCTATTTTGTGAAGTGCACCGGTCACTCCTGCAGCAAAGCACCCCCACAACATGATGCTGCCACCCCCGTGCTTCATGGTTGGGATGGTGTTCTTCGGCTTGCAAGCATCCCCCTTTATCCTCCAAACATAACGATGGTCATTATGGCCAAACAGATCTATTTTTGTTTCATCAGGCCAGAGGACATTTCTCCAAAAAGTACAATCTTTATCCCCATGTACAGTTGCAAACTGTAGTCTGGCTTTGTTATGGCGGTTTTGGAGCAGTGGCTTCTTCCTTGCTGAGCAGCCTTTCAGGTTATGTCGATATAGGACTCGTTTTACTGTGGATATAGATACTTTTGTACCTGTTTTCTCCAGCATCTTCACAAGGTCCTTTACTGTTCTGGGATTGATTTGCACTTTTTGCACCAAAGTACGTTCATCTCCAGGAGACAGAACTCGGTATAACGGCTGCGTGGTCCCATGGTGTTTATACTTGCGTACTATTGTTTGTACAGATGAACGTGGTACCTTCAGGTGTTTGGAAATTGCTCCCAAGGATGAACCAGACTTGTGTCTTGGCTGATTTTCTTTTAATTTTCCCATGATGTCAAGCAAAGAGGCACTGAGTTTGAAGGTAGGCCTTGAAATACAACCACAGGTACACCTCCAATTGACTCAAATCATGTCTATCAGAAGCTTCTAAAGCCATTAAATATTTTCTGTAATTTTCCAAGCACAGTCAACTTAAACATACACTTTTTAATTTATTTTTAATTTTATTTAACCTTTATTTAACCAGGTAGGCTAGTTGAGAACAAGTTCTCATTTACAACTGTGACCTGGCCAAGATAAAGCAAAGCAGTGCGACACAAACAACAACACAGAGTCACACATGGAATAAACAAACATACAATCAATTACACAATAGAAAAAGTATATGTACAGTGTGTGCAAATGAGATAAGATAAGGGAGGTATGGCAATAAATAGGCCATAGTGGCGAAATAATTACAATTGAGCAATTAAACACTTAGTGATAGATGTGCAGAAGATGAATGTGCAAGTAGAGATACTGGGCTGCAAAGGAGCAAAAATAAATAAATAACAGTATGGGGATGAGGTAGATGAATGGGTTATTTACAGATGGGCTATGTGCAGTGATCTGTGAGCTGCTCTGACAACTGGTGCTTAAAGTTAGTGGGGGAAATATGAGTCTCCAGCTTCAGTGATTTTTGCAATTCGTTCCAGTCACTGGCAGCAGAGAACTGGAAGGAAAGGCGGCTAAAGGAAGAATTGGCTTTAGGGGGATCAGTGAAATGTAACTGCTGGAGCGCGTGCTACGGGTGGGTGTTGCTATGGTGACCAGTGAGCTGAGATAAGGCATGGCTTTACCTAGCAAAGACTTATAGATGACCTGGAGCCAGTGGGTTTGGTGATGAATATGAAGCGAGGGCCAGCCAACGAGAGCATACAGGTCGCAGTGGTGGGTAGTGTATATGGGGCTTTGGTGACAAAACGGATGGCCCTGTGATAGACTGCATCCAATTTGCTGAGTAGAGTGTTGGAGGCTATTTTGTAAATGACATTGCCGAAGTCAAGGATCGGCAGGATAGTCAGTTTTACGAGGGTATGTTTGGCAGCATGAGTGAAGGATGCTTTGTTGCGAAATAGGAAGCCGATTCTAGATTTAATTTTGAGAAGCGCATTCAGACAAGATCATAGAAAGAGTAATACAACGGATGGTTAGTAAGGGTGAAAGTATCGTTTGTTTAGATCAGATGTATAATGGATTATGCCACACAGAAAAGAAAATCAACATCACATTCACACTCTGTTGCCCCAGAAAGCCACAATGATTACTGCAACTTATAACATGTAACGTGTATTAGTCTCCTCAAAGAATAATGCAGCACACCCTTATTATTTCATGTTATATAGTTCCATATGTTCTAAATTCAAGTCTGATTGTACATACGTTTGTATGACTTCTGTATGTGTCTTTGAGAATATCTACCATTTCCATAAGTCTCTCTCTCTCTCTCTCTCTCTTGGTATGGCAACTGCTTGGCATCCGACCGCAGATCGCTACAGAGGGTAGTGCATATGGCCCAGTACATCACAGGGGCCGAGCTCCCTGCCATCCAGGATCTCTATATCAGGCGGTGTCAGAGGAAGGCCCTCAAAATTGTCAAAGACTCTAGCCATCCAAGTCATAGACTGTTCTCTCTGCTACCGCACGGCAAGCAGTCCCGGAGTGCCAAGTATGGGACCAAAAGGCTCCTGAACAGCTTCTAACCCCAAGCCATAAGACTGCTAAACAGTTAATCAAATGGCTACCCGGACTATTTGCATTGACCCCCTTTTTATTTGCACTGACATTTTTGCACTGGATCTATGCACTCACACAGGACTCTCCCCACACACTCACATATACTACACACATACATGCATATTGACACCACACACACAAACTCACACATAGAAACACTTTCATCTGTCCTGATTGCCTAGTCACTTTTACCCCTACCTACATGTACATATTACCTAAATGACCTCACATACCTCTTACCCCTGCACATTGAGTCGGTACCGGTAGTCCTTTTATATAGCCTCGTTATTGTTGTTTTATTGTGTTACTATTTTTTTTTAAATTACTATTTAACTCTGCATTGTTGGGAAAGGCCTTGTAGGTATGCATTTCACAGTAAAGTCTACACCTGTTGAATTCGGCGCATGTGACAAATCAAATTTGATTTGATCTCTCTCTCTGTCTCACCAGTTCATGCCTGGCACTGTCTGTGGGCCTGGCACATCTTGAGTGCATCTGATCTGTATAATAACAACGGAAAGACAGGAAAGTACATGTGGGTGGATTAAGAGCAAGGCCTTCATGTGGTGAAACTGTTACAACCTGTGTACTCTGTCAAGATAATATCCTTTCAGAGTGGAATCCCCAGCCTACGTACTGCATATTAAGTGTGTGCACCTTAAAAGGCACCCTATTCCCTATTTAGTGCACTACTTTTGACCAAAGGCCTATGGGTCCTGGTCAAAAGTAGTGCACTAAATAGGGAATAGGATGTAATTTGGGATGCTGACTATTGTCTATCTGAAAGGCATCCTGTTTACACTGTCTTTCCAGTCTTGAGTCTCTCTTGTATCATAAACATTTCTTTATTTAGTAGACACAAATCATTAGTATACAAATAATACAAGTAAAGTAATTAAGTAAGTAGAACAAATAAGAATAAGGGGCATGTGAAATGTTTTCTAGTGAATCCGACTAAAATTGCTGTAATCTCGTCCACTCAGCCTGCTCTCATATGCGGTAGCAACTGAGCCTGGGGATAAGGTTAGAATTTCTGTAGTCGGTGAAAAGAAGTTGTGGAGCAAGAAATGTCATGTTTGCCCTGCAATTATGTGCAGTGCAGCATTCAATTGAATCTTCATGTATCTGGCCATGCATTGTGTTGGACAGGTAATCATTGTGTAGTTTTCTATAACGCAGTCGATGGGACAAGACGGCACAGGCAAACATCAAGGGCCTGTTTCATTCACACAGCTGTTGTTAGACATTGACCGTGACCTTCAGTTAGACTTTCTCCACAGCGTCCCATGCTAGCTGTATAGAAGGGCCATCAAGCTGCAGCTGATGTTGAAAGGAATAAAAGGAAAAACGGCAGCTTTGAGTATATTGGCAATTGTTCAAATAGCCCTGTTCACAAATTATCCATTTCACTCTGGAAAAATTGATTATATTGACTTACAATATGTGGCTGCAAATAGAAATGTTCTGATGTGGTTCACTGGTGACATTAGGAAGTCAGTGTTTCCCAAAGGACCCACTGGTGGGTCGAGGCCCATTTACTTTTAGGTGTTGCAAGAAAAAAAAGGTGTGTTTACTTGGTGGCTAAAAGGAAAATCTGAAAGCCATACAACACAGTGAAATAAAGTTCTAATCACTGTTAAGTGATTGTTACAGTATATGTCGCCTATGTATCAAGTTTGCATTTGCGAAACAACTTTGGCATTATATACTATAACAATTTTTGCCAATTAATTATATTCCTTGACACACAGTACGTCCCACTGATCCCATCTTGATTTTGTAGGAAACAACCCCTTAAACTTGGAACACTACTGACTCTGTCTCCTTTATCTATACCCCCATGTAAAACATCCATTCTCCCATGCGTCTGAGCTATATGAAGCACGCTTCCATTCTGTGTGACCTCAGCCTTAGGTGACTCATTGACTGGTAGAAAGCAGTGTTTATGCAGACAAGTTCAAAGTAACACAACCCCCCTGGTACCATATCACTGACAGACAATGTGATGACTCTTTTCGACTCCCTCTGGTTCATTGACAATTGAAAATAAGGCAGGCAGCTTCACCAACTGACCCTACGGCACAGAGGAAGGGAGGGAGAGAAAAAAGGGAGAAGATAAATGAGTGGAATAAGAGGAAAACATTAATAATAGGTGACTGTGTTAACAGGCAGGATGAACTGGGCACATCAACTGTCATCTCCCTGTCATTAATAAGTGCTTTACACATATGGTGAGAGCTATGAGTACAGGTTTGCACTGCTGTATGTCTCCACAAGATGGAAACACAGACACAAACAAACACACACACACACACTCAATGAGGTCACACTACTGTTGCGTTAAACTCACAGAGATGTGGAGTTGTGGGTACATCCGCAGTGGAATCTGTTAGCGCAAGTTCAGAGAGGGAGTTGGAGAACTTGGCAACCAATCAAAGGTATCATAAAGCAAACACACCCTTTCTTGCATCCGCTCAATCCAGAAACTCACAAACACATATAGTTTAGGCCCCCCCAGCTACTGCACCTGGATCAGGAGAACACAATGGCCAACTCAGACTACCTTAGCAGATCTTTGCTTAGGTGACTAGTGAGTACATAGGTCCCACGGATGTAATGGAAACTAAAATTTGCGCATATGTGATTTGTGTGTATTTGTGTATTCAAGAGTATTGATGAGTGTTACTCAGGGTGAAAGGCAGCTGTGAAACAAAGGGAGTGTGTGGGGTATGAAGAGTAAACTCATGATATCACAAAGGGAGGAAGGAATGGAGAATGCAGCTGCATTCGACCAAGGCCAAGACCTGCTGGGAAATACACAGAGAGAAAGAGAGAACAGGGTCACATAAAAATAGATAAAATAAGAGAGAAAAACTCACACAGTATGGTTGGAAGATGGTCTGAGAAAATGAAGAATTGAGAGAGTTTAAGGGAAATGACCACAGTGGTGTTTGAGAAGAAAATAGAAAATGAAAATGAGGTGGGCCTAGGTGGAGGAAAAGAGAGAGTGGCCCCACGGCCAGCTTGAGATGAGGAATCCTTTTTAATGTAAACAGTGATATAAACACTTCTGCACCGAGATAAGGGGTTTGTGAGCGCTTATGCTGTGTTACAATTTAATGTTGCATTCTTTTCCTCCAGATTGTAGATAGAACCTGGGAGTAAGGGCTTGGAGAACTCTGTCTCTGAAATTGGATGACTCCTTGAGCCAGTAACCAAAAGGTTGCTGGATCGAATACCCGAGCTGACAAGGTAAAAATCTGTCGTTCTGCCCCTGAACAAGGCAGTTAACCCACTGTTCCCCGCTAGGCCATTATTGTAAATAAGAATTTGTTCTTAACTGACTTGCCTAGTTTAATAAAGGTAAAATAAATAATACAAAAATGACACTGACCTTGGTCCATGGTTACTGAATAACTGGGCTTTAGTATTCCACATTTTAATGAACAAAAGACTATTTATTTTACCCAAGGACAAACTACTGAATGGACGTTCAAGTCACTATACAATAAAAAATGGCATTTGGCTGATGAACTTCCTATTAAATGTTAATAACAAAGTTAGTTTTAACAGTGATGTACAGAAATCATTGCGATTTTCTGTTTATACATAAAATGATAGAATAGCATTAGTATTGTAATCACATCTGTACAAAATGTAAAGAAAAATGTATTACAAAGCAGTTGTCATAACTCTTGAACTGGTTATTTAAAGTAGATACAGTGCATTCAGAACGTATTAAGACACCTTGACTTTTTCCACATTTTGTCATGTTACAGCCTTATTCCAAAATGGATGAAATAAAAATTGTTCCTCATCAATCTACACACAATACCCCATAATGACAAAGCAAAAGCAGGTTTTAAGAAATGTTTGCAAATGTATTAATAAAAAATAAAAAAATAAACGTATTTACATAAGTATTTATACCCTTTGCTTTGAGACTTGAAATTGAGCTCAGGTGCATCCTGTTTCCATTTATCATCCTTGAGATGTTTCTACAACTTGATTGGAGTCCACCTGTGGTAAATCCAATTGATTGGACATGATTTGGAAAGGCACACACCTGTCTATACAAGGTCCCCAGTTGACAGTGCATGTCAGAGCAAAATCCAAGCCATGAGGTCGAAGGAATTGTCCGTAGAGCTCCGTGTCGAGGCACAGATCTGGGGAAGGGTACCCAAAAATGTCTGCAGCATTGAAGATCCCCAAGAACAGAATGGCCTCCATCATTCCTAAATGGAAGAAGTTTGGAACCATCAAGACTCTTCCTAGAGCTCGGAGAAGGGCCTTGGTTAGGGAGGTGACCAAGAACCCGATGGTCACTCTGACAGAGCTCCAGAGTTCCTCTGTGGAGATGGGCGAACCTTCCAGAAGGACAACCATCTCTGCAGCACTCCACCAACCAGGCCTTTATGGTAGAGTGGCCAGACGGAAGCCACTCCTCAGTAAAAGGCACATGACAGCCCGCTTGGTGTTTGCCAAAAGGCACCTAAAGGACTCTCAGACCATGAGAAACAAGATTAATTGGTCTGATGAAACCAAGATTGAACTCTTTGGCCTGAATGCCAAGCGTCACGTCTGGAGGAAACCAGGCACCATCCCTACAGTGAAGCATGGTTGGTGGCAGCATCATGCTGTTGGGATATTTTTAGTGGCAGGGACTGGGAGACTAGTCAGGATTCGAGGGAAAGATGAACGGAGCAAAGTACAGAGAGATCCTTGATGAAAACCTGCTCCAGAGCACTCAGGAGCTCAGACTGGGGCGAAGGTTCACCTTCCAACAGGACAACGACCCTAAGCACACAGCCAAGACAACGCAGAAGTGGCATCGGGACAAGTCTCTGAATGTCCTTGAGTGGCCCAGCCAGAGCCCAGACTTGAACCCGATCGAACATCTCTGGAGAGAGCTGAAAATAGCTGTGCAGCGAAGCTCCCCATCCAACCTGACAGAGCTTGAGAGGACCTGCAGAGAAGAATGGAAGAAACTCCCCAAATACAGGTGTGTCAAGCTTGTAGCGTCATACCCAAAAAGACTCGAGGCTGTAATCGCTGCCAAAGGTGCTTCAACAAAGTACTGAGTAAAGGGGCTGAATTCTCATGTAAATGTGATATTTCCGTATTAAAAATTTAAAAAACATTTGCAAAAATTTCTAAACCTGTTTTTGCTTTAGAATTATTGGGTGTTGTGTGTAGATTGATGAGGAAAAAACAAATGTAATACGTTTTAGAATAAGGCTGTAACGTAATTTTTGGGGGGAAAAAGTCAAAGGGTCTGAATACTTTCCAAAGGCACAGTTTAAATTGTGCAAAACTTACCCCAATAAGTTTTTTTCTCCAAATAAGCCATTCATCACGATGACCCCATTTGAACACCAACTCTAATGACAGTCCACCATTCCCTGTCACAATAAGGCTATTTTCAGACCAGTCCTCTGGAGAAGCCAGCACAACTTTAGAGAGAACTTCCATTAGTCGATCTTGGCAATATGGGAAACTGTAATATTTCACTATGGAAACTTTAAATGTTACACAGAGGGTGTTGGCCCCTAGAATTTGGGAAAGACTCAGTGCAGAAAATAGCAAAAAAGATGTGTATCCTTGCTAGTTGAATCTTGTAGTTGAATCATTAATTCACATGAAGACAGTGCACAGATGAGTGTAGTATGTTTTCCTCCCTAAGTTCAACATACAGGATGTTTAACATATCCATGATCTAAGTCAAAAGTACCATGCAATGTACAGTATGTTGTGTTTAATGTAACTTGTCATATTTGTTTAGGAGGTCTTATGATGAATCATTTCCTTTTGAGCTCGATGCAGTTTGGCTGTCTGGCTCTCAAAGCATGGTAGAATATCCTGCACTTGGTCAGCCATTTTGTCCTGAGGGGCTTATTTTGAAGCGCCCATAAAACAGTCATCTATGTGGTAACAAAGTTCGCATGATGAGCAATGGGCAGGATGCACACCCCATGAAGAGCAGGAAGTTCCAGTGACGCAGGAAAGTAAGGATCACAGCGTGTCAGGAAGACGCTGGACATTTGGTCAATTAAGTTCAACACAGCCCAGTGATGGGAAACCCCTCTGACTTCCCCCTCCTAATTTATTTTTACTTTTATTTATGTCTGGTGTCCAAATCAAAAATAGTACATGAGCTTACACATGAGTGTCCTAGGCCTGGCATGCATGGGCTGTGAGTGTGAATGCTTTGGGCTTGCTTCTGACATCAAGCAGATTGGGGGATTAATAATTGGTCTATTTTGTTGCCTATCAGATCGCCCTGTTCTTCGTTCTCATATTTTATCTCCCTTTGACCCACTTTCCCTCTTACTTCTCCTGATCAGATAGGTGCTCAATCTCTCCTCTCATTCATCGCCTTTCTCCTATCTTTGCGCTGCCGTTTGTTTCACCTAGAAAGGTCTGGAGAAAGTCAACACTCCACCTCTTAATTCTCACAACTCTACAAAACATGGCACGCTCATAAACCTAAAATTCCTCAACCTCGCGAAGGAAGGTGCAAAAACTGGCAAGGAGTGATGTGGAGAATTGTCTTTACTACTGAAATTGTGTTTCCATTGTGATGTGATGCCAGAAGCACTGGAGCCAAAGTTTTAATGGGAAATAACAGCAGGAGCGCTGACAAAGTGTTAAGAGATTGTATAAACCCCAATTACAAATGGTGCGTAGTTGTGTAAACTTCAAGTGTTCAGAATTTAACAAAATAGGTTCCTCCACTCACGAAATGCTGTGTGTCTGTGTTTCCATGTTGTCACACTGTGAGGGTTGGGCGATGGAGGTGTCATACAGTATTAGACTTGTCATCCATTTGTCCGTCTCCGTCTCCACCTCCTTTACTCTTTCACCTCCCTTCCTCCCTTATTCCTATTGCCTTGTCCACTGCCAAAAATGCTCAACTAACCTCTTTTTGCAGCTTTGCCCAATCGCTTTCAATGACACTGTTCCAGAAAGACATGTGAATCTCAGAGGAGCATAACTACTCTTCCACAGAGATTGCTAGGGTATGTGCAAATAAGTGAAAACAGATAGCCAGTTTGGTTGCATAACGTATGCTTACTGAGAGAAGATAGAAATGTGTCAACATGAACTGGTGTGGGGTTGATATGATTTCCCTTACTCTGGTCCCCCTGTAACAACATGTGATGTGAATTGCATACAGCACAGACACTCACCTGATCCATTAGTCAAAACCTGCATGCCATAGATACACACATGCACATATGCGCACACACACACGCACATATACACACATACAGTACACACATACCAATACAAGGTTATTCCAGGTGGGTAATTCTAACTGATTTACTGCTTACTGGACAGTGCAAAGAGCAGGACTCCGATCTGCTGAGATAAACAGTGTACTATACAGTGGACCAGACTGGGGGGGTTAGGGTTAGGGTTAAGTTTAGGAGTTAGTTTAGTTTGGTTTGGCTAACGTTAGCTAAGCTAGGGGTTAGGGTTAAGGTTAGGGTAAAGGTTAGCTAAGTAGTTCAAAAGTAGTTCAAAAGAAGTAAGTAGTTAAAGTTGCTAATTAGCTAAAATACTGAAGTTGTCCATGATGAGATTCGAATTCGCAACCTTTGGGTTTCTAGACTTTCGCGTTCTATGCCCATCCATCCACCCCCATTTGTTTTTTTGCATTAAGTAACCATCTGTCTTCTGTAACCATACCAAAGTAACATTTCATACTAATTTGAGTGTCCCAGATTTACGTTTACTATGTTACGTCTAGTCTATAAGACCAGGCTGGTCAAACAAAACAATATTATTTTTGGAAATGTATTTTACCTTTATTTAACTAGGCAAGTCAGTTAAGAACAAATTCTTATTTTCAATGATGGCCTAGGAACAGTGGGTTAACTGCCTTGTTCAGGGGCAGAACGACAGATTTGTACCTTGTCGGCTCGGGGATTCGATCTTGCAACCTACTAGTCCAACACTCTAACCACTAGGCTACGCTGCAGCCGCGAAAAAGGGTAAAGGGTAAACTCCTTATCTTTCATAGAGCAGCCCCTATCTTTTACTGTTTTGTACAGACTCAGTGTTTAGTTACTAGGTGTGTGGTGGAGTGTTCTGTTACAATGGAACAATCAAAATAAGCTTGGGTAATGTGGTGTCACCGAGGTCTCTAGACATCAGACCTTTCCCACTGGGCACAGAAGTCATTTCAACCTCTAGTTTTGATTTCAGTTGACACCTGGTTGAGTTGTCAACTGATGTGAATTCAATGTGAAATCAACAAAACATTTCATCATGTCACTGGATTAAGGTAAAAATGTGGTTAAAAAAATACAAAATTCCCTTACGTTGACAACTTTTAGCAAATCCAAACAGTTTTTCACGTTGATTCAACTTCTTCACATTAAGTTATTTTGTTGAAATGACCTCTCTCTCTCTCTCTCTCTCTCTCTCTCTCTCTCTCTCTCTCTCTCTCTCTCTCTCTCTCTCTCTCTCTCCCCCCCCCACCTACAAAAGCTGCCTGCTTTTCACTCTCATATAGACCCCATCCCAATATCACATTCTCCAAGTCTCCCCTGAGGCACTATAGGCTGATGCAATTCAATTAAAAATAATATTTAATGGAATTTATTTTGATGACTTGAGCAAAGTTGATGCTGAAGTCCAAGAGCTTGACCCCATTATTTGTGTCCACCAGTCAGTGAACAGTTTGTCAGCATACTGTAATTCTATATTTAGAAAATATTTGACATGATCTTATAGTATCATATTTAACTAAGCATGCACATACACATTAAATAGAATATAGCCTACATGTAGGCCTGTCAT
This sequence comes from Salvelinus alpinus, assembly GCF_045679555.1. Classification (NCBI taxonomy): domain Eukaryota; kingdom Metazoa; phylum Chordata; class Actinopteri; order Salmoniformes; family Salmonidae; genus Salvelinus; species Salvelinus alpinus. The sequence continues at coordinate 27,299,781 of NC_092102.1, read as the reverse complement.
CTTGAGGAGGCACTCTCAATAAAATGATTTATTACCAGTGGCCCACTGGTAATAAAAGTATCCATAATTACAACGGCTCATAACCAAAATTCGTAGTTATAATAGGATAGTGTACAGAACCCAGATAATTATGCATCTCCGTTGGTTAATTTCAAAGCTTAAAGTTACAATTCTTCTTTATGTTGTTTTACATTTTCAAGACACTTCACTTTTTGCATGATTGACTACTCGCCATAAAATGTAAAGATAACCTTTATGAGAAAATGGGCACCTTTCCAGAGCAATGACGTTTGGCGAGAGGACTCTTGAGCTTCTTGCTATTCGAAGTCTCTTGAAAGACTGAAAAGAAAGACGATTGAACACTGGAAGGGGAGGACCTGGACACGGGACTGGAGTCAGGGCGAAGAACCGACTTGAACACTTACGCCCTAGTTCGCTCAAGGCGCCTTTAACCTCACAAACTCACGGAGGATACCCGAGCAACCAATATTCTGGGGAAAATATTACGAGAATAAAATGTTCCAGAAAAACAGAAACAAAACTGGAAAAGTCTGAGTGAAAGTGAGGATTTGTGAAGTTCCAATCTTTTTATAGCCTATTAGTAGCTCGAATGTAAGGCTGATTACCATTTCACTTGGAGCGACGGTCCAGGCAATGGACACTTTTTTGGAGGAAGCCCTTTCGATATCGTCATAATTCTTTATACTGGAATAGATCACAATTAACCCTTGCAATGAAGGGTCGGATTTTATTTACTTGCATGCTGGTTTGCGTGTTCCTGTGGTCGTCCAGTGGTCAAAACTCCGCACCAGAAGCAGGTGAGCTTTGCAGGTGATGGTCGGTGGTCTGGTGGTGGGTGGATGTTATAGCCTAGTTCTACATGACTGACAGACTAGGGAGGAGAGGTCAGAGTATCTCCAAATGGTGTTATTAGATTGGCACAATCATTTTATCATAGACTACTGGTCATGGGTTACTGTCAAAATTGTAGAAATGCTATGTTGATACCTGTTCCTGGCTTTTAATGAGAAGTTTAACGCTAAGTTAAATGTATTTATGCATATGATTTATTGTGATGTAAATTAAAACATCTAATTGATTATAACACCATAATAATTATTGAATGCTTGTTACAACCATGCATGTGTTAGCTAGAGCTCATAACCGTAGTGGTGAAAAGTAAACTTGGTGGTGAGTCAATTCAATCTGTCAGTGGTCTGTTTTTATGACTCAGTGTAAGGATACAATGTACAGAACATTACACTTCTCACACCCTCTTCCATTTATAGACAAGACATGCTTTGACTAAGATAGCCTAATTACTTTCTATGCATCGCACTCAAACATAGAAATGCTTTTAATACTAAGGACTGGCTGAGAAGCACAGTTTATTCAGGTTTAATCTCCTGTGATGATGTATTTTTCATTTTTATTTATTTAACCTTTATTTAACTAGACAAGTCAGTTAAGAACAAATTCTTATTTACAATGACAGCCTACCCTGGCCAAACCCTAACCCGGATAACGCTGGGCCAATTGTGCGCCGCCCTATGGGACTCCCAATCACGGCCGGTTGTGATACAGCCTGGTGATATAACCACATCATGTTTTAGAATCAAGAAGAGCTGCGGATGAGGCCTTTTCTATCACATCTGGGCTGTCAATCTGAAGTACACACCTGTGTGTGTGTGTGTGAGCTTCCATGCATGTGTGAAACAGGTCTAAAGCGTTATAGTCAGTTACTCCCATGCTCATCAAGGTTATGGGGTTTCATAATTTACATTCAGTGTGTAACCATTAATATATTAGTCAAACTTGTTCATGGTGTACTGTAAATCTAATACTGCGATAAAGCTAATACTGTACAAAGCAAATATTTGTTTTACAATAAATAGGCATGACCAGAGAGACACATACATAAGTACAGTTTACAGGCGCTTTAACCTGGAGGCCACTAAGGCAGCTGGAGGAGTACAAAGTCCAAACAAGAAGACAGATGTAGTGAATTCTTTAGGAAGCAAGAGAGTGAAAGAGAGAAAGGCAGAGTGTTTTCACACTCACAGCAATTCGTCCTTCAACACTACACTCTTGTCAGTACAACCACCACAGATCGAGCGTCAAATTAAAGCCTGAAGAAATTCACTTTTAAGGGCCCAAAGAAAATAGTGCATTTCAAAAGTACTCATAGCTGGACAATGAACTTAGCATGTCTCTCTCTTTCTCTCTTTCTCTCTTTCTCTCTCCCTCACTCTTTCTGCTCTGAGCACATATGCTACTACTGCACATTCTTCCTCTTCTCTCAAATGGAACTGCAAAAACACACCTCCCCCTTACCCTCTCTCTTCTCTCTCTCTCTTCTTTCTCTCTCTCTTCTTTCTCTGTCTCTCTCTCTATCCCCACCTCCAACCTAACCCCTCCTTATACCACCAATACCCAGTAGCTCCTACTGTTCTCCCCCCTCTCCCCTCTCTCCCCCTAACCCCCTCTCCCTTAAATGAGAAGCCATGCTTCGTGCTACTGTTACGAAATATGGAAATTTGGCAAAATCTGGAATATTTTGCCTAGTCTTCCTAAATGTTGTGACAGCATCTTTCATCCGTCCTTCATCCGCCCATCCCTACTCTAATCTATCTCACTTCATACCTATTTTTGGTTTGTTTTGATCTTGTCTAATTTCTGTAATTACTTGTTTCTCACTCCTCCACTCATTTCTGTGTGCGTGCACTGAACAGGGAGGGGACCACTGGAAAAAGTTAAGGGAGGGAGAAGGAATCAGAGGGAGAGAGAGAAAGTTGGAAGTGGTAGTGGGTTTTTCCACAGATGCCACACCGTCTCAGTTTGCTCTAGGATTGTACTGTACATATCCCCGTAAATGTGTGTGGCTATGAGTTTGCCACTTCTCTTTGGGAAGTTTGTAGGTTAACTAACTATACCACTATGTTTCCCTGTTTCCCACATACACTAATTGTTGTGCATCTCACACACTTATTATAAGCACTATGCTTAAAGAAATTCACCCACCATGGAGTGGGGGGAAGAGACAGACTGAGAAGGTGTAAATATTGCTGCATTTAAACTCTGGGAGCATATAATTCTCATTCATTTTCACATATTATTAGCATGATAATCTGTAGCCATAGCCTATACATATGTATCTATATTCTCCTATAGCTGTAAAAATCTACTGAATGTGTGTCCACCACCTGTAACCTCTCCTCTCCTCTCAGTGTTGAACTGCTGTGAAGGTGACGTCCTCTTCCTATTGGACTCCTCGGGCAGCGTCTCATCATATGACTACTCCCGCATGCTGGGCTTTCTGTCCGAGCTCCTCCTTCCCTTCTCATTGGGTGAGGACCAGGTGAGGGTGAGCCTTCTGCAGGTGGGCACCCAACCCCGCCTTGAGTTTGGTTTTGACAGCCACAATAGCCAAACTGGCCTACAGGGGGCACTGGGGAACACCAAGCCTCTGAGGGGCGACACCAACACAGAGGAGGCCCTCAGGATAGCCAAGGACTGGGTGCTGAAGCCCGGTGGTGGTGCGGGGGCCAGGGAAGAACTCCCCAGAGTTCTAGTGTGGCTGACGGATGGGGTGAAGCCGGGTGATGTGATTGGACCAATGGAGAAGCTGAGAGAGGAGGGCGTGGCTGTTCTGGTGATCTCCACGGGCCACGGGAACTACCAGGTGCTGCGGCAGGTGGTCACCCCTCCTGTGGAGTCACACTTGTACTTTGTGGACATTGACGATATGAGTATCATCACTGAGGACCTGAGGGATGCCATTATTGGTGAGTGCGTGTGGGGTTCTGTGTGTGTCCAATTTGATTCCACAATTGACTGCAACTAACATGGACCTGACACCTTCTTTTGAGCTCTACTATAAACTGCGCTGCTGTACAAATCCATGTCTCTGTGCTACTCCTTTATCACATACCCACTCCTAGAGACAGTGGGACATAGAGGGAAGGAGAGACAGTGTGTTTTAGACTGGAATGAGAGAGGGGGGACTATTAATAAAGACATTATTCAACCCAGCCCCCTCTACCGTGCCCCCCTACGGTGCCAGACAGATATATATAGACAAGACGGTATTTTTCTGTTCAGATAGGGTAACAGTCATATCGACACACAGGCATTTCCAGTAAACATATGTAGCTCTAAGACATGATGCATAGTGATGGGCGGACGCAGAGTGTAAATACAGTTTGTTTACGACATAGAAGGAGAATCCAGGGTCCCTTTAGCGAGTGCCTGAGGTTCCTATCCGCTGATACTGAAACCTGAATACTGGTTTGCTATTTGTTACAATGGTATCCTCCAGAACTGGTTTGTCTATTTCGAGGGTTTTTATGGCACGAGTTGTGAATGCATTGGAGAACCCACAGTTTCTCTGTCTGTCTGTCTGAGCTAGGAGCTCTCTTACTGGTGTGTCCTCCACTCCTCATCCCTTTCCTCCCTCTCTTTTTTGCCATCTTGTTCTGGTTATCCAAGTATGAATGTTTACCAGTGAGAGAAAGGAATCTGCACACTGTGATAATATGGTATGGTACCGCCATCGTTCCAATATAAATTTCCATTCATTCCATTCCAGCCATTACAATGAGCACGTCCTCCGATTTATTAAAGTGAAACGAGTCTCCACTGGAGGTGTATATTGCACCAGTGGTTCAGTCCTTCGGTCTCAGTCTGTCTCTTCTCTAACAGAGATCCTCCGGGCTGAACGGCTCCAGGTGCGAGACGTGTCCACAGACAGCGCCATGCTGCAGTGGCGACCGGTTCTGGCCGGTTTGACCGGTTACTATGAGATCCGGTTTGGACCGGCTCCCAGTCTAGGAGTGAGCGAAAGAGAAGCAGGGGGGGCTGGTACCAGCCCCAGTACCAGTGGTAGTCAGTACCAGCGACTGACCCGTCCAGGGGACTCCAGCACCGCCAGGCTGATGGGCCTGAAACCAGACACCACATACATGGCCACACTGACTCCCAAGTCCAACCTACAGGTGCTCAACCCCCTCTCTGTCACCTTCACCACTAAGCCAGGTAAGAGGAGGTGGCACATTTGCATTGGACATTTACAACATTTACATTGTTACAATTAACAATGTTGACTTGGAGTGTGGTGTCTTTAGGGTTGTGTCCAGCATGGGCCTCTATATTGAACATTCTTGAAGATGGAATCCGCAGTAGGGGAAACAGCACCACTGTCCAACGCACTGCCGTTGTTATTGTTTTTGTTTTGTTGACAAAGTAGAGCTGGGGAAGCTTGTGCCTCGTTGTAAAATTAGTACATGTGCTGCTGTTCTATCGCACTTGCAATGATGTCAGACGAGAAAAAAACTGTTCGTTGTTTGTATTATCTTCTTTGTTGTTGTAATATCAGAAACGGATGTGGCAGTTCCACCATTAAGGATTCCAGCTTTCACTTCCACTTTAGAATAAAATCACCTGGTAAATCACCATATTATATATATTTTAATATTATATTATTACATACAGTTGATGTCGGAGGTTTACATACACTTAGGTTGGAGTCATTAAAACTCGGTTTTCAACCACTCCACAAATTTCTTGTCAACAAACTATAGTTTTCTCAAGTCGGTTGGGACATCTACTTTGTGCATTACACAAGTAATTTTTTCAACAATTGTTTACAAACAGATTATTTAACTTATAATTCACTGTATCACAATTCCAGTGGGTCAGAAGTTTACATACACTAAGTTGACTGTGCCTTTAAACAGCTTGGAAAATTCCAGAAAATGATGTCATGGCTTTAGAAGCTTCTGATAGGCTAATTGACATCATTTGAGTCAATTGGAGGTGTACCTGTGGATGTATTTCAAGGTCTACCTTCAAACTCAGTGCCTATTTGCTTGACATCATGAGAAAATCTGAAAAATAATTGTAGACCTCCACAAGTCTGGTTCATCCTTGGGAGCAATTTCCAAACGCCTGAAGGTACCACGTTCATCTGTACAAACAATAGTACGCTAGTATAAACACTATGGGACCATGTAGCCGTCATACCGCTCAGGAAGCAGATGCGTTCTGTCTCCTGGAGATGAACGTACTTTGGTGCGAAAAGTGCAAATCAATCCCAGAACAACAGCAAATAACCTTGTGAAGATGCTGGAGGAAACAGGTACAAAAGTATCTATATCCACAGTAAACCGAGTCCTATATCGACATAACCTGAAAGGCTGCTCAGCACGGAAGAAGCCACTGCTCCAAAGCCGCCATAAAAAAGCCAGACTACGGTTTGCAACTGCACATGGGGACAAAGATCGTACTTTTTGGAGAAATGTCCTCTGGTCTGATGAAACAAAAATAGAACTGTTTGGCCATAATGACTGTCGTTATGTTTGGAGGAAAAAGGGGGGGGGGGGGAGGGGGGGCTTGCAAGCCAAAGAACACCATCCCAATCGTGAAGCACGGGGGTGGCAGCATCATGTTGTAGGGGTGCTTTGCTGCAGGAGGGACTGGTGCACCTCACAAAATAGATGGAGTCAGAGGAAGCAAAATTATGTGGATATATTGAAGCAACATCTCAAGACATCAGTCAGGAAGTTAAAGCTTGGTCACAAATGGGTCTTCCAAATGGACAATGCACACTTCAAGCACACTTCCAAAGTTGTGGCAAAATGGCTTAAGGACAACAAAGTCAAGGTATTGGAGTGGCCATCACAAAGCCCTGACCTCAATCCCATAGAAAATGTATGGGCAGAACTGAAAAAGCATGTGTGAGCAAGGAGGCCTACAAACCTGACTCAGTTACACCAGCTCTGTCAGGAGGAATGGGCCAAAATTCACCCAACTTATTGTGGGAAGCTTGTGGAAGGCTACCCAAAACGTTTGACGGAAGTTAAACAATTTTAAAGGGAATGCTACCAAATACTAATTGAGTGTATGTAAACTTCTGACCCACTGGGAATGTGATGAAATAAAAGCTGAAATAAATCAGTCTCTCTACTATTATTCTGACATTTCACATTCTTAAAATAAAGTGGTGATCCTAAGACAGGGAATCTTTACTAGGATTAAATGTCAGGAATTGAGAAAAAATGAGTTTAAATGTATTTGGCTAAGGTGTATGTAAACTTCCGACTTCAACTGTATCACTTAGTCTCCTCAGAGGTGTTGAGCCCGGCTGTGGTGACGGTGTCTGACTCAGGGGCCAACAGTGTGAGGGTGAGCTGGGGTCCTCTGCAGCCGGAGTCTGTCCAGAGTTTCCAGGTGGAGTACATGGCCCTGTCGGGGGGGAAGCTCCACATGACTACTGTGGGCCAAGGGCAGAACTCCACCGTGCTGACCAACCTCCAGCCAGACACCCAGTACCTGGTCACTGTGAGCGCGCGGCACTCCTCCGGCCGGGAGAGGGCCATGTCTGTCAAAGTGTGCACTGAGGAGGGTAAGGAGCATTGAGGATATATTCTTAGGCACAGATGTAGAATGGTATTAGCCTCAAAGCTTAAACTGAAGTATTAAAAGGGGGAAGTGCAAAATTGACTATTATGCTTCACATAGAACTGTATAAATGCAGCACATAGGCCTTATTCTCTCCCTCCCTCCCTCCATCCCTTCTCAGTGAGGCCGGCTCTAGCAGACCTGCAGCTGACCACGGTGGGCAGTGACTCTGTGCAGGTGGACTGGAAAGCCAGCGTGGACGGCCTCAGAGGCTACTGGCTCACCTGGGAGGGACAGGGCATCCACGGCTCTACCGCTGCCCCGCGCTCCTCCCTCTACTTGCCTTCCAACTCACTGTCCACGCGCCTCACACACCTGCCCCCCGCCACCCGAGTGTGTGTGTCGCCCGTCTACCGGACGGCACGCGGGGAGGGCCTCTGCTGCATGGCCCAGTTTCATTCAGGTGAGAGGACAGGATGCTGCCATTTTGAATAAGGAAGTGAACCCTTTCAGCACTGCTGGTTGGGTCAGTTAATTTCAGTTGTGTTGAGTTGGTCAATTGGAGCAGGCATGGAATTTTTTAGGGCATTTCTAATTGGATCCTAGAATTGGCACTTTTGAATGCACCCAAGCCATCTCTCTGTTTGGATAAGGATGAGTTTTGAATAGCATTTTGAATCTGAAGAGGAGCAGTAGCCTATTTTTTGCCTACATTGCAACAATGATCCACTTATAGTATGTCACCAAAACTTCTGATAATTTTTGGGAAACAACTGTCTGGCCCCAAAGTAACCACACCAAAATGTGTGGTTGTGGTTGTGCCAACTGGGGTTTCCATAACAACTAGCTAACACTCTTGGCTTGCTACTGGGAAGGTCTGGTATGAGATTTTTATGTGTGTCTGTTTCCTTCTGCCTTTCAGATGCATCGGTTTGGGGCCACAGATCATAACATTGCTGAGCAGGCACTATGCCAAGGATGGAGGGATGAAGGAGAAGAAGAGATAGAAGAACAATGCATCTGAACCTGCATCCCTCCTTCAGTTCATTCTTTCCTTTCTGGACAAGACACAAGGCCTTTGGCTTACAAAGCACTGTCTAATAGATACTGATACGCTAGATAGATAGATAGATAGGCTTGCTGTACTATAAAGATCTTGCTCTATTAGTAAGCACCCTAACTGAGTTGTGTTGCTATCTCCAGCGATATAGACATCTTGATTTTCACATTTACTTTGCATTGCCTAAAACCTGTAATCACACTGTAAACATGTTTGTTTTAGATATAAGATGTAGAGAGTGGCCAAGCATTTCAGTCTAGATCAAGGTCATTCTGCTTGACGGTATTTTGCATAATGTCGTTTTAATCAACAAGACCCACTGGGCACAGACGTGTTGATTTACATTTGGTGATTTACTAACTTGAATTCAACAGAAAATGTCACCATGTCATTGGATTTATGTTAAAAGTTGGGTGAAAAAAACATGAAATTCCCTTACGTTGATGACTTTTTGCAAATCCAATCAGTTTTCCACATTGATTCAACATCGTCTCATACATTTTTGATGTTGTTGAAATGACGTGGAAACAACGTTGATTCAACCAGCTTTTGCCCAGTGGGGAGGAATGTATTTTAACACATTTTTCTAGCTTCTACAATACACAAGGAGCAACCATGTTTGCAAAATAATCTGAATATTTCCCAAAGCACCCACTCGTAATATTTTAGTAACACTTAATACATGTGTGCCAACTCAATGTAGACTTTAATTGAAGGGCAAATGGACACAGAATCCTTAATAACAGAGAGGAACCCCTCTAAACAAATGAAAAATCTGATTCTCTACATTGCTGCACTGATAAAACACAGACAAGATGTTCTACCAGTGAGATGTTGCAGATGTTTTTTCGATAAAGGATCAATCTGATATTTTCCAGGATTGTTTTGACCCATCACTACCAAGATTTATACATGGAGGACTTACATTGGATGATATTGTATATTCAGTGATACAGGTTGGCCATTTCACAACGGTGCATAGATCTGCAGAGGAAATAGAAGAATTCTTCTACCAAATTCCTTGGACCGTATTCATACTGTAGGTGTAATGTTTCTACATCATTTCAACAACAAAAAATCTAAGCGATGTCGTTTAATCAACGTGGAAAACTGATTGGATTTGCAAAAAGTCATCAACGTATGGAAATTCCGTCTCTTTTTCACCCAACTTGTAACTTAAATCCAATGACATGGTGACATGTTATGTTGATTTCACATTGACTTCATGTTAGTTGACAACTCAACCAAATGTAAATCAAAAATAGACGTTGAACTGACGTCTGTGCCGTGTGGTGGCTCTGTTATCAGCTGGTTTCTGCTGCCTCCCTGTGGAAGTTGTACTGATCATTTTTAGATGGTTTCAATGTTGGTTTGTTCATATTCAATACATTGAGAGTTGTTCATCACTATATTAAATGAACTAGTTTTACAACATAGAGGATTTTCTTTGAGAATGATCATGCATATCCAAAGTGATTACAGGTCTAATACAATGTATTTGTTTGGTTATTTTCACTCCTAACTAACTGCATCACTTTTTTTTTTTGCATTAACATTAACTGCATTAACTTCCAGAACTGTCTCTTAGTGCCTAGTATTGATGGATGGTGTTGGGTTGTTGCAGTTACCTCTCACAGTGGTACATCAGTTAAAGCACAGGGACTGAATGACTGACTATTTATTGAGGATCGGGATGCTAATTAGAGGAATTAATTGAGGAAGGGTTGATTTCTAAAGGGATTGTAGAAATGATGATGAATATGAAACAGATGGATGCCCTGCCTTTGCTGATTTGCAAGGAAAAGCTGGAAATAGAGGTTGTCAAAGGGTGAGTCTTATTTCATGGTCTTCATAAGCTGCCACAGAAAGCCACTCTTTTTTTGGGAGGGGTGGTCCCCTGTAAGACATTCTATGCATCTCTAACTCCCGTTCTAATTTTCTCATCTCCTCCCTCTTCTTTGCCATTTTTACCTCATGCTCTTTGCCAATTGTCGCCTCCTCATTTTCTCCTCTGCCTTCTCATCCTCGTTGTTCAATCGTTTTTCTCTCCTCCTCGGCTCTCTTTTTTGCCTCCTGCTCGTCTCTTTTTCTCCCTCTTTCTTCTCTTGCTCTTGTCCCCTTCTCTCTTTCTTCTCCTGCTTATTTTTCCTTTTCCCCTCTGTCCTTTCATTCTCTTCCATTTTCAAAAACTCTCTTTATCCTTCATTCTCTGTAGCTCCCAACACTTTTTCTCCTCCTTTTCCATTATCTCCAGTTCTTTATTTTGCCTTTTCTTCTCTGCCTCCTGTTCTGCTTTCGCCATCCTGCTGCAAGTTCTTGAGGATCTGCTGTTTGTTCTTTAACTCCTGTTCTATGAGTTGTCTTTGTTGTTTAACAGTATCCTCCTGTGGGTTGGCAGTTCCTTGCTTCTCCTCATCACGATCACTCTCAGAGGTCTCCTCTTTTTCTCACATTCTTTTAGCTACTCATTTCCCTTCCTTCCGTCTCTCCTTACTCTCACTTAGCTGAACAGAGACGGCAACTAGGCTATTACATTCCACTCCTGTCATTTGCTAAAGAGGTCCAGAGCAGGAGCAGCCATTGGTGAAAACAGCGGGAGGGACTTGGTGTGTGGTACTGGAGGAGGGCACTGAGGGCTTGGGGGTGTCCATTGCAGGGGAGAGCTCCCCGGTCTGTCCAGGGGGAGGTGCAGATGCGTGTGGCAAGGGGGACAATGGGGCATGCGGGGAGCTTGGTGCAGGCATGCCTGGCTGGCTCTGGCTGGGTGTTGGTGGTCTGGTCGGGCCTGAGTGGAGAATACCAGCTCTGCCGTGAGGAAGGATCGGCGGGGTTGGTGAGATGGGGCATGATGGAGGATGCTGACCACTGCTTCACCACACCTCTCTGCGCGGAGACAGATGGACAGACAGATGGACGGACGGACGAAAAGACAGTTCGGAAAGAGGCCAGAGGCCAAAGCTGGTTAGAAATGACATCAGGGGTGATGGTCTGGCCTTACCTCCTCCAACATGCCTCTTAGAGTCTTCAGCTCCTCCCAGATCATATCGTCAGAGGCTGACTGGGACAAGAATTCAGCACTGGCATTTTATCCACACCAGCCCATATCACTCCGGGAACCACCAATACCAACTTTCTTTTTCAATAGAGATGAATTACATAAATCTTTATGTACTAATATCATAGGCTAATTAATTTGGGGTTCAACACCTGAGGAAGCGGAAACTCAAAACACATTAACTATGTAGATCTCTAACTAAATATAATGCCCACTGCTAGTAGCCATGTATTCATCCAACAGTAAATTCAATGTTGCAGTTGTAGGCTACTACCCATGAGACCTTTAGGCCTATTCCCTGGCAACAGCCAGGGCGCATTTAACATGTTGCTCCATATCACAAAGCCATATCAACATGTCTTGGTTGTAAAATAATTGCTATTGAGATGAATATTGAGAGTTAAGAAATAAGGATACCTACAGAAAGTGGTGTTTTTCCCGTAATTGCATTTAGAAATGTTATACGATCAGAACGCATTTCTCTCGAGCGCATGGGGGAGATAGGAGTGGCTCACTCATCACAGCAGCAGGCCCCATCGAGGGCAAAGGCACAGGGGCTGATACTTTTATTACAGGCATCATGAGGATAATGCACTTTACTGTTTGACCAAATCATTGTTTTAGTCGCCCAAAAAACAGGACGTTTTGAATGAGGTGACAATGTGGAATATGCTCTTTCTATGTTTATAGGCACCCTTTCCGTTTTTTACGATCCATGATCTTGGCTGTCTAACTGATGACAGAGTCGGAGCAGGTCTCTTTGCTGCTGCCGTGTTAGACTTTGCATGTGAGTTTGTGTGACCCCAGCCCACCCAACAAAAAAACATTCCAGCCCATCTGGCATTTGCTAGAATTGCCAGATGGCCAATAGGCCCCTGCATATCAGTCCTCCTCCCTCTTCCTGAATACTGTTCACTCTCTCACACATGTCCTCCTGCCTCTTCTGCAAATCAGCCCTGCCCACATAGAATACAGTGGCCATTCCACAGTCCCCTTCCATTTACAGATACTGGATATAACAGAATACATTGTTCTCCCTTTGGCTCTCCTCCTGAATCATGATCACACCATCCTACACCTCCGCCATGTATTTCTTCACAGCCTGGTTTCAGACTAGACGTAACACATGAAATGTAAATCCGGGACACTCAAATTACTATGATATGGTTACATAAGACAGAAGGTTACTGAACGCAAAAACGAATGTAGGGTTGTTGGTCGGGGTGGATAGGCGGACGTATGAAGCGAACATCTAGCAACCCGAAGGTTGCGTGTTTAAATCTTATCTCGCAAATTAGCAACTACTTAGCATGTTAGCTAACCCTTCCCCTATCCCTAACCTTAACCCCTAACCCTAAACACTAGCCTAGCTGGCATTAGCCATCTAGCTAACATTAACCACAACAAATTGAAATTCGTAACATATCATACACTGCAAATTCGTAACAAATTGTACGAATTGCAATTTGGAACATATCATGTGAATTGTACATTCATATGAAATGGATGATGGACATATGGAAATGAATACATACCATACGAAATGTAACATATCATACTCATTTGAGTGTACCAGATTTACATTTACAATGCTATGTTTACCCCTGGGACCAGGTTGTGCTGCATCTCTGTCTGAAAGACTTGGAAGACACATTTCAGTTGAATGCATTCAGTTGTACAACTGACAAGGTACGCCCCTTTCTGTCTCCATCTGCAAGGCTTTCACTTTGGTTGTTGTTGCGACTAATAGCTGGAGAGTCCTGATCATGGCTGTCCATCATCCCCAGACCTTGCCTCAGCTACACCACGTCCCAGGGGACCCTAGCGATCTGGTTGAGCTCTGCCATCTTCTGGTCAAACTCAGAAAGCTTCTGGTTCCTCTCCTGAGTAGGAGAAACATGTTTCAAGATTCCAGAGGTGAATTTAGACAAAGATGTTGCAATATAGCTTTGCCTTTTCCCCTCTGGTTTCTTTTTGGCCTTAGTTGCTGACTGCTGCGTAGCCTTAACATGTCCTCTCTAAAAAGGAAAACTATGCTTTTAGCTTGTGAACAGACTGCTTTGTCAATCAATCAATCAAATGTATTTATAAAGCCCTTCTTACATCAGCTGATGTCACAAAGTGCTGTACAGAAACTCAGCCTAAAACCCCAAACAGCAAGCAATGCAGGTGTAGAAGCATGGTGGCTAGGAAAAACTCCCTAGAAAGGCCAGAACCTAGGAAGAAAGGAACCAGGCTATGAGGGGTGGCCAGTCCTCTTCTGGCTGTGCCGGTTGGAGATTATAACAGAATATGGCCAAGATGTTCAGATGTTCATAAAAGACCAGCAGGGTCAGATAATAATAATCACAGTGGTTGTAGAGGGTGCAACAGGTCAGCACCTCAGGAGTAAATGTCAGTTGGGTTCAACTCAGAGACCTTCTTGCCCTTTGTGCTGTTGTTTGTGCCCAATAATGTTTGTACCATGTTTTATGCTGCTACCATATTGTGTTGATACCATGTTGTTGTTATGTTGTGGTGCTACCATGCTGTGTTGTCATGTGTTGCTGTGTTAGGGTTCGTTCCTTACTAGGCAATAAATGTCCCCTCCCCAAAGTTGATTTATTGTGGAATGTCTGAGTAGTCTCTTACCTCCCACACTCCCCTGCAGAGTTCTGTCTCAGTCACACATTTTTAAGAGGGGTCTTCTTTATAAGAGAGAGAAAGAAAGAGCAAACAACTGTGGAACAATTCTAAAACTATATAATGAATATATATATTATTAATCTGTAGTCTAGGACCCTATAAATGTAAGGAGGTCTTATTACCCCTCCCCTTCTATTAATATAACATAAGCATAATCAATTATTCTAATACATCAAACATTTGTACAGCCCCAAATCATGACCGCTAGGTGAATCCCGACAGCTGCCATGCTATGTTGTCTTAGGTCTCTCTTTATGTAGTGTTGTGTTGTCAAAAATCCAATCAAACTTTATTTCCCACATGCGCCGAATACAATAGACTTTCCCGTGAAATGCTTACTCACAAGCCCTTAACCAACAGTGCAGTTCAAGAAGAAGAAAATATTTACCAAGTAGGCTAGAATAAAAAGTAACAATAAGAATAACGAGGCTATATACAGGGGGCACCGGTACTGAGTCAGTGTGCAGGGGTACAGGCTAGTTGAGGTAATCTGTACATGTAGGTGGGAGCGAAGTGACTATGCATAGGTCATTTTCCGGTGGCGATTTTGTTGTGATGTGTGTTTTGTCCTATATTTATATTGTATTTATTTTTAATCTCAGGCCCCCGTAGGAGGCCTTTTGGTAGGCCGTCATTGTTAAAATAAAAAAACATAAAAAATAAAAAAAGGTTCTTTGCACTCTGGGAGGGGAACACCATTGAATTGTCAACTGTGATGGAGAGGTCTTTGAGCTGGCAGGCCTTTGCCGGGAGGAAGAGCATCTCCATCTTGTCGAGGTTGAGCTTGAGGTGGTGGAACGACATCCAAGCTGAGATATCTGCCAGACACGCAGAGATGCGCGTTGCCACCTGGATGTCAGAAGGGGGAAAGGAGAAAAGTAGTTGAGTGTCATCCGCATAGCAATGATAGGTGAGACCATGTGAGGATATAACGGAGCCGAGTGACTTGGAGTATAGAGAGAAGAGGGCCTTGAACTGAGCCCTGGAGGACACCAGTCGTGAGAGTACGTGGTGCAGACACAGATCCTGCACATTTCCATTGCTCCAGAGTCCAATGCCGGCAAGCTTTACACCACTCCAGCTGACGCTTGGCATTGCGCATTAGTGATTTTAGGCTTGTGTGCGGCTATGGAAACCCATTTCATGAAGCTCCCGACGAACAGTTCTTGTGCTGACATTGCTTCCAGAAGAAGTTTGGAACTCGGTAGTGAGTGTTACAACTGAGGACAGATGATTTTTACGTGCTTCAGCACTCGGCGGTCTGGTTCTGTGAGCTTGTGTGGCCTGCCACATCGAGGCTAAGCCGTTGTTGCACATAGACATTTCCGCTTCACAATAACAGCACTTACTCAAGCAGGTCAGAAATTTGATGAACTGACTTGTATAGAAAGGTGGCATCCTATGACGGTGCCATGTTGAAAGTCACTGAGCTCTTCAGTAAGGCCATTCTACTGCCAATGTTTGTCTATAGAGATTGCATGGCTGTGTGCTCGATTTTATATACCTGTCAGCAACGGGTGTGGCTGAAATAGCCAAATACACAAATTTGAAGGGCTGTCCACATACTTTTGTATATATAGCGTAGGATGCAATCCAAGAGTGTGCAGAGCCTGAGACGCCCAACCCTGAGAGGGTGGAGAGAAGGATCTGCTAGTTCACGGTGTCGAAGGCAGCGGGTAGATCTAGGAGGACGAGAACAGAGGAGAAAGAGTCAGCTTTGGAAGAGCAGAGAGCTTCCGTGACACAGAGAAGAGCAGTCTCGGTTGAGTGACCCGTCTTGAAGCCTGACTGATTTGGGTCAAGAATATCGTTCTGAGAGAGACGAAGAGAGTTGGTCAGAGGCCGCACGCTCAAGTGTTTTGAAAAGAAAAGAAAGGGATACCAGTCTGTAGTTTTTGACGTCAGAGGAGTCAAGTGTTGGTTTCTTGAGGAGGGGAAGGGACTTGGGCCATTTTCATGTCAGAGGGAACGGAGCCAGTGGTCAGCGATGAGTTGCTGAAGGAAGTGAGGAATGGGAGAAGGTCTCCAAAGATGGTCTGGAGAAGGGAGAAGGGGATGTGGTCGAGCTGGCAGATTGTTGGGTGGCCAGACCTCACTAGTCGCAGGATTTCATTTGGAGAGAGAAGGGGTCAAGGGTAGTTCTGTGTGAGCGGGACCAGTGAACTCAATAGGCTGAGTGAATGAGAAGCAGATGTCATCAACCTTCTTTTCAAAGTGGTTGACAAAGTTGTCCGCAGAGAGAAAGGGGAGGATTAAGGAGGGAGGAGAAGGTGGAAAATAGTTTCCTAAGGTTAGAGCTTGAAATTTTGAGTGATAGAAAGTGGCTTTAGTAGCGGATACAGCAAAAGAGAAGGTAGAGAGGAGGGAAGTGAAGGATGATAGTTCATCTGGAAGTTTTGTTTTCCTCCATTTTTGCTCAGCCGGCTGGGAGGAAAGGGGACAGTGCGAGTCATAGGATGCGGAAAGGGAAGAGAGTAGGGTTGAAGAGCCAGAATCAGGAGACAGGAAGGAGAAGGATTTAGCAAAAGGGAGAGATGATAGGATAGAAGAGGAGAGAGTAGTGAGAGAGAGGGAAGATTGTGACGGCACATTACCATCTGGATTGGGGTTGAGTGGCTAGGGTTGGAGGAGAGGGAGGAAGAAAGGGAAACAAAGTAGTGATCAGAGACCTGGAGGGGGGTATTGCCTGCCTTGTGAGTGGGAGGGGACTGGTGAAGGGATAGGTCAAGAGGCAAGGAGGGGAAAGAGTTGGAAATAAATTAATCGAAGGCAGATGTCAGGAGGTTGAAGTCACCAAGTACGAAGAGCGGTGAGCCATCGTCAGGAAATTTGCTTATATTGAGGAACTCTAAGGGCACTTGGTGGGCCATTAATGACAACACCATTAAGCTTGAGTGAACTAGTGACAGAATGGAATTCAAATGAAGAAAAGGACAGGTGAGAGGGAGAAAAAAGAAAATCTCCACTTAGGAGGAATGAGTAGCCCTGTGCCACCACCTCAACGACCAGATGCTCTCTGACTATGAGAGAAAACGTAGTCAGGTGAAGAGAGAGCAGCTGGAGTAGCGGTGTTCTCTGGGATGATTCATGTCTCCATCAGGGCCAAAAAGTCAAGGGACTGAAATGCAGCATAGGCTGACATGAGCTCTTCGTTCTTGACCGCAGATCGGCAGTTCCAATTGCTGCTGGAGACCCGGAATTCCACATGGGTTATGCGCGTAAGGCACACTAAATTACAAGGATTGCAGCCAAGGGGTGTGGAGCGTCTGTAAAGTCTACAGGGAAGGGAGCAAAATGGGATAGAAAACACACACACATAGTTGCCAAAGCTACAAAAGAGCAAAATGAGATGATCTATAAATAACTAGGTAAGATACTCAAGTGAGAGACTTGATTTCCTTCCTTGAATAACTCTGGAGAACAGTAGGGACCAATTGGAGGTTTACTTAGTAGCAATGCAAATATCATGGTACAGCTATATAGACACTCAATCATCATGTTACTTTTTAATGGTACGTTTACAAGCAGATAAGAGCGTCTGCTAAATGACTTAAATGTAAATGTAAATGTATATATTTTGATAAAAATAATTGAAAGTTGTGTCTCATTATGGTAAGTGGTGAAATAAGTATAGCCAGTTACAATTGTAATGGCCTAGCAGATAATAAGAAAAGACGATCAGTATTTACCTGGCTAAAAGAGAAGGAATATAATATCTATTGTTTACAGGTAACCCATTCAACAATTTTAGATGACGTTTTGTGGAAAAAGAACAGGGGGGGCGAAATATATTTCTCCCATGGGCAAAGAAATTCAAAAGGGGTGATGGTTTTAATTAACAATAATTTTGATCCAAATGTGCAAATTGTCCAAACAGATCCTCAAGGTAGATGGATTATTTTAAATATGTTATTGGACAATAGACAGATATGGCTTATTAACCTATACGGTCCGAATAATGATGATCCAAGCTTATTTGAAAATATATATAAGAATTTATCAACTCTACAAGCAACACTAGACTCTATTATTATGGTGGGATATTTTAATACGGTCTTAAATACCTCTATGGACCGGAAAGGAAATCACACTACAAACTATCACCCTCAGGCACTTAAGGAAATCATGAATGTCATGGATATATTGGAATTAGTGGATATATGGAGACTTAAATACCCTGACCTAGTGAGATATACATGACGGAGGCTTAATCAAGCTAGTTGTCTTGACTACTTTCTTATGCCATTCTCTCTGGCACCAAAAGTTTAAAAAGTGTTGATAGGGGACAGAACACGGTCAGATCATCACATAATTGGCAAATATATTACTCTTACAGAATTTCCACGTGGGCGAGGATATTGGAAATTTAATTAAAGCCTACTAGATGATAAATTGTTTAGAACTAGGACAGAAGAATTTATAACTGACTTTTTCAGACATAACATAGGTACAGCAGATCCCCGTATTGTATGAGACACTTTTAAGTGTGCCTTTAGAGGCCATGCAATTCAGTACTCATCTATAAAACAAAAGCAATTTAGATCAAAAGAGTCCATATTAACAAAGGAAGTTGAAGGACTAACAGTACAGAT
The DNA here is from genome assembly GCF_045679555.1 of Salvelinus alpinus. Lineage (NCBI taxonomy): Eukaryota > Metazoa > Chordata > Actinopteri > Salmoniformes > Salmonidae > Salvelinus > Salvelinus alpinus. Next base: position 27,280,991 of record NC_092102.1, on the reverse strand, counting down.
AGATAGCAATAAAAACGGTACCATAGAGGCACAGAATAAGTTAGAGGAAAAACAAAAAGAAATGCAGGAACTTATTCAAGAAAGATCCAGTGTAATATATTATAAAAATAAAGCGAACTGGATGGAATATGGGGAAAAATGCAACAAATTATTTTTCAATCTTCAATATAGAAATGCTACCAATTTTTTTTAATTAAAACTTGTTACAAATGATGGAGTCACGCATGATTCACCAAATGATATTTTGAAAGAGGAAGTAAAGTACTTTAAGAATATGTTTTCGTTTCAGGCTCCTCCATCTCCACTAACTAAAACTAATTGTATGGATTTTTTTCCTAATAATAATGTAAGATTAACATCTGTACAGAAGGACTCGTGTGAAGGCCAAATTACAGAGGAGGAACTGCTTGAAGCAATTGGGGCCTTTAAGGATGGGAAAACTCCAGGGCTGGATGGCATACCAGTGGAAGTATACAAAACTTTTTTTGTTTTTTGATATACTCAAAGGACCATTATTAGCATGTTTTAACCACTCCTATATAAATGGTAGATTATCAGACACGCAACAAGAAGGTCTGATTTCATTATTACTGAAATCGGACCCAAGTGTAATATATAAAGATCCAGTCCATTAAAAAAATTGGAGACCTCTTATTACTGAATGTCACGTTCTGACCTTAGTTCCTTTTTTATGTCTTTATTTTGGTTTGGTCAGGGCGTGAGTTGGGGTGGGCATTCTATGTTCTATATTCTATGTTTTGTTCTATGTGTTGTATTTCTGTGTTTGGCCAAGTATGGTTCCCAATCAGAGGCAGCTGTCAATCGTTGTCTTTGTGGGTAGTTGTTTCCTGTTTTTGTGTTTGTTTCACCATTCAGGACTGTTTCGATTTTTGTTGTCATTCACTTTGTTATTTTTGTATTTTTCCCGTGTTCAGTTAATAAATTTAACATGGACACTTACCACGCTGCATTTTGGTCCGATCCTTCATATTCCTCATCGGAAGAAGAAGAAAATCGTTACACTGAAACAGGATCCAAGTGTTATATATAAAGATCCAGTCCATTAAAAAATTGGAGGCCTCTTACACTTCAGTGTTGTGATGCAAAAATCCTAGCAAAATGCTTGGCGTATAGAATTTAAAAAGTATTGTCAGATATTATTCATCCTAATCAGACAGGTTTTTTACATGGACGATACATTGGAGATAATATAAGACAAGTACTGGAAACAATAGAATACTATGAAATATCGGGGACACTAGGCCTGGTTTTCATAGCTGATTTTGAAAAGGCTTTTGATAAAGTACGACTGGAGTTTATATATAAATGCCTAGAATATTTCAATCTCTTATAAAATGGGTTAAAGTTATGTATAGTAACCCTAGGTGTAAAATAGTAAATAATGGCTACATCTCAGAAAGTCTTAAACTATCTAGAGGAGTAAAACAAGGTTGTTCACTATCGGCATATCTATTTATTATTGCCATCGAAATGTTAGCTGTTAAGATTAGATCAAACAATAATATTAAGGGATTAGAAATCCATGGCTTAAAAACTAAGGTGTCATTGTACGCTGATGATTCATGTTTTCTTTTAAAACCACAATTAGAGTCTCTCCACGGCCTCATAGAGGATCTAGATACTTTTGCTATCCTCTCTGGATTAAAACCAAATTATGATAAGCGTACTATGTTACGTATTGGATCACTAAAAAAATGCTAATTTTACATTACCATGTAGTTTACCAATTAAATGGTCTGACAGAGATGTGGACATACTCGGTATACAAATCCCAAAAGAAAGAAATTATCTCACTCCAATAAATTTTTATAAAAAATTTATAAGATCTTGCTACCATGGAAAGGAAAATACCTGTCTATTTGTGAAAAAATCACCCTGATTAACTCTTTAGTCATATCACAGTTTACCTATTTGCTTATGGTTTTGCCTACACCTAGTGACCTGCTTTTTCCTTCTACTTGCCTCTTCCATTTTTGTGGTAATGCTGCAATTAATTGGTTGTAATTTTGGGTAGAGCAGACATTTCCATATGTCTGTGTTAGCTGCATGTGTGACATAACTCCACCAGTCCTATTTATGATATCATTCACTAAAATTATACCTTTTTTTTTTTAAATGTCTTCGAAAAATACCGTTTTTTTTATCAATTAGTATATTTGAATTTAACAACAATATTTGTTGTATTATTTGTTCTGTCTTTTCAGGTGGATTAAACTGAAATTGCAACCAACTTTCTAAGGCTTGTTTAAAAAATAAAGATATTTTGGAGATTATTTCCTTTTCAAACAACCGAAAGTGAGCAGGTATAATCTGAATAAAGGGAAAAAGGCCCTTCTTGAACATAGGATGAGACATTTGTACCAATTTACTAGAGAACCAGTTTGGATTTAAGTATAACTTTTGTATGACTGATGCCTTTAGTGAGAGGTCGAATGCTTTAATATTTAATAATTTCTGCCCTCCGAATTAATATTCGTTATATAAATAGGCCCTTTTAATTTTATCTGGCTTGCAGTTCCAAATAAAATTGAATATTTTTTGTTCATATAATTTAAAGAAGGGGAAAAAAGTAAGGAACTTGTATGTCGGCCCTGTATTAAAGAACATAAATGGTTAAAGAAAAGTGTGATAAATAAAAGCATATACCAATTTCATTTGAGGACAAAAAAACTGACAACTGTGCCATATAAATTGCAAAATAGTTGGGAAGAGATTTTCGATGTATCCATTCCATGGCACATGGTTTATGAATTGATACGCAAAACAACGCCGGATTCAAAAGTTCGATTTTTTCAATTTAAATTACTATACAAAATTCTTGCAACTAATAGAATGTTATATACACTGCTCAAAAAATAAAGGGAACACTAAAATAACACATCCTAGATCTGAATGAATGAAATATTCTTATTAAATTATTTTTTCTTTACATAGTTGAATGTGCTGACAACAAAATCACACACAAATGATCAATGGAAATCAAATTTATCAACCCATGGATGTCTGGATTTGGAGTCACACTCAAAATTAAAGTGGAAAACCACACTACAGGCTGATCCAACTTTGATGTAATGTCCTTAAAACAAGTCAAAATGAGGCTCAGTAGTGTGTGTGGCCTCCACGTGCCTGTATGACCTCCCTACAACGCCTGGACATGCTCCTGATGAGGTGGCGGATGGTCTCCTGAGGGATCTCCTCCCAGACCTGGACTAAAGCATCCGCCAACTCCTGGACAGTCTGTGGTGCAACGTGACGTTGGTGGATGGAGCGAGACATGATGTCCCAGATGTGCTCAATTGGATTCAGGTCTGGGGAACGGGCGGGCCAGTCCATAGCATCAATGCCTTCCTCTTGCAGGAACTGCTGACACACTCCAGCCACATGACGGTGCACCTGCACGGTGTTGGGCTGTAAGCACAACCCCCACCTGTGGACGTCGGGCCCTCATACCACCCTCATGGAGTCTGTTTCTGACCGTTTGAGCAGACACATGCACATTTGTGGCCTGCTGGAGGTCATTTTGCAGGGCTCTGGCAGTGCTCCACCTGCTCCTCCTTGCACAAAGGCGGAGGTAGCGGTCCTGCTGCTGGGTTGTTGCCCTCCTACGGCCTCCTCCACGTCTCCTGATGTACTGGCCTGTCTCCTGGTAGCGCCTCCATGCTCTGGACACTACGCTGACAGACACAGCAAACCTTCTTGCCACAGCTCGCATTGATGTGCCATCCTGGATGAGCTGCACTATCTGAGCCACTTGTGTGGGTTGTAGACTCCGTCTCATGCTACCACTAGAGTGAAAGCACCGCCAGCATTCAAAAGTGACCAAAACATCAGCCAGGAAGCATAGGAACTGAGAAGTGGTCTGTGGTCACCACCTGCAGAACCACTCCTTTATTGGGGGTGTCTTGCTAATTGCCTATAATTTCCACCTTTTGTCTATTCCATTTGCACAACAGCATGTGAAATTTATTGTCAATCAGTGTTTCTTCCTAAGTGGACAGTTTGATTTCACAGAAGTGTGATTGACTTGGAGTTACATTGTGTTGTTTAAGTGTTCCCTTTATTTGTTTGAGCAGTGTATATGGGGGATACAATCTTACCAGCTCTGCAGATTCTGCTGTGAGGAGGCAGAGTCATTAGATAATTTATTTTGGTATTGTCCATATGTAGCTCATTTTTGGTCACAGGTCCAGGAATGGCTGAAGAATTGCAACATTTGCCTAGAATTAACGCTACAGATAGAAATACTGGGTGATTTGAAAAGCCCTTGTCAATCAATCAATAATATAATAATTATTTTAGCAAAAACAATTATTTTTAATTTACAATCTGTAGAAGCTATGAGAATAGAAAGGTTCAATTCTTTTGTGAAGCATCACAGCACAGTTGAAAAATATATGGCAAATAGAAATCCGAAATGGATGATGTTGAGAGATAGATGGGAGGGTTTGAATGGAGCTGAAGGGTGGGACTAATAACAAGATAAACAATGTAAAACATACGGGATCTGTAAAATGTATATAGGTATGGAACTTTTGTGAAGTAGCACAGTTACAAATAGAAATCAAACTGGATGGACATCAGAAATAGAGGAAGGACTAAGAACAAACAAGAGAGAACTATTGTAAAGTAGACTGTGTCTGTAAAATGTCTATAAGATGTATAAATTGAAGGTAAAAGCCGAAGTGTTTATTAGTTTACTCCAATTGGGGGAAGGGTGGTAGGGTTTGCGGGAAATAATAATAAAGGTATATTCTTTAAAAAAAAGTATGTATGTCTATATAGGTATGTGTATATGTGTGTATGTATATATATATTTTCCCCCAAAATATATGGGGGATTGGAAATGATGCAGATAATTACATTGATGGAAGCAACATTCTTTCCGCAATATTAAGCTGATCCCCCCCCCCCCCCAAAAAAAAAAAACTCCGCAGAACAACTCGTTAGAACCGTCTTTGCTTCGGCGATGGTCTTACTTTTGCAATCAGACCGTCACTTACAGCTGCCGCTGAGAAAACAGGAGAGACTGAAGTATTAATACTAATTGCCTTGCAAATGTGAATTGCTGATTGCCTAGGAGAGGAGAAGCCACTCCCCCTCCAATACAGCCACTGATTACGAAAACAACAACAGTCACAAATTGCCCTGCTCCTTAATCCTGGTTTATGTGTCAACAATCATCTGCAATTAATAGCAGTCAGCAGTTCACACAGCAAGTAGGCTACTGGGAAGACAGGCTTCACTTAAAGTAGATGGCCCTAGCTAGCATAAAGACAGTACTAGACAACAACAGTTGAAGACCAAAATTATACTTACCACTCCTGTAGATACAGTATCATGATAATGAGAAACTGACTAAACTGCCCTTAGTTGCTTACATAGAATTGATGTATTTCACAATAACATGTGTTTTATCTATTACATTGTTTTAATAATATAGCTAGCTGGTCTATTGCAGACTGGCAAGCCAGTATACATTTGTTTAAAGATAATTTTATTTATGCAAGTGAAAATGCATGACAATAATGAAAATACAGTAGGCCTATAGCCTAACAAAATACTGTTTGACCTCTAGCCTTCTATTCACCTCAGAGCCTAAAACTTTTGATACATTTATGCTTCTCACACACGTTGCTCTCAAGACCTACATGCCACTAACCTTAACATCTGTACATTTCTCATGAAGAGGTACTCACCACCTTCCAGATTCAGAAAATAATTGGAGTGTATTAACCTCAATCCATAATAATCCATAATGGAGATTTTATTAATGCAACTGTGTTTTATGTTGGCAGTGTGGACCACTGATGATGTCATACTATGTCATAATATATGTACCCATGTTTTGACATCACACTACATAGAAAAGGGGAGGAGTCAGTCAGCATCCTGAACATTGATACTGCTCCTATCTACATTATCCATTGTGAAATGATCAGTTTTAAAAACATACATGGAATGATGAGTATTCATGTTGCCCAAAATATCAGATAAAATTACAGTGCAGCCTACAACAATATACGCTATCTTGTATAATCTATTGAGGACATCTATTGATTCAGTGATATGTAACTTTTTGTGCGACACAAGCAAATTCACAGCGAAATTGTAGTTATAGAGCTGTCATTCTCATTGAAAGCAAGTCAAAGAAGCGCTACATCTGTTCTATGTGCACTATTTATATGCTTCCCGGTCTGAAGTTTTGTTTTTGTGTACTTTTGCATACTTCAGTTTTGTACACCAGCTTCAAACAGCTTGAAAATACAATATTTTTGGTTATGGAAAATATATTTCATAGCGGTTTAAATGGTACAATGATTCTCTACACTATACTTCTCTACATTAAACTGAAATTACGCGAACTATTAGAATTTTTGCAAAAGGGAAATGGTGGAAGTGATTTCTGCATAATGCATCTTTAATCAAATCAAAAACAAACACCACAACCATTTAAGACAAGATATATAAAAAATATGAATAAATCAAATACTGTACAATTTTTCATTTATTGCCTCATTACATATCATACCAGACAGAGTGCATCACAATCATTCATCAGCAAATCTCCCAACTGAATAATTTCTTTAAGCTTGATTAATAATACTGTCTCTGCCATTAACCAGAAAATATCAATTATTTACATACTATATCAACTAAATCATTTCAGTATCGTTCACAAAACATTTCATTCTGTTTACAATGATGTCTCTTCCCGTTCCTTTCTTCTTCGGCTGGAATCAAAGAAATTCAACTCAAAACAAATGCAAAGAGGAGCCCAAGATGTACTGCATGGTCGTAGTGAAAAGCAGCCCTCATTCACCAGCATATAAAGAGTCTAGACAGTGTGTCTCTAAAAGAGGAAACTATGTACCTCATCCTGGGTCACTATCAAACACCCTCATAATCAACCACAACCCCGAACACATTCACACACAACCTATAGGTAGGCACCATACATTTGCAAAGAAACGAAATGGTTTATGCAAGTCATCCAATGTGATTGAGATTTAAATTGATTCTGTGTGCAAAACATTGTAATCAGCCGCCCAGTATAGCTTTATTTGGCCATGCTCTGTCTGTCTATATACTAAGTGTATTTAGAGCTGGCACTAGAGTGACCGGCTCCGAGAGGTTCTGGTTTTGGTCAGGTGTTCCTTTGCTTTGAAGAACCTTCTGTCGATGTCTTTCCTCCTGTCGCTTTTTCTTTTCCAAGCGCTGCTGCTCTTTCCTCTGCTTGTTTGAAGCCTGAGAGGTGTAAAAAAAACAACAACAACAACACAGGAGTCAAGATGAAAAGGAGGCAATTAAGTCCCTTCTCAAATGAATAGAGAAATGCAGGTCAATTTAATTTGGAACTTGAATTGAAAGTCACAGACTCAGAATACTTATTCAGAATTGGAATTTGAGTGGAGAGTCATGGTGTAGTGGTTCCATACTTTCTGAATAAAATGTGTTAAAACATCTTAAAAATATTTATTTAAGAATTGCAATTTACCTTGGATTTGTGTATGTTGCCTCCACCTGGTGGTGGTTTGTGCTCACTGCACTCTGTCGCTGCCGGCCTACACGCTGAGCATGATCCAGAGGCACACTGGCCGTGACACACTTGGGCAGCTAGCTCAGAATCCACCAGCCACTCAGCGTTGATGGTGGCGGCACTCAGCTGAAATAGATTCTCCTCTTCACCTGAGAGACATGGCACACAATACACATGGGGTCAGTTGCAGTGAATATATTGCATCAGATGCTCCTGCTGATCATTATCAAATGGTTTTTGGATGGTAGCTCCATCTAAAATGCCCAAAATAGTCATTAAACATCAGTTGTATTTACTAGCAATGTTTATTATACACGGTAGGTGTAGACTGCAGATGAATGAAAGTTTTATATGAGTTGGGGTTAGAAAAGGACCTAAAACCTGCCCAAAACAGCTAGTAGACACTGATAATCACACTGCACTGGGGGAGAAGACAGCAAGGACACTCACAGTTTGGGCCCCTGTTCTTCAGGGAACTTAGGATCACATTGTCCTCCTCGGAGGGGGTGGGCGAGGGGGCTTTCTGTCTGTCCCTCTGGCCGTCACCAAACTCACGCTGCACACTCGAATTATGAAGATTCTGGAAGGACACAAGAGAGGGGTAGGGGGAATAAGGAACATTTTATGAATAAGACTAATCCAATGGTTGAAATATTTGGGGGGGTGTTTTTAAATGAACCGCTTTTTTCCCGTACCTCTAAACGCAGCTGAGCAGGGCTCTCAGAGTTGTCACCGATTGGTCGTACACTGTCGTAATGGTCTCCATAGCGATAGGCAATGTGTAGCTCTCGGCCAACCAGCTTCTCAGAGCCATTTATCTGAATTGAGGAAACATAATGAGTAGGGCTTATCAATAGTGGTATTTCATACGGTCTGTTACATTAGAAGAGGACTTCGGCTTAAAATACAGTACAGTGTGCTACAATGTGGTCTACTGGTAGGACCACATATACCACCTGGCGACAGGGATTCATGCCTCTCTTCCCCAACTTTGTAAACTATGCCGTTCTATTATTTTCTACTACATCCCCATCCACTTTCCCATTCTTTCATGTAAATAAAAATGTAAAACATTTTTGGGGATTCCAATCTCCTTTAAAAACATATACATAAAATAAGTGTGAATTTCCCCTATTGTGCACTACTTTAGCTTTTATACAGCTATGTGTCTCTTGACAAAAGTAGTAAACTATATGGGCAATAGGGTGTCACTGAGGTTCCTACCTCCCACAGTGGGGTGTTGAGCTGATGAATGACCACCTTGAGCTGTTGACTACGGGCGAACGCCACGATGGCATCATTGCCAGCAAACGTACCAGGCTGGGAGAGGTTTGACACTGAGAGGAAGAAAACAGAGAAATATTAGTGACAAGATCTTTAAAGACACACTCTCCAGGATGACTGGCATACCATCAAAAACTTGGGCATCCCACAACATTTTCACATGGAAATAGCATTTGGTTTCTATCTTACAATGCTGTGCGAAGGGCACATCATCCTCCACAAAGGGCTCAAAGTCCTGCCGGTGTGCCATCATGTACTGCACAGTCTCCTGGCGCAGGCGCTGGTGTCCTCGAGAGTGTCCCTCCAATTGGTCACCCAGAGCCCGGAACAGGCAATTACTATAGGATGGACACACAGTATTAGTCAACGTTGTAACAGCCATTTATAAGAGCACTTTGATTGCATTCCATGCTGACTACATTTCAGATGTTGCATTGCATCAACCAATGGTTGCGTGCCATGTCATCGATTACACAGCCGGGCATCAAATTGCTAGATCATATAATATGTGGTTAGCTGATATACTAAATACCTATCCAGGCATTTATAGGTCTGCCAGGTGTCTGCAATGTCTGCAATGTTCTCTCTCTGAATCTTACCCATCTCCAGGCACCTCTCTCAGTTTGAGCCCCAGCGCTTGGAGCTGGTTGGAGAAGCTGACAAACTCCTCTCCCTCGTCCCCGTCCTGGGGCCGGTTCTTGCGGTCCTTGGCGATTGCCCTGCGCGTGACCCGCTCATCTCGCTTTCGCTCCGCATCACACTTTCTGTTGCTGCCACGCAGTGGCTTTCCTGTCTGCTTCCTAGACATGGCTGCCCTGCCTACAGACACAGATCTCTACAGATGCAAGTAGATATCTCTCTCTGTCACTCACTGGCAAATGTAGTTGGGTTACTTCCACACAGGTGGAATCCTGTGTTTCAGAAAGAAAAGTGAAAGAATAGAGATGAGGAGAGTTTGAATGTTACTTAGATGAGCTACGTGTGACAACTTAGTTACTTCCACATTTCACTGACACTGATTGGTACAGTAGCCAGCTACAAAAATATGGTTAGTATTAGCTAGTTGTTACACAGTCAATTTAGTCAGTTGATATACGTGACACAGCATGAAATTGCAACTCTACATGGGTTAGCTAATTATCTACAACGTGATAAGGACAACCAAAGATATCTACTGACCAGTTACATTAGCGTGGTGTCTAATGCCGTAGCTGTCATGCTAGCTAGCTGGTAGATCTGGCATCCTGAATAACAGCAACAGCTGATAGGGTTTGATTTCGACTAGCTAGAGAGAGAGCCTACTGTACTGGCCAGTTTTGACGTAAGCTAGCTAGCTAATTGTATCGGATAAGTAACTGGTTAACTAGCAACTGTTATGCTAGCTGGATATGACTGCTAGTTAGGTTGGTTAGTCGACTACTTAGTTAGTTAGCTAACGTTAGGTAGTTTACAAAAGTCAGCGTTTAATGCTAATAGCGTTCTCATTGATTTGGAGTTAAACACAACAGTGATTAAATGTCAAGCAACCAGAATATAAGGAACGTAACAAGTTACTCACATTCTACAGGGTGCATCCAATGATACGCAAACCACGTCCTATACGGTAGTACGTTCTTTTTTTAACTAAAGATCTGGCTCATGAGTTTGTTTACAAATCATGTTTAGCACTTCCGGGACTCGTCGTAAGAGTACGGAAGCCTGAGAGCATCCTACTTTATATATTACCGTCCAAATTCATAACTGTCAACGAAATACAATACGTACCCTTTTATTAAAAATCCTATCAATTTGTAAAACGTTTAGCTCACCTTAAAACCCCTACTTTCAACTGTCTTGAGAAATGTTCATTACTTGAATTTCACTAAGCAAGAATGGTGTAGCTAATGTTGGGAAAAATAGGGAACAAAGTAGAGCATTTTTACAGGGAAGGATGACCACTTGGTAGTGGTCATTGTATAGGCCTAATTCACTATCTTTACGACATTTACATAATAGTCATTGTGCAGACTAAGCCTACTTATTAAAATTGGTTATGGTTAAGTTCAGACCAAGCTTTCTATGCTATAAGAAAGTGTTGCATGTCTATCAACTGAGATATGAAAACAGCTGGTACATGACGATCAACAGTTATCAAGTCAACAAGCTCTGAATTATGTTAATGTCTGAAATCTGTGTCTTTCAGTGTATGACTCAAGATAAAGTGGGAGGGTGTGTTATGTGTTGTAAAGGGAAAAGACTGCACTTTATTATCACTCTCTTTTCTCCTCTCCTCCATTCTCCTCTTAAAAATCTGTTATATTTTGAAACACCACAATGCAGGCCCTCTTCTCCAATTCGCTCCTCCTTATGACAGAATGCAGTTGGAAAGAGTTGTGTGGAGGAGGAGTGGGTTGAGGACAGAGAGTGTTTGCTGTGTAGAATTCTATCAGACAGTGTTAAAGAAGTCGCCTCAGGGCCTAAAAATGCATCAGCAGGCATTGAAAGGAAATAAGAATATATAGATAACAAAAACAAGAAAACACAGTCAAGTAAATACCTTCCCAGTTGTAATAAAGATTTGTATTAGAAACTACAACGATGTGTTCTGGTTTACATGGTACGAATGTATTTGCTTGTATTTGTTTATGCACTGACATCTTGTACATAAAACAGCTACCTGCTTTGTTTAAATTCCCATATGAAGGGACGACCTATACCTGCTCTACTCATTACCTTAGTCTTATACGAGGAGGTAAGGATCAACAACAAGGTTAACATGATGCCCCTTTGACTAAGTGTAGCCTACATAGTTTATTGTTAATCTACAACCCTCATCTCAGCAAATAGTGTACATTACTGAAGTACATTCATTCTAGTACATACAGTCTGAACACACTTTACAGAGAAGTACAATTTATAAATAAAAACAATAAGAACACCTGCTCTTTACATAGACTGACATGGTGAATCCAGGTGAAAGCTGTGATCACTTATTGATGTCACTTGGAAAATCCAGTTCAATACGTGTAGATGAAGGAGAGGAGGCAGATAAAATAAGGATTTAGTGTACCATTCAGAGGGTGAAAGGGCAAGACAAAAAATGTAAGTGCCTTTGAACAGGGTATGGTAGTAGGTGCCAGGTGCACTAGGTTGTGTAAAGAACTGCAACGCTGGGGTGTTCCTAATGTTTGGTATACTCAGTGTGTGTATGTATATACCGTGCCAGTCAAAGGTTTGGACATTTCTACTCATTCAAGGGTTTTTATTTATTTTTACTATGTTCTACATTGTAGAATAATAGTGAGACATTAACACTTTTAAGCCACCCTTTGCCTTGATGACAGCTTTGCACTCTCTTGGCATTCTCTCAACCAGCTTCATGAGGAATGCTTTTCCAACAGTCTTAAAGGAGTTCCCACGTATGCTGCACACTTGTTGGCTGCTTTTCCTTCACCCTGCGGTCCAACTCATCCCAAACCATCACAATTGGGTTGAGGTCAGGTGATTGCGGAGGCGAGGTCATCTGATGCCGCACTCCATCACTCTCCTTGGTCAAATAGCCTTTACACAGCCTGGAGGTGTGTTTTGGGTCATTGTCCTGTTGAAAAACAAATGATTGTCCCACTAAGCACAAAGCAGATGGGATGGCGTATCACTGCAGAATGATGTGGTAGCCATGCTGGTTAAGTGTGCCTTGAATTCTAAATAAATCACAGACAGTGTCACCAGCAAAGCACCACCATACCATCACGCTTCCTCCTCCATACTTCACGGTGGGAACCATACATGCGGAGAGCATCCGTTCACCTATTCTGCGTCTCACAAAGACATGGTGTTTGGAACCAAATATCTCAAATTTGGACTCATCAGACCAAAGGACAGATTTCCACCGGTCTAATGTCCATTGCTCGTGTTTCTTGGCCCATGCAAGTCTCTTCTTCTTATTGGTGTCCTTTAGTTGTGGTTTCTTTGCAGCAATTCGACCATGAAGGCCTGATTCATGCAATCTCATTCGAACAGTTGATGTTGAGATGTGTCTGTTACTTGAATGCTGTGAAGCATTTAATTGGTCTGCAACCTGAGGTGCAGTTAACTCTAATGAACGTATCCTCTACAGCAGAGGTAACTCTGGGACTTCCATGTCTTAAAAAGTAATGATGGACTGAATGAAACCAAACATTAGGAACACTGATATATACCACTGAGTGGTATATGTCATACCTGATATACGTATATACACTGCTCAAAAAAATAAAGGGAACACTAAAATAACACATCCTAGATCTGAATGAATGAAATATTCTTATTAAATACTTTTTTCTTTACATAGTTGAATGTGCTGACAACAAAATCACACAAAAATTATCAATGGAAATCACATTTATCAACCCATGGAGGTCTGGATTTGGAGTCACACTCAAAATTAAAGTGGAAAACCACACTACAGGCTGATCCAACTTTGATGTAATGTCCTTAAAACAAGTCAAAATGAGGCTCAGTAGTGTGTGTGGCCTCCACGTGCCTGTATGACCTCCCTACAACACCTGGGCATGCTCCTGATGAGGTGGCGGATGGTCTCCTGAGGGATCTCCTCCCAGACCTGGACTAAAGCATCCGCCAACTCCTGGACAGTCTGTGGTGCAACGTGGCGTTGGTGGATGGAGCGAGACATGATGTCCCAGATGTGCTCAATTGGATTCAGGTCTGGGGAACGGGCGGGCCAGTCCATAGCATCAATGCCTTCCTCTTGCAGGAACTGCTGACACACTCCAGCCACATGAGGTCTAGCATTGTCTTGCATTAGGAGGAACCCAGGGCCAACCGCACCAGCATATGGTCTCACAAGGGGTCTGAGGATCTCATCTCGGTACCTAATGGCAGTCAGGCTACCTCTGGCGAGCACATGGAGGGCTGTGCGGCCCCCCAAAGAAATGCCACCCCACACCATGACTGACCCACCGCCAAACCGGTCATGCTGGAGGATGTTGCAGGCAGCAGAACGTTCTCCACGGCGTCTCCAGACTCTGTCACGTCTGTCACATGTGCTCAGTGTGAACCTGCTTTCATCTGTGAAGAGCACAGGGTGCCAGTGGCGAATTTGCCAATCTTGGTGTTCTCTGGCAAACGCCAAACGTCCTGCACGGTGTTGGGCTGTAAGCACAACCCCCACCTGTGGACGTCGGGCCCTCATACAACCCTCATGGAGTCTGTTTCTGACCGTTTGAGCAGACACATGCACATTTGTGGCCTGCTGGAGGTCATTTTGCAGGGCTCTGGCAGTGCTCCACCTGCTCCTCCTTGCACAAAGGCGGAGGTAGCGGTCCTGCTGCTGGGTTGTTGCCCTCCTACGGCCTCCTCCACGTCTCCTGATGTACTGGCCAGTCTCCTGGTAGCGCCTCCATGCTCTGGACACTACGCTGACAGACACAGCAAACCTTCTTGCCACAGCTCGCATTGACGTGCCATCCTGGATGAGCTGCACTACCTTAGCCACTTGTGTGGGTTGTAGACTCCGTCTCATGCTACCACTAGAGTGAAAGCACCGCCAGCATTCAAAAGTGACTAAAACATCAGCCAGGAAGCATAGGAACTGAGAAGTGGTCTGTGGTCACCACCTGCAGAACCACTCCTTTATTGGGGGTGTCTTGCTAATTGCCTATAATTTCCACCTTTTGTCTATTCCATTTGCACAACAGCATGTGAAATTTATTGTCAATCAGTGTTGCTTCCTAAGTTGACAGTTTGATTTCACAGAGGTGTGATTGACTTGGAGTTACATTGTGTTGTTTAAGTGTTCCCTTTATTTTTTTGAGCAGTGTATATTGTCTGCATCTGGGTCTTACCTTCATTCCTGATATATATATATCAGGTATGAAGGTAAGACCCTGACGCAGACAACATCGAATTAACAAAAATGTTATAATCCAACAGGGGCACGCAATAGACAGGTCAAGGCAGGCAGGGGTCAGAAAACCAGAGGTAGGGCAACGGTACCGAACAGCAGGCCGGCTCAGTGTCAGGGTAGGCAGAGGTAAATAATCCAGAGGGAGGGGCAAAGGTACAGGTCGGTAGGCAGGCTCAGGCTCAGAGGCAGGCAGAGTGATCTGGCAGGCAGGCAGGCTCAGAGTCAGGACAAGCAAGGGTCAAAACCAGGAGGGCGAGAAAAAAGAGAGACTGGGAAAGACAGGGGCTGAGAACAAAACGCTGGTTGACTTGACAAACAAGACGAAGTGGCAACAGACAAACAGAACACAGGTATAAATACACAGGGCATAATGGGGAAGATGGGCGACACCTGGAGGGGGGTGGAGACAATCGCAAGGACAGGTGAAACAGATCAGGGTGTGACAGTACCCCCCCCCCCCCCCCCCCGGGTCCAGGATGTCCGGGTTGTCAACGTTGAAAATCCGCGATGAGGCCTGGGTCCAAGATGTCCCTGGTGTGAACCCAGCACATCTCCTCCGGCCATAATCCTCCCAGTCAACCAGGTACTGGAACCCCCTGCCCCGATGTTGAACCTTCAGGAGACGCCTCACCGTGTAAGCCGATTGGCCGTCGATGAGACGGTGGAGAAGGGTGGGGCTGGAAACAGGAAACAAAGGGCTGTAAGACATAGGTTTGACTCTGGACACATGAAAGGTGGGATGTATACGAAGGGTACGGGGCAACAGAAGATGAACAGCAGAGGGGCTAATAATCTTGGAGATGGGAAATGGGCCGT
The DNA here is from genome assembly GCF_045679555.1 of Salvelinus alpinus. Classification (NCBI taxonomy): domain Eukaryota; kingdom Metazoa; phylum Chordata; class Actinopteri; order Salmoniformes; family Salmonidae; genus Salvelinus; species Salvelinus alpinus. Next base: position 27,265,449 of record NC_092102.1, on the reverse strand, counting down.
AAAACCGGGGGGAGAGTTTGCGGGATTCCACCCGGAGCGGCAGATCCCGGGGGGATAGCCATACCTTCTGCCTGAGACGATGCCGGGGAACCGGGGACTGATGGCGATCCGCTTGTCGTCGATACCTGGAGGTGGTCTTGAGGAGGGCCGACTGGTCCCTCCTCCAGGTACGACGACAGCGGTGGACAAACATCTGGTTAGAAGGTACGCTGACCTCTTCCTCCTGCTCGGAAAGAGTGGGGGCTGATACCTCAGAGAACACTAAAACAGAGATAGGCCCGTTGCAGAGCAGGCAAGGGTGTTTCAGGCGTACTCGACCCACACCAGCTGCTGGCTCTAGGAGGTGTGGTTGGCGGAGACCAGGCAGTGCAGAGTAGTCTCAAGATCCTGATTGGCTCTCTCCGACTGGCCATTGGACTGGGGGTGGAACCCAGAGGACAGGCTGGCCGATGACCCAATGAGGGCGCAGAACACCTTTCAGAACCGGGATGAGAATTGAGGCCCCAAATCGGAGACCATGTCCACGGGCAGTCCTTGGATCCGGAAGATGTGCTGGGCCGTCTCCTTGGCCGAGGGTAGTTTGGGGAGAGGAATGAAGTGAGCGGCCTTGGAAAACCAGTCAACCACAGTCACGATGGCAGTGTTGCCCTCAGACGGGGGAGATCCGTGATTAAATCCAGGGATATGTGGGACCAGGGTCGGGGAGGAACAGGCAGTGCCGAGGAGTCTTATTCTGAGCACAGACTGTACAGGCAGAGACAAATGCGGCGACATCCGGAACCATCGTAAGCCACCAAAAGCGTTGTCGCACGAAGGCCAGGGTCCGACGGGAGCCCGGGTGGCAGGAAAATCTGGAGCAATGGGCCCACTTCAGGACCGCAGAGCGGACAGCATCAGGCACTAACATCCGATTATCAGGCCCACCCCAGAGTTTGGCTGGGACCGCTGCACCTCCCGAACCTGTTTCCCTATACCCCAGTTGAGTGCCATCACCAGGAACGAGGTGGGAAGGATGGTCCCGGGCTCCGGGGTGGTACCCGTGGGGCTATAGTGGCGGGACAGTGCATCCGGCTTGACATTCTTGGATCCCGGCCGGTACGAGAGGGAAAAGTTGAACCGTGTGAACAGCAGGGCCCATCTGGCTTGCCTGGAGTTGAGGCGCTTGGTGGTGCGGAGATACTCCAGGTTCTTGTGGTCGGTCCACACGATGAATGGGTGTTCCGCCCCCTCCAGCCAGTGCCTCCATTCCTCCAACGCCATCTTCACCACGAGAAGCTCACAATTCCCCACATCGTACTTTTTTTCTGTGGCGTTGAGGCAGTGGGAGAAGAAGGCTCAAGGATGTAGCTTGAGGTCCAGTGCAGAACGCTGGGACAGGACAGCCCCCACTCCGACATCAGAAGCATCGGCCTCCACCACGAACTGACGCGAAGGGTCCGGATGAACCAAGATGGGAGCTGTGGTGAAACGATGTTTGAGGTCCCAGGAACGCCCGGTCAGCAGCTGGAGACCATGTGAACGGAACCTTGGGCGAGGTGAGTGCAGACAGGGGGGAAGACAGGGTGCTGTAACCCCGGATAAAGCGGTGATAGAAGTTGGCAAACCCCAGGAAGCGTTGCAGCTGCACCCTGGAAGTAGGCTGGGGCCAATCCACCACCGCTCTCACCTTCATGGGATCCATTTGCACACGCCCTGCGGCGATGATGAGACCCAGAAATGTGATGGTGGAATGATGGAACTTGCACTTCTCTGCATTTACAAACAGCTGGTTCTCCAGGAGGCGTTGGAGAACCTGTCGGATGTGGAGCACATGTTCTTGGGTGGAACGGGAGAAGATGAGGATCGCATTGAAGTAGACGAAGACGAAACGATTCAACATGTAGCGGAGAACATCATTGACCAGAGCCTGGAACACAGCAGGGGCGTTGGTAAGGCCAACAGGCATGACCAGATACTCGTAGTGACCGCTGACCATGTTGAAGGCGGTTTTTCACTCATCCTCTTCCCGTATCCACACCAGGTGGTAGCCGTTCCGTAGATCCAGCTTGGAAAACACAGTGGTCCCCTGGAGCGGCTCGAAGGCCGAGGAGATGAGTGGTAGCAGTTCTTCACTGTTATGTCCTTGAGAGCCTGGTAGTCGATGCACGGGCGCATTGTGTCCTTCTTCTCCACAAAAAGAACCCTGCGCCAGTGGGAGAAGAAGAAGGACGGATGAATCCTGTAGCAAGGGAGTCCCTGATGTACGTCTCCATCGCCTTGGTCTCTGGTCCCGACAGAGAGTACAGTCGTCCCCGTGGCGGAGTCGTGCTCGGGAGAAGGTCAATCCCACAGTCATAAGGTCAGTGCGGCGGGAGCGAAGTGGCTGGGCCTTGCTGAACAATTCCGGAGGTACTGGTACTCCGCGGGAATGGCGGAGAGGTCCAGGGCACCTTCCCGAGCCCCCGGGAAGACGTCCCGGAGCAGGTTGTGCTGACATCAGGCAATGGGCATGGCAGAACAGGTTCCAGACCAAGACGGCACCAGTAGACCAGTTCATTTGGGGATTGTGTCGCTGGAGTCAGGAGAATCTCAATACCACAGGAATCTGAGGGGACTTGATGAGCAGGAACTGGATAGCCTCATTGAGGTTCCCTGACACACATAGGTTGATGGGAGCGTTGTTGTGGGTGACTCGGCCTATAGGAAGTGGTGACTTCGGCAAACCTTGGGGCAGGTAGGGAAGCCTCGGGTTCTCTCGGCAATGAGACCACCGGAGACTTCAAGGATGATTCGAAGGCAAGGGTAGGATCCCTGGGCGTCCGAGCAAAATCCAATTTCCTCTCCCTCCGTTGTTCCCGTAATTGCCCATCGATATGGATGGTCAAAGCGATGAGCTCATCCTTGACTTCCTCAGAGACGCCGTGAAGGAACATATTGAACAGTGCCTCTTGATTCCAAGCACTCTCCGCTGCCAACGTGCGGAAATCCACCGCATAATCAGCTACACTGCGGGAGTCCTGCCGAAGCTGGATTAGCTTCCAGGCAGCCTCTCGCCCGAAGAACGGGACATGAAAAGCCTGACTCACTTCTCCCACGAACCCCTCCAGACTACTGCATATGACCGACTGTTGTTCCCACACGGTAGTAGCCCAGGTGAGAGCCCTCCCGGACATCAGAGTGATGAGGTAGGCTATCTTGGAGCGATCCGAGGGGAAGGAGGAGCCCTGAAGCTTGAAGCTCGAAGACGAGGGCACACTGAGCTAGGAACGCCCGACAGGTGCTCGGCTTTCCATTGAAGCGCTCCGGAGGATGTAAGCTGGGCTCCCGAGAAGGTGGAGTGACTGATGACACAGCGCAGCTAGCAGCTGAGTCTCAGAGGAGCTGTGGGGTTACCACTGTGGTAGGCGGCCTCCCAGACAACCCGTGGAATTACTCCAGCAAACTTTCCAACGCCCGGTTATGGCATTCAGTCAAAGTTTGGACCTCCTCCACAAGGCAGCGAAGCAATTCCTTGTGCCTACCAATGGTGGCTCCCTGGGTGGAGATGACGTTGAGCAGCTGGCCCGGGTCTGCTGTCATGGCCAGTTCGTGCTATCAGGTATGAAGGTAAAGCCCAGATGCAGACAACGTCGAATTAACAATAGTTTAATGATCCAACAAGGGCAGGCAATAGACAGGTCAAGGCAGGCAGGGGTCAGAAAACCAGAGATGGAGCAACAATACCGGACGGCAGGCAGCCTCATGGTCAGGGTAGGCAGAGGTCAATAATCCAGAGGTGGGGCAAAGGTTCAGGTCGGCAGGCAGGCTCAGGGTCAGGGGCAGGCAGAGTGGTCAGGCAGGCGGGCTCAGAGTCAGGACAGGCAAGGGTCAAAACCAGGAGGGTGGAGACAATCATAAAGACAGGTGAAACAGATCAGTATGTGTATATACATATATATATATATATATATACAGTTGACGTCGGAAGTTTACATACACTTAGGTTGGAGTCATTAAAACTAGTTTTTCAACCACTCCACCATTTTCATGTCAACAAACTATAGTTTTGGCAAGTCGGTTAGGACATCTACTTTGTGCATGACAAGTAATTTTTCCAATAATTGTTTACAGACAGATTATTTCACTTATAATTCACTGTATCACAATTCCAGTGGGTCAGAAGTTTGCATACACTAAGTTGTGCCTTAAAACAGCTTGGAAATTCCAGAAAATTATGTCATGGCTTTAGAAGCCTCTGATAGGCTAATTGACATGATTTGAGTCAATTGGAGGTGTACCTGTGGATGAATTTCAAGGCCTACCTTCAAACTCAGTGCCTCTTTGCTTGACATCATGGGAAAATCAAAAGAAAATTGTAGACCTCCACAAGTCTGGTACATCCTTGGGAGCAATTTCCAAACGCCTGAAGGTACCACGTTCATCTGTACAAACAATAGTACGCAAGTATAAACACCATGGGATCACGCAGCCATCATACCCCTCAGGTATGTTCTGTCTCCTAGAGATTAACGTACTTTGGTGCAAAAAGTGCAAATCAATCCCAGAACAACAGCAAAGGACCTTGTGAAGATGCTGGAGGAAACAGGTACAAAAGTACCAATATCCACAGTAAAACGAGTCCTATATCGACATAACCTGAAAGGCCGCTTAGCAAGGAAGAAGCCACTGCTCCAAAACCGCCATAAAAAAAACAGACTACGGTTTGCAACTGCACATGGGGATAAAGATTGTACTTTTTGGAGAAATGTCCTCCGGTCTGATGAAACAAAAATAGAACTGTTTGGCCATAATGACCATAGTTATTCGTTAAAGCTTGGTTGCAAATGCGTCTTCCAAATGGACAATGACCCCAAGCACACTTCCAAAGTTGTGGCAAAATGGCTTAAGGACAACCAAGTCAAGGTATTGGAGTGGACATCACAAAGCCCTGACCTCAATACCATAGAAAATTTGTGGGCAGAACTGAAAAAAGCGTGTGGGAGCAAGGAGGCCTAGAACCTGCCTCAGCTACACCAGCTCTGTCTAGAGGAATGGGCCAAAATTCACCCAACTTATTGTGGGAAGGTTGTGGAAGGCTACCCAAAACATTTGATCCAAATTGAACAATTTAAAGGCAATGCTACCAAACACTAATTGAGCGTATGTAAACTTCTGACCCACTGGGAATGTGAAAAGCTGAAATAAATAATTCTCTCTACTATTATTCTGACATTTCACATTCTTAGAATAAAGTGGTGATCCTATCTGACCTAAAACAGGGAATTTTGACTTGGATTAAATGTCAGGAATTATGAAAAACTGAGATTAAATGTATTTGGCTAAAGTGTATGTAAACTTCCGACTTCAACTCTCTCTCTCTCTCTCTCTCTCTCTCTCTCTCTCTCTCTCTCTCTCTCTCTCTCTCTCTCTCTCTCTCTCTCTCTCTCTCTCGATATATATATATACAGTGGGGAGAACAAGTATTTGATACACTGCCGATTTTGCAGGTTTTCCTACTTACAAAGCATGTAGAGGTCTGTAATTTTTATCATAGGTACACTTCAACTATGAGAGACGGAATCTAAAACAAAAATCCAGAAAATCACATTGTATGATTTTTAAGTAATTAATTTGCATTTTATTGCATGACATAAGTATTTGATACATCAGAAAAGCAGAACTTAATATTTGGTACAGAAACCTTTGTTTGCAATTACAGAGATCATACGTTTCCTGTAGTTCTTGACTAGGTTTGCACACACTGCAGCAGGGATTTTGGCCCACTCCTCCCTACAGATCTTCTCCAGATCCTTCAGGTTTCGGGGCTGTCGCTGGGCAATACGGACTTTCAGCTCCCTCCAAAGATTTTCTATTGGGTTCAGGTCTGGAGACTGGCTAGGCCACTCCAGGACCTTGAGATGCTTCTTACGGAGCCACTCCTTAGTTGCCATGGCTGTGTGCTTCGTGTCGTTGTCATGCTGGAAGACCCAGCCACGACCCATCTTCAATGCTCTTACTGAGGGAAGGAGGTTGTTGGCCAAGATCTCGCGATACATGGCCCCATCCATCCTCCCCTCAATACGGTGCAGTCGTCCTGTCCCCTTTGCAGAAAAGCATCCCCAAAGAATGATGTTTCCACCTCCATGCTTCACGGTTGGGATGGTGTTCTTGGGGTTGTACTCATACTTCTTCTTCCTCCAAACACGGCGAGTGGAGTTAGACCAAAAAGCTCTATTTTTGTCTCATCAGACCACATGACCTTCTCCCATTCCTCCTCTGGATCATCCAGATGGTCATTGGCAAACTTCAGACAGGCCTGGACATGCACTGGCTTAAGCAGGGGGACCTTGCGTGCGCTGCAGGATTTTAATCCATGACGGCGTAGTGTGTTACTAATGGTTTTCTTTGAGACTGTGGTCCCAGCTCTCTGACCAGGTCCTGCCGTGTAGTTCTGGGCTGATCCCTCACCTTCCTCATGATCATTGATGCCCCACGAGGTGAAATCTTGCATGGAGCCCCAGACCGAGGGTGATTGACCGTCATCTTGAACTTCTTCCATTTTCTAATAATTGCGCCAACAGTTGTTTCCTTCTCACCAAGCTGCTTGCCTATTGTCCTGTAGCCCATCCCAGCCTTGTGCAGGTCTACAATTTTATCCCTGATGTCCTTACACAGCTCTCTGGTCTTGGCCATTGTGGAGAGGTTGGAATCTGTTTGATTGTGTGTGGACAGGTGTCTTTTATACAGGTAACGAGTTCAAACAGGTGCAGTTAATACAGGTAATGAGTGGAGAACAGGAGGGCTTTTTAAAGAAAAACTAACAGGTCTGTGAGAGCCGGAATTCTTACTGGTTGGTAGGTGATCAAATACTTATGTCATGCAATAAAATGCAAATTAATTATTTAAAAATCATACAATGTGATTTTCTGGATTTTTGTTTTAGATTCCGTCTCTCACAGTTGAAGTGTACCTATGATAAAAATTACAGACCTCTACATGCTTTGTAAGTAGGAAAACCTGCAAAATCGGCAGTGTATCAAATACTTGTTCTCCCCACTGTATGTATAAACTCAGCAAAAAAAGAAACGTCCCTTTTTCAGGACCCTGTCTTACAAAGATAATTCGTAAAAATCCAAAGTAATTTGTGCACCTGTGGAACGTTCATTAAGACAGTAACAGTTTACAGACGGTAGGCAATTAAGGTCACAGTTATGAAAACTTAGTACACTAAAGAGGCCTTTCTACTGACTCTGAAAAACACCAAAAGAAAGATGCCCAGGGTCCCTGAATCATCTGCGTAAACGTGCCTTAGGCATGCTGCAAGGAGGCATGAGGACTGCAGATGTGGCCAGGGCAAAAAATTGCAATGTCCGTACTGTAAGAAGCCTAAGGCAGAGCTACAGGGAGACAGGACGGATAGCTGATCGTCCTCGCAGTGGAAGACCACGTGTAACAACACCTGCACAGTACATGATGTTCGGTACATCTGAACATCAAACCTGCGGGACAGGTACAGAATTGCAACAACAACTGCCAGAGTTACACCAGGAACGCACAATCCCTTCATCAGTGCTCAGACTGTCCGCAATAGGCTGAGAGAGGCTGTACTGAGGGCTTGTAGGCCTATTGTAAGGCAGGTCCTCACCAGACATCACCGGCAACAACGTCGCCTATGGGTACAAACCCACCGTCGCTGGACCAGACAGGATGCCAGTTTTTCTGGTTCGGGCTAGGCCCCTTAGTTCCAGTGAAGGGAAATAGCAATGTTAATGCCTATGACTTTGGAATGAGATGTTCGACGAGCAGGTATCCACATGCTTTTGGTCACTTTTCTGCAGGTAGCCTAGTGGTTAGAGCGTTGGGCCAGTAACCAAAAGGTTGCTAGGTCGAGTCCCCGAGCTGCCAAGGTAAGAATCTGTCGTTCTGCCCCTGAACAAGGCAGTTAACCCACTGTTCCTAGGCCATCATTGTAAATGTCGTTTGGCCTGATATGGTTCTCAATCAGAGGCAGGTGTTTGTCATTGTCTCTGATTGGGAACCATATTTAGGTAGCCTGTTTTGGCTTTTGGTTTGTGGGTGTTTGTTTCCGTGTCAGTGTTTGTCGCCACACGGTACTGTTTAGTTTGATCATCGTTTATTGTTTTTGTTCCTGTGTTCAGTTTTTGGATTTTTATTAAAGACATGAACACTTACCATGCTGCGCTTTGGTCCGATCCTTCTACCACCACAGACGATCGTTGCAGAAACACCCACCAAAAAAGGACCAAGCAGCGTGGTAACAGGCAGTAGCAGCAGCAGCGGGCGAAATCTGAAGAGGAATGGACATGGGAGGACATTCTAAACGGCAAGGGATGCTACACATGGGAGGAAATCCTGGCTGGAAGGGATCGCCTTCCATGGGAACAGGTGGAGGCAGCCAGGAGAGCGGAGGCAGCAGCTAAAGGGAACCGGCGTTACGAGGGAACACGGCTGGCAAGGAAGCCCGAGAGGCAGCCCCAAAAATGTCTTGGGGGGGGCACACGGGGAGTGGTGTTAAGGAGCTGGAATGTGCCGATACGAGGAGCTGGAATGTACCGCACCGGGCTATGCACACGCACCGGGGACACCGTGCTTACCGTGGAGAGCGTCGTACCGGGCAGGCACCGTGTTATGTGGTGGAGCGCACGGTGTCCCCGGTGCGTGTGCATAGCCTGGTGCGGTACATTCCAGCTCCTCGTATCGGCCGGGCTAGAGTGGGCATCGAGCCAGGTGTCGTGAAGCCGGCTCAGCGCATCTGGTCTCCAGTGCGTCTCCTCGGGCCGGTGTACATGGCACCAGCCTTACGCATGGTGTCCCCGGTTTGCCAGCACAGCCCAGTGCGGGCTATTCCACCTCGCCGCACTGGCCTTGCTACGGGGAGCATTCAACCAGGTAAGGTTGGGCAGGCTTGGTGCTCGAGACCTCCTGTGCGCCTTCACGGTCCGGTCTATCCGGTGCCACCTCCTCGCACCAGCCCAGTACCACCAGTGCCAACACCACGCACCAGGCTTCCTGTGCGTCTCCAGAGCCCTGTACGTCCTGTTCCTGCTCCTCGCACTCGCCCTGAGGTGCGTGCCCCCAGCCCGGTACCACCAGTGCCGGCACCACGCACCAGGCCTACTGTGCGCCTCCCGGGTCCAGTATGCCCTGTTCCTGCTCCCCGCACTCGCCCTGAGGTGCGTGTTCCCTGCCTGGTACCACCTGTTCCGGCACCACGCACTAGGCCTACTGTGCGCCTCAGCAGGCCAGAGTCTTCCGTCTGTCCAGCGCCGCCTGAGCTGCCCGTCTGCCCAGCGCCGCCTGAGCTGCCCGTCTGCCCAGCGCCGCCTGAGCTGCCCGTCTGCCCAGCGCCGCCTGAGCTGCCCGTCTGTCCAGCGCCATCTGAGCTGCCCGTCTGTCCAGCGCCATCTGAGCCGCCCGTCTGTCCTGAGCCGTCAGAGCCGCCCTTCAGTCCGGAGCCGCCCTTCAGTCCGGAGCCGCCCTTCAGTCCGGAGCCGCCAGAGCCGCCCGCCAGTCCGGAGCCGCCAGAGCCGCCCGCCAGTCCGGAGCTGCCAGAGCCGCCCGCCAGTCAGGAGCTGCCAGAGCCGCCCGCCAGTCAGGAGCTGCCAGAGCTGTCCTTCAGTCTGGAGTTGCCCTCAGTCCGGAGCTGCCCCTCAGTCCGGAGCTACCCCTCAGTCCTGAGCTACCCCTCAGTCCTGAGATACCTCTCAGTCATGAGCTACCCCTCAGTCATGAGCTACCCCTCAGTCATGAGCTACCCCTCAGTCATGAGCTGCCCCTCAGTCATGAGCTACCCCTCAGTCATGAGCTGCCCCTCAGTCATGAGCTGCCCCTCAGTCATGAGCTGCCCCTCAGTCATGAGCTGCCCCTCAGTCCGGAGCTGCCCCTCAGTCCGGAGGAGTTTCCTCAGTCCAGAGGCGCCCTTCAGTCCAGAGGCGCTCCTCAGTCCAGTGGGGTCCTTTATTAGGGATCCCAGGCCAAGGTCGGCGGCGAGGGTCGCCGCTCAAAGGACGCTAAGAAAGCGGACAAAGACAATGGTGGAGTGGGGTCCACGTCCAGCGCCAGAGCCGCCACCGCGGACAGATGCCCACCCAGACCCTCCCCTATAGGTTCAGGTTTTGTTGCCGGAGTCCGCACCTTGGGGGGGGGGGGGGGGGTACTGTCACGTTCTGACCATAGTTCTTTTGTATTTTCTTTGTTTTAGTGTGGTCAGGGCGTGAGTTGGGTGGGTTATCTATGTTTTGTGTTTCTATGTTGGGTTTGTCGTTTGGCCTGATATGGTTCTCAATCAGAGGCAGGTGTTTGTCATTGTCTCTGATTGGGAACCATATTTAGGTAGCCTGTTTTGTCTTTTGGTTTGTGGGTGTTTGTTTCCGTGTCAGTGTTTGTCGCCACACGGTACTGTTTCATTTGATCATCGTTTATTGTTTTTGTTCCTGTGTTCAGTTTTTGGATTTTTATTAAAGACATGAACACTTACCATGCTGCGCTTTGGTCCGATCCTTCTACCACCACAGACGATCGTTACAACATAAGAATTTGTTCTTAACTGACTTGCCTAGTTAAATAAAGGTTAAATAAAAATATTATATATATATATATTTAGAAACTCAATCGAGATCTCAACTTACTGTTGAGAGTTAGAAAATTAGAATGCACAAAGTGAAATTTGGTAGTGCATCAACAGTTACCTCTTATGTCAGTTACTCAAATAGCCTATGTCAGCTAAAAAGAATTTGATTTCTAAGTAAGATAGTTTAGCGAGCTATCTAGACCTTGTAGTAGGCCTAATCATCACCAGATCCCCGACTGGGCACGCAGGGCATGTGCTCAAGGGCTCTGTCCTCAAGGGGGGCCCTATTGGTTTTGTTAGTCCCTCTCACACAGATATCATAGCAAAATGTGTAGAATTGCAGGAAACTAGCTTTAAAACTGCAAGAGTTTCTCAGCATCCCTTGGCAAAATGTGTAGAATTGCAGGAAATTAGCTTTAAAACTACAAAATGTTCTGCAATTCATATTGATTTCAACTAATACATCAATAACTCTAGTGAATGGCTAATACAATACAGTAAATAGGCGTAGAGTCCAATAATGTAGCATAACATACAGTGCCAGCCAGAAATTCAGCACAGCGAAATGGCGTAGAAAATCCGAAAATGAACTGCAACGATGGAGAGGGTAGAGACTAGAGAGACAGTGGTAGATCGAAGGGGATGGGGTGATCAGTAAAGCTGGTGACGCCTCTGGAGGAACGGTATAGAGGTTAAACCATCGCGAATATTCTTGGAATTATTTGCTTGAATGTCTCTGAGTGTTTCACAGAGTAAAATGCAATAGGGGGGCACAGAATCTCCCTCTTTCTCTCCTTCCTTCCTTCCTTCCTCCCTTCTGTCCATCCTTCCGTCCTTCTCTCTATCTCCCCCCCTCTATCTCGCTCTCTCTCTCTCTCTCTCTCACACACACACACACACACACGCTCGCAAAGGGATGGTGGTGGATGCTCCTGACTGCGATAGCTAAAACAAGATGGGATAATCATGCGTGTCTGGCCACGGGCGTTGATGCAGCTGCCGTTGCCTGATCTTTACTGGACTGAGGGTAGGGTGGGTCTGGTTCCGACTGGATCTACATCTCGATTCGGCTTGACATCGATGTTATCAAGATATTTACATGTTAGAAGACAACGACTGTAGCCTAAAACGCGAAATCGCAATAAAAATGAATAATCCGAGTGATAGATTAATTAAATGCTCCCATCGATTGAGAATCGTATGTATCGATAATTAATAAATTAACTAATTGATAAAACAGACGGGAATAACGTGCTGTCTTGGACGGAAGGTGGTGGTGGTGGGAGGGGGGGGGGGGCAGTAGCTAGGGACATCCCCATGAGGCGACCGGATCACCCTTTCTCCTGTTTGCTGATATTTTTTTGGAATGAGAACGGTACCTGGCCTTCCGGGAAAAGAACATCATTGCATTTGTAATCAGGCTAGGACACCCTCTCCACCAGCACCCTATTTTCGCCGTTCCCGCCACAGCAACCGCGGCACCGGCCAGTCCACGACCCGGTCCGCGTCATCGAATCGACGCATCACTGGATGGGGTGTAGACTGTGAAGACGGTGAGTGCGTGTGTCAAAGGGGGTACTGAGGGAGACTGGGCGATCTCATCACCTGTGCACTGGTTAATTGCACTCCAATCTGGCGAGTTTGGAGGGACGGAGAGTCAGGTGCAGTAAGGGCGCCTCAATGACCGTCTCCTCCCGGGACAGAGCGCCTAAAGCCCAGCGTTTGCAGTGCGGCGGGTAGAGAAGGCTAGAGAACAGCGGCGAGTTTGGAAGTTTTGATGCATATGATCACAACCACCATGATTTTTATGATTCTTGGCGCTTCAGTTGTAATGGTAAGAGATACGCTTTTTATTGCACCCCGCATGTGTGTTTAACGCCTACAGCAATGATATATCTTTTTTTTTTAAACCTGTGTAGCCTATAATAATGAATAATGTAGTTATAGGCAATATATTACAACTACAGAGCACATTTTATATAAGGACACTGAAAATAATTATGGTTAAATGCATATAGACTTGAGGAAGTAGGCTACACATAGTCTGCCAACAATTACATGGCTATCATGAATAAATCATCTAAATACCATTTAAGAGCGAAGGAGTTTTCCCTCGCAAATGATTGCAAGGTGGGTTTCCAAATGTATTTGTCTATTTTCTCTTATATGGACTTTAGCTTAATGCAAGTCATATAATGGTGCTGCTGTGTTGGGAATAGTTATTGTGTCCCAGTTGACTCTTATGGTTCTTTGCAGGCGATAGCCTGTTTAATGGACATGAACGCACTACTGGATCGCTTTCACAACTACATCTTACCGCATTTACGAGGGGAAGACCGCGTCTGTCATTGCAACTGTGGAAGGTAAAAAAAAACAATATAATACATTGATTCATTTGGATAGATACAATGTGCTGCATCTGCAACGAAAGGTAGCCAAACAGAGTCAAGAGCGCTGCTATTTTTCTCGTCTAATCATAATCCCTCAATAGGCCTCTCGAATGATTTCTCCTGCTGAACTGTTGGTTTTAATAAGCATCCCAACCTGCTCCATGCATAATCTCTTGAAATTGTGCCTAATTGATGTCGACTGTGGTTTTATTCGAGGTATATGTGTGTCTAATGGTAGGCTACATACAGCCTTATGTTTGTGATGCCTAGGTTGTGACGGTGTTTTCAAGCCTATATTCAGTGATTTGTCTTTTACTGCATACGAAGGTGGTTGAGCCATAAATAAAGTATGTTATGATTTATGAGGAATGGGCTAAGGAATCATTTTAAACGAAGACAGCTCTCAATGATCGTTCTCGTGCTGTTTTGCATTTGCAATATTACCATATTTTTAAGAGGAAATGTTTTTGGAGAGAGGACATTAGGCCTACCTATATTGAATCAGTTGTGAGAATTATAATATATAGGTATACAGTGATCTATTATTGATAACCCATGTTATGAAGGCTGAAAATGGAATGAAACATAAAATAACTATAGTTGAATGGTGTAGGCCAGGTTTCATATTGCTGTTGTGATTAGACCTGTAAACGTTATATGTGGCCTCACATTTTCACAATTGCTGGTAGAGACTCCTTACAACACAAAATCTTTCTAAGATCAAGTTCTACTCAAATATTTTGAGGAAACCAATTACCTAAAATAAATGTTGTTAAGAAACTTAAATAGCTGAATTGAGCAGTACTACCTTCATATGAGAAATACAATAAAACATGCATTTATTTTTAGTAAGGTATACTTAAATTGAATGCCCCCACTAAGCCACGCCTCCAATAATTTCCCAGTGTGCCTTGCCTTTTTGATTAAAGTGTAGCATAACCAACCATGATTGTATTTGTTAGTGACATGGTTGTTGAATTCGTTCATTTTCAGTCCTACGACCTTAACAAAGTAAGTTCCTAGGCAAGTATTCCAAGTGTGCAAAGCTGTCATCAAGGCAAATGGTGGCTACTTTAAAGAATAAAAAAATATATATATATTTTGATTTGTTTAACACTTTTTTGGTTACTACATGATTCCATGTGTTATTTCATAGTTTTGATGTCTTCATTATTATTCTACAATTTTGAAAATAGAAAAAATTAAGAAAAACCCTTGAATGAGTAGATGTGTCCAAACCTTTGACTGGTACTGTAATTCATTAGGATATTAAGCCATGGATAAAGGCAAGTTTAGGCCTGAGTACACTCTGAACAACTACAGTGGCTTGCGAAAGTATTCACCCACTTGGATTTTTCCTATTTTGTTGCCTTACAACCTGGAATTAAAGTAGATTTTTTGGGGGGTTTGTATCATTTGATTTACACAACATGCCTACCACTTTGAAGATGCAAAACATTTTTATTGTGAAACAAACAAGAAATAAGACAAAAAAACAGAAAACTTGAGCGTGCATAACTATTCACCCCCCCCCCCCCCCCCCAGCAATTACAGCTGCAAGTCTCTTGGGGTATGTCTCTATATGCTTGGCACATCTAGCCACTGGGATTTTTGCCCATTCTTCAAGGCAAAACTACTCCAGCTCCTACAAGTTGGATGGGGTCCGCTGGTGTACAGCAATCTTTAAGTCACACCACAGATTCTCAATTGGATTGAGGTCTGGGCTTTGACTAGGCCCTTCCAAGACATTTAAATGTTTCCCCTGAAACCACTCGAGTGTTGGTTTAGCAGTATGCTTAGGATCGTTCTCCTGCTGGAAGGTGAACCTCCGTCCCAGTCTCAAATCTCTTGAAGACTGAAACATGTTTCTCTCAAGAATTTCCCTGTATTTAGCGCCATCCATCATTCCTTCAATTCTGACCAGTTTCCCAGTCCCTGCCGATGTCCAGTTTCCCAGTCCCTGCCGAACATACCCACAGCATGATGCTGCCACCATCATGCTTTACTGTGGGGATGGTATTCTCGGGGTGATGAGAGGTGTTGGGTTTGTGCCAGACATAGCATTTTCTTTGATGGCCAAAAAGCTCAAATTTAGTCTCATCTAACCAGAGTACCTTCTTCCATATGTTTGGGGAGTCTCCCCCATGGCTTTTGGCGAACACCAAATGGGTTGGCTTATTTTTTTCTTTAAGCAATGGCTTTTTTCTGGCCACTCTTCCGTAAAGCCCAGCTCTGTGGAGTGTACGGCTTAAAGTGGTCCTATGGACAGATACTCCAATCTCCGCTGTGGAGCTTTGCAGCTCCTTCAGGGTTATCTTTGGTCTCTTTGTTGCCTCTCTGATTAATGCCCTCCTTGCCTGGGCTGTGAGTTTCGGTGGGTGGCCCTCTCTTGGCAGGTTTGTTGTGGTGCCATATTCTTTCCATTTTTTAAATAATGGATTTAATGGTTCTCCGTGGGATGTTCAAAGTTTAGGATATTTTTTATAACCCAACCCTGATCTGTACTTCTCCACAACTTTGTCTCTGACTTGTTTGGAGAGCTCCTTGGTCTTCATGGTGCCGCTTGCTTGGTGGTGCCCCTTGCTTAGTGTTGTTGCAGACTCTGGGGCCTTTCAGAATAGGTGTATATATACTGAGATCATGTGACAGATCATGTGACACTTAGATTGCACACAGGTGGACTTTATTTAACTAATTATGTGACTTCTGAAGGTGATTGGTTGCACCAGATCTTATTTAGCGGCTTCATAGTAAAGGGGGTGAATACATATGCACGCACCACTTTTCCATTTTTTATTTTTTATTTTTAAACAAGTTATTTTTTCATTTCATTTCACCAATTTGGACTATTTTGTGTATGTCCATTACATGAAATCCAAATAAAAATGGATTTAAATTACAGGTTGTAATGCAACAAAATAGGAAAAACGTATTTTAACTTTATGTACGTGTTGGGTCATTGTTGTTCAGTGCATAATCTGAAACAAATTATTAACTTAACTAACATTCACAGAAGATAAGAAAATCTGCTCTTGGCCCTCTATGAATACTGCTCCTTTGTTTTGACTGCCTACAGTCTAACAACCTGAGAAATGGGTCATGAAGTGTTAGTAAGATTAGTAATGGGTCATGAAGTGTTACTAAGGTCATCATACAGTAATATTGGCCAAACTTTTGAGAGGGTCTCTCTCTCACTCCCTCTCATTTCAAGATTTCCTCATAGTTAATGTTCAGTAATGTGCTATATTAGGCCTATATACCTTTCGAAGTATTTTTAGACCAAAATGTTTTTGCCACATTTTTTACATTTTTATTCAAAATTATAAACGCAACATGTGAAGTGCTGGTCCCATGTTTCATGAGCTGAAATAAAAGATCACAGGAAAAAAAATGTATTACTCAAATTTTGTGCACAAATTAGTTTACATCCCTGTCAGTGAGCATTCCTCCTTTTCAAAAATAATCAAATCAAATCAAATCAAAATTATTTATATAGCTCTTCTTACATCAGCTGATATCTCAAAGTGCTGTACAGAAACCCAGCCTAAAACCCCAAACAACAAGCAATGCAGGTGTAGAAGCACAGTGGCTAGGAACAACTCCCTAGAAAGGCCAAAACCTAGGAAGAAACCTAGAGAGGAACCAGGCTATGAGGGGTGGCCAGTCCTCTTCTGGCTGTGCCGGGTGGAGATTATAACAGAACATGGCCAAGATGTTCAAATGTTCATAAATGACCAGCATGGTCAAATAATAATAATCACAGTAGTTGTCGAGGGTGCAGCAAGTCAGCACCTCAGGAGTAAATGTCAGTTGGCTTTCATAGCCGATCATTAAGAGTATCTCTACCGCTCCTGCGGTCTCTAGAGAGTTGAAAACAGCAGGTCTGGGACAGGTAGCACGTCCGGTGAACAGGTCAGGGTTCCATAGCCGCAGGCAGAACAGTTGAAACTGGAGCAGCAGCACGGCCAGGTGGACTGGGGACAGCAAGGAGTCATCATGCCAGGTAGTCCTGAGGCATGGTCCTAGGGATCAGGTCCTCCGAGAGAGAGAAAGAAAGAGAGAAAGAGAGAATTAGAGAGAGCATACTTAAATTCACACAGGACACCGGATAAGACAGGAGAAGTACTCCAGATATAACAAACTGACCCTAGCCCCCAACACATAAACTACTGCAGCATAAATACTGGAGGCTGAGACAGGAGGGGTCAGGAGACACTGTGGCCCCATCCGATGATACCCCCGGACAGAGCCAAACAGGAAGGATATAACCCCACCCACTTTGCCAAAGCACAGCCCCCACACCACTAGAGGGATATCTTCAACCACCAACTTACCATCCTGAGACAAGGCCGAGTATAGCCCACAAAGATCTCCGCCACGGCACAGCCCAAGGGGCGGCGCCAACCCAGACAGGAAGATCACGTCAGTGACTCAACACACTCAAGTGACACACCCCTCCTAGGGACGGCATGAAAGAGCACCAGTAAGCCAGTGACTCAGCCCCTGTAATAGGGTTAGAGGCAGAGAATCCCAGTGGAGAGAGGGGAACTGGCCAGGCAGAGACAGCAAGGGCGGTTCGTTGCTCCAGAGCCTTTCCGTTCACCTTCACACTCCTGGGCCAGACTACACTCAATCATATGACCCACTGAAGAGATGAGTCTTCAGTAAGACTTAAAAGTTGAAACCGAGTCTGCGTCTCTCACATGGGTAGGCAGACCATTCCATAAAAATTGAGATCTATAGGAGAAAGCCCTGCCTCCAGCTGTTTGCTTAGAAATTCTAGGGACAATTAGGAGGCCTACGTCTTGTGACCGTAGCGTACGTGTAGGTATGTACGGTAGGACCAAATCAGAAAGATAGGTAGGAGCAAGCCCATGTAATTCTTTGTAGGTTAGCAGTAAAACCTTGAAATCAGCCCTTGCCTTAACAGGAAGCCAGTGTAGGGAGGCTAGCACTGGAGTAATATGATCACATTTTTTGGTTCTAGTCAGGATTATAGCAGCCGTATTTAGCACTAACTGAAGTTTATTTAGTGCTTTATCTGGGTAGCCGGAAAGTAGAGCATTGCAGTAGTCTAACCTAGAAGTAACACAAGCGTGGATTAGTTGTTCTGCATCATTTTTGGACAGAAAGTTTCTGATTTTTGCAATGTTACGTAGATGGAAAAAAGCTGTCCTTGAAACAGTCTTGATATGTTCGTCAAAAGAGAGATGAGGGTCCAGAGTAACGCCGAGGTCCTTCACAGTTTTATTTGAGACGACTTTACAACCATCAAGATTAATTGTCAGATTCAACAGAAGATCTCTTTGTTTCTTGGGACCTAGAACAAGCATCTCTGTTTTGTCCGAGTTTAAAAGTAGAACTTTTTCAGCCATCCACTTCCTTATGTCTGAAACACAGGCTTCCAGCGAGGGCAATTTTGGGGCTTCACCATGTTTCATTGAAATGTACAGCTGTGTGTTGTCCGCATAGCAGTGAAATTTAACATTATGTTTTCGAATGACATCCCCAAGAGGTAAAATATATAGTGAAAACAATAGTAAAACTAAAACGGAACCTTGAGGAACACCGAAATGTACAGTTGATTTGTCAGAGGACATACCATTCACAGAGACAAACTGATATCTTTCCGACAGATAAGATCTAAACCAGGCCAGAACTTGTCCGTGTAGACCAATTTGGGTTTCCAATCTCTCCAAAAGAATGTGGTGATCGATGGTATCAAAGCAGCACTAAGGTCTAGGAGCATGAGGACATATGCAGAGCCTCGGTCTGACGCCATTAAAAGGTCATTTACCACCTTCACAAGTGCAGTCTCAGTGCTATGATGGGGTCTAAAACCAGACTGAAGCATTTCGTATACATTGTTTGTCTTCAGGAAGGCAGGAAGGCAGTGAGTTGCTACGCAACAGCTTTTTCTTTTTTTTTTGAGAGGAATGGAAGATTCGATATAGGCCGATAGTTTTTTATATTTTCTGGTTCAAGGTTTGGCTTTTTCAAGAGAGGCTTTATTACTGCCACTTTTAGTGAGTTTGGTACACATCCGGTGGATAGAGAGCCGTTTAGGCTGATAGGCATGGCATGTCAAGAAACTGATTAAACAGCATGATCATTACACAGGTGCACTTTGTGATGGGGACAATAAAAGGCCACTCTAAAATGTGCAGTTTTGTCACACAACACAATGCCACAGATGGCTCAAGTTTTGAGGGAGTGTGCAATTGGCATGCTGACTGCAAGAATGTCTACCAGAGCTGTTCACAGAGAATTGAATGTTAATTTCTCTACCATAAGCCACCTCCAACGTTGTTTTAGAGAATTTGGCAGTACTTCCAACCGGCCTCACAACCGCAGACCACGTGTAACCACGCCAGCCCAGGACCTCCACATCTGGCTTCTTCACCTGCGGGATTGTCTGAGACCAGCCACCAGGACAGCTGATGAAATTGAGGAGTATTTCTGTCTGTAATAAAGCCCTTTTGCGGGGGGAAAATGTATTCTGATTGGCTGGGCCTGGCTCCCCAGTGGGTGGGCCTGGCTCCCAAGTGGGTGGGCCTATGCCCTCCCAGGCATGGCTGCGCCCCTGCCCAGTCATGTGAAATCCATAGATTAGGGCCTAATTTTAAATTGACTGATTTCCTTATATGAACTGTAACTCAGTAAAATCGTTGAAATTGTTGCATGTTGCGTTAATATTTTTTTCAGAGGAACATTATCGCTGTCTATCATAGCAGCATTTTTTTGTGGTTTATTTTAAGTCATTTTTAAATATTGATAAAACCTCTGATACTCAATATTCAATGGGCAATGCTCACAATATTCCTAGCTTTGAATGAATTATATATTTTCATACTTGTGCTTGTTACCTTCCTGTTCCCGGGGACATATAGTACATATAGTCCTAAACTAGATCCCAACAATTGCATGTCACACTGCTTGTCATTGCCTTTAATTAAGCCAATTGAAAGCGGGTGACACAGTGTCTGCGTCCAGGCTCTGGTCAAAAGTAGTGCACTATGTAGGGAAAAGGGTGCCATTTGGCACACAGCCACTTTATCTTTTAGTGACCTGAAAATGCTCTTCAATAAGAGTTACTAATTTACGTAAGATGTTTACCCTCTCAGTATAAACATTTCATGGAATAGACAGTCAGATGAGAGCCCACCTGATCTTGAAAGCCTACTTTTAGTGCATGTGGTGTTGAGGCGTCATCCTGGCGATGATGCACATCTAGTCAGGCCTGAGGCCACATCCACTGTCATTCCTTTACTGCTTGTAAACCTCAGGTTGTCATTTTATGAGATGTACCTTTGAGGGGCACGTTAGGTAGGTCGTTATGTTAGGCTTTGATAACACTGTGACAAAAGTAATGGTAATCATTTACAGAAGGTAGGCTACACACATTTCTGGAAATGATTATTCACCAGCACTGTACTGTATAAATTCAGCATGTATTCCATGCCTTTGCATTCTCCCATTTGTACCAAATCAGTGTTGAGAATTCAATTTCATCACCTACACCCCCTAATTTGTCCTCTCTTGCCCTATCTCCTCTTTTCCTTGTTCTTCCCTCCACCACTAACACTTTCTAACCTCCGGCTTTGTCTCTTCCAGGCATCATGTCCACTACGTGATCCCGTACAATGGGGACCATTCTCTGGTGGACTCGTCGGAGAACTACTTTGTGAGTGACAGCGTGACCAAGCAGGAGATGGACCTGATGCTGGGGCTGCTGCTGGGCTTCTGTATCAGCTGGCTCCTGCTGTGGCTGGACGGAGTGCTGCACTGTGCTGTCAGGGCATGGAGAGCCAGTCGCTACTACGGTGAGTCAACCAGAGACTTGGTCTGTTTGACTGGGAAAAGTTTTATATGGACTGACTGGAACATCAATAAGGTTGACAAAATGTGCAGCAGAATGAGCAAAACATTTCTCAATCATCTGATGACAGAAGTATTGTTTGGTTGATTCCCACCTCTGCGAAAAGAGAGATGTTGAGTGAAGTGGTGTATGTGTTAATATTTCGACTGCCTTATTGATCAGTGTTTCTCCTACATCTTTTCTTGGGGATGTAACATGGGTGTGCAAATGCACAGAACGAACATACAGGCTGCTGTTGACCACTGTACCATTCATTGAAACCAATTGAAACCAGGCTTTCTTGGGTGGGCGGATAGCCCAACACACCTGGCTATGAGTGATGGTTATGGGAAACTTTACAGAACTTGAGGACATAAGGGCTCAGTTGTATACTCAAAGAAAGCATTCATAGGGGAAAAGGGAAAAGTATATTCCAGACAAAATATATTGTCTCACAGGATATTAACTGTACAGTACTGTATACAGTGTGTTATGGTCATGAATTAGAATTAAGATATTATGCAGGTAATTACTACTGTATAAGTGGGAGAAGGAATTTGGAAAAAGATTACTTTCTGTCCGGTGAGGGGGGATAGTTATGTGTGTAAAGTAGGCATAGTGAAACTGTAATGTTAATTATGCTGTGGAAATATTGCTGCCCTCAGATGTCATATGTTTAGTACATACTGATTCACTGAAACAAAGATTCCTTACCCATAGCACAGAGGGCATGTGTCTGTCTATACACCAGGAAGACATACAATTATTAACTGTCTCAATTCTTACCATTGTTAGTCTAGCAAGCCAGACTTCACTGAGGGAGAGTGTATGCCAATGTGAACATATTACATATTAGAGGACTTTTTGTCCATACTTCTTCTCCTGATTCAATAACTTGTCCAGTCCCACTGGGCACAGACGTCAGCTCAACGTTTAGTTTTGATTTACATTTGGTTGAGTTGTCAACTAAGTTGAAATACATTTAAAAAATTCACCATGTCATTGGATTTAGGTTAAAAGTTCAGTGAAGAAAATACTAAATTCTCTTACGTTGATTACTTTTTCCTAATCCAATCAGTTTTCCACATTGATTGAACGTCATAATTTTTGGTTGAAATGACAAGGAAACAATGTTGATTCAACCAACGTTTGCCCAATGGAGTGTTCTTATAATGTGTTGGAATAATCCAATTGCTTCAGCTACACATTATCTTGTGCAGCTCTCGATGTCAAAACAGGCCTATATTTTGTAGCTGGCCTGGATCCTTTAGATATAAGACATTGCTGAAGGAGGTGATGTGACCTGGATATTCCAATTGCTGTTACGGTCAGAAAATAGAGGGGCATAATGTCTAGTGAGTTTACAGTGGCTTGCGAAAGTATTCACCTCCCTTGGCATTTTTCCTATTTTGTTGGCTTACAACCTGGAATTAAAATAGATTTTTATTTTTTTTGGGGGGGGGGGGGGGTTGTATAATTTGATTTACACAACATGTCTACCACCTTGAAGATGCAAAATACTTTTTATTGTGAAACAAATAAGAAACAACACAAAAAACAGAAAACTTGAGCGTGCATAACTATTCACCCCCCCAAAGTCAATACTTTGTAGAGCCAGCTTTTGCAGCAATTACAGCTGCAAGTCTCTTGGGGTATGTCTCTATATGCTTGCACATCTAGCCACTGGGATTTTTGCCCATTCTTCAAGGCAAAACTGCTCCAGCTCCTTCAAGTTGGATGGGTTCCGCTGGTGTACAGCAATCTTTAAGTCACACCACAGATTCTCAATTGGATTGAGGTCTGGGCTTTGACTAGGCCCTTCCAAGACATTTAAATGTTTCCCCTGAAACCACTCGAGTGTTGCTTTAGCAGTATGCTTAGGGTCATTGTCCTGCTGGAAGGTGAACCTTCGTCCCAGTCTCAAATCTCTTGATTTGATCCCTCAAGAATTTCCCTGTATTTAGCGCCATCCATCATTCCTTCAATTCTGACCAGTTTCCCAGTCCCTGCCGATGAAAAACATACCCACAGCATGATGCTGCCACCACCATGCTTCACTGTGGGGATGGTATTCTCGGGGTGATGAGAGGTGTTGGGTTTGCGCCAGGCAGAGCGTTTTCCTTGATGGCCAAAAAACTCAAATTTAGTCTCATCTAACAAGAGTACCTTCTTCCATATGTTTGGGGAGTCTCCCACATGGCTTTTGGCGAACACCAAATGGGTTTGCTTATTGTTTTCTTTAAGCAATAGCTTTTTTCTGGCCACTCTTCCGTAAAGCCCAGCTCTGTGGAGTGTACGGCTTAAAGTGGTCCTATGGACAGATTCTCCAATCTCCGCTGTGGAGCTTTGCAGCTCCTTCAGGGTTATCTTTGGTCTCTTTGTTGCCTCTCTGATTAATGCCCTCCTTGCCTGGGCCGTTTAATTTTGGTGGTCGGCAGGTTGTTGTGGTGCCATATTCTTTACATTTTTCTATATGGATTTAATGGTGCTCCATGGGATGTTCAAAGTTTCGGATATTTTTTTATAACCCAACCCTGAGCTGTACTTCTCCACAACTTTGTCCCTGACCTGTTTGGAGCGCTCCTTGGTCTTCATGGTGCCGCTTGCTTGGTGGTGCCCCTTGCTTAGTGGTGTTGCAGACTCTGGGGCCTTTCAGAACAGGTGTATATATACTGAGATCATGTGATAGATCATGTGACACTTAGATTGCACACAAGTGGACTTTATTTAACTAATTATGTGACTTCTGAAGGTAATTGGTTGCACCAGATCTTATTTAGGGGCTTCATAGCAAAGGGGGTGAATACATATGCACGCACAACTTTTCAGTTTTTTTTATTTTTTAGAATTCTTTGAAACAAGTAATTTTTTTCATTTCATTTCACCAATTTGTACTATTTTGTTTATGTCCATTACATGAAATCCAAATAAAAATACATTTAAATTACAGGTTGTAATGCAACAAAATAGGAAAAAACGCCAAGGGGGATGAATACTTTTGCAAGGCACTGTAAAAGTAAGAGATGGCCAATTAATCACCTCTGATTAATATGAAACCACCACACAAAGATGGGGTACTAAATAACCCTATTATTTTATGTCTTGAAAAGACTACGTTAAAAAGTGGGTTTAGATGCATGTCTTATTATTTATTGATGATAAATATGAATTTGGAGATGTGAAGCATACAAATATTGCCAGACTTAGATTCTGTGATTCTATAAGTATTAGTCAAGATAAAACTGCTTCATATTTTCAGCACAGAATCAATCCATCTGCTATTCAGTGCATAACATCCACATAAAAAAATACACCCAGATTTTACATTCAAATGTTTCCCTCGAGGTAGAGGGGTGGCTCAAGGCTTTTCTTGTGCTGGAATCCTTGTGAATGGAGGGAATGCCCCTTCACTTGTGTGTTTGGCTGTGATATTGATTGTGGGTCAGACTTGTTTAGCCTCCCTGAGATGGGGAGTGAAGGTGAGGCTGATGAAGCGGGAAGGTAGGGGGGTGTGAATATACTGTCACATCCCAACCCACACATACACTTTCTCTCTCTCACACACGCACACACACACACACACACACACACACACACACACACACACACACACACACACACACACACACACACACACACACACACACACACACACACACACACACACACACACACACACACACACACACACACACACACACACACACACACACACACACTTGCTCCCTCCTAGGGAGCTATAAATAGAGTGAGAGAGAGCAGCTGGAATGGCGGGTGAGGAAGAAACATGCACACCACACTGACACAGACCGCATTGAGGTGCACATTGATTCCTTTAGCTTTTTCTAATTCCATCTATAGACCCTGCGTCTCCTGCTCTCCATTCAGTTATTGAATCTCCTGATATCCATTTTCTTTAAAAGGCATCCTTTTGGTGACCCCTTTCTTACTGTCTATTTCTCATGAATAACTGATTCATATTCTTTGGCACCATCAGTGATGAAACCATCAGTGGAAAGACATTTTATTTAGCAAAATAAGGAAACAAAATATGATAACAAAAGAGGAAGATTATGATTTGGATAACAATGGCCCCCCTTCCCTCCCTCCGTAAAAAGACCTTTACATTTCTACCCTCACCCCACTTTCCGCATTACATTACCATTTACATTTTTCTCCTGACTCCATCTCCATCCTTTTATTCAAATGAGAAGAACCTGTATCGCTCTCTCTTTTCGTTTGGATACCCTTCTGAACTGTCCTTGTGGATTGCATACCCATTCACAGCTATAAATAACTCACTCCTCCCTCCCGGCCAGCGACCCCCACTTCCCACCACCTGCCTCCCCGTACTCCCCCCTCTCCCCTGCCTCTGGCAGGGCCATGTGCTAGTGGGTGTGCTGCCTTGTGATCTCCGTCTTCTTTCTCTGCCGTCTCAGCGGCAACTAAGCCTGACAGAGACAAATTCCTGCACTTCCATTTCTACAAATTCTACCTCACACTCATATACTTGGTGAAAGAAATCCTAAATATCTTTTTTTAAATCGCTATTTAATCATGCATATCAGGATATAGAAACTGAAACATACACAAACATGACCAAAAGTATGTGGACACCTGCTCGTCGAATGTCTAATTTCAAAATCATGGGCATTAATATGGTGTGGTTGATGTGGTTGAGGTCAGGGCTCTGTGCAGGCCAGTCAAGTTCTTCCACACCGATCTCGACAAACCTTTTCTGCATGGACCTCGCTTTGTGCACAGGGACATAGTCATGCTGAAACAGGAAAGGGTCTTCCCCAAACTGTTGCCACAAAGTTGGAAGCCCAGAATCCTACAGAATGTCATTGTATGCTGTAGCGTTTAGATTTCCCTGCACTGGAACTAAGGGGCCTAGCCCGAACCATGAAAAACAGCCCCAGACCATTATTCCTCCTCTACCAAACTTTACAGTTGGCACTATGAATTGGGGCAGGTAACGTTCTCCTGGCATCTGCCAAACCCAGATTCGTCTGTCGCACTGCCATATGGTGAAGCGTGATTCATCACTCCAAAGACCCGTTTCCACTGCGTCCAATGGCGGCGAGCTTTACTCCACTCCAGCCAACGCTTGGCATTGCGCATGGTGATATTTGGCTTGTGGGAGGCTGCTCGGCCATGGAAATCTATTTCATGAAGCTCCTGACGAACAGTTCTTGTGCTGACGTTGCTTCCAGAGGCAATTTGTAACTCGGTAGTGAGTGTTGCAACCAAGGACAGACCATTTTTGGGGGGGGCGCTACGCGCTTTAGACCATTCTGTGAGCTTGTGGGGCCTGCCAGTTCGAGGCTGAGCCGTTCTTGCTTCTAGACGTTTCCACTTCACAATAACAGCACTTACAGCTTTTTTTATTTCGTTTTTTTTCTCTTTTTTTAGGGGGTGGATCAGCTTTAATATTGCAGATAGATTGTTGCTTCCATCAATGTAATTGTCTACATCATTTCCAATCCCCCATATATTTTTGGGGTAAATATATATTCATATACATGCATAATATATCACAATTCCAGTGGGTGAGAAATTGTAGACCTCGACAAGTCTGGTTCATCGGAAGTTTACATACACCTTAGACAAATACATTTAAACTCAGTTTTTCACAATTCCTGACATTTAATTCCCCGTCTTAGGTCAGTTAGGATCACCACTTTATTTTAAGAATGTGAAATGTCAGAATAATAGTAGAGAGAATGATTGATTTCAGCTTTTATTTCTTTCATCACATTCCCAGTGGGTCAGAAGTTTACATACACTCAATTAATATTTGGTAGCATTGCCTTTAAATTGTTGAACTTGGGTCAAACGTTTTGGGTAGCCTTTCACAACCTTCCCACAATAAGTTGGGTGAATTTTGGCCCATTCCTCTAGACAGAGCTGGTGTAACTGAGGCAGGTTTGTAGGCCTCCTTGCTCGCACATGCTTTTTCAGTTCTGCCCACAAATGTTCTATAGGATTGAGGTCAGGGCTTTGTTATGGCCACTCCAATACCTTGACTTTGTTGTCCTTAAACCATTTTGCCATAAATTTGGAAGTATGCTTGGGGTCAATGTCCATTTGGAAGACCCATTTGCGACCAAGCTTTAACTTCCTGACTGATGTCTTTAAATGTTGCTTCAATATCTCCACATAATTTTCTTTCCTCATGAAGCCATCTATTCTGTGAAGTGCACCAATCCCTCCTGCAGCAAAGCACCCCCACAACATGATGCTGCCACACCTATGCTTCACGGTTGGGATGGTGTTCTTCGGCTTGCAAGCCTCCCCCTTTTCCTCCAAACATAACGATGGTCATTATGGCCAAACAGTTCTATTTTTGTTTCATCAGACCAGAGGACATTTCTCCAAAAAGTACGATCTTTGTCCCCATGTGCAGTTGCAAACTGTAGTCTGTCTTTTTTATGGCGGCTTTGGAGCAGTGGCTTCTTCCGTGCTGAGCAGCCTTTCAAGTTATGTCAACATAGGACTCATTTTACTGTGGATATAGATACTTGTGTACCTGTTTCCTCCAGCATCTTTCCAAGGTCCTTTGCTGTTGTTCTGAGATTGATTTGCACTTTTCGCACCAAAGCCTTACGCATGGTGTCCCCGGTTCGCCAGCACAGCCCAGTGCGGGCTATTCCACCTCGCCGCATTGGCCTGGCTACGGGGAGCATTAAACCAGGTAAGGTTGGGCAGGCTCGGTGCTTAAAAGCTCCTGTACGCCTTCACGGTCCGGTATATCCGGCGCCACCTCCTCGCCCCAGCCCAGTACCACCAGTGCTTACACCACACACCAGGCTTCCAGTGCGTCTCCAGAGCCCTGTTCCTCCTCCACGCACTCGCCCTATGGTGCGTGTCTCCAGCCCGGTACCACCAGTTCCGGCACCACGCACTAAGCCTCCTGTGCGTCTCCAGAGCCCTGTGCGCCCTGTTGCTGCTCCCCGCACTAGCCTTGAGGTGCGTGTCCTTAGCCCGGTACCACCAGTTCCGGCACCACGCACCAGGCCTACTGTGCGCCTCAGCCGGCCAGAGTCTGCCGTCTGCCCAGCGCCGTCTGCGCTGTACGTCTGCCCAGCGCCGCCTGCACTGCCCGTCTGCCCAGCGCCGTCTGAGCTGTCCGTCTGCCCAGCGCCGCCTGCACTGCGAGCTGTCCGTCTGCCCAGCGCCGCCTGCGCTGCCCGTCTGCCCAGCGCCATCTGAGCTGCCCGTCTGTACTGAGCCTTCATAGCCGCCCGTCTGTCCTGAGCCTTCAAAGCCGCCCGTCTGTCCTGAGCCTTCAGAGCCGTCCGTCAGTCAGGAGCCGCTAGAGCCGTCCATCAGTCAGGAGCCGCTAGAGCTGTCCGTCAGTCAGGAGCTGCCAGAGCCGCCCGCCAGACAGGAGCTGCCAGAGCCGCCCGCCAGACAGGAGCTGCCAGAGCCGTCAGTCAGCCATGACCTGCCAGAGCCGTCAGTCAGCCATGACCTGCCAGAGCCGTCAGTCAGCCATGACCTGCCAGAGCCGTCAGTCAGTATGGAGCTGCCCCTCAGTCCGGAGTTGCCCCTCAGTCCGGAGCTGCCCCTCAGTCCGGAGCTGCCCCTCAGTCCGGTGCTGCCCCTCAGTCCGGTGCTGCCCCTCAGTCCGGTGCTGCCCCTTAGTCCAGTGGGGTTAATATGGAGGGTTGCAGTTAAAAGGAGGCCACGAAAGGGGGTAGTGACTATGGTGGGGTGGGGGCCACGTCCAGCGCCAGAGCCGCCACCGTGAACAGATGCCCACCCAGACCCTCCCCTATAGGTTTAGGTTTTGCGGCCGGAGTCCGCACTTTGGGGGGGGTACTGTCACGTTCCTGACCTTATTTCCTTTGTTTAGTCTTTGTTTAGTTGGTCAGGACGTGGGCTGGGTGGGTATATTCCATGTTATGTGTTTTCATTGGTTAGGGTTGTCTAACAAGCCTGATATGGTTCTCAATCAGAGGCAGGTGTTTTACGTTGTCTCTGATTGGGAACCATATTAAGGTAGGCTGTTCTCACTGTTTGTTTGTGGGTGATTGTTGCCGTGTCTGTGTTTGTTCGCCACACGGTACTGTTTTCGTTCGTTTGTTCACGTCGTTTATTGTTTTGTATTTTGTCAGTGTTCTGTTTGTTGGATCATCATTAAAATTCATCATCATGAACATTTACCACGCTGCGCCTTGGTCCTCCTCTCTTCCTGTAACGTCCTGACCAGAGTTATTATGTGTTTTGCTTGTTTAGTGTTGGTCAGGACGTGAGCTGGGTGGGAATTCTATGTTGTGTGTCTAGTTTGTCTGTTTCTATGTCCAGCCTAATATGGTTCTCAATCAGAGGCAGATGGTAATCGTTGTCCCTGATTGAGAATCATATATAGGAGGCTTGTTTTGTGTTGGGATTTTGTGGGTGTTTGTTTCCTGTCTCTGTGATTGTCTGCACCAGATAGGTCTGTCTCGGTTTTTGCACATTTGTTATTTTGTATTGTTGTTTGTAGTGTTTCACTTGTTCTTTATTAAACATGTTTAACACTAGCCGCGCTGCACTTTGGTCCTCTCCTTCACCTATGGAAGAAAGCCGTTACACTTCCACCCACCAAACCCGGACCAAGCAGCGTGGAAATGGGCAGCAGCAACAGAAGCAGCGGTACCAGGAGGAATGGTCTTGGGAGCAAATATTCAACGGAGAAGGACCCTGGGCTAAGGTTGGAGAGAATCGCCGCTCTCGGGAGGAGAAGGAGGCAGCCACAGCCCAGGAGCGGTGGAATGAGGAGGCAGCACGTAAGAGAGGCTGGAAGCCCGAGAGGCTCACCCAAAAATTTATTGGGGGGGGTGCTAAAGGGGAGTGTGGCGAAGCCGGGTTGGATACCTGAGCCAACTCCCCGGGCTTACCGTGGAGTGAGAGGGCGTCGTACTGGTCAGACACCGTGTTATGCGGTGGAGCGCACGGTGTCCCCAGTACGCGTGCTTAGCCCAGTGCGGGCTATTCCACCTTGCCGCACTGGTAGGGCTAGGTTGGGCATCGAGCCGGGTGCCATGAAGCCGGCCCAACATATCTGGCCTCCAGTACGTCTCCTCGGGCCGGCGTACATGGCACCAGCCTTACAGGTGGTGTCCCCGGTTCGCCTGCATAGCCCAGTGCGGGCTATTCCACATCGCCGCACTGGCAGGGCTACGGGGACCATTCAACCTGGTAAGGTTGGAGAGGCTCGGTGCTCAAGAGCGCGTGTCCTCCTTCACGGTCCGGTATATCCGGCGCCACCTTCCCGCCCCAGCCCAGTACCACCAGTGCCTACACCACGCACCAGGCTTCCAGTGCATCTCCAGAGCCCTGTTCCTCCTCCACGCACTCCCCCTATGGTGCGTGTCTCCAGCCCAGTGCCTCCAGTTCCGGCACCACGCACCAAGCCTCCTGTGCGTCTCCAGAGCCCTGTACGCACTGTTCCTTCTCCCCGCACTCGCCCTGAGGTGCGTGCCCTCAGCCCGGTACCTCCAGTTCCGGCACCACGCATCAGGCCTATAGTGCGTCTCAGCCGGCCAGAGTCTGCCGTCTGCCCAGCGGCGCCTGAACTGCCCGTCTGCCCAACGCCGTCTGAACTGTCCGTCTGCCCAACGCCGTCTGAGCTGGCCGTCTGCCAAGCGCCATCGGAGCCATCCGTCTCCCCAGCACCATCTGAGCCATCCGTCTCCCCAGCGCCATCTGAGCCATCCGTCTCCCCAGCGCCATCTGAGCCATCCGTCTCCCCAGCGCCGTCTGAGCCATCCGTCTGTCCCGAGCCGTTAGAGCCGCCCGTCTGTCCCGAGCCGTCAGAGCCGTTCGTCAGTCAGGAGCCGCTAGAGCCATTCGTCAGTCAGGATCTGCCAGGGCCGCCAACCAGACAGGATCTGCCAGAGCCGCCAACCAGACAGGATCTGCCAGAGCCGCCAACCAGACAGGATCTGCCAGAGCCGCCAACCAGACAGGATCTGCCGGAGCCGTCAGCCAGCCATGAGCGGCCCTACAGTCATGAGCTGCCCTAGAGTCATGAGCTGCCCTAGAGTCATGAGCTGCCCTACAGTCATGAGCTGCCCTACAGTCATGAGCTGCCCTACAGTCATGAGCTGCCCTACAGTCATGAGCTGCCCTACAGTCATGAGCTGCCTTACAGTCATGAGCTGCCTTACAGTCATGAGCTGCCTTACAGTCATGAGCTGCCTTACAGTCCGGAGCTGCCACTCAGTCCGGAGCTGCCACTCAGTCCGGAGCTGCCACTCAGTCCGGAGCCGCCACTCAGTCCGGAGCCGCCACTCAGTCCGGAGCTGCCATTCAGTCCGGAGCTGCCATTCAGTCCGGAGCTGCCTCTCTGTCCTGAGCTACCTCTCTGTCCTGAGCTACCTCTCTGTCCTGAGCTACCTCTCTGTCCTGAGCTACCTCTCTGTCCTGAGCTACCTCTCTGTCCTGAGCTACCTCTCTGTCCTGAGCTACCTCTCTGTCCTGAGCTACCTCCAAAGTCATGTGGGGGGCCTTGGGGAGGATTCTTAGGCCAAGGTCGTGGGCGAGGGTCGCCACTCAAAGGACGCTAAGGAGGGGGACAAAGACAGTGGTGGAGTGGTGTCCTCGTCCACCGCCGGAGCCGCCACCGCGGACAGATGCACACCCAGACCCTCCTCTTGAGTTGTAGGGGTGCGTTCGGAGTCCGCACCTCAGGAGGGGGGTACTGTAACGTCCTGACCAGAGTTATTATGTGTTTTGCTTGTTTAGTGTTGGTCAGAACGTGAGCTGGGTGGGAATTCTATGTTGTGTGTCTAGTTTGTCTGTTTCTATGTCCAGCCTAATATGGTTCTCAATCAGAGGCAGATGGTAATCGTTGTCCCTGATTGAGAATCATATATAGGAGGCTTGTTTTGTGTTGGGATTTTGTGGGTGTTTGTTTCCTGTCTCTGTGATTGTCTGCACCAGATAGGTCTGTCTCGGTTTTTGCACATTTGTTATTTTGTATTGTTGTTTGTAGTGTTTCACTTGTTCTTTATTAAACATGTTTAACACTAGCCGCGCTGCACTTTGGTCCTCTCCTTCACCTATGGAAGAAAGCCGTTACACTTCCACCTAACGACGAGCGTTACACATGGTGTTTATACGTGCCTACTATTGTTTGTACAGATGAACATGGTACCTTCAGGCGTTTGTAAATTACTCCCAAGGATGAACCAGACTTGTGGTCTACAATATCTTTCTTTAGTCTTGGCTGATTTCTTTTGATTTTCCCATGATGTCAAGCAAAGAGGCACTGAGTTTGAAGGTAGGTCTTGAAATACATCCACAGGTATACCTCCAATTGACTCAAATGATGTCAATTAGCCTATCAGAAGCTTCTAAAGCCATGTCATCATTTTCTGGAATTTACTAAGCTGTTTAAAGGCACAGTCAACTTAGTGTATGTAAACTTCTGACCCACTGGAATTGTGATACAGTGAATTATAAGTGAAATAATCTGCCTGTAAACAGCTGTTGGAAAAATTACCGGTGTCATGCACAAAGTAGAGGTCCTAACCGACTTGCCAAAACTATAGGTTGTCAACAATAATTTTGTGGAGTGGCTGAAAAACGAGTTTTAAGTGTATGTAAACCTAAGTGTATGTTAACTTCCGACTTCAACTGTAGTACACTTCAGAGTGGTTGAGAAACGAGTTTTAAGTGTATGTCAACCTAAGTGTATGTAAACTTCCGACTTTAACTGTAGTACACTTATCATAATTTGGTTTTAATCCAGAGAGGTTAGCAAAAGTATTTAGATCCTTTATGAGGCTGTGGAGGGATTCTAATTGTGGTTTTAAAAGAAAACATGAATCATCAGCGTACAATGACACTTTTGTTTTTAATCCATGGATTTCTAACCCCTAATACTATTCTTGGATCTCATTTTAACATAATAATAATAAATAGATATGCCGATAGTGGACAACCTTGTTTTACTCCTCTAGATAGTTTAAGACTTTCTGAGATGTAGCCATTATTTACTATTTTACACCTAGGGTTACTATACATAACTTTAACCCATTTTATAAGAGATTCCCCAAAATTGAAATATTCTAGGCATTTATATATAAACTCCAGTCGTACTTTATCAAAAGCCTTTTCAAAATCAGCTATGAAAACCAGGCCTGGTTTCCCCGATATTTCATAGTATTCTATTGTTTCCAGTACTTGTCTTATATTATCTCCAATGTATCGTCCATGTAAAAAACCTGTCTGATTAGGATGAATAATACCTGACAATACCTTTTTAATTCTATGCGCCAAGCATTTAGCTAGAATTTTTGCATCACAACACTGAAGTGTAAGAGGCCTCCAATTTTTTAATGGACTGGATCTTTATATATATAACACTTGGATCCTGTTTCAGTGTAACGATTTTCTTCTTCTTCCGATGAGGAATATGAAGGATCGGACCAAAATGCAGCGTGGTAAGTGTCCATGTTAAATTTATTAACTGAACACGGGAAAAAGACAAAAATAACAAAGTGAATGACAACAAAAATCAAAACAGTCCTGAATGGTGAAACAAACACAAAAACAGGAAACAACTACCCACAAAGACAACGATTGACAGCTGCCTCTGATTGGGAACCATACTTGGCCAAACACAGAAATACAACACATAGAACAAAACATAGAATATAGAACATAGAATGCCCACCCCAACTCACGCCCTGACCAAACCAAAATAAAGACATAAAAAAGGAACTAAGGTCAGAACGTGACATTCAGTAATAATGAAATCAGACCTTCTTGTTGCGTGTCCAATAATCTACCGTTTATATAGGAGTGATTAAAACATGATACAATATTTTTTTGGTATACTTCCCCTGGTATGCCATCCAGCCCTGGATTTTTCCCAGACTTAAAGGCTTTAATTGCATCAAGAAGTTCCTCCTCTGCAATTTGGCCTTCACGTGAGTCTTTCTGTACAGATGTTAATTTTACATTATTAATAGGGGAAAAATCCATACACTTAGCTTCGGTTAGTGGAGATGGAAGAGACTGAAACAAAAATATATTAGTACTTTACTTCCTCTTTCAAAATATAATTTGGTGATGCGTGACTCCATCATTTGTAACAAGTTTCAATAAAAAAATTGGTAGCATTTCTATGTTGAAGATTGAAAAAAATGTTGGTGCATTTTCCCCCATATTCCATCCAGTTCAATTTATTTTTATAATATATTACACTGGAACGTTCTTGAATAAGTTCCTCCATTTCTTTTTGTTTTTCCTCTAACTTATTCTGTGCCTCTATGGTACAGTTTTTATTGCTATCTATCTGTACTGTTAGTCCTTCAATTTCCTTTGTTAATATGGACTCTTTTGATTTAAATTGCTTTTGTTTTATAGATGAGTACTGAATTGCATGGCCTCTAAAGGCACATTTTAAAGGGTCCCATACAATAAGATCTGCTGTACCTATGTTATGTCTGAAAAAGTCAGTTATAAATTATTCTGTCCTAGTTATCATCCAGTAGGCTTTGATTAAATGTCCAATATCCTCGTCCACGTGGAAATTCTGTAAGAGTACTATATATGCCAATTATGATCCGACTGCATTCTGTTCCCATCAACATTTTTTAAACTTTTGGTGAGAGAGAATGACATAAGAAAGTAATCAAGATGACTAGCTTGATAAAGTTGGCATTCTAACATGGTGCCACGTTGAAGTCACTGAGCTCTTCAGTAAGGCTGTTCTACTGACAGTGTTTGTCTATGGAGATTGCATGGCTGTGTGCTTGGCAGAATAGTGATGTAACATTTTATATTTGGCATATGAATGTGTGGGTGTAACAGTATTGCAACCGTCCCATTTTGGGCTTGAACCAGGGACCCTCTGCACACATCGACAACCGTAATGCTCAAAGCATTGTTACCTAGCTCTCCACAAAAGCCACAGCCCTTGCAGAGCAAGGGAAACAACTCCTTCAAGGTCTCAGAGCGAGTGACGACACCAATTGAAACGCTACTAGCGCACATTGCTAACTAGCTAGCTATTTTACACCGGTTACATGGGCAACACATGAGTGTGTAGGATTGATGTATTGTACTACCAACAATTAGGTTGGTGGGAGCATCAAGGATGTTTTGGACATATTGGGCATCTAATATACCTAACCAAATGCACTCCCATTCTCTTATTAACCCCACAATGAGATAAATGTTCTAATCATGTATATTTCTTCTCTAGTTTCTTCACCCCTATAACAACCTCCCTCTCTCCTCTTGTCCACCAGACACCCCTTCCTGGTCATGGCTCCCCTCGTTCTGCAACCTTCGAGATCTGCGTCGACGCGCCCAGCTCAGACAGCTGGAGGACTCCAGTGGCAACATGGTCCACATCAAGCAGAAGCTCTACCACAACGGCCACCCCAGCCCACTCCACCTCTGACTCTAAAACAAGAATCCCCCATCCCAGTCCCCCCAAACTGCCCCATGGCCAACTGGTGCCTCAGAGACCCTGGAAGACTGCCCTCTCATTGTTCATAACACCCCTGTCACTGAGACTTTCTTTGACAAGTCAGCACCAACCAATCCAAACTCGAGCAGAAGAAGAAGATAGTCGCTACTGAAATCTTGTCTATGTCCACATTTTTTGTGTTCATTGTTGAAACTTAGAAAAGGGTACGATGCGGACAGTGTCCAGAAAGTGGGGGGAGTAAGAATGGGGTGCCACAGTGTGTTTTTTCTCTATTGGGAGGGTCTTTCTCTAAAGTGGGAGGGAGGTAAATGGAAAAGGGTGTTTTTCAAGATTTTGTGATGGGAAGATTAGATTGTTGCTTCTGTAAATACTAATAAATATGGGGAAGTGGGAACACAGGGTATGGGTGGGTTTGTTTGTGAGTGTGGTGAGTCAAGTGTTACGAATAGAGCCGATGGACTGTATGGGAGGATAAACGGAGGGTAGGGAAGATGAGGATGACAGCCGTCTGGGGTTGAAGAGTGTGATTTCTGCTAAAAACACAGATTAATTAGCTTTGTTACTTTGTGAATTAAATTAATGTATTAATTTACATGTAAATATAAGAAGGGGAGGGGAGCATACGTTTGTGGTCAGGGTTCTCTGCGCTGTGTTATTATTTATGAGAAGGTAGAAAATAAATTGATGCCAGCCCAGATAAGACGGAGAGACAGTTCAGTACTTCCCTTGTCTTCCCAATACTGTGTCCAATAGCACTTCCCAATTTGCTACATCCAATTGCCTCATACCTATCAGGAGCAACCAGCCTAGCAGCAGCGGGAACCCTCACCCAGTCCCCCTCCCCTCTCTGTCCAGACATTGCTGTTGTGAGGATAAAATGTCTGTTTTATTAAAAGTGCCATTGAAGCACAACAGTGACCCCTAATGTTTGAATGTGTCATTGCCTCAACATCAGTAGATATACTGTTCAATAGATACACTTCCATACACAATTATTTAGTAGTGAAGTTAAATCTTTTAAATTGGTTCTATACTCCAGCATTTTGGATTTGAGATCAAATGTTTTATATGAGGTGACAGTACAGAATGACACCTTTTATTTTTGGGTATTTTCATACATATCTGTTTTACTGTTTATAAACTCAAGCACTTTATGTATCTGGTCCCCCCATTTGAAGGTGTCAAAAGTATTTGGACAATTCCCTTAGTGTATTCAATTTAGTCAAAAGTTTAGTACTTGGTCCCATATTCCTAGCACACAATGACTAAATCAAGCTTGTGACTCTACAAACTTGTTGGATGCATTTGCATTTTGTTTTGGTTGTGTTTTGGATTATGTGGGTTCCATAGCCGCAGGCAGAACAGTTGAAACTGGAGCAGCAGCACGGCCAGGTGGACTGGGGACAGCAAGGAGTCATCATGCCAGGTAGTCCTGAAGCATGGTCCTAGGGCTCAGGTCCTCCGAGAGAGAGAAAGAAAGAGAGAATTAGAGAGAGCATACTTAAATTCACACAGGACACCGGATAAGACAGGAGAAGTACTCCAGATATAACAAACTGACCCTAGCCCCCCGGCACATAAACTACTGCAGCATAAATACTGGAGGCTGAGACAGGAGGGGTCAGGAGACACTGTGGCCCCATCCGATGATACCCCCGGACAGAGCCAAACAGGAAGGATATAACCCCACCCACTTTGCCAAAGCACAGCCCCCACACCACTAGAGGGATATCTTCAACCACCAACTTACCATCCTGAGACAAGGCCGAGTATAGCCCACAAAGATCTCCGCCACGGCACAACCCAAGGGGGGGCGCCAACCCAGACAGGAAGATCACGTCAGTGACTTAACCCACTCAAGTGACGCACCCCTCCTAGGGACGGCATGAAAGAGCACCAGTAAGCAAGTGACAGCCCCTGTAATAGGGTTAGAGGCAGAGAATCCCAGTGGAGATTCGGCACACCGGTTTGTGTCAAGAACTGCAAATCTGCTGTGTTTTTCACGCTCAACAGTTTCCTGTGTGTATCAAGAATGGTCCACCACCCAAAGACATCCAGCCAACTTGATACAACAGCATTTCTAAGTTTTATAGAAAAAATATAAAGTTAAAAAGTTCTACCTGATGACATCGTCATAAGTTAAAAATTTTAACTTATTACATTTTTAAGTGATTTTGCAAACACTATGAGACGCGGTGATGTGGGGAGCAAGAAAATACCCTCCCTCTAGCAAGAAAGTTGTTGCAGGTTTTGAAAATCACCGTTTTTCTTCATTTTAATCCTACCTTGTGATGTCAGAAAGCAGGTTTCCATCCAACCTTTTCATGAGAGTAAAGTACGTCGGATAAAACATGTCCTGACAAGCCTAACAGTAAACTTTCCAAATGTCGACAAAACAAAATACGCTGGTAAAATGTATTATGCGAGAAATGGTGGTGGAAGCGCTTTTATGCGCAAATATTGATATAATAACCATTAAATCGAAGTGAACTTGGAGTCACGTGATGACATGTTGTGTGATACTCCCACTACGACTCGTCAGGAAAGCTTGCAGTTTATTTGGCTACAGATAAAATTAGTGATGATGAACTTCACAGGGTGGTAAACGTGCAAGGTGATGAGCTTGATGCTGCTTTCCAATAAATATCAAGTGTCTTATTTTGGTGACATGATCATCGATGCTTGACTGCCTTTTGACAAAAAAAAGTAATCTCGCTCTTTTGTCCATAATAATCTCCCCATGTAAATATACCCGCACTGTATCTGCGAGCTGTTGGCTAGAGCGCACATGCCAACAATACCAGAGTGAGCACACTTCCTATATAACACAATTGTTTTTGTGAGAAACCCATCAGTAGAATAAAATGCAATGGAAACACATTTAAATCGTATTTTTTATTCGGTACATAGAAATGTAACCGCAAAAGTTATTTTTATATCCACTACGTCATCACACAGCCTTTTATCCACAACAAGTAAATTTGATGGAAACACATCTCTAGTGGGAAAATGTCCATACTGTTTTTATGTAGATTTTCGAATATTTGCATGGAAATCTGTCTCCAATTGGATGGAAACATAGCAACCGAGAAGCATTTTTTTTAGGACCTTTCTTCTTATCTTTTTAACCACAGATCATAGAAATGTGCTGTTTTATAATAGGTACACACTGGTATGGTGATGGAGATATTGAATGGAGTTGAAAAGTGGTGGAATTGTAATAGGGCGCTCCATCCCAGTCCATTTGATGTTGAGATGTATACAGGTCCAATCTGTTGTCATTTTCTTATGGTGTCCACTCTAAAAGTGCAATAAGACACCATTATTAACCAGGCTTAATCCAACCATTTCATGTGGCTGAATTACCTGATGCATAAAAAAAACCTCATGACAGGTCTTATGCAAACAGTTCATTTGAATGATGCCGGTGACATGATGATCGGTGATCAGCTGTCAATTATCAAATAATCATATCTTTTATTCGCATCTCAACTGTCTAGACTAGAGCATACGCCAAAACCAGATTGGGAAAATGTTCTATATTATTGCAACAATTGTTGTGACAAAACCATCAGTAAAGTCTAAAATGTAATGGAAACCCATTTAACTTGGGAAATTAAAGAACGACTGCCCCTAAAAAGCAACTTCTCGTTTTGAAAACTCTATGTGGCATTGATATGAGTAAGAAACATTTATTATTGTGTGAAAACTGTAAATGGGATCATTTTGGTCATAAAGTCAGTCTCATACTGTAACGTTCGTCGTAATCCTCCTCGTCTAAGGAGGAGCAAGGATCGGACCAAAGCGCAGCGTGGTTTGAATACATGATTTAATTATATGAAAGAAGACGAAAAACACTTGACAAAATACAAAACAATAAACGACGTGAACAAACAAACGAACGAAAACAGTACCGTGTGGCGAACAAACACAGACACGGCAACAATCACCCACAAACAAACATTGAAAACAGCCTACCTTGATATGGTTCACAATCAGAGACAATGACAAACACCTGCCTCTGATTGAGAACCATATTAGGCCAAACGAACAAACCTAAACATAGAAACAAATAACATAGACTGCCCACCCCAACTCACACCCTGACCATACTAAATAAAGACAAAACAAGGAAATAAGGTCAGGAATGTGACACATACAAAACTGAGATTTGCGAGATAATAGGAAAAAAGGGTATGTCACAGAATGAAGGGTATAGTAATAATTTTCCTTGGGCTGGGTTTATTTCCACATACCCACAGCTGGCAGCACCCAAGTAATCATCAGTTCAGAGCTCAGCTGGACGTGACCCGACTGTAATGCCCATGGTCAATTTAGTTTAACAGTCGATATCCCTATGGGGGCTAGTTAGGGACCATCAGTAAATTACACAACATACATGGGGCAAAATGTTAAAAGGTCAATAGCTCAAAATTTCAATGACTTAAAACCACAAAACCAACAATCAATTGTAGAAATTCATATATAAATATTGAACGCATTTAAATGGAAATGTCAAAAATGTTCTACTTCATATTCATCATCTCCAGCACCACATCAACATATGCGAAAATGCGCATTTCTATGTCTTGTAGTAAAACAAGATAGAGAAAGATAAGTGTTTCCAATGACATCAACCAATTAGTAGACAATTAGTAGGCAGGCCCTACTCACAATTGGTCAATAACACTGATGATGTCATTGGAAACACTTATCTTCCTTTACTACAAAACATAGAAACGCGCCATTTTCACATATGTTGATGTTGGGGTGCTGCTGGAAATTCTTTTATGTAACCTTTATTTTGACAGGGAGTCAAAGTGGAGACCAAAGTCTGTTTTCCAGGTGACCCCTGTACAGAACCACAAAACACATCAAAATACA
The DNA here is from genome assembly GCF_045679555.1 of Salvelinus alpinus. Taxonomy (NCBI): domain Eukaryota; kingdom Metazoa; phylum Chordata; class Actinopteri; order Salmoniformes; family Salmonidae; genus Salvelinus; species Salvelinus alpinus. The sequence goes on along the minus strand of NC_092102.1, from coordinate 27,225,328 downwards.
ATAAACACATTAAACCACACATTCATAAACACATTCAAATACATGTTATTATACACAACAATACACAAAAAGCAAAACACAATCATAAAAAACAGACACATTCTTCAGTAAAATGGTCCCCTAACAGCTGTCTGAAATGCCCTAGAAGCACCAATTCCTCCAATTTTAAAGTGTATTGTAGATCATTTCACACGTAAGGTGCAAGGAAATTAAATGCTGATTTACCTAACTCTCTAGACACCAAAGGAGTCTCCAGAGTTAACAAATCTTGTGACCGGGTTTGATAACTTGTCATTTTAAATCTTAACAGTGATAAATAAGTAAGTCAAAAGTTTGAGGAGCAGGGCTTTGTAAACAAAAAGAGCATAATGATGTGATCTACATGACTTCAAAGGGGTTCAGCCAAACTTTTGGTAAATAATACAGTGATGAGTAATAAAACTGTCTCCTGTGATAAAACAAATATGATGAATATGAAGTTGAAAAATTGTGAAGATTCCCTTTAACGAGTTCTCAAAGGTGTGCAACATGAAAATATTTTCCCTTTTACATTGTGTAATTTATTAACGGTCCCTTACTAGCCCCAGCTATAGGCTATCCAACTTCAAAACAATTTTGCCATGGTCGCACACCAGCTGGCTGAAGCTAATTGGCGAAAGAAGCTAGCTAGCACTAGCTAGCCTAGGCGACTTCAAGACAAGACCTGGTTAGGCTGTTTCAAGTTATAGAAGGGTGAGTGATGTACTGTGTATCGTTTTGGCAGACAATGTACAAACACTTGCCTTATGCAAACACACACAAGCACGACACCCACATTAAACCACCCCACCAAGACAACTCTTGTTTGGCTTCAGTCTTGGCCACTGCATTTCTTAATGACCAAGCCGGAATTGAGACCAAATCAGGAAGTTCAGCCCTCCTTCAATTGCAAAAGTGGTTGTGGGTTTTATGTGCACTACATCATCACACAGCCTTTTATCCGCAACAAGTCAGTTTGATGGAAACATCCCTCTGGTGGGAAAATGTACATATTTTTTTAATGCGGATTTTTGAATATTTGCATGAAAATCTGTTGGCAATTGGATGGAAACCTAGCTACTGAGACAGAATAATAAATAGCCGTTTAATCGCATGACAAAACACCATATTTTTTCTTCAACATATTTCATCTTGCTCCCTACCAAAGTGTTTCAGTAGCTTCACCATAATTTATTTTTTTAGGAGGGTATTTTGGTTTGGTTGGGTTGTCACTTTCCTGGTCCTTTGCTAGAGGTGTTTCAACTTTACTAGCATCTGCCTCCAGAGTCCCAGAGGTTTCAGTTGCACCGCTGTGGCAGCTGTAATTTCAGTCGCCTCAGAATCCTTGCCACAGCAGTTGCAAGGATCTCAGCTGCAGTTTCTATGTCAACCTTTGCTATAGTGGCCTCTGTCTCCTTCGCTACATGGGTTGCTGCGGCCTCAGTCACCGGGGCAGCGGGGGTTGCTGCAGCCTCAGTCTCCGGGGCAGCGAGGGTTGCTGCGGCCTCAGTCTCCAGGGCAGCGGGGGTTGCTGGGGCCTCAGTCTCCGGGGCAACGGGGGTTGCTGGGGCCTCAGTCTCCGGGGCAACGGGGGTTGCTGCGGCCACAGTCTCCGGGGAAACGGGGATTGCTGGGGCCTCAGTCTCCGGGGCAACGGGAGTTGCTGCGGCCTCAGTCTCCAGGGCAACAGGGGTTGCTGTAGCCTCAGTTTTCTTGGCAACAGAGGTTGCTGCGGACTTACAGGGGTTGCTGTGGCCTCTGTTTCCGCGACAACAGGGGTTGCTGCTGCCTCTGTTTCTGTGACAACAGGGGTTGCTGCGGCTTCCTTCAACAGGGGTTGCTGCGGCTTCTGTCTCTGTGGCAAGGAGGGTTTCTACTGCCTCTTTTTCCATGATAACAGGGGTTGCGGCCGTCTCTATCTCCACAACAATGTAGGTCTCCTGGGCAATGTAGGTTGCTGCGGACTCACTCTCCTGGGCAATGGGAACTGCTGTGGCCTTGGTCTCCTTGGCAACAGTGGGTGCTGTGGCCTCTGAGTCTCGAGCAGTAGTCTCCTCAGTAACAGCCTCTACAAGGGCTTCTGACTCCGGGGCTGCCTCTGCCTCCTGGGCAACGACTGTGGATTCAGATTCCTGGGTAACCACATTTGATGTGACCTCTGCTTCCTTGGCAACAGCAGTTGCTGTGGCCTCTGACTCTACTGTAATGGCTTCTGACTCCTTGACTGCTTCTGTTGCTTCAAACTCTTGGGTGGTTTTAGTTGGAGCTGGTTCTTCTTTAAGGATAGGGGCTCTATCTCCAAGTACCTCAGCTTCTGCCTCCTTGGGTGCAGACACATCAACCTACTTTACCTCAGGCACTGCTACAGTCTCTGGAACAACAGATGCTGCAGCCTCTTCTGGTACATTCTTATGGATTATGTTTCCGGCGCCGAAAAGAGATGGCTGCCTCGCTTCGTGTTCCTTGGAAAATATGCAGTATTTTGTTTTTTTACGTGTTATTTCTTACATCGGTACCCCGGGTAATCTTAGGTTTCATTACATACAGTCGGGAGGAACTACTGAATATACGATTAACGTCAACTCATCATCGTTCCTACCAGGAATATGACTTTCCCGAAACGGATCCAGTGTTTTGCCTTCCACACAATACAACGGATCTGATCCCAGCCGGCGACCCTGTGCGACGCCGAAAAAGGGGAAAACGTGGCGGTCTCGTGTTCAGGCTTCGGAGACGGGCACATCGCGCTCCACTCCCTAGCATACTACTCGCCAATGTCCAGTCTCTTGACAATAAGGTTGATGAAATCCGAGCACGGGTAGCATTCCAGAGAGACATCAGGGATTGCAACGTGCTCTGCTTCACGGAAACATGGCTAACTCAAGGGACGCTAACGGAGTCGGTGCAGCCAGCTGGTTTCTTCATGTATCGCGCCGACAGAAACAAACATCTTTCCGGTAAGAAGAGGGGCGGGGGGGTATGCCTTATGATTAACGAGAAGTGGTGTGATCATCATAACAACACACAAGAACTCAAGTCGTTCTGTTCACCTGATCTAGAACTCCTCACAATCAAATGTCGACCGCATTATCTACCAAGGGAATTCTCGTCAATCATAATCACAGCCGTATACATTCCCCCCCAAGCAGACACATCGATGGCCCTGAACGAACTTTATCTGACTCTTTGTAAACTGGAAACCACACACCCTGAGGCTGCATTCATCGTAGCTGGGGATTTTAACAAGGCTAATCTAAAAACAAAACTCCCTAAATTCTATCAGCATATCGATTGTGCTACCAGGGCTGGAAAAACACTAGACCATTGTTATACTAATTTCCGCGACGCTTATAAGGCCCTCCCCCGCCCCCCTTTCGGAAAAGCTGACCACGACTCCATTTTGTTGATTCCAGCCTACAAACAAAAACTCAAACAACAAGCTCCCGCGCTCAGGTCTGTTCAACGCTGGTCCGACCAATCTGAATCCACGCTCCAAGACTGCTTCGATCACGCAGATTGGAATATGTTCCGCATCGCGTCCAACAACAATATTGACGAATATGCTGATTCGGTGAGCGAGTTCATTAGGAAGTGCATTGACGATGTCGTACCCACAGCAACGATAAAAACATTCCCAAACCAGAAACCGTGGATTGACGGCAGCATTCGCGTGAAACTGAAAGCGCGAACCACTGCTTTTAACCAGGGCAAGGTGACCGGAAGCATGACCGAATACAAACAGTGTAGCTATTCTCTCCGCAAGGCAATCAAACAGGCCAAGTCTCAGTACAGAGACAAAATCGAGTCGAAATTCAACAGCTCAGACACAAGAGGTATGTGGCAGGGTCTACAGTCAATCACGGATTACAAAAAGAAAACCAGCCCCGTCGAGGACCAGGATGTCTTGCTCCCAGACAGGCTAAACAACTTTTTTGCCCGCTTTGAGGACAATACAGGGCCACTGACACGGCCCCCTACCAAAACCTGCGGGCTCTCCTTCACTGCAGCCGAGGTGAGTAAAACATTTAAACGTGTTAACCCTCGCAAGGCTGCAGGCCCAGACGGCATTCCCAGCCGCGTCCTCAGAGCATGCGCAGACCAGCTGGCTGGTGTGTTTACGGACATATTCAATCAATCCTTATCCCAGTCTGCTGTTCCCACATGCTTCAAGAGGGCCACCATTGTTCCTGTTCCCAAGAAAGCTAAGGTAACTGAGCTAAACGACTACCGCCCCGTAGCACTCACTTCCGTCATCATGAAGTGCTTTGAGAGACTAGTCAAGGACCATATCACCTCCACCCTACCGGACACCCTAGACCCACTCCAATTTGCTTACCGACCCAATAGGTCCACAGACGACGCAATCGCAACCACACTGCACACTGCCCTAACCCATCTGGACAAGAGGAATACCCATGTGAGAATGCTGTTCATCGATTACAGCTCAGCATTTAACACCATAGTACCCTCCAAACTCGTCATCAAGCTCGAGACCCTGGGTCTCGACCCCGCCCTGTGCAACTGGGTCCTGGACTTCCTGACGGGCCGCCCCCAGGTGGTGAGGGTAGGTAACAACATCTCCACCCCGCTGATCCTCAACACTGGGGCCCCACAAGGGTGCGTTCTGAGCCCTCTCCTGTACTCCCTGTTCACCCACGACTGCGTGGCCATGCACGCCTCCAACTCAATCATCAAGTTTGCGGATGACACTACAGTGGTAGGCTTGATCACCAACAACGACGAGACGGCCTACAGGGAGGAGGTGAGGGCCCTCGGAGTGTGGTGTCAGGAAAATAACCTCATACTCAACGTCAACAAAACAAAGGAGATGATTGTGGACTTCAGGAAACAGCAGAGGGAGCACCCCCCTATCCACATCGACGGGTCAGTAGTGGAGAAGGTGGAAAGTTTTAAGTTCCTCGGTGTACACATCACGGACAAACTGAACTGGTCCACCCACACAGTCAGCGTTGTGAAGAAGCGTTCTTCAACCTCAGGAGGCTGAAGAAATTCGGCTTGTCACCAAAAGCACTCACAAACTTCTACAGATGCACAATCGAGAGCATCCTGTCAGGCTGTATCACCGCCTGGTACGGCAACTGCTCCGCCCACAACCGTAAGGCTCTCCAGAGGGTAGTGAGGTCTGCAGAACGCATCACCAGGGGCAAACTACCTGCCCTCCAGGACACCTACACCACCCGATGTCACAGGAAGGCCATAAAGATCATCAAGGACAACAACCACCCAAGCCACTGCCTGTTCACCCCGCTATCATCCAGAAGGCGAGGTCAGTACAGGTGCATCAAAGCAGGGACCGAGAGACTGAAAAACAGCTTCTATCTCAAGGCCATCAGACTGTTAAACAGCCACCACTAACATTTAGCGGCCGCTGCCAACATACTGACTCAACTCCAGCCACTTTAAAAATGGGAATTGATGGGAATTATGTAAAAATGTACCACTAGCCACTTTAAGCAATGCCACTTAATACAATGTTTACATACCCTACATTACCCATCTCATATGTATATATACTGTACTCTATATCATCTACTGCATCTTGCCATCTTTATGCAATACATGTACCACTAGCCACTTTAAACTATGCCACTTTATGTTTACATACCCTACAGTACTCATCTCATATGTATATACCGTACTCTATACCATCTACTGCATCTGCCATGCCGTTCTGTACCACCACTCATCCATATATCTTTATGTACATATTCTTTATCCCTTTACACTTGTGTGTGTGTGTAAGGTAGTAGTGTGGAATTGTTAGGTTAGATTACTGTTGGTTATTACTGCATTGTCGGAACTAGAAGCACAAGCATTTCGCTACACTCGCATTAACATCTGCTAACCATGTGTATGTGACTAATAAAATTTGATTTGATTTGATTTGATGATCTCTACCTTCTGCACCAATGGGATAGCAGTCTCAGTTTCCACAGGAACCTCCACCACTTCTGCCTCTGAGGGCTGGAGCTGCAACTATCTCAGTGACAATGGGGGTAGCAGCCTGTGGTAGAGTGTGGTAGAGCCTCCTGCACCGCTGTGAATCCTCTTGCACTCGCTGCTGCCACCTTCTTTGGCTTCACCACCCTGTGCATCGATCATAGCAGCAGCCTGACGTGGTACATGGATTGAACATCATCTTGTGTTCCGTTATCCTGTACTGTTATCTAGAGACAACTCAACCAACTAAATGGTTTGGAAGCTTAACTGAACAGGTCACATGTACTCACCTGCCAGGCCACACCCAGTTTAGAGATCTCACACCCCGACATGCCCGCTGCATGAATTGCAATGTCTGAACACTTTTTGGCCACAGTCAAACTGGGCCAACTTCATTCTCCTGCAGGGGGATATAGGTTTGTGAAATAAACCTTCAACTCAACACGGTATTGTTTCATCAGAGCAATCATTCATCGAAAATACATCTAGCTCATAAATATCACGTTGCACATTTGCAGTCATTACCAGAATCATTATGCCACTTATAGATAATGGAATTCTAGTACAAGTGGAGAATGGTGCACTCACTGTCTCCCTATGGTGGCGGGCTCCAGTACAAATCTGTCAACACTAGCATAAACCTGGGAAGAGAGAGATGGTATTATTCAAACATCTTTTAAGTCATGTCAAGCTTTTCATACTCTTCCTTAAAACTAAAATATAATCACCATTGTAACTTGCCAGTGTAAAATCACTTGAAAGGAATACATTTTTCCATGACAAAATTATTTTGGTTGGTACCAATTTGTTGCTCTGCTCTCCAGTGCGGTAAAGGAATGCGTTAAGGGTGGCTCCGAGGTCCTCACTGATTTTCTCCTGTAACACAAAGTAATCGACATGTGATCAAATCAACTGACATGTTAACTCTTGAAAGCATAATGTGCTTACCGTTTACTGGACTCACTGTGGATCTCTTATGTAGGAATGCATATGTTTCATCTACAAAGAGCAGGACACTACAGAAGATGAGACAACAGATTAGAATAGCAATTATAATTGCTTTATAAGAAACATTTGGGAAGTTATGTATTTATTATTATATTTGGGAGTAGGGGCTTTAAAGGGATATTTCAAAAATGTTCAACTTCATATTCATTATCTCCATCCAAACATCAACATGTGTGAAAATGGTGTGTTTCTATGATTTGTAGTAAAAAAGATAGAGGAAGATAACTGTTTCCAATAACATCATCAACCAATTAGTAGGCACTTCCTACTCATAATTGGTTAAAATCACACGATACACACCGTTGATGTAATTGGAAACACTTATCTTCCTCTATCTGTTTTACTACAAAACATAGAAATGCGCAATTGTCACATATGTTGATGTTGGGGTGGTGCTGGAGATGATGAATATGAAGTTGAAAAATTGTGACATTTCCCTTTAATATTGCAGCTAGATTGTGGGTTCTATCAATTTAATTGTCTGCATCATTTCACACCCATAGATCTTTACATATGGCTCTGATTTGACGTAAACACCAATATGATTTGTGTCAATGAGGATCTGTAGATTTAACTTTTGACATTTAACATGACACAGTGCTAAGTGGATGAATGTCCTACCCATGCCGGCTTGTGCTGGTCAAGTCAAAGACCTTTTGCATAGCCGTGGCCCTGTCACAGCCTTTGGGGGCTACGTCTCCGCCTGTCATGATGGCGTAATCCATCCCAGAATGGAGGGCCAATTTCTGCAGGGCAACTTAACTTAACAGACCATCGGTCAGCATTCATAGTGGATGTAGAAAGTGTGACCCTGTTGACTATAGACAGCTCTTGTGATGACTGTACTGTAAGTTGGCGTGAAGTTAATATCATGCACCTAACCAATACCATTTAAGAATGTTAAACAATTTTTCATTATTCAAGTAAAGTACATATTAAACTATACTAACAGGTTTATACTACCCGGTATTTCCTGCCAAAACCGGAAGTGTCATTCAAAAGCATTATAAAGCATATAAATAGGTCTATGTCTGGATTTGATTAGAGCTTTGATTGAAAATTCAAGCCTGATGATACCTGAGCCTGATAAGCCATACATTAAATACATTTTATGAGCCCTACATGAAAGACATTTAATGAGCCCATGCCCACAAAAGCCCAAATGATTGTGCCATTTTCCAATACACATATGATATAGACTATTGCACATCAAGCACAGAAAAACATAAAAGCCCATAGATGTAGCTAGCTATATGCTGTTTTGGGTAAATAAATGAAACTAGCTCCAGTTGACTAAGATTTTTGAGAGTGGACTGTATTGCTGTATCGTATTATATTGTTTTACAGTATATTCGGGAAGTATTCAGACCCCTTGACTTTTTCCACATTTTGTTACGTTAAAGCCTTATTCTAAAATGTATTAAATAGTTGTTTCCCTCATCAATCTACACACAATACCCCACGATAAAGCAAAAAATGGCTTCCAGAAATGTTTGCAAATGTATAAAAAAAACACATAAATATCACAGTTACATAAGTATTCAGACCCTTTACTCAGACTGGGGCGAAGGTTCACCTTCCAACTGGACAACAACCCTAAGCACACAACCAAGACAATGTAGGAGTGGCTTCGGGACAAGTCTCTGAATGTCCTTGAGTGGCCTAGCCAGAGCCCAGACTTGAACATCTCTGGAGAGACCTGAAAATAGCTGTGCAGCGATGCTCCCCATCCAACCTGACAGAGCTTGAGAGGATCTGCAGAGAAGAATGGGAGAAACTCCCCAAATACAGGTGTGTCAAGCTTGTAGCATCATACCCAGGAAGACTTGAGGCTGTAATCGCTGCCAAAGGTCCTTGAACAAAGTACTGAGTAAAGGGTCTGAATACTGAAGTAAATGTGATATTTCATTTTTTCATTTTTTATGTTTTTGCTAAAATTTCTAAAAACCTGTTTTTGCTTTGTCATTATGGGGTATTGTGTGTACATTGATGAGGGGAAAAAAACAATTTAATCAATTTTAGAATAAGGCTGTAACATAACAAAATGTGGAAGTCAAGGGGTCTGAATACTTTCTGAATGCAGACAACCTTTCATAATTCCTCCCCTAATGTTATAAGCCTACCTCGTCTCCCTCTCTATTGTTGCGTCATTCCTCCCTCGCATTCAACAGTTAAATGTAATAATTGTTGTTGTCCTTATCTTCATCATTCTAATGACATCCTTGAATAATAGAGGACTAGCATTAGATGCTGAAGGTTTTCACTTCTCTTCACGAAGATTGAACAATTATTGGGCTGAATAAACACTCTTCTTTCAATCTCCCCCTGAATTATATTGGCTGCTGTATTTAACATTCACCAAACAAGAGCTTGCTTCCATCTTCGAATAGTTTATTGGTGTAAGAAATGCTAAAAAAAACTCCCAAGATGCCAGCGGATTACAAGTGCGTACATATTGCGCAAAAGACAGAGGCTATACATTAGAAGCTAATTATGCATTAATTAGCTAAATATAAGGATAATACTGCATTGAACGTATTACCTGAAAGAGGTAGGCTAGGACATCTATATATAGGGCTATATATCAATCTAGAACAGGCCAGCAACAATCCAAAATGGTAGCCAATCAGTCTGTCCTTTTGTATGTGTGATCATTGAGATAAGAGTTTTAATCGTTTTAACGACCCTGATCCTGTTAACCTGTCTAGCCCCAGCGTTCTGCTAGCGGAACTCCTCCCCCATTCCACTGAAAAGGCAGAGCGCGAAATTCAAAAAATATTTTTGAGAAATATTTAACTTTCACACATTAACAAGTCCAATACAGCAAATGAAAGATACACATCTCGTGAATCCAGTCAACATGTCCGATTTTTTAAATGTTTTACAGCGAAAACACCACATATATTTATGTTAGCTCACCACCAAATACAAAAAAGGACAGACATTTTTCACAGCACAGGTAGCATGCACAAAGCCAACCTAACTAACCAAGAACCAACCAAACTAACCAAGAAACAACTTCATCAGATGACAGTCTTATAACATGTTATACAATAAATCTATGTTTTGTTCGAAAAATGTGCATATTTGAGGTATAAATCAGTTTTACATTGCAGCTACCATCACAGCTACCGTCAGAAATAGCACCGAAGCAGCCAGAGTAATTACAGACACCAACGTGAAATACCTAAATACTCATCATAAAACATTTCTGAAAAATACATGGTGTACAGCAAATGAAAGACAGGCATCTTGTGATTCCAGCCAATATTTCCGATTTCTTAAGTGTTTTACAGCGAAAACACAATATAGCATTATATTAGCTTACCACAATAGCCAGAAACACAAGCCATTTACCAGCAGCAAAAGTTAGCGATCGTAACAAACCAGCAAAAGATATATAATTTTTGACTAACCTTGATAAGCTTCATCAGATGACAGTCCTATAACATCAGGTTATACATAAACTTATGTTTTGTTCGAAAATGTGCATATTTAGAGCTGAAATCAGTGGTTATACATTGTGCTAACGTAGCATCTTTTCCCCACAACGTCCGGATATTTTTCTGACACTCACATATTCTGACCAAATAACTATTCATAAACATTACTAAAAAATACATGTTGTATAGGAAATGATAGATACACTAGTTCTTAATGCAATCGCCGTGTTAGAATTCTAAAAATAACTTCATTACGACATGCAGTTTACGTTATGGCGAGACCGTGCCCAAAATCTGGGCGCAAACTACTAGTTCACATGTTCGACAGATATATGAAATAGCATCATAAAATGGGTCCTACTTTTGATGATCTTCCATCAGAATGTTGTACAAGGGGTCCTTTGTCCAGAACAATCGTTGTTTGGATTTAGAATGTCCTCTTCTCCAGTCAATTAGCACGGAAAGCTAGCAAAGTGGCGCGAAGCTCTCCTTCCTGAACAAACGCAGACAAAGCAACACGCCTAACGTCCCGAAGAAAATTCAATAATCGAATAAAACTATATTGAAAAAACATACTTTACGATGATATTGTCACATGTATCAAATAAAATCAAAGCCGGAGATATTAGTCGTCTATAACGACAGCTTTACAGAAGGCAATACCAGGTCCCTTCTCGCGCGTTCCAGAAAACAGGAAATTGGGGTCACGTCATGCCAAGAGCTTTTATTCGACCTCAGATCATGTTATACACTCCATTTCTTCTCTCACTGCCTGTTGACATCTAGTGGAAGGCGTATGAAGTGCATGTATACTAATAAATATCAAGCACATTTATAGGCAGGCCCTAGAACAGAGCATCGATTTCAGATTTTCCACTTCCTGTCAGGAAGTTTGCTGCAAAATGAGTTCTGTTTTACTCACAGATATAATTCAAACGGTTTTAGAAACTAGAGAGTGTTTTCTATCCAATTGTCACGTTCCTGACCTGTTTTCTGTTAGTTTTGTATGTGTTAGTTGGTCAGGACGTGAGTTTGGGTGGGCAGTCTATGTTTTCTGTTTCTATGTTGGTTTAAAGGGTGACCTGATATGGCTCTCAATTAGAGGCAGGTGGTTTTCATTTCCTCTGATTGAGAGCCATATTAAGGTAGGTGTTTTCACACTGTTTGTTTGTGGGTGGTTGTCTCCTGTGTCTGTGTCTATGTTGCACCATACGGGACTGTTTCGTTCGTTCGTCGTTTTATGTAGTCATTTTCCTGTTCGTTCGTTCTGCGTTACATGTAAGTCCTTACGTTCAGGTTTGTCTACTCCGTTTGTTGTTTTGTTTAGTTTTAAATGAAGTTCGTGTTGTCGTCTTTACTTTAATAAATATCATGTCAAATCACAAGTCTGCATTTTGGTTCGATCCCTGCTCCTCCTCTTCGTATGAAGTGGAAGAGGAACGCCGTTACAGAACCACCCACCAATCCAGAACCAAGCAGCATAAGTTCGAGCAGTGGAACACGAAACAGGAATGGACATGGGAGGACGTATTAAACGGCAAGGGTTGCTACACATGGGAGGAGATCCTGGCTGGAAGGGATCGCCTCCCATGGGAACAGCTGGAGGCATTAAGGAGAGCAGAGGCTACCGGAGAAAGGAACCGAAGCTATGAAGGTACACGGCTAGCAAGGAAGCCCGAGAAGAAACCCCAAAAATTTCTTGGGGGGGGGCTAAGAGGTAGTGGGCCAAGGGCAGGTAGGAGACCTGCACCCACTTCCCAGGCTTACCGTGGAGAGCGGGAGTACGGGCAGACACCGTGTTACGCAGTAGAGCGCACGGTGTCTCCTGTACGTGTGCATAGCCCGGTGCGGGTTATTCCACCTCCCCGCACTGGTAGGGCTAGATTGGGCATTGAGCCAGGTGTCATGAGGCCGGCTCAACGCGTCTGGTCTCCAGTGCGTCTCCTCGGGCCGGCTTACATGGCACCAGCCTTACGCATGGTGTCCCCGGTTCGCCTACATAGCCCGGTGCGGGTTATTCCACCTCCCCGCACTGGTCGGGCGACGGGGAGTATTCAACCAGGTAAGGTTGGGCAGGCTCAATGCTCAAGGGAGCCAGTACGCCTGCACGGTCCGGTATTTCCGGCGCCACCTTCCCGCCCCAGCCCAGTACCACCAGTGCCTACACCACGCACCAGGCTTCCAGTGCGTTTCCAGAGCCCTGTTCCTCCTCCACGCACTCTTCCTATGGTGCGTGTATCCAGTTCGGTGCCTCCAGTTCCGGCAACACGCACTAAGCCTCCTGTGCGTCTCCAGAGCCCTGTACGCACTGTTCCTTCTCCCCGTACTCTTCCTGATGTGCGTGCCCTCAGCCCGGTGCCACCAGTGCCGGTACCACGCACCAGGCCTATAGTGCGCTTCGAGAGGTCAGTGTGCCCTGTCCCTGCTCCCCGCACTAGGCTTGAAGTGCGTGTCTCCAGTCCGGTGCCTCCAGTTCCGGCACCACGCACCAGGCCTACAGTGCGTCTCAGCCGGCCAGAGTCTGCCGTCTGCCCAACGGCGCCTGAACTGTCCGTCTGCCAAGCGCCGCATGAACTGCCCGTCTGTATTGAGCCTTCAAAGCCGCCCGTCTGCCATGAGCCTGCAAAGCCGCCCGTCTGCCATGAGCCTACAGAGCCTTCCGCCAGACAGGAGCCGCTAGAGCCTTCCGCCAGACAGGAGCCGCTAGAGCCTTCCGCCAGACAGGAGCAGCCAAAGCCTTCCGCCAGACAGGATCAGCCAGAGCCATCCGTCTCCGCAGCGCCATCTGAGCCATCCGTCTCCTCAGCGCCATCTGAGCCATCCGTCTCCCCAGCGCCATCTGAGCCATCCGTCTCCCCAGCGCCATCTGAGCCATCCGTCTCCCCAGCGCCATCTGAGCCATCCGTCTCCCCAGCGCCATCTGAGCCATCCGTCTGCCCAGTGCCGTCTGAGCCATCCGTCTGTCCCGAGCCATTAGAGCCGCCCGTCTGTCCCGAGCCGTCAGAGCCGATAGTCAGTCAGGAGCCGCTAGAGCCTTCCGCCAGACAGGAGCCGCTAGAGCCTTCCGCCAGACAGGAGCCGCTAGAGCCTTCCGCCAGACAGGAGCAGCCAAAGCCTTCCGCCAGACAGGATCAGCCAGAGCCATCCGTCTCCGCAGCGCCATCTGAGCCATCCGTCTCCTCAGCGCCATCTGAGCCATCCGTCTCCCCAGCGCCATCTGAGCCATCCGTCTCCCCAGCGCCATCTGAGCCATCCGTCTCCCCAGCGCCATCTGAGCCATCCGTCTCCCCAGCGCCATCTGAGCCATCCGTCTGCCCAGTGCCGTCTGAGCCATCCGTCTGTCCCGAGCCATTAGAGCCGCCCGTCTGTCCCGAGCCGTCAGAGCCGATAGTCAGTCAGGAGCCGCTAGAGCCATTCGTCAGACAGGATCTGCCAGAGCCGCCAACCAGACAGGATCTGCCAGAGCCGCCAACCAGACAGGATCTGCCAGAGCCGCCAACCAGACAGGATCTGCCAGAGCCGCCAACCAGACAGGATCTGCCAGAGCCGCCAACCAGACAGGATCTGCCAGAACCGCCAACCAGACAGGATCTGCCAGAGCCGCCAACCAGACAGGATCTGCCAGCGCCGCCAACCAGACAGGATCTGCCAGAGCCGCCAGTGAGCCATGAGCGTCCAGAACCGCCAGTGAGCCATGAGCGTCCAGAGCCGTCAGCCAGCCATGAGCGTCCAGAGCCGTCAGCCAGCCATGAGCGTCCAGAGTCGTCAGCCAGCCATGAGCGTCCAGAGCCGTCAGTGAGCCATGAGCGTCCAGAGCCGTCAGCCTGCCATGAGCGTCCAGAGCCGTCAGTCAGCCATGAGCTGCCCTTCAGCCCGAAGCTGCTATTTATCCAGAACTGCCTCTCAGTCCAGAGCTGTCTCTCTGTCCGGAGCTGCCCTTCAGTCCGGAGTTGCCCCTCTATCCTGAGCTACCTCTCTATCCTGAGCTACCTCTCTATCCTGAGCTATCCATCTGTCCTGAGCTATCTTTCTATCCCGGTGCTGCCCCTTGTCCTGGTGCTGCCCCTTATCTTAAGGTTAATATTTAAATTAAGTGGGTGTAAGATGAGGGTGGTCATTCTAAGGGGGAGACGTAAGCTGGGATTGACTATGGTGGGGTGGGGACCTCGCCCAGAGCCTGAGCCACCACCGTGGTCAGATGCCCACCCAGACCCTCCCCTAGACTTTGTGCTGGTGCGCCCGGAGTTCGCACCTTGAGGGGGGGGGTTATGTCACGTTCCTGACCTGTTTTCTGTTAGTTTTGTATGTGTTAGTTGGTCAGGACGTGAGTTTGGGTGGGCAGTCTATGTTTTCTGTTTCTATGTTGGTTTAAAGGGTGACCTGATATGGCTCTCAATTAGAGGCAGGTGGTTTTCATTTCCTCTGATTGAGAGCCATATTAAGGTAGGTGTTTTCACACTGTTTGTTTGTGGGTGGTTGTCTCCTGTGTCTGTGTCTATGTTGCACCATACGGGACTGTTTCGTTCGTTCGTCGTTTTATGTAGTCATTTTCCTGTTTGTTCGTTCTGCGTTACATGTAAGTCCTTACGTTCAGGTTTGTCTACTCCGTTTGTTGTTTTGTTTAGTTTTAAGTGAAGTTCGTGTTGTCGTCTTTACTTTAATAAATATCATGTCAAATCACAAGTCTGCATTTTGGTTCGATCCCTGCTCCTCCTCTTCGTATGAAGTGGAAGAGGAACGCCGTTACACCAATAGTAATAATAATATGCATATTGTACGAGCAAGAATAGAGTACGAGGCCATTTAAATTGGGCACGATTTTCCCCCAAAGTGTAAATAGCGCCCTCTATCCTCAACAGGTTTTAAACAGAAGCAAACACTTTTGATGTGGAGGTGGATGCTGTATATAACAACTTATTTTTTGATTTCCGTCTCTATTTTACGAAATGTACTTGTACAAAGATTTCTGATTGAAAGACCGTTTTTTCTGCCTTGAGCTGCTTGTAAACTGTAGCCTACACCTTTCTGGAGTTGGAGCTCCCCGAGTCATGAGCGTCTGTCTGCGCACAAGGCCTTCTACTCGAGCGCAATTGCGCACTGAAGGCCAGGAGCGGAGAAGCAGTTGCCAGATTGGAAAATCTGATGCACAAGGTCTACTGGTCGCTGCGCACCTGTGCTCAAATACCTCTAAAAACCGGCATTGTGTATCTGTTACTGTGCCTGCTCTTTACGCAATGCCACCCTGGATTAAATAGGCTGAATGATCAATGGGTGAGTGAATTATCTTCGCTTTATGCCCTACAATTTTCAAACACTCTGACGAGACCATCATGTCAATACCACCAGGAACTTGGTCTTTCTCTTTGCATTTGTACCACTCTCAAACGCAACTGGACCTACACTTGATGGCATAGCCTACTTCCAAAATATCAAACTATTGAATTAGTTGTCTGTGTGGAAAGACTTTATTGACAATGGTGCTGGCCCTGCCTAGTCCTCACGCATTGGGCAACTGAGATATACTGTTATGTTTTTATTGTTGATCTCTGGTAATGTGCGACCAAACCCTGGGCCGGTAGATACCATGCAATCTCTACCGACTCCTATGATTTTAAAAACAGAGCAGGTTTTGGCCTCTTGTATGTTAATGTCAGAAGTCTATTTTCCAAAAATATACATTTTTAGAATATGGGCCAATACGACAAATGCATACCTAATGGTTTTATCAGAAACTTGGCTAAAGAAATCTGTGTCAAATAACTCGATTTATATTTATGAGTACAGGTTTTTTTTTAGAACGAATCAGAAGAGTAAAGGAGGAGGGAATTGATGTTAAATCCAAGTTTAACACCTCTGAAATTATCTCTATTACCAAAGCCAAACATTTTGAATTGCTTGCGGTTAAAGTGAAAGTATATAAGGACTCCCACATCACTGTAGTAGGCTGCTACAGACAATTCATTATTTTAGGAGATTTGAACTGGGACATGCTTACATCTGTATCGTGTAACTGTGTGACTCTCTGAATCTCGCGCAATTAATTAATGCGCCTACCAGACCGAATCCCAGAGCACCTAACAAATCAACGCTATTGGACATTATTCTAACGAATACCCCTCACAAATACACATGGACTGGGATATTCTGTAATGACGTCAGTGATCACTGTGCAATTTCTTATGTTAGAAGTACAAAAATGACCAAAGCCAAACCCCGTTATATTTCTAAAAGACATTTTAGAAAGTTTGATGAGCAAGCGTTCTTACATGATCTGTACCATACTATTGACAGAGTAAGTCTCATTCCCGATGTTGACACTGCCTGGGACTATTTTTTCTATGCAATTTGTGTCCATTTGTGATAAGCATGCTCCAGTGAAGAAATGTTGAATCAGTGGAAGGGGCAATCCCTGGATTTCAGATAACTTGGCAGAATTAATTAGAAAGAGAAATGTCTCTTGGGCTCAAGCTAGACATACAAATGCTCCTGTTGACTGGGCCTCCTTCAGAGTGCTAAGAAACACATGTCCAGGATTTACCAGGAAGTCCAAATCAGATTTCTATTTCCATGCAGTCACAGAGAACATAAACAACCCTACCAAGTTCTAGATGCTAATCAAATCAGTGTCAGTTTCTAATGTATCCTCTGGCATTCCTGACCATTTAATGATGGATTCTAATGAAGTGAAGGATAAAGCTGATATTGTAGGGGTTTTTAACAAGCACTTCATATCTGCTGGTTCAGTTTTTGATAATGGTGGTGCCCAGGTTTATGATGTAAGCTCTGTTACAGTAAACTATGATATATATACAGTGGGGCAAAAAAGTATTTAGTCAGCCACCAATTGTACAAGTTCTCCCACTTAAAAAGATGAGAGAGGCCTGTAATTGTCATCATAGGTACACTTCAACTATGACAGACAAAATGAGAAAAAGAAATCCAGAAAATCACATTGTAGAATTTTTTATGAATTTATTTGCAAATTATGGTGGAAAATAAGTATTTGGTCACCTACAAACAAGCAAGATTTCTGGCTCTCACCGACCTGTAACTTCTTCTTTAAGAGGCTCCTCTGTCCTCCACTCGTTACCTGTATTAATGGCACCTGTTTGAACTTGTTATCAGTATAAAAGACACCTGTCCACAACCTCAAACAGTCACACTCCAAACTCCACTATGGCCAAGACCAACGAGCTGTCAAAGGACACCAGAAACAAAATTGTAGACCTGCACCAGGCTGGGAAGACTGAATCTGCAATAGGTAAGCAGCTTGGTTTGAAGAAATCAACTGTGGGAGCAATTATTAGGAAATGGAAGACATACAAGACCACTGATAATCTCCCTCGATCTGGGGCTCCACGCAAGATCTCACCCCGTGGGGTCAAAATGATCACAAGAACGGTGAGCAAAAATCCCAGAACCACACGGGGGGACCTAGTGAATGACCTGCAGAGAGTTGGGACCAAAGTAACAAAGCCTACCATCAGTAACACACTAAGCCGCCAGGGACTCAAATCCTGCAGTGCCAGACGTGTCCCCCTGCTTAAGCCAGTACATGTCCAGGCCCGTCTGAAGTTTGCTAGAGAGCATTTGGATGATCCAGAAGAAGATTGGGAGAATGTCATATGGTCAGATGAAACCAAAATATAACTTTTTGGTAAAAACTCAACTCGTCGTGTTTGGAGGACAAAGAATGCTGAGTTGCATCCAAAGAACACCATACCTACTGTGAAGCATGGGGGTGGAAACATCATGCTTTGGGGCTGTTTTTCTGCAAAGGGACCAGGACGACTGATCCGTGTAAAGGAAAGAATGAATGGGGCCATGTATCGTGAGATTTTGAGTGAAAACCTCCTTCCATCAGCAAGGGCATTGAAGATGAAACGTGGCTGGGTCTTTCAGCATGACAATGATCCCAAACACACCGCCCGGGCAACGAAGGAGTGGCTTCGTAAGAAGCATTTCAAGGTCCTGGAGTGGCCTAGCCAGTCTCCAGATCTCAACCCCATAGAAAATCTTTGGAGGGAGTTGAAAGTCCGTGTTGCCCAGCAACAGCCCCAAAACATCACTGCTCTAGAGGAGATCTGCATGGAGGAATGGGCCAAAATACCAGCAACAGTGTGTGAAAACCTTGTGAAGACTTACAGAAAATGTTTGACCTCTGTCATTGCCAACAAAGGGTATATAACAAAGTATTGAGATAAACTTTTGTTATTGACCAAATACTTATTTTCCACCATAATTTGCAAATAAATTCATTAAAAATCCTACAATGTGATTTTCTGGATTTTTTTTTCTCATTTTACATTTACATTTACATTTAAGTCATTTAGCAGACGCTCTTATCCAGAGCGACTTACAAATCGGAAAGTTCATACATATTCATCCTGTTCCCCCCGTGGGGAATGAACCCACAACCCTGGCGTTGCAAGCGCCATGCTCTACCAACTGAGCCACACGGGACATTTTGTCTGTCATAGTTGAAGTGTACATATGATGAAAATTACAGGCCTCATCTTTTTAAGTGGGAGAACTTGCACAATTGGTGGCTGACTAAATACTTTTTTGCCCCACTGTATATATATATATATATATATATATAGGTTCTTATGTGAACCATTTTAACTTTGAGCCTGTTTCTTATGCTGAGGTCTATAAAGCACTAAAGGCAATAGACAGTAAAAAGTCTGCAGGTCCAGACAACCTGGATCCCTACCTCTTAAACATAGCAGCTGGTATTATTACTGAACCTCTGGTTCACATTCTCAACTTCAGTCTCATGACCAATTCCATACCCAGCATTTGGAAATCAGCTTATGTCCTCCCACTGCTAAAGAGTGGAGATCCCTCAGATGCTAATAACTGTCGTACTATCTCCAAACTCCCTATCCTGGCCAAGGTTTATGAATCCCTAGTGAACTCAGTTAAAAAAACGTCTTAATTGAAAAGAACATACTGATCGTGGTTCAGTCTGGCTTTAGATCGGGGCACAGCACCACAACTGCAGCTATGGCAGTGGCAAATGCACTTGATAAAAAGAAACGTTGTGCTGCTCAGTTTGTTAATGTATCAAAGGCATTTGATTCAGTTGACCATGAATTCTTGCTAGCTAGACTCAGTAACATTGGTTTCAGTGAAGGGGCAGTAAATTGGTTTAGGAACTATCTTTCTGACCGAACACAATGTGTATATATACTGACAATCACAAATCTAGCTTTCTTGAGATTAATAGAGGTGTGCCCCAGGGTTCCATTTTAGCTCCTGTGTTGTTCTCAATTTTTATTAATGAACTGGGAAATGGGATACAACCAGCAAAGTTACATCTCTATGCAGAGGATAGTCATATATTCATGTGCTCCTTCTCTGGTTCAGGTTGTTGAAGACCTCCAGACTGCTTTTCAGTCACTCCAGGCCTCCCTTTATGGTTTCTAACTGGTCTCGAATGTACAAAAAACATCCTACAAATACCTAGGTATATGGTTCGATAACAAGTTGTCCTTTAAAGTTCATATGGATAATCTTGTGAGGAAGCTTAAATTGAAATTGGGTTTTTATTTTCATAATAAGGCTTGCTTTCGGCTTAGGGAAAGAAAGAAGCTTGTTCAGGCCACTTTTCTCTCTGTAATTGATTACGGTGACTTGTTATATATGCATGGCACCTCTTCCGTCTTACAGGGACTGGACTCTGTTTATCATGCATCCTTGCACTTTATTACAAATGCCAAGTCACTCACCCACCATTGCACCTTGTACCAAATGGTAGGTTGGCCTTCACTTTATATGCACAGTAAGCTACATTTGTAGCTTATTTGTAGCGTACAAAGCCCTCTTGGGTAAACTCCCTCTAGTCTGGTCACCTTCACCACCAGCAGTTACTATACCTGGTCTACTAGGTGGTTGCTACTGTACTTAAAGTCCCCAGGATATTCACAGTATTAGTTAAGACTGCCTTCTCTTCTTGTGCACTAGAGGCATGGAATAGTCTACAATCCATGCTTCATCTAGATATGTTAGTGCCACTGAATGAATTTAAAATATGCTTTAATAATGCTTTTAATAATGCTTTTTTTAGTCTGGATCATGTTGTATTGTTGTATGTTTTAATTCTGTAATGTATTGATTGTAGCTGCCTATTGGCAAGTTCTCCCTTGAAAAAGGGCTTTTCCTGGTTAAAGGAAGGTTAATAAAAAAAAGAACAGTAAGATCTATTTTGGTTGCACATTTTGAATGGAGTTGATGGCGAGATAGACTGTGAGAGAGGCCGTTTTAAAACAATGCAGCTGCAATTTAAAAATGTAAAGACAGATGGAGATGGGTAAATTAGACAAGCATTCGGTCTTTATATTACTGTAGCATAGACTATGCTGCACCAAATGTTGGCCTACCTGTCACAAGAAAAAAAAAGTCCCATGAGATAATGGGTCTACATGCCTGTCCCCACCCTGATCGTTGCTGATTCATTATGGAAAGGATGTATAAAAGCCAGACATTGCATATAATTTAACAGTTCCATTTCATGCCAAACTTGATAAAAATAAAGTCACTACTCAATATATGCTCACAACAATTTGATGGATAAACCTAATAACCAGGCATTTGAAAGTGACCCACCTTCAGTTTACTCTAATGCTCCAGCTGTACCAACTGCTCTTGCATGCTTGCCAGATCAAGTGCCTCTTTCGCATGGCCTATAGAGTTGAGGTGGAAACACAATTAAGACACTTCTCTTTCAGTTTGTAACTTGATACTATGAGTTTGGCTGTTCCTTTGGGGAACAACATTAATTATTTAGCTTCAAGATTTTTACTGTAATGAGTCGCAAGCTTTGGACATCTGTTCCTCAAAAGTACTGATTAATGTATACTAGTCTCATTAGCCAGGGGACAAGGTTAATGTACACAGGATGACCGTATGTGCCATACAGGCGCCAATGACAAACTGACATTTATTGGCTTAATATACACCCCCATATATGCAACAGCAGGCCATAGGTCTAGATCAGGGATGGGCAACAGATCAATCAGCCGGGGTCTCAGCTTACTGTTGTAGAATACACAAGGTGCAATTTCAAAATTTGGTTGTGCATCAGCAGTTTTTCTCGTTATGTTAGTCACTGACAGTCACTCAATTAGCCCATGTCAGCTACATTTTTTATTGGTAAATTAGTCTAGCGGCCTGCTACCTAAACTTAATCATGGAAGTAATCAAGGTGGAATTACTGACCGGAGGGCCCCTATTGATTTTGTTAATCACTCTTACTCAGATATCATATTCAAAACAGCAAACATTTCTCTCCACCCTATGACAAAATGTTTACAATAGCAGGAAATTAGCTTTGAAATAGTTATTTTTTTTCGTTACATTCCATGGCAAAATGTGTAGAATTGCAGGAAATGTACTTTCAAACTTAAACAAAGTATAATTAATGAGGTGTGTAGTTTTAGTCAGAATTAGGGTAAAATAATATAAACTGTACAATATGTCTCTAAAGTGTCTTAAACACAGACTGTCTGAGCAAGATTTGGTGTCGACCTTGGCTAGGGGCCTCTGAGAGATTTGGGAAAGGACAGGGAGTGATTCTCACGGTCCCTAATCTTTGTCGGCTGGGTAGCAGGACAGTGTGTGCGTAGGATACCTACTGTTTGTGTGCAAATGTATGTGCATATGAATTCTGTTTGTGTGCAAGAGTATGTGCGTAAGGAGCTAGTATAAAATGAATGGTTTTGTACAACTAACCAGCGCGCCCATGAATAAACCTTATTGACTATTTTAGCTGGGCCTCCGTCTGTTTCATTTCAATCAGTATCTTACAAATCCTGATTAGCAGACTGAGTAGTTTAATTGAATTGGTTTATGAACATCGAGAACATAATTCTCATGACAGAAATGAACGCACACAGTGAACAATTAAAGCTTCTGCAAAGGACCACAGAAAGCACACTTATTTTAACAGGGACACAATCATGAAATATGGTGCCAGGAGGAACCATGACATACACACTGTTCACTACGCTTATCTCTGGTGGTGTGTGGCAATGGCTCTCTCCAGACCAGCCAGAGTGTAATGGGTATTCTTTAAGTATGCTCTGTTGACAAAATGGTATGCCATGGGGTTTGGGCACAGCATGCCAATGCAAGGAGATGGATAGATGGTTGTTATGCAACCGCATGTAATACAACTAAGTTCATCCCAGTGTACATAGTATAATAAGGCACATATTACATTGTCAACCATTTAGGCACACTAGGCTGGGTAAGTGGAATAGGTCTACCTTCTTGAGGAGAGATTATGAAATTGTTTGAGCACAGCAACACACATGAAGTGATGGTGGTGACCATCAATATAATACAATAAATAAGAATTAGGGAATATATAGATTTTAGGATGTCTATAATCACAGACTCTTTAAACATCCACGATAACCTGAATATGTACAGTACCAGTCAAAAGTTTAGACACACCTCCTCATTCAAGGATTTGTCTTTATTTGTACTATTTTTTTACATTGTAGAATAACAGTGAAGACATCAAAACTATGAAATAACACATGGAATCATGTAGTAACCAAAGAAGTGTAAAGCAAATCAAAATATATTTTATATTTGAGATTCTTCAAAGTAGCCACCTGTAACGCTCGTCTTCCTCCTCGTCTGAGGAGGAGCAAGGATCGGACCAATATGCAGCGTGGTTTGAATACATACTTATTTATTATGTAAACGAAGACGGAAAAACACTTAAACAAACTACAAAACAATAAACGACGTGAACAGACCTGGGGCCTGTTGCACAAAAGTAGAATTAAGACATCCGGGATAAATGACTCAGCTGAGCTCAATGAAGCCAAAACATGTGCGTCCAGGCTTAATTGGTTGCACAAAGACCAAGCCAGGATGAGCAGACACGGATTCATTAAGCCAGGTGAAACCAATCCTGGATAGGTGCGCGCTCACGGCTCACTCAAATAGACCCCGCCACAGATCACAGATTAACTGATTTACCATGGCAACTAGAGCCGCGTACTTTTCCCCGTCGGAAGCACAAATCCTCATGGAGGCATACGAGGAGGTAAAAGATATAATTAAGAAGAAAGGCAACACCGCCACAGTGATAAAGCAAAGAGAAAAAGCGTGGCAAAGTATTGCAGACCGCCTGAATGCGTAAGTAGTGCACAATTACACACTCACCGCTCCGCTGAAACATCACAATTACAATTCAAATATTTAATTCACATCTCCAAAAATGCAGTTGTACTGTAATTATGAAACGGTTAAATTTTTAATTGAAATGCACTGCAGATATGAGTGAAATTGTGTAAAGTAACTCCATCACACTGTATAAAGCTATGATAAATTTTTTGATATTTTTACTGAAAACAAGACAAAAATACCAAGTAATTTTTTGCAGTGTGACTCCATTAAATGTGTGTGTGTGTGTGTGTGTGTGTGTGTGTGTGTGTGTGTGTGTGTGTGTGTGTGTGTGTGTGTGTGTGTAGATTAAACATGAACGGGCCAAAACGGACATGGCAGCAGGTCAAAATCAAATACAAGAACATTCTGCAGAATGGTATGGTCCCTGACTAATATTTAACAAAGCACAAGCATATATTGTACCCAGAAGGTGCCTGCTCACACATTGTCTGTACTGTTTTAGCAGTGAAAAAGAATACCCACAGACAAGGCACGGGTGGTGGGTCACCAAAGGCTGACCTTACCCCAGCAGAGGACATGGCCTTGGAGCTAAATAAAGGCAGGCCCGTCTTAGAGGGGATCCCTGGGGGGAAAGAGACGAGCATAGGTTCCTCCCAAGATGCCACCCGCTTCATTCAAGGTATGTCCTTCCATCTCTACATGGGATACAACCACATTCATATTGAATCAATTTGGACTGTCTGACTTTGGTTTACCTATTGCCTTGCAGTGTCTGGCAGCACTGTGTTCCTGTTAGAGCCACCAGCACAAGCACCAGACGATGCTGATCCAGTGAGTACTCCATCAAAGGCATACTGTAGGCCTGGCATGTCTTGTCTACTAGCTTCAATATGAATCCGATTAAATGTGATAGGGTGAAGGCCCCAGTGCAGCAGCAACAGCACATGATGGAGACGATGATGAGGAGGAGACCATCTCTCTGGATTCCAGAAGGCATGAGGTATCATGTTAAGACTGTGAAAGTACTATTTACTCTACAATGGTGAGGAGTCCTCATCAAAATCAAAAAATCTAATTTCTTTTACAGGACCCAGATGCTATACAGTGGGAAAACCAGCCTGGCAACATAGTGCGTATTAATAAAAGGACACCACATCCTGCCAAATTCCAGCTGCGCTAATTGTATTGTGTTCACAGAGCTCACAAGCTATCAGAAAGTTGTATGGCAACCACCTCCGGCGCCAAATAGAACTGGCAGACATAGACATTCAGTACAAGAAGAAAAAGATGGAAAATCTTGCACTGGAGTCCGAAATAAAAAAGAGGACAATTAGGAAACTGGACCTTGAAATAAAAAAACTTGAGAGGGAGGTGAGATATGCCTTCAATGTACACTGTATGCTAACTGTAACACAAATGTATTAATCATTATTTTTCTTTCCTCCCCCAGCTCCAAGAAGATGACACAGCTCAAAATAAAAATTAGGTATATTCTCGTAAAGTCAAGTGAGCCATGACATATGAGCTCTTATTGTGAGCACACAGGACGGTGGCATCTTTCTAAGGTTTTTTTTATTTTCCCAGCAATCAGTACAACCAAGTCATCGTTATAAGGCATCGCCCTCTTTTGCCCACCCCCCCAGCACCAGGTGTGGCCACTAGCCTATATGAAGGCCCAAAATTGTGTGTTCCTTTCTGCTCTGACAATGGCATGCCCATTCGTGCGAGATGTGGTGGATGAAGAAGCACTTGTGCTGAGGAGAGCCTTCAGGCGAGAAAGGGTCTTCAGGGACCGGTTGGACCCACTGGCCTTCCCTGATGACCATCTATATGAAAGATACAGGTTTTCTGCAGATGGCATCAGGTATCTATGCAGACTACTGGGTCCCAGGATTAAGCACCGCACTGCACGGAGCCATGCACTGAGTGTGGAGCAAATGGTTTGTGTGGCCTTGCGCTTTTTTGCTAGTGGAGCCTTCCTGTACTCAGTGGGGGATGCAGAACAGCTGAACAAGGCCACAATTTGCCGCACAATAAGGAGTGTGTGTCTGGCTATCAAAGCATTAGCAGATGTCTTCATCTCCTTCCCTGGCCACAGAAGACTCTGTGACATCAAAGAGGAGTTCTATAGGATTGCAGGTAAGAGGATCTACAAATTACAGGACAACTGTTAACACATAGTAGGATACTCATTACTTTGTGTGACAGGTTTCCCCAATGTCATTGGTGCAGTGGACTGCACACACATAAGGATAAAAGCCCCCTCAGGTGCCCATGAGGCCGATTTTGTGAATAGGAAATCCTTTCACAGCATTAATGTTCAGGTGAACATAACTTTTTGATATTGTCCATTGACGAACACTCTGCATTGCCAGTGATGTGCATTGATTGGTGTAATATTCCTCATCTTATGATTTCAGATGGTCTGCAATGCTGACTGTGTGATCAGCAATGTTGTGGCAAAATGGCCTGGCTCAGTCCATGACTCCAGAATCTTTCGGGCCTCTGAAATCTATCAGTGCCTATCACAAGGTAAGCCACACAACCCCTATTTATAACCATCATGGCTGTGTCAAGAATATCACTGTGTTTATGAGGTAGTAATGATGAGATTTTGTGTTGACAGGTGAATTCTCTGGTGTGTTGCTGGGAGACAGGGGGTATGGCTGCCAGCCTTTTCTCCTGACACCTTTCACAGACCCCCAGGAAGCACAGCAGGCCTACAACCATGCCCATGCCAGGACCAGGGCCAGAGTTGAAATGACCTTTGGCCTCCTGAAGGCACGCTTTCACTGCCTTCACAAATTAAGGGTCAGCCCTGTTAGGGCATGTGATATTACTGTGGCTTGTGCTGTCCTCCACAATGTGGCCTGCCTGAGGAAGGAGAGGGCCCCCAGAGTGCCACCAGCCATGGACTGGGACAATCCGGCAATCTTCCCTGATGACGACAGTGGTCGGCTGCTGAGGGACCAATATGTGTTGAATTATTTTAGTTAGTATGTGTGCTTTCAATTTTGGTTAAATATGTCCTGCGGTGGCAGAGGAATTTGGGTTTTTTTGGGTTCGTTTTTTGACGAATTTGGCCTCTTATGATGTTTGTGCGGTATACTGTGTGTAATACAAGGCTGCAGGGAGGCTACTGCATCCATTCATTTGTCTGTTCAGTTGATGTGTATGGATTTGTCCTGCATTTATTTTAGTGTGCAGACATGCAGGGTGTGTTATATACAGACCTTTGAATGTGTATGTATCATTTTGTATAATATGCTTGGATTCTGTGCTTTCCATCTTGTAGAGTCACTGTGACTTCAGTTTCAAAAGGAGCTGATGGTTTACCTGCTTTGTTTTGTCCTTATTCAATAAAAGAACATAATGTTACACATTGTGTTTTTATATTCATATGGAATGTGTATTTGTTTATATGACAGAGTACTAGGGCCACACTGAAGAAAAAGGATAAAGTCATAAATTTATGAGGCTGGTTCTTTCTGCAGAAAAGCTACATATTGTTTTTACAGTTTTGATACTTATGACAATGTGATACTTAATATTCTGGCACATCAGCATGTCTTTGTTTATGAAACCATACTGAAGTACAATTTCACGAAATGCCCCACATCTGTCATTTTAACAACTGTCCTCCTTTAAAACAACTGGTTACAATATTATGACTTGTGTTTTTTTCCCCTCTGTGGCCCTAATATTCTATCATTTTATATATAGCCTTATAGTCTATGGGAAACTGTAAATTATCTAATGATAGCAACATCATCTAAAAATCATTTTTTATCCAAAATCATTGAAATTAATGATCACAAACGTTTAAATAATAACAGTGGGTCTAGTTATATGTGATAACAATGTATAGTGAGCAGTGAAATAACTATTGGTTTCCATTTGTGGTGACTGCTGACTGACATTAGGGATGAGATTAAATAGATCCTGGAATTTAGCCTGGTCTGGAGCAGGCTAGCTCCACAGAATAAATCTCCATGGTAATTTATACCATAACATATCCTCCTGCCCCCTATCCATCTTTAGTGCAACCGGATTACGGATCAATTGAGCCAGGATCACCAAGATATCCTGGCTTAATCCCTTATCCTAGTTTTGTGCAACAGGCCCCTGAACTTGAGAACATATAAAAATGAACGCACGAACGAAACGAAACAGTACCGTGTGGCGAACAAACACAGACACAGCAACAATCACCCACAAACAAACAGTGAGAACAGCCTAACTTAATATGGTTCTCAATCAGAGGAAACGTAAAACACCTGCCCCTGATTGAGAACCATATCAGGCTAGTTGAATGAACCCAACATAGAAACACATAACATAGAATGCCCACCCAGCTCACGTCCTGACCAACTAAACAAGACTAAACAAAGGAAAATAAGGTCAGGAACGTGACACCACCCTTTGCCTTGCTGACAGCTTTGCGTACACTTGGCTTTCTCTCAACCAGCTTCACTTTGAATGCTTTTCCAACAGTCTTGAAGGAGTTCCCACATATGCTGAGCATTTGTTGGCTGCTTTTCCTTCACTCTGCGGTCAAACTCATCCCAAACTATCTCAATTGGGTTGAGGTCGGGTGATTGTGAAGGCCAGGACATCTGATGCAGCACTCCATCACTCTCCTTCTTGATCAAATTGCCCTTACACAGCCTGGAGGTGTGTTGGGTCATTGTCCTGTTGAAAAACAAATGATAGTCCCACTAAGCGCAAACCAGATGGGATGGCATATCGCTGCAGAATGCTGTGGTAGCTATGCTGGGCCTCCCAAGTGGTGCAGTGGTCTTAGAATTGCATTGGTATACATTTTATATGCATGTGTAGGCTATATGCTTAAAGCACAACACAAGAGTGCAACAAAGTTACCAATGCAAGAGATTTTCACTATCCTTGATTAAATTGTGATTTCAAATTTGACAATGGATGCAGCTAGCAATACATACACTTCCCTCAATTATATCTGACAATAATAACCTTCTACAGTGAGCTCCAAAGCTATTAGGACAGACACATTTGTTGTTGTTTTGGCACTGTTCTCCAGCAATTTGGATTTGAAATTATACAATGACTATGAGGTTAAAGTGCAGACTGTCATCCTTTTTAATTTGAGGAGTTTAGAAATTATTGCAAGTTACAGATGCACAAATATCACATGCAATTTCAGAATGTCCCCAGTGAAAGTTGTGTCCCTGAGTTTTTTTTTTTTACGGTTCACCCGATATGGATGAAAATACCCTCATATTAAAGCTGACATTTTGCACTTTAACCTCACAGTCATTGTATCATTTCAAATTCAAAGTGCTGGAGTACAGAGCCAAAACAACAAAAATGTGTCACTGTCCCAATACTTTTGGACCTCACTGTATATAACCGACACCCCGTCTAAGCAATGAGAGTTGTAAAAGAGTCTCTGACATAATAGCCTGCAGTGCACCCATAGCTTTCAGTAAGTAGGCTACTCCTGAGTCGTGACATAAACTGACGTCATGCCTGGGGCGGGACAGCGACAAGATACATAAACTGGAACCGGCACCGCGCTGTATCGGTTAGAATATTCAACCTGAAAATATAAGCATGTCGGTCGTGTGTACCTCTTTAGCCCGAAACGCCGTGGCATTACGGAACACTGGGGCGATGATGGTAAGAAGTGTGTTTTTTTTTAAGGAGTAGAATAATGAAGTTGGTGAATGGAAAGAAAATACCTATGACTGGGATAGGTAGACCCCTATCAATAGGGTAGTCGTAGACCACCTGCCTGCCTGGCCATGCAATGTGTTTTTACTAGCTGTCAATAGGTCCATGTCTGGTTTATGGCATGGCTTCAAATAGTAGGCTGTCGTTCATATGGTTTACTAGACAGTTCCTCTGAAAAGAAAACTCACAAACTGTTGTCAATTGGAGGTTTACCTTACATCAGAGTAAAGCACAGTAGAAAAATCAAATAGAAGCTATTCTTTAATTTGAGTAACTTTGTTAAAGTCTAAATAATAATCTATTCATTTACGAAATATTCATTATTTGCCTAATCGATTTTGAAATAGAGCATGTTTCAGTTAGGTTTATAGGCCTATGTATCTTTTGTGAAGGACTTTTGCGCAAATTGTGTTTCAGATTAGAGATTTCTTTCATATAATCGTTAAATTGTTTTTTATTTCATAATTTATTTATTAGAATTTTTTAAAAGAATAGCGTTACTCTTAATTTAAGGTTTATGTATCCTTTTCGAATGTATTGTGGCCAAAATGTTAGTTATGAAACTTGAAATTGAGGGTGATATAACAACTCATATCAGTACATATGTCCTACCGCTAGAGGGAAATGTCTACCTTGTTATGAAAGTAGATATTTTCCTTTAGCGTAAAACCCTCATATGAATATACAACTCTGTGTCTTTTTGACATAGATATTTTTATGTCCGACTGAAATCCATTTTAATTTCAGTTGATCTATTGTGTAAATCTGGTATAGTATACTTTCACTCACCCCATGTCTTGCCTATCGATTGATATCAAAGCAAAGCCCATAAATAGCTGTATGAATCAAATTCAAATAAAATTTTATTTGTAAGATGCTTCGTAGACAACAGCTGTAGACTAACAGTGAAATGCTTACAGGACCTTTTCCAACAATGCAGAGTTAAAGATGAGATTAAAAAATGTAAATAGTGAATAACGAATAAAAATAACATGTACAAATAACATGGCTATATATAGGGAGTAGTATTAGATAATAAAACCAGCATTTAACACCAAAAACAATAATGTAAGCCTAATTTAAAATTGAATTCCTCCTACATTGATACATGTTGTCTATGTCTCGTCTCCAGATGGTGCGCTATGCACAGACCGCAGCCGCCCCGGCTTCTGAGCCCAGGATCAAGAAGTTCCAGATCTACCGCTGGGACCCAGACACAATGGGGGATAAGCCACGCATGCAGACATATGAAATTGACCTCAACAAGTAAGTACAACAACAGTATAGGTCTTCACTTGTTTAAAACCTATCAATGTCAGCGTATAGTCTGTATTGATGGAATTGCTCTCATTGATGAATATCTGCATTGTTAACAAATCCTTCTCCCTACTATTACAGCTGTGGCCCCATGGTTTTGGATGCCCTCATTAAAATCAAGAATGAGATGGACCCCACGCTCACATTCAGACGCTCCTGCAGAGAGGGTAAGGCATGAAGAGCAATTTGCAGTGGAGAGAAAAGTGGGTGTCATCAGTATGGGTAGAAAGTAGAAGTCATAAAATATAGACCTATAGATATAGTGTATCCTATTCTACAATGATAGAGCGTCATGAAATATGAAATGAGCC
Organism: Salvelinus alpinus; assembly: GCF_045679555.1. NCBI lineage: Eukaryota > Metazoa > Chordata > Actinopteri > Salmoniformes > Salmonidae > Salvelinus > Salvelinus alpinus. The sequence goes on along the minus strand of NC_092102.1, from coordinate 27,194,412 downwards.
TTGGTGTGGGGTTGTCCTTTTCAGTGGTGTGATATACATGCATCTTGCTTTAGGTATCTGCGGCTCATGTGCCATGAACATCAACGGAGGCAACACACTGGCCTGCTTAAACAAAATAGACATCAATACCAGCAAACCGATCAAAATTTACCCACTCCCACACATGTACGTTGTCAAAGATCTGGTGCCGGTGAGTATTATGGTTACGTTTAGAAGTAAATTAATACTGATTATTATAGCTGCATTAAAAAATAACAAATCTAAAAGACAAATACTGAATAAAACAATGCAATGTTTAGTCACCATGTGGTAGCCTATATTTTGTTGACTAAGGGTGTACATGTACTGTGTGTGCCTCTACAGGACATGAGTAATTTCTATGCCCAGTACAAGTCCATCGAGCCCTTCCTGAAGAAGAAAGATGAGTCTCAGGAGGGCAAGGAGCAGTACCACCAGACTGTGGAAGACAGGCAAAAGCTGGTACATATTTCATCCCCTGGCCAGTGGCAGCAGATTTCAGTAGCTAAACTATCAATGCATCATATGCAATTTCCATGTCTAGTCTGAAACACAAGTACATATACCCATTTGATTAAGATATCAGAAAGGGACAATGTAGTATTTTGTAGGGTTGAAGTAATCTAGTCAGTTGAACCAATTTAATTTGCTGCATTGAGACCTTGTATCGCACTTGCGAAGGAAATAATTTTATACACGTGAACCACACTTTGCCACACCTTTCTGGCATTTCAACTTACCACTTTGTATATTTGAACATATGTTATATTGTTAGAGTGCAAGGAGTTCTCATGACAAAATAAATCTGATCTCTAATTGCCCTCCTCTCCCAGGATGGTCTGTATGAGTGCATTCTCTGTGCCTGCTGTAGCACCAGCTGCCCTAGTTACTGGTGGAATGGAGATAAGTATCTGGGCCCTGCTGTCCTCATGCAGGTATGTATTGGATTTTTAGTCTATATATGAATCTTTTTTTAATGCTTTTGCTTTTTTGACAGGGAGAACCGATGTCTGAAATCAAAGTAAAGCTGACGTGTGAATGCATTTTCAACAGGCATATAATTGGATGATTGATTCACCTAATGAGTTTGACTGGCACCTCCATTCCAGAGATTAGCATTTTATGATATTGCTGTATGAAGTAAATTAATCTGATTAATGTGTTTCCCTCCTCAACAGGCCTATCGTTGGATGATTGATTCACGTGATGAGTTCACAGAGGAACGACTGTCGAAGCTCCAGGACCCCTTCTCTCTCTACCGCTGTCACACAATCATGAACTGCACTAAGACATGCCCCAAGGTACACTCAACATCTGAATAGACTGCATCTGGTTTAGCCTTCCTTTGCTAAACCAAACCACCCTTTCTAAATACAGTAATAAGACTAGTGTAGAGTTCAGCACAGTGGACTTCAGACCATTTATACAACTCATGCAGCTTAAAAGTAGTTATCGCCAATCCCTTTCTGTCATGTTACTCATCTTTCTATCTTTCTTTACCTTTTATTTTGTATTAATTCCACAGGGACTCAACCCAGGAAAGGCTATTGCTGAGATCAAGAAAATGATGGCAACATATAAAGAGAAAAGCATTAACCCCGTGAACATTGTGGAAAACCACCGGACTTGAAATCCACTAGTAATGACTCTAATACTGAACTTTCGATTACACATTAGCCTTTCAACAGTGTCTGTCCCTTTCATTAGGCTTCGCACATGAAAAAAGATACAGGCAGTCTAGAAGATACTGCCGCTTTTATATATGTAAGAGTGAATGTGTGCTGGAGGAGAGGAGAGAAAGGACAGAGGAATAACTGCTCCTCCTTCTAGAAAAATACGTTTTTTTTCTAAAAATACATACAAAAGTAATGTTTGATGTGGTGATGGAGCTTATTACTCAGTGTGTGTATAGATTGTACAGCAGGGGTTGGCAACAGGTACTGGCCTACAAGTATTTAAGATTTTGGGGGGATTTGAGTTTTTGGAGAAAAAAATACTAAAACCACTAGGAATTCAGCAAAAAATGTGTTTAATTTAGGAAATCTGTTCAAGTATTGCCATGAATAAAAAAAGATGTGATCGTGTCTCAATGTAATCAAGGTCTGAAATTATTGCTATTTTCAAATACAATCTCTTTTTGGGCTTAGTTGTGGTCAATTTGCAGTGTATAAATGATTTTTAATTCTGTTCCGGCACCCCCGACCATCCACTCCTACAAAAATCAGCCAGCAGCTGAATCTAGTTGCCTACCCATGTTGTGCAGCCTTATAACCACATTATGGGATGATGATGAGCTCTGGACCACAATTTGATGTTTGTTCATTGGATATACTGTATGTATACATAATATTTTACATAATATTTTAAGGAAAAACAGTTAAATGTTATTTAAATGCTTATCAATAAAGGAAGTAGAATTAAAACAGGCTTTGGAGATGTTTTAATTTACCATTGTAACACATTGATAGGTTTCATGAACGAAACTGAAATGGTTTAGTTGATTTTTAAAAGGATTGATACTTTATCTGGTTAATGGCTGTTAGAATCGTTTTTGAGCCAAAGATCTACTCAGAATGCAAGTATGTTTTCAAAACTATGATTTATCATTGTCCCATGGGGAATGGAGTTTGGAAAAATTTATGTTACATCTCGTAAATATGATGTATGTCAAAATTTGATTTCATGTCTAGGTGTGGGGCTCTACTTTGGTGGCAACGCCCCCGAAAAGATCTCCCCTGTCATTTTCAGATTATATACAGTATGCTTAATTATCAAAATAAACAAAAACAAACCCCATTGCATACCAACCCTTATTTATTTATTAACATTTTTGTTGTTGAATAAACTCTGTTTTATTATTGTCACTATTCATGGGCTTCCGTAGAAATGCGTTTGTGTGTCACATGACGGGATAGAGAGGCAAAACGGAAGATAACGGTTCGCTAGTACCGGGTACTTGTTGTGCTAGTCAAAGACATCATTTTGCCAGTTGTATGACTGGCAACTAATTATGGTATCGATTACTAAATTATCATGACTAAAGGAAGGATGGACACGCTTGGTGAGTTTTGCAGTATGGCAGTAACGCCCCCCCCACCCTGACAATCCTGCTTGGGGAATGAACATTGGATCTAACGTTAATGTATGTAGCTACCTAATTTAGCTGATTAAACTCAACGATTTATGTTGGAGTTGAGCGGTACCTAGCGTGGGCGGACTGAAGTGCAGACGTCACATAAAATTCGTTTTTTAAAATTATTTTAATTATTTCAGCACAAAGAATAGCCCGAAATTACACATGACATTGTTCTGTGTAATTGCGGGCTATTCTTTGGGTGCTGAAATCCAGTAGTTTTTGATGATAACTGAATGTTATGACGTCAGAGCTCCGCCCACACCATCGCCGCTCAACTCCAACATAAATCGTTGAGCTGAGTCGGCTAGTAACTAGCAAGCTCTTGAATTTCTGGCTCCAGTAAATATCTTCTCATACAAACTCAATGAGACAGGATGTGGACTGGTGCCAGATAGGATGGTGCGTTACTTCCACCAACAGCAGAGGTGGTGAAATAACATTTAGAATTAGAAGCTAGGTACTGTATACTAGCTAGCTAAAGTAGTGACGTGAACTAGCTAGCCTAGCTCGTGTGTACTAGCTAGCTGCAATAGCAACAGTGGTTAATATAACGCCCTGGACCAGATCTAGTGCGACGACAAGAGCTAGTGCCTAACACATTAGACACCACAGAGTTTCTAAACCCTGAGCGCATCTGTTATGAAATTCGCAGACCACACGGAGTCGGCACCCATAATCTGCAGCTGAATGCTTCTCTGCAGTATTTGTATTGGAAACACTGGTGTTGAGCTACAAACTAATCCAACATTTTGCTTTTGGGAAATGTGCAAAGTCAGTGTTGACCAGCTGTAGCAACAGTAGCTGAACCATTTATTGTGAACACAGTTGTAGCTAGCTGACACTGCAGCAGGCTGTTTACCTCTGTGTTGTCTAGCTATGGGAGTTGCTGTTGTCTAGCTATGGGAGTTGCCTGCTTTAAACTCTTTCTGACAGCTCACCTGTCAAGACACAATCAGTTTTATAAATAATTAATTTGGAATGAATAGGGTTTAGCTCAACAAAATTGAACTATTATGATTTTTTTTAAACTGCAAGCACAACTAAATCTTTCTCTCATGATGAAATGATCATGGGACATGGTTACAACAGCACAAGCTGAATTTGCTAACATGTGATAACTCCAGCCATGCCTCTCCAGTAAGGGCTGAATCATGATCTAGTCCTGATTCCTTGAACCCTCTCAGTGTAGTGATTGTGGGAACAGCCTGTGCCATTTAGCCAAAGCCTGGGCCTCTTGGCAGAGGTAGTAGCACGCTCACATGCAGGGAAGTTACTGACCAACACTTTGCCCGGTCTGTGTGGCAATCAGTATTTGTTTGCTTTTGACCTACTTTAAGGCACGTGCACAAGACAAAAGTACATGCAGATGGTGCATAATAAACATAGCCTTGCAGGTGTTTACATGATTTTGTGCATGTGCCAGGTGATTGTACTGACCTGTTGCACCCTCTACAATCACTGTGATTATTATTTGACCCTGCTGGTCATCTATGAACATTTGAACATCTTGAAGAACAATCTGGCCTTAAATGGCCATGTACAGTGGCTTGCGAAAGTTTTCACCCCCCCTTGGCTTTTTTCCTATTTTGTTGCCTTACAACCTGGAATTAAAAATATATTTTTGGGGGGTTTGTATCATTTGATTTACACAACATGCCTACCACTGAAGATGCAAAATATTTTTTATTGTGAAACAAACAAGAAATAAGACACGAACACAGAAAACTTGAGCGTGCATAACTATTCACCCCCCCAAAGTCAATACTTTGTAGAGCCACCTTTTGCAGCAATCACAGCTGCAAGTCTCTTGGAGTATGTCTCTGTAAGCTTGGCACATCTAGAAACTGGGATATTTGCCCATTCTTCATGGCAAAACTGCTCCAACTCCTTCAAATTGGATGGGTTCCGCTGGTGTACAACAATCTTTAAGTCAAACCACAGATTCTCAATTGGATTGAGGTCTGGGCTTTGACTAGGCCATTGCAAGACATTTAAATGTTTCCCCTTAAACCACTCGAGTGTTGCTTTAGCAGTATGCTTAGGGTCATTGTCCTGCTGGAAGGTGAACCGCCGTCCCAGTATCAAATCTCTTGAATACTGAAACTGGTTTCCCCACAAGAATTTCCCTGTATTTAGCACCATCCATCATTCCGTCAATTCTGACCAGTTTCCCAGTCCCTGGCGATAAAAAAACATCCCCACAGCATGATGCTGCCACCAACATGCTTCACCGTGGGGATGGTGTTCTCGGGGGGTGATGAGAGGTGTTGGGTTTGCGCCAGACATAGCGTTTTCCTTGATGGCTTAAAAGCTCATTTTTAGTTTGATCTGACCAGAGTACCTTTTTCCATATTGTTAGGTTCTTAAATAACTCACGGACGGACACTAGAGAAGCTTAACCAAGTTTAATTCTTCTCAAAGGGTCGACACAGCTGTATTCAGACAAAAAACATTTCCCACCATCACAAGTATATATACCCCACTTTAGACACTCCTTCTCTCCAATCCTTACATCCTATGGTTCCACAGGAAAAGGGTAACAGGATAATAAACCCTTATTACTCCCTTCAAGGGATCTGACCTGACCTCAACCCCTCCTTCGATCTAATCCACAGATGTCCATCCGCTCCCCTATAGCAATCCTGTGATCTCCTCCCGTCCACCCAACACATTCCAAAGCCATCTGTCTTTCTACAGTAAACCATTATCTTCTGACATAAAACCCAGTCTCTTCCACTCCTTATATTCTATGCTTCTGATCTATCACTTATTTAATATCTCAATGTTCAAAGTTTATCCCGAATCCAACAATATGCTTGGGGAGTCTCCCACATGCCTTTTGGCAAACACCAAACGTGTTTGCTTATTTTTTTTCTTTAAGCAATGGCTTTTTTTCTGGACACTCTTCCATAAAGCCCAGCTCTGTGGAGTGTACGGCTTAAAGTGGTCCTATGGACAGATACTCCAATCTCCGCTGTAGAGCTTTGCAGCTCCTTCAGGGTTATCTTTGGTCTCTGTTGCCTCTCTGATTAATGCCCTCCTTGCCTGGTCCATGAGTTTCGGTGGGTGGCCCTCTCTTGGCAGGTTTGTTGTGGTGCCATATTATTTCAATTTTTTAATACTGGATTTAATGGTGCTCCGTGGGATGTTCAAAGTTTTGGATTTTTTTTTTTAACCCAACCCTGATCTGTACTTCTCCACAACTTTGTCCCTGACCTGTTTTGAGAGCTCCTTGGTCTTCATGGTGCTGCATGCTTGGTGGTCCCCCTTGCTTAGTGGTGTTGCAGACTCCACAGAAGTCTGTGGCCTTTCAGAACAGGTTTATATATAGTGAGATCATGTGACAGATCATGTGACACTTAAATAAAGTCCACCTGTGTGCAATCTAACTAATTATGTGACTTCTGAAGGTAATTGGTTGCACCAGATCTTATTTAGGGGCTTCATAGCAAAGGGGTGAATACACATGCATGCACCATGTTTTCCGTATTATTTTTATTTTTTTGTAACAAGTTATTTTTTTCACTTCACCAATTTGGACTATTTTGTGTATGTCCATTACATGAAATCCAAATAAAAATCTATTTAAATTACAGGTTGTAATGCAACCAAATATGAAAAACGCCAAGGGCGATGAATACTTTTGCAAGGCACTGTACTCTTATAATCTCCACTCGGCACAGCCAGAAGAGGACTGGCCACCCCTCTGACCCTGGTTCCTCTCTAGGTTTCTTCCTAGGTTCCTGCCTTTCTAGGGAGTTTTTCCTAGCCACTGTGCTTCTACATCTGCATTGCTTGCTGCTTTGGGGTTTTAGGCTGGGTTTCTGTAAAAAGGGCTTTATAAATACATTTGATTGATTGATTGAAATTTCAACGGCAGTACCGGTGTTCTAAAAATTTGGGCAAATAATATTTAATAATACCTGTGGATATGTTATCAAAAATTTCGGCCAGCTGAAGGACCAACTGCACAGACAACCGATAGAGTAAGTTAAAATGTAATTTTATTCAATATTCTGTCTTGTAAGGAAACAGGAATTGGTATCACAGTCCGATTTATTAGGCAACTGATCTACATGCTTTGCCTAAAGGAAAAGTTGGCTGGACTGCCTTTTCATTATCTCCAACTAGAGAAGCGGCTTTGGTTCAACTTCTGAAGGCAAGGCGTTGCACAGATGTGCATATCATTAGGCTAATGAGTGCGCTAGGATATTTGTTTGGAATGCAAGGTGATAGATCAGTGAGTCTGCAGCACTTTGCTCAGGCTGATCGAATGTACAGATGAGGCATAAATGAGACAAAGATTACCCTCCCCAATCCTAGTTTTATAACCATTTTCCCCAGTGAATGTAAGTTCCAAATGTCCTGACTCTCAGCTGACACTACAAGGACACTAGTCAGCAGGTCCAACAATGTCACAGATGTCTCAAGTTTTGAGGGAGCGTGCAATTGGCATGCTCCCTGTAGGAATGTACACCAGAGCTGTTGCCAGAGAATTGTATGTTTATTTCTCTAACATAGGCCGCTTCCAACTTAGTTTTAGAGAATTTGATAGTATGTCCAACCGGCCTCACAACTGCAGACCACGTGTAACCACGCCAGCCCAGGACCTCCACATCCGGATTCTTCACCTGCGGGATCGTCGTGAGACCAGCCACCCGGACAGCTGATGAATCTGTGGGTTTGCACAACTGAAGAATTTCTGCACAAACTGTCAGAAACCGTCTCAGGGAAGCTAATCTGCGAGCTCATCGTCCTCACTAGGGTCTTGACCTGACTGCAGTTCGGTGTTGTAAGCAACTTCAGTGGGCAAATTCTCACCTTCGATGGCCACTGGCAGGCTGCAGAAGTGTGTTCTTCACGGATGAATCCTGGTTTGAACTGTGCCAGGCAGATGGCAGACAACGTGTATGGTGTCGTGTGTGCGAATGGTTTGCTGATGTCAACGTTGTGAACATGGTGGGTTTATGGTATGAGCAGGCATAAGCTACAGACAACGAACACAATTGCATTTTATCGATGGCAATTTGAACGCACAGAGATACCGTGACGAGATCCTGAGGCCCATTGTCTTGCCATTCATCCGCCGCCATCACCTCATGTTTTGCAAGGATCTGTACACAATTCCTGGAAGCTGAAAATGTCCCAGTTCTTCCATGGCCTGCATACTCACCAGACATGTCACCCATTGAGCACGTTTTGGATGCTCTGGATCGAGTATTCCAGTTCCAGCCAATATCCAGCAACTTCACACAACTATTGAAGAGTGGGACAACATTTCATTTGTAGACTGCAAATTAACCGCAAGAAGCCCAATCTGATATAATATTTGACTAAAACATAATAATTTCAAACCTTGCTTACATTCGTATAAAATCACTTTTCTCTATTATGCGTGGAAATACTTGAACAGATTTACAAAATTATAATCACTTGGAGCTGATTTCCTGGTGTTTTTAAAAGTATTTTATGACCAACAATGAAAATTCAACAACAAAACAACTTGAGGGTCCAAATAAAACCACCCTCGGCAGTTGGGCCTAGTCTTATGCAAGGAGCATTTTTTTCTCTTACCCTGGATTTACGAGTTCCTGGGTGTGGGAGATAGAGATGATGTCCGATTTAACATTTGCTGAGGGCTTTCCAAATGGAGGAATGACTGGTTTTAACTCTCAGTACTCGTAGGTCTCGCGAGCTCAGATTTCTGCTCAGTGCTGTCACTTTTAGCACTATCATTTCCTGTGTCTTCAACTGGAAATGAACATATTAGGTTTTACTGAAGAAGTGGAACTTAGGGGCATTCATTATGAGCTACTTAGTGTGAACATTTTATTCAAGAAAAGATGAGCAATGGTAAGATAAAATATAAAAACGAAATATCAAACTTTTAATTGGTTCACTCAATGGTGTGGAGGAACAGGATTATTTTAACATTGACCTAGATGACACACACTATAATAAACTTAACAGAATAGCCTAGTTCCTCTTTGCGTTAGCCCTGAAACTACTGTAGGCAGCATGATCCAGATGTTTAGGATTCTTGTGCTATGTCAATTGAATAGTTACTTGAAGCCAGGAGAACTCTACTTTATAGGGACTGGTGTGGGCTTCATATGTTTTGAATGAAACTAATATTACTACATTAGCCTACACTGGCACCAAGAGACCTATTGCTTTATGTCGGTCAGCCCGTTGAGTTGCAGTTTCCGCTCTGTAAAATCCTTGAAGGCATGTAGTTTTCTAAGAAAATACTACTACGCTGTGGTTTATGTACCAACAAAAACATCAGCTCTAAGAGCACCACCACAGCCCTTTTTATTTTAGTTGACTGAGAACACATTCCAGCAACAACCTGGGGAATAGTTACAGGGAATGAATGAGCCAATTGTAAACTGGGGATGATTAGGTGACCTTATGAGGGCCAGATTGGGAATTTAGCCAGGACACTGGGGTTAACACCACTACTCTTAAGATAAGTGCCATGGGATCGTTCAGTGACCGCAAAGAGTCAGGACACCTGTTTAACATCCCATCCGAAAGACAGCACCCTACACAGGGCAATGTCCCCAATCACTGCCCTGGGATATTTTTTTTTAGACAAGAGGAAAGAGTGCCTTCTACTGGCCTTCCAACACCACTTCCAGCAGCATCTGGTCTCCCATCCAGGGACTAACCAGGACCAACCCTGTTTAGCTTCCAAAGCAAGCCAGCAGTGGGATGCAAGGTGGTATGCTCCTTTCAGGTTCCCTCTAAACAAGTTTGGGAGCTAGCCAAAAGTGGTGTGTATGGAAACAAAGTGGTCATTGTAAAGGCAATTCCAGATATTGTCAGTATTAATTTGATGACAAATGTATGTTAGCCCACTCATAGTGACTTTGTTTCTATATAAAAGCAATGTAGCCTAATAATGCAATATCATTCCATAAATCTTTCTCAAAGGAATCAATCAGATGACAATTAATTCAATACTTTCCCAGACAGGCTAATACCCATGTGTTTAGCACCTGATAGGACCTCAGAAGTTGAAGCCACTACTGTGTGCCAGTATTACAAATCAAATCAAACTGTATTTGTCACATGCGCCTATTACAACAAGTGTAGACTTTACCGTGGTACAATTTAGATTAGACTAGGAAAACGTTCAACATTCTTTGGTTTGTATTTCAAATGAACGAGGGAAATACAGCATGCGTAGGCCTACATGTTATTATTAGTGTGTAGGCCATAATGAATGTTAGCGGAACTCGACAGCGAAACTGGACAGACATGCGTATCGGAGCATTGCTACGTAGACAGGTAAACACAGGTGCGCTTTTGACACGCGACGCAAAAATAGCATTGCCAACCACTCTAATCACAGTTTCGGATATAATTATGACCAGATAAATAAGGTAAGTACTACTTTCGTTGATATTTCAAATAAATAGAAAGCCAACATCTGTGATGATATTTACATCGTACCTAAAACAGGTTACTGATACGTGTATACCCGGAAGCCAAAACAGCTTCAACATTGCCAACATTTCTGTTAATGTATTATTTATTTCGATAGGCTATTCGAGTCGATGAAATTAGTTTTACCCTCACCTCGACCGCACTTATGGTGATCTATTCAGAAGGGGCTCTTTTTCATCGTTTACCGGTCGTGGCTGCTGAGGGGAGAGGGGTTGTCTTTCCAAGGGAATAATATATCTGTTGTCAGATGACTTTTTCTGGTATAAACTGGTAATGATAATATCTAGGCTAGTGTTGGCTTATAAAATATCCTATTTTCGCTATGGATAGACCCTAACATTGTGCAGGCATGCAGTTGGATAGTTTTAACTAATTATAGGCTATCTACTGTAACTGTATAGTTTATTAAACGAATATTTGCCCCCCCAAAATGTCTAATGATCTATAACCTGAATAAGTATTGTAACCCCTTGGTCTTCCTTGTTTTATTACAAAAGCTTTATCTTGAAAAATTTATGAGAGTTTGTTAACTTGTAGAACCAAATAGATAAACCCTACTGCATTTGAAACTAGGCATGGAACAACACCTTCTTATTTGTTTCAGTATCTATGCCACATCAATCATATGCCCACCCATGTCAATTCATGTGTAAATGAAGGATTACACCGATATATAAGAATTGTTCTATTAATTAATTTAGTTTACATTCACTTACTTGAGTTGATTGAATGAAAAATGGAATGGACCCCCTACACTGATTCCCAATTGGTTCATTCATTCATACTGCTAGTGTAATACATTTGCCTTTCTTTCATGTGAGCTGTGTGTGACATTGGTGACTTTTACAGCTTATGTGTGCCCTGTTAATGTTAACATAATGGGTGTGTACATGCAGTGTTATGTTGTGTTTGCAGTCACTGTGTTGACTGTGTCTGTTGACTAACCTCAAGCCTGTTCCACAGGTAGTCCGGAGAAGGAGCCACCGGGAGGGTTCTGCTCCCCTAGTCCTAGGAGAGAACCCCACCGCAAACCCGAAACACACATGGTAGGAGCCTTTAGCTCATCAATTAAACATCAGTTAACTGACTACTTAAATTCTTTGCTCCCTGTTTAGCATAAAGCTACTAGTATAACCCACACCAATAAAGAGGACTATTATTTAAATTGGTGCTGAAAGCTGAACAATTGGTTCCATATCAACTTGTCTGCAATGCAAAATGACACCTGGAAATCAATGTACTGCTTTTGAATGAATGACATCTACTCTGATTGCTCTCTCTGTCTGTGTGTCAGGATGTCCAGGGGTTCAGATGGGTGCGCTGGCGTGTCTGGCTGTGTCACATTGGGTCCGTGTTGTCCCTGGGTCTGTTGCTGGTGCTGTTTCGCTGGCGCCCTCGTCTAGGAGTCCTTGCTCGCTGCAACTCCTGTCCCCTGGCCTTCGCCGATATTCTGCTTCTGAGGGTAATGTCATTGTCATGATTCAGTGTTTTTTGGTAGTTTAGGAAGCAGCACTTGGGTTAATGGTTTTATTCTTGATCTTCTCTCAGGACAGTTTCGGACAGCAGTATGTCGTGGAGGTCCTCACAGAAGAGCTGGAGGAGGGCAGGTTAGATACACGTCTTTATCATCAGACCATCTGTTGTATGTTGACATTAAAGATTTTCCATATTATTAGCCATAATAGAATTGCTCTGTCAGTGCTACCATAAAAAAAATGCTCTCATTTTCAAATGTTCAGTGTTTGGATATTGGTCAGCTGGAATGCACTGACTCCTGTACAATGACTCCTGTATGTAGTTGAATCTGTTGCTCTGTAACAACTCATGTTGGTCGTCCTGACTTCTGATGTAGTGTTTCTCCTTGTGCTCTCGGTAGTTTGGAGCCGGCAGGGAGTGAGGCGGAGGACAGTTCAGACTGGAGAGATACTGTCCAGCTACACAAAGAGGAGGTAAGGAAGGGGTAGTAAAATTGTATGAACAAAGTTGAATTGAATTAAATTGTATTGAAGGTGCAGCTAGAGAAGTCTGTAGCTTTTATGCATCCTGAATGCTTTTCAGGTACCGCTGCTGCATTACTACCTGTTTGAGGGGCTGCGCTACGTATGGATGGCCAGGAAGGGAGCCTTCTGTCGTGTTAGGTACTGTATGGAGGTGTAAACAGGTGTGGGCTATTGGGTTGGACTGGAGTCAGTGGCATTTTTATATACAGTGGGGAGAACAAGTATTTGATACACTGCCGATTTTGCAGGTTTTCCTACTTACAAAGCATGTAGAGGTCTGTAATTTTTATCATAGGTACACTTCAACTGTGAGAGACGGAATCTAAAACAAAAATACAGAAAATCACATTGTATGATTTTTAAGTAATTAATTTGCATTTTATTGCATGACATAAGTATTTGATACATCAGAAAAGCAGAACTTAATATTTGGTACAGAAACCTTTGTTTGCAATTACAGAGATCATATGTTTCCTGTAGTTCTTGACTAGGTTTGCACACACTGCAGCAGGGATTTTGGCCCACTCCTCCATACAGACCTTCTCCAGATCCTTCAGGTTTTGGGGCTGTTGCTGGGCAATACGGACTTTCAGCTCCCTCCAAAGATTTTCTATTGGGTTCAGGTCTGGAGACTGGCTAGGCCACTCCAGGACCTTGAGATGCTTCTTACGGAGCCACTCCTTAGTTGCCCTGGCTGTGTGTTTCGGGTCGTTGTCATGCTGGAAGACCCAGCCACGACCCATCTTCAATGCTCTTACTGAGGGAAGGAGGTGGTTGGCCAAGATCTCGCGATACATGGCCCCATCCATCCTCCCCTCAATACGGTGCAGTCGTCCTGTCCCCTTTGCAGAAAAGCATCCCCAAAGAATGATGTTTCCACCTCCATGCTTCACGGTTGGGATGGTGTTCTTGGGGTTGTACTCATCCTTCTTCTTCCTCCAAACATAGCGAGTGGAGTTTAGACCAAAAAGCTCTATTTTTGTCTCATCAGACCACATGACCTTCTCCCATTCCTCCTCTGGATCATCCAGATGGTCCTTGGCAAACTTCAGATGGGCCTGGATATGCGCTGGCTTGAGCAGGGGGACCTTGCGTGCACTGCAGGATTTTAATCCATGGCGGCGTAGTGTGTTACTAATGGTTTTCTTTGAGACTGTGGTCCCAGCTCTCTTCAGGTCATTGACCAGGTCCTGCCGTGTAGTTCTGGGCTGATCCCTCACCTTCCTCATGATCATTGATGCCCCACGAGGTGAGATCTTGCATGGAGCCCCAGACCGAGGGTGATTGACCGTCATCTTGAACTTCTTCCATTTTCTAATAATTGCGCCAACAGTTGTTGCCTTCTCACCAAGCTGCTTGCCTATTGTCCTGTAGCCCATCCCAGCCTTGTGCAGGTCTACCATTTTATCCCTGATGTCCTTACACAGCTCTCTGGTCTTGGCCATTGTGGAGAGGTTGGAGTCTGTTTGATTGAGTGTTTGGACAGGTGTCTTTTATACAGGTAACGAGTTCAAACAGGTGCAGTTAATACAGGTAATGAGTGGAGAACAGGAGGGCTTCTTAAAGAAAAACTAACAGGTCTGTGAGAGCCGGAATTCTTACTGGTTGGTAGGTGATCAAATACTTACGTCATGCAATAAAATGCAAATTAATTACTTAAAAATCATACAATGTGATTTTCTGGATGTTTGTTTTAGATTCCGTCTCTCACAGTTGAAGTGTACCTATGATAAAAACTACAGACCTCTACATGCTTTGTAAGTAGGAAAACCTGCAAAATCGGCAGTGTATCAAATACTTGTTCTCCCCACTGTATATATAACAACATAAAATGTTGATGTTGCCTCTTCCTCCACAGTGTCCTCAATGAGGACTGGACATGTGCCGACATTTATCGTTTCCGGGAGGGCCTGAGTCGTCTGGAGCAGAACACCAGGTACACTGCTCCACATGATGGGATCACACCCTTTCCTCAAGGGTCCTCTCTCGGACCTAGTTCTTTTTGAAGGCTTACCTCAAACACTTACGTCAAACATACTTTAATTTCCACACACTTCACCCCCCCCCCCTGCTGCCTCATCCAGTGTCTGACTCCAGTTCTCTTAATCTTTCAGGAGGAAGGTCTACGGGACCAATCTCATCGATGTGCCTGTGAAGTCCTTCATGCGACTACTGATTGAGGAGGTGATTGGCATGAACAACGATTTACGTTTTCTCATTGATTTACATGTACAGGACTAGATTTACTGACCATTTGCAGTGGTGCACTTGTTTATATTCATAAGGGAAATATACATTCACAAAAGCCGAATCATGAAACTTAGGCTTAAGGTCTCATTGTTCCACGTAAACTTTCATCTACCAACAGTTACATACAATAATACAGGTTTAAGGCCTGCTCACTCTCAACCCCTCTCTCTCTTTATCCATCCATCCCGTTATTCTCCCTCCCTCCATCTCTGCAGGTGCTCAACCCATTCTACGTGTTCCAGGTGTTCAGCATTGCTTTGTGGCTGACAGATAGTTACTACTACTATGCTGCTTGCATCGTCATCATCTCCCTTATCTCCATATGTGTGTCTCTCTACGAGATCCGCAAGGTGAGTGACACCAGGAGGCTCCTCCCATGTCTTCTGTGCTCCCATGAAAGCTTTCAGATAAATGTACAAATAGGTATTTTTGAGATTGTTATGGTTCTGTTATCGTGGGTGCTACATTATGGATACACTCCTTTTTATATTCATATTTTCCTATTACCTGTTATAGGGCAGACTATCATTTAGCTGTCTACATGTTCACCACTGAATTGTCGATTCTGTGGTTCCACAGCAAAGCAACACGATCCGTAGCATGGCTCAGCAGATAACCAATGTTACCGTGCGCAGAAGCTCCGGGGGTGAGCTTTCCCTCCATTTTTGTCTTCCACAGCCAGCGTACACATTTTAAGCAGATGTTATCGTGGGTTTAGCAAAATGCTTATGTTCCTATCTCCAACAGTGCAACCTAACAATACACGCAAATCCCCAAAACAAAAGTCTGCATCCTCTGCTCTAGTAGGAGCCGATTGATGCCCTGGCTCTGTTTTTCAGAGGAGGACAGTTTGAGCTCTGTGGAGCTGGTCCCGGGGGACTGTGTGCTGATCCCTCAGGAGGGGCTGCTGCTGCCCTGCGATGCTGCTCTGCTGGCCGGGGAGTGCATGGTCAACGAGAGCATGCTAACCGGTGAGGCCAAACAGAACTCGATCACAAAATTACTTCAGTCATGAACTACACTGAGGTCTGGCTGAAATGTGCATTAAGTTGAAACTTTCTCAACTCTCGTCACAAAATGTCTAGTTGAACTTGCCAATGATCAACTCGTTGAATGTCTCCTCCGTTGACAGTTACTGATTTTCGATCCTTTTGAAGCTCTTAGTAGTGAGCAATGTGAATCCATTGTAACAGCCACCTGCCTTACCTCTAGGTGAGAGTGTCCCTGTGATGAAGACCCCGCTCCCGGCTGCTGGGGGGCGTTACAGCCCTGAGGCCCAGCGCAGACACACCCTCTTCTGCGGCACGCAGTGCATCCAGGCCAAAGGGGGCCGGCCAGGAAGGGGCGGGGCCATTGCCGTGGTCACAAGCACAGGTGAGACGGTTACTTTTACACTACCAATATGAAAGGTCAAACAACAGACAGTTAAATCATGCATATGTACAGTGTATGTATGTATGTACAGTACCAGTCAAAAGTTTGGACACAGCTACTCATTCAAGGGTTTTTCTTTATTTTTACTATTTTCTATATTGTAGAATAATAGTGAAGACATCAAAACTATGAAATAACACATATGGCATTATGTAGTAACCAAAAAAGTGTTAAACAAATGTAAATATATATTATATTTGGGATTCTTCAAAGTAGCCACCCTTTGCCTTGATGACTGAGTGGTGATCCTGAGTGGCGCAGCGGTCTAAGGCACTGCATCACAGTGCTAGATGTGTCACTACAGACGATCCCGGGCTGCATCACAACCGATCTGGAGTCCCATAGTGCGGCGCACAATTGGCACAACGTCGTCTGGGTTAGGGATGGGTTTGGCCGGGGTAGGCCGTCATTGTAAATAAGAATTTGTTCTTAACTGACTTGCCTAGTTAAATTAAGGTTTAAAAGAAATCCTGGAATGCTTTTCCAACCGTATTGAAAGAGTTCCCACATGTGCTGAGCACTTGATGGCTGCTTTTCCTTCACTCTAACTCATCCCAAACCATCTCAATTGGGTTGAGGTTGGGTGATTGTGGAGGCCAGGTCATCTGATGCAGCACTCCATCACTCTCCTTGGTCAAAAAGCCCTTACACAGCCTGGAGGTGTGTTGAGTCATTGTCCTGTTGAAAAACAAATGATAGTCCCACTAAGTGCAAACCAGATGGGAAGGCATATCGCTGCAGAATGCTGTGGTAGCCATAGTGGTTAAGTGTGCCTTAAATTCTAAATAAATCCCTGACAGTGTCACCAGCAAAGCACCATCACACCTCTTCCATGCCTCATGGTGCGAACATCACATGCAGAGTAGCCACCCTTTGCCTTGATGACTGGGTGGGGATCAGTTAACACTTTTTTGGTTACTACATGATTCCATATGTGTAATTTCATAGTTTTGATGTCTTCAATATTATTCTAGTAGAAAATAGTAAAAATGAAGAAAAATCCTTGAATGAGTAGGTGTGTCCAAACTTTTGACTGGTACTGTATGTATATACATACAAAATACACAATACAATTCTTATGCATGTACATAATTAGACCTCATCATATTACATTATAAAAGGACTGTGTTTGTCCTCCACTCAATGTTGTTGGTTTTTGTCCCTCAGGGTTCTTCACAGCCAAGGGAGACCTGGTCAGCTCCATCCTCTACCCCCAACCTATCAACTTCCGCTTCTACCAAGACGCTATTAAGTTCTTGCTTTTCCTGGGGGGTGTAGGTAAGCCCCGACACAGTAGAGTTGCACGTCGTAAAATAACTCACTTTTGAATTATTTTAAATGGGTGCTAGACAAGTTTTGAGAAGTATAAAAGTATTACCAATTAGCCCCTTGTATTGTGTAAACATATCATTTCAGCATGAACCAATATTTAATTGTGTTTCAGCATTGTGTGGCACAGTATACAGCATCGTGATCCTAAGCAGAACCAACGTAAGTATTTGCCATACCAAGCTTATTAATACCATGAGTTCATTTCCACCCTAATTGATTAGATAAACAAACAACAATGTGGTGATCTTGGAGCTGGACAAAAATATTTGACCCTCTGAGGATTATTTCTTAATAAGATGTAATTGTGTCTCTAGACCACGTGGTGGGAGCTGGTGATTCGGGCTCTGGATATTGTGACCATCGTGGTGCCCCCTGCCCTCCCTGCTGCTATCACCACCGGTACCATTTACGCCCAGGGTCGTCTGAAGAGAGAAGGGGTCTTCTGCATAAGCCCCCCGCGCATCAACATCTCTGGGAAGGTCTCGCTCTTTTGCTTTGACAAGGTGAGGCCCCAAACCAGTATGCCCTAGTGTGTATGTGTGTGGTCTCTTGGTCGTGTTCTGTAAGCACACAACAGGAGAAAACATTATGAAATGGAGCGAGTTATTGTTTTTCTTTGCAAAACGCTCTGCTACGTTACGCTCTACTGAACATGACCCTGGTGAAGAACTATTTTGAAGCAGGAAGTGTGTGTCTACTCTCTATTCAGACAGGCACTCTGACTGAGGAGGGACTGGACGTGTGGGGGGTGATGGAGGGTAGTGGAGCTGGGTTCTCTGAGCTGGTCCCTGACCCACGCCTCCTGCCCCAGGGGCCCATGCTCTCTGCAATGGCCTGCTGCCACTCTGTGGCCTTGCTGGGGGGACAACCCCTGGGAGACCCTCTAGAGCTCAAGATGATCGAGTCCACTGGCTGGGTAAGACTGAGAAACCAAGAACCATATTTATGGAGTGTTTGTACTAGGTGCAAAGTCAGTTCTTCAATAGGGGCTGAGTATTTCACCTGTGTGACTGACTGACTTTTCCTGCCAGGAGCTGGAGGAGCCTGCAGGAGATGACAAAACGTTAGACTCAGAGTTCGGAGGTCACAGGGTTCTGGCAGTGATGCGACCCCCTGCCTGTCAGCTCCAATCTGAGAGTGTAGTGAGTATCCCACGTGGTCATGGCCCCTGAGGTGTTCACAGAGCTGAAATAATCTAATAAGTGAATTCAATCAATGTGGTGGAAGAAGCTCTTAGCTTTAATTGTTGGCCCAGACCTGTGGACACCAAAGGGGTTGGTATGAAAAAGTTAGCACTATCTAGGCCTAGGGCTTCGTGGGCCTGTTTCCATAGTGACAGACTTTGAGTCTGGCTCACAAGGTTAATAGTGACCTACCTAGCCTTCCCCATCTACTGACAAGGTTTTCTTTGTTCTTGGGTTCTTCTCAGATTATTAATTCATTATTCATAGGAGCTCTGCAATGTTTGTGTCATTGGGTACACTTGAAACCCTTTACCCAGATCAGCGTTTCCCAAACTCGGTCCTGGGGACTCCAAGGGGTGCACATTTTGGTTTTTGCCCTATCACTACACAGTTGATTCAAATAATCAAAGCTTGATGAGTTGATTATTTGAATCAGCTGTGTAGTGTTAGGACAAAAAACCTAAATGTGCACCCCTTGGGGTAGACAGGATTGTGTTTGGAAAACACTGACCTACAGTAGATAGTGGTTTGTGTCAGGAGTGTTAAGGCCATTGTCATAAACTGACCTCCAGTTATCATGACATCTGTGAAATTGCTTTAACACCGTTATGAAGGCCTTATGATGAAGGATTCAAGCCAGGGAGTTTAACCATGCTTTTCTTCTCTCCTGTCCCATCAGTCCATCCATGAGGCGGTGGCCCTCGTGCAGCGTTTCCCTTTCTCCTCGTCCCTCCAGCGGATGAGTGTGGTGACGGTGGCTCCCGAGGGACAGTCGTCCCTCGCCTTTATCAAAGGGGCCCCAGAGATGGTGGCCAGCCTCTGCCTGAGAGAAAGCGGTATGGAAGAGAGAGGGAGACAGAGTGGAGAGGGCTATGAATTGAAATAGATATTTCACAGAAAGAATAAGTTGCTGTAAGATTAGCATTGGCACTGGTTTGTGATGTAATTGTGTTTTAAGCCTGTCTTTTTTTGGTTATTGTTTACTTATACTGTCTTTCTTTTAAACCGTGACTTGCAGTGCCTGCACAATTCTCAAACACCCTGCGTACTTTCGCAAGTGACGGCTTCAGGGTGCTAGCTCTCGGCTACAAAACTCTGCATGGGCAGACTGACTTGAGCACCATTGAACGGTAAGACATTTTTATGAAGAACATCAAATGCGGTTATGTCCCTTCTAGCTACTACCCAAGTCCTCAATGAATTCTTCTTAACCTGTGCCTATAGCTCCGCTGATGAACTATCACGTCAGTAGGTGTTGATGGAGCTGTGTTGGTGTCCACAGGGGAAAGGTAGAGCGAGACATGCAGTTCCTGGGTCTGCTGGTGATGAAGAATCTGGTCAAGCCGGAGAGTGCCGAGGTCATCACTACCCTCAGATTGGCACATCTTCGTACCGTCATGGTCACTGGTATGAATAGCATGTCTCTTTTCTGTCTTTGTAACCCAAACATAATTTGACTATTAGAAATATCAGTCACGGCCATAGAGGACCGCAGTGTACAGGATCCCCCCCCCCCCCCAGGAGGGTTAGTGCTGGGCTAGAACAAAACATGTATACGCTATGGCCCTCCAGAGCAACCCATTCTAAGGCATACACTCTTAAGTCCAATCCTCTCACTCAAAGATATTACAGTATGTCCCACAGCAGGCCATCTAGCCTAAGTATTTTCTTTCCTACTTCACAGGTGACAACGTTCTGACTGCAGTCAATGTGGCTCGAACCTGTGGGATGGTAGGCTCAAACGAGAGGGTGATTTTTGTTCACGCCACCCCCCAGACGGGCCAGTCTATGCCCTCACTGCGCTTCCACCTGGGGGAAGGAGGGACGGAGGCCACAGCTACACAGAGCTCCATAGATATGTACACTCAGGTTTGTCTTTACCTCATGCTAGGGTGAATCGTAACTTCCACTTAAGTCGAATTTTCACTTGGTCATTCATAGGGCTGTTATGGTGACCGTATTACCGCCACACCAGCGGTCACGAGTCATGATGACATTCAAATTCCATGTGACCGCTGAGTCACGATAATTAAGCTTCTGATAGTCATTAGTAGCCTAACAAACTTTCTAACTGCCTGGTACTCAGCACTCCATTGTCCCTTTAATCACTTTGACATCAATACAAATGTAATCAAAAACTTATTGAGAGCCCATGAACTCTTGTTGTGCAACATTTCTATAGGCTATGCAATTGCATGAGAAAACAGAGTGATGGCCTCTATTAAAAATAGGAGGATCCCATAAGCTTTCTATAGGCTAGGCCTACTATATTTATTTCTAAACTTTCCTAATATTAAGCACATTGCTTCTCTTTACACAGGAGTATAGCCTATCTGGCTGGCATAAAAATTAACCACGGGGAAAGCATCCTCCATTTCCTATTTAAGTGCATAGATGACATGTATTTTTTGCCCCCGTTTTGAGACAGGTGCATGATAATCGTCCATTTGAAATCAAAATGAATTTCACACACATATTATTTAGTATATGTAAAGATGAGATCAAATCAAGAATAATCTGATCGGTGACAATATTAGCCTATCACTTATATACACTCCTCAAAAAAATAAAGGGAACACTTAAACAACACAATGTAACTCCAAGTCAATCACACTTCTGTGAAATCAAACTGTCCACTTAGGAAGCAACACTGATTGACAATAAATTTCACATGCTGTTGTGCAAATGGAATAGACAACAGGTGGAAATTATAGGCAATTAGCAAGACACCCCCAATAAAGGAGTGGTTCTACAGGTGGTGACCACAGACCACTTCTCAGTTCCTATGCTTCCTGGCTGATGTTTTACTCACTTTTGAATGCTGGCGGTGCTTTCACTCTAGTGGTAGCATGAGACGGAGTCTACAACCCACACAAGTGGCTCAGGTAGTGCAGCTCATCCAGGATGGCACATCAATGCGAGCTGTGGCAAGAAGGTTTGCTGTGTCTGTCAGCGTAGTGTCCAGAGCATGGAGGCGCTACCCAGGAGACAGGCCAGTACATCAGGAGACGTGGAGGAGGCCGTAGGAGGGCAACAACTCAGCAGCAGGACCGCTACCTCCGCCTTTGTGCAAGGAGGAGCACTGCCAGAGCCCTGCAAAATGACCTCCAGCAGGCCACAAATGTGCATGTGTCTGCTCAAACGGTCAGAAACAGACTCCATGAGGGTGGTATGAGGGCCCGACGTCCACAGGTGGGGGTTGTGCTTACAGCCCAACACTGTGCAGGACGTTTGGCATTTGCCAGTGAACACCAAGATTGGCAAATTCGCCACTGGCGCCCTGTGCTCTTCACAGATGAAAGCAGGTTCACACTGAGCACATGTGACAGACGTGACAGAGTCTGGAGACACCGTGGAGAACGTTCTGCTGCCTGCAACATCCTCCAGCATGACCGGTTTGGCGGTGGGTCAGTCATGGTGTGGGGTGGCATTTCTTTGGGGGGCCGCACAGCCCTCCATGTGCTCGCCAGAGGTAGCCTGACTGCCATTAGGTACCGAGATGAGATCCTCAGACCCCTTGTGAGACCATATGCTGGTGTGGTTGGCCCTGGGTTCCTCCTAATGCAAGACAATGCTAGACCTCAGCAGTTCCTGCAAGAGGAAGGCATTGATGCTATGGACTGGCCCGCCCGTTCCCCAGACCTGAATCCAATTGAGCACATCTGGGACATCATGTCTCGCTCCATCCACCAACGCCACGTTGCACCACAGACTGTCCAGGAGTTGGCGGATGCTTTAGTCCAGGTCTGGGAGGAGATCCCTCAGGAGACCATCCGCCACCTCATCAGGAGCATGCCCAGGTGTTGTAGGGAGGTCATACAGGCACGTGGAGGCCACACACACTACTGAGCCTCATTTTGACTTGTTTTAAGGACATTACATCAAAGTTGGATCAGCCTGTAGTGTGGTTTTCCACTTTAATTTTGAGTGTGACTCCAAATCCAGACCTCCATGGGTTGATAAATTTGATTTCCATTGATCATTTGTGTGTGATTTTGTTGTCAGCACATTCAACTATGTAAAGAAAAAAGTATTTAATAAGAATATTTCATTCATTCAGATCTAGGATGTGTTATTTTAGTGTTCCCTTTATTTTTTTGAGCAGTGTATATTATATATGTATTATCACTTGTGAAATATGCCCAGTTTAAGGCAAGAAACAGGCCTAATTATTTTTTTATTTTTTTACTTTTACAAATCATAGTCGCACACCTCATGTTGCATGGCCTATACGTTTTGATTAGGTATGTATCACAACTAAAGTGGCCAAATAACTTCTTAAAAAAGCACATTAATCGGCTTTACAACGAGTGTAGAGCCTTAACTGGCATGCATACGCAGCATGTGAGTTTCAAGTTTGGGGAAGATTATTTTCACCATAAAAATGCACTACCTAATTGAACATTTGTGCTTATAGCCTACTGCCGTGTCCACATTGCTGTGCTTATAATGTGAAGAAATGGCCTAATAGTTTATCAACATTTTGAGCTAAACGTTCTGAATTGTTGTGTCAGGCTCATTGCTTAAAACAGGTTTTTTGATGCTAGTGGTTGTATTAATTTTAGATCTATCTCATCCCACAACTGTCCCAGACTATGTTTGGTATATTTATTTCTCGCACAGAATAGAATAGGTCAACTTTTGTACAATGGAGGATAGTAGATTGACATAGGCTAACGCTTTGCGGGTTCGTTAGGCATCTTGTCATCTTGTTGGCTGACAAAAAGTAAATGTGGACAGTTCTTCCAATATCTTCAATATGCGCCTCGGAATTGGATAAGGACGCGCGCAGTTTCCTTCCCGGTGTGTCAGGCTTCACTTGTAGCCTGTGAGAAAGACCAAATCATGTGAGTTAGAGGTGCTTCGGCACAGTCGGGAGATGGGAATTATTATATTCAGCCCAAGGGCACAATGGCCACTGGCCGTAAAAGGCATGGATTTTCTTAGGGGGCATTACTGCCACACAATTATAAATGTTTTATTTTACCTTTATTTAACTAGGCAAGTCAGTTAAGAACAAATTCTTATTTAGAATGACGGCCTACCCTGGCCAAACCTTAACCCGGACGACGCTGGGCCAATTGTGCGCCACCCTATGAGACTCCCAATCACGGCTGGTTGTGATACAGCCTGGAATCGAACCAGGGTCTGTAGTGATGCCTCTAGCACTGAGATGCAGTGTCTTAGACCGCTGCGCCACTCGGGAGCCCAAAGGGGATGCAGCCGGGAAAGTCTAGGCATTATTTAGTGCTTTTCAAATAGTGAATGAGAGACTGATGAAGTGTGTACAGCCTGCGCAAAAACAAAAGGCAGAACTCATGCATTTTATGCAACTTTTGTCAAATCATCATTAGTCGCATCATGCAGCCTTAGAATGTATTAAAAAATCATAACATATAGAACAATATTTGTATCACAACTACATTTACATAACTAAATTAAGTATATAGGAGTGTCTGTTTCTTTGTTAACTGCTCAACACAGAATAGTCACGTGCGCCCTCCCTCAAATCGCTTGGAGAAAATATCCTTTCTATTTTATTCAGCTTTGTTCAGTTGTATTCTTCGTACTATAAAATAATGCCACAGAATTCTAAGCAAATCTTGTCTGCTAAAGGAACCAGTGTAGCCCACAGCCAAATGTAATAGCCAAATCAGGGCTTAACATAAGGACAACTCAGAGTATGTTATTCTGTTCTTCTGAAATAGACTACATTTTCTTCATATCATGTTTCTTTAGACCTGTCTAAAATAAATCATGGATTTATTGTGATGGTGTAGGCTATATTACATAGATTTATTAGACTTTTTAAAATGTAAATGTTCCAAAGGTCTGCATCGGTGGCTTGTAGGCTATGCGTGGAAGCCAGGAGATGCTAAATGTTTTTATTTTAATTAACGGTAAATTACAGTGAGACCGGCAGTTATTTGCTTGACAATCACCGGCTGACAAAATTTCATGACTGCCACAAGTCAAGTCATGCATTGATGTCAATGG
This sequence comes from Salvelinus alpinus, assembly GCF_045679555.1. Classification (NCBI taxonomy): domain Eukaryota; kingdom Metazoa; phylum Chordata; class Actinopteri; order Salmoniformes; family Salmonidae; genus Salvelinus; species Salvelinus alpinus. The sequence goes on along the minus strand of NC_092102.1, from coordinate 27,169,606 downwards.
GAGACTAAGTGAAACATTTTAGGAAGTGGAAGTTAGGATCCACCCCACTGATCTTTCATGTTATAATTTTATTTTGAGACAGACTTTTTAAAAAACTTTTACAAATCATAATCAATTTCCAACCCTATTACGGAAGGTACTGTTTGTAATACTCCAGTTCACCACCGCTTGCTTTCTCAGGGTCTGTACCAGGGTGTTATCAACTATCACCTGGCCATCAATGGAAAGTCCTTCTCCGCCCTGTGTGACCACTTCCCTGACTATCTCCCAAAGGTGAGACCACCTTCCCATTGTCCACTCTACTCAACAGCCACCCAGTTAGCTGAATAGTTTTAACACATACTGGGGAAATGGTTCTTAATGGTCAGTATGATGCTGTTGTGTAGAATAGACAATGCATTATGAGTGCGTTGTGTTATCAGGTGTTGATGCGGGGAACGGTCTACGCACGGATGGCCCCTGAACAGAAGACTCAGCTGGTCACAGAGCTGCAGAAACTGAAGTAAGAGAGGGGGAGCAGAGGTGGAAAGAACAGAGGAAACCAGTCAGGGAAGAAGAGACCAGCCTAGAATGAGAGAGATGGAGGGTAGAGTCATGCATAGGGAAAAGGAGGAAGACACAAAGGAACTCGGTAGCAAATGAAGGTACATGAAAGGATAGATGGACAGACAGGCAGATTCTTCCATTGATTGGCTCTCTTCGGCACAGCTCGGTAGTGTGAAAAGGGAATAGTCCTAAGTTCTCACCCATTCACCCTCTCTCCCTCCCTGTGTAGCTACCGTGTGGGCATGTGTGGAGACGGGGCCAATGACTGCGGAGCCCTAAGGGCCGCAGACGTAGGCGTGTCTCTGTCAGAGGCAGAAGCATCTGTGGCCTCTCCCTTCACCTCCAAGTCAGACAACATCAGCTGTGTGCCTCTACTCATCCGGTAAGGACACCACACTCTATTCAAGAGTAGCCTGACATCCAACAGTAATGAGTACTGTAATGTCATAGGAAAAATAATATGTGCCGTTGTCATTCTTTTTAACAAGGGTGATTCTTCCTCTGTCTCACAGGGAGGGCCGGTGTTCTCTGGTGACATCATTCAGTCTCTTCAAGTACATGGCCTTGTACAGTCTCATCCAGTTCTCCTCTGTGCTCATCCTCTACACTGTGAGTTCTACAGTAGTTGTTCTGCCAAGCTTATAGTGTTTCTTTACCCCTGGAAAGAAAGACAGGAGATATGCCAGATAATGTGTGCAGTAGTTTGGAGGGGTTCATTGTGCATACTTTCTCATGTTTCATCACTTTAGCCAAAATACTATAGCATGTGTTTAACTTAATTATTGTATGTACAGTTGAAGTCGGAAGTTTACATACACTTAGGTTGGAGTCATTAAAACTCGTTTTTCAGCCACTCCACAAATTTTTTGTTAACAAACTATAGTTTTGGCAAGTCGGTTAGGACATCTACTTTGTGCATGACACAAGTCATTTTCCCAACAATTATATACAGACAGATTATTTTACTTATAATTCACTGTATCACAATTCCGGTGGGTCAGAAGTTTACATACACTAAGTTGACTGTGCCTTTAAACTGTGCCTTTAAATTCCAGAAAATGTGATGGCTTTAGAAGCTTCTGATAGGCTAATTGACATAATTTGAGTCAATTGGAGGTGTACCTGTGGATGAATTTCAAGGCCTACCTTCAAACTCAGTGCCTCTTTGCTTGACATCATGGGAAAATCAAAATAAATCAGCCAAGACCTCAGAAAAAAATATTGTAGACCTCCACAGGTCTGGTTCATCCTTGGAAACAATTTCCAAACGCCTGAAGGTACCACGCTCATCTGTACAAACAATAGTACGCAAGTATAAACACCATGGGACCATGCAGTCGTCATACCGCTCAGGAAGGAGACGCGTTCTGTCTCCTAGAGATGAACGTACTTTGGTGCGAAAAGTGCACATCAATCCCAGAACAACAGCAAAGGACCTTGTGAAGATGCTGGAGGAAACCGGTACAAAAGTATCTATATCCACAGTAAAACGAGTCCTATATTGACAGAACCTGAAAGGACGCTCAGCAAGGAAGAAGCCACTGCTCCAAAACCGCCATAAAAAAGCCAGACTACTGTTTGCAACTGCACATGGGGACAAAGATTGTACTTTTTGGAGAAATGTCCTCTGGTCTGATGAAACAAAAATAGAACTGTTTGGCTATAATGACCATTGTTATGTTTGTAGGAACAGGGGGGAGGCTTGAAAGCCGAAGAACACCATCCCAACCGTGAAGCACTGGGGTGGCAGCATCATGTTGTGGCGGTGCTTTGCTGCAGGAGGAACTGGTGCACTTCACAAAATAAATGGCATCTTGAGGAAAGAAAATTATGTGGATATATTGAAGCAACATCTCAAGACATTAGTCAGGAAGTTAAAGCTTGGTCGCAAATGGGTCTTCCAAATGGACAATGACCCCAAGCATACTTCCAAAGTTGTGGCAAAATGGCTTAAGGACAACAAAGTCAAGGTATTGGAGTGGCCATCACAAAGCCCTGACCTCAATCCCATAGAACATTTGTGGGCAGAACTGAAAAAGCATGTGCGATCAAGGAGGCCTACAAACCTGACTCATTTACACCAGCTTTGTCAGGAGGAATGGGCCAAAATTCACCCAACTTATTGTGGGAACTTGTGGAAGGCTACCCAAAACGTTTGACCCAAGTTCAACAATTGAAAGGCAATGCTACCAAATACTAATTGAGTGTATGTAAACTTCTGACCCACTGGGGATGTGATGAAAGAAATAAAAACTGAAATCAATCATTCTCTACTATTATTCCGACATTTCACATTCTTAAAATAAAGTGGTGATCCTAACTGACCTAAGACAGGGAATTTTTACTTGTATTAAGTGTCAGGAATTGTAAAAAACGGAGTTTAAATGTATTTGGCTAAGGTGTATGTAAACTTCTGACTTCAACTGTATCTAACAGGCACAAACTTTTTCTGAATCTGTAGAATGCTTTGGAATGTTATTTTACCCTCCCCCACCTATAGCACGTGTTGATTCTATTTTGTGTACCCCATTCAGGAGAAGACTAACCTGGGCGACCTGCAGTTCCTGTTCTTTGACATGGTCCTGGTGACGCTGCTGGCTATCGTCATGGGGAAAGGGGGCCCAAGCACAGAGCTGCACCCCCAGCGGCCCCCAGCCAGCTTGCTGGCGCTGCCAGTCCTGGCTAGCCTGACGCTGCACACCCTACTTCTCATCCTGGGCCAGGTGTCTGCTCTGCTGATCACCACCTCCCAGGACTGGTAAGAACCATTTATGAATAGTGATTATGATCAGCTTGATTTGTATAGCACCTTTAATACTGTATAATATTTAGGGCTGTCCCCGACAACAACCAAAAAAATCTTAGTCGACCGAGAGCCATCTGTTCGATTGGTCGACATTTTAAAACGTGTATTTTTCCATATATAGACACAGTCTATGTTTGAATGAATCAACTATATGTAGGTTACTGAGCTTGTTAAGACACAAATTACTAAAGAGGGCGCCAGAGATCAATATAGCCTAACCAGAAGGGAAAAAAACTGTTCCCGGCCATCCTCCCCCTGTTGCAGGTTTTGCTGTTAGGCTCCTGAAGTTATGATTTTCATATGCACATTTCAGTGGAACAGTTTCATTTATAAAGTCTTCATATTTCAAAATCAATGTCATGTGGTTCATCAAAATTCTATCTAAATGAAAATTATACAAATTTAAATGTAACTTCCATTGCCAATATGTGAAAATAGCCTACATAAAGCCAACTAATAAAACAATTGCAGCCCGCAGGTAGAAAATATTCTGATAAATGTCCTATAAATCACATTGGCTACGCATGGCCTGTCTGCAAGAAACTTAAAACATTGTATCAACTATTGTATTAACTTGGTCTGGTGGGAAGCTTGTGCTAGCAAACTTGCAACATTGTAGAAAATATTCTGGGCCCTCAGTTTCCAGCGCCAGTGAGCTCCGGACAGACACTGCAGTAGACTATTTAGCGCAAGGGATAAGAAGTAATCAGGTATGCCTATTTTATGACGTTTCCACCAAATCACAGCATGACTTTTTTTCCCCTTTCATGCTCAGTGGTATTTGAAAGGGAGAGTTGGAAAGATTTTTCAAATAGGCTATGTTGGGGAACTATTGTCATCAGGGCCGGCAAAAATCTGCCCCCCCCCCCAATAGGTTTGGCCTTGGGCCAATTTATTTCTCAGCTAAAAGTCGGGGGAACAGAACATAATAGCATGCCAATTTAATAGGCCTATGCTACAAATTAAACACAATTTTTAACACATCTGGTTAGTAGGCTATATAATCAGTTCAATGTCAATAACATAGCCTAATATATTCAATCTGATTACATTGATAAAATCACCAATGCCCTGGACGTTCTGCCGCCCTAGGCGAGACAAAAATAGTTACATCTTAGACATCCCTATGAATCTAAGCATGGCACCTTTCTACCCGGACATAGGCTGTACTGACACAGAAAACTGTAAACTTCAACTGCTGGCTACTCGTCCGTTGTATAACCCAATAACCCAGCTTCTCGTCCGTTGAATAACCCAATAACCCAGCTTCCCTTAAATCTCCCTGGGTTTAAACATACATCTTCTCTTTTCAGAAAGAGAAAAGCTCAATTAATAGGGACAGAATAGCAAAGTCAAATATATATTTTTTGTCTCGAATATTATAGGATACAGTTTTAGCTTCAGATTGTCATTGAGAGGAATCAATATATCCCTGTATGCATCGGAGTCACGTCTTTCGCGGGCATTTTAGAGCTTGTTTCTACCATAAGGCATCACCGAGTTAAGCATGGCTATAGAACGCTTGATATAATCTGGATACGTTTTATGATTTTATTTCCAAATATAAAGCAAACAATAGATACCCTTTGTTAAAGAAAAGGGCAAAAGGGATATGTGATACCCTCACTCAATTCGAGCCGAGGTTTTAGTAAAATACACCAAGCCCTTCCCAGACACGGAGGTATTTAATCAGTGCATGGGACAGTATTTGGCTATACCGACATCTATGAATAGGATAATTGTGTCTGTCAAACAGGTAGGCTTACTACTTATTTTTTGGAAGATAAAGAAATAGGCTCCAATTTATATATGCAATTCTATGTTTATGCCCATAAAATTTTTTGGTGTGCGCGTGCACATATAGGAGGTCCCTTACCAGGCAGAAGGGAATGTTACTTTAACCCCTGCATCGGGGAGTTACAATGTTGCTATCACTATGCAACCTACTACCTATAGTAGGAAATCAAGTTTCTTAATAATAATATCCCACCTGTTATCGTGGCACGACCCCATAATTGTTACAATTACAATAAAAAATAACACTTATATAACATATTTAACATATAGTTGAAGTCGGAAGTTTACATACACCTTAGCCAAATACATTTAAACTCAGTTTTTCAAAATTCCTGACATTTAATCCAAGTAAAAATTCCCTGTTTTAGGTCAGTTAGGATCACCACTTTATTTTAAGAATGTGAAATGTCAGAATAATAGTAGAGAAAAGTATTTATTTCAGCTTTTATTTCTTTCATCACATCCCCAGTGTGTCAGAAGTTTACATACATTCAATTAGTATTTGGTAGCACTGCCTTTTAAATTGTTTAACTTGGGTCAAATGTTTAGGGTAGCCTTCCAAAACCTTCCCACAATAAGTTGGGTGCAATTTGGCCCATTTCTCCTGACAGAGCTGGTGTAACTGAGTCAGGTATGTAGGCCTCCTTGCTCGCACACGCTTTTTCAGTTCTGCCCACAAATGTTCTATGGGATTGAGGTCAGGGCTTTGTGATGGCCACTCCAATACCTTGACTTTGTTGTCCTTAAGCCATTTTGCCACAACTTTGGAAGTATGCTTGGGGTCATTGGCCTTTTGGAAGAACCATTTGTGACCTAGCTTTAACTTCCTGACTGATGTCTTGAGATGTTGCTTCAATATATCCCTCATGATGCCATCTATTTTGTGAAGTGCACCAGTCCCTCCTGCAGCAAAGCACTCCCACAACATGATGCTGCCACCCCCGTGCTTCACGGTTGGGATGGTGTTCTTCGGCTTTCAAGCATCCCCCTTTTTCCTACAAACATAATGTTGGTCATTATGGGCAAACAGTTCTATTTTTGTTTCAACAGACCAGAGGACATTTCTCAAAAAAGTACGATCTTTGTCCCTATGTGCAGTTGCAAACCGTAGTCTGGCTTTTTAATAGCGGTTTTGGAGCAGTGGCTTCTTCCTTGCTGAGTGGCCTTTCAGGTTACGTCGAAATAGGACTCGTTTTACTGTGGATATAGATACTTTTACCTGTTTCCTCCAGCATCTTCACAAGGTCCTTTGCTGCTGTTCTGGGATTGATTTGCACTTTTCGCACCAAAGTACGTTCATCTCTAGTAGACAGAACGCGTCTCCTTCCTGAGCGGCATGACGGTTGCGTGGTCCCATGGTGTTTATACTTGCGTACTATTGTTTGTACAGATGAACGTGGTACCTTCAGGCATTTGGAAATTGCTCCCAAGGATGAACCAGACTTGTGGAGGTGTACAATTTTTTTTTCTGAGGTCTTAGCTGATTTCTTTTGATTTTCCCATGATGTCAAGCAAAGAGGCACTGAGTTTGAAGGTAGGCCTTGAAATACATCCACAGGTACACCTCCAATTGACTCAAATGATGTCAATTAGTCTATCAGAAGCTTCCAAAGACATGACATTTTCTGGAATTTTCCAAGCTGTTTAAAGGCACAGTCAACTTAGTGTATGTAAACTTCTGACCCACTGGAATTGTGATACAGTGAGTTATAAGTGAAATAATCTGTCCGTAAACAGTTGTTGGAAAAATTACTTGTGTCATGCACAAAGTAGATGTCCTAACTGACTTGCCAAAACTATAGCAAGAAATGTGTGGAGTGGTTGAAAAACGAGTTTTAATGACTCCAACCTAAGTATATGTAAACTTCTGACTTCAACAGTATATATTTTAATATTCCTGTAGAACTGTAAAACAGAGTAAGATCATTTGAGCTTTGGAAACAAGTGCTTTCATAAATGCAGAGTGGGCGTCATTTCGCTGGAGCAGTGTAAAATAAGCTTTATATCATTGACCCAGCCTTAACGAATTTAGTTTATTTACATATCGAATTTGATTGTCCAACATCAGTTTCAGCATTTATTTATTTAGTCTCCGCTTACACGGAACCCAAACCGGCTGCGCGCGTGCGCTATCGTGCATACATTTATTTTGCCCCCCCACACCAAACGCGATCACGACACGCAGGTTAAAATATCATAACAAACTCTGAACCAATGACATTAATTTGGGGACAGGTCGAAAAGCATTAAACATGTATGGCAATTTAGCTAGTTAGCTTGCACTTGCTAGCTAACGTTAATTTGTCCTATTTAGCTAGCTTGCTGTTGCTAGCTAATTTGTCCTGGGATATAAACATTATAAACGTTATTTTACCTGAAATGCACAAGGACCTCTACTCCGACAATTAATCCACACATAAAACGGCCAACCGAATCATTTCTAGTCATCTCTCCTCCTTCCAGGCTTTTTCATCTTTGAACTTATATGGTGATCGCATCTAAACTTTCATTGTATTACCACGACAACCGGCAATAAAGTTCTTCTTTCAATCACCCACGTGGGTATAACCAATGAGGAGATGGCACGTGGGTACCTGCTTCTATAAACCAATGAGGAGATGACTTTCAGCGCGATCTGCGTCAGAAATAGGAACGACTTCTATTTTACCCCTTTGCGTCGCGGACGCTCGTTGGCGTGCGCGAGCAGTGTGGGTGCAATAATTGAATAACATGGATTTCAAAATATTTTTTGCGACGCTCGTGCACGCGACGTGTCTGGTCTGGTCAGCATGTCAGATTGGCCTCTCCTCTTCTGTGGTGCTGCATTGCAGTCAGTGATGTTTTCTCTCGGTAGCTGTCCATGGTTACTGAATTCAAATCATCTGAGTTTGCTAAGACACCAGCCTGATCTCCTGCTCCTTCTACCTCTGGAAACTATCTAGGTGGTCATGCAACTTCTCATGCGAGCTGAGGAGGCGGAAAGATTCTTCCAGTCCCTGGTTCCATCCCTGACCAGCGTAGATCTCCGTGAATGGCCTGTCCTTGTAGGCTTGTCATTCTCCACACTGGTGGATGTACATTGCTGCACACTGTTACATTTCACCAACGAATTTCTTTGGTTTAGAGATTGTGCCTCTTTTCTCATAGTTTAAAAAAAATATTTGCTTCCTGATAGTTTTTGTCTCTTAGACATGGTAGCAAATAGTTTCAAATCTCTATAGATTACTTTTAGCTAAAATGATATCCACTAGTAGTAGCTAGCTAACGTTAACAGGCTAGGTTATGCTACTGCCTTAATCACTGATTGTTTTCGTCATATACAACCCCCCCCCCAAAAAAATACAATAATTTAATTGGCAGATTCATTTTTATTAATATTTCACAATTGGATAATCCCATATAAACATACACATCACCATAGCTACCAATGATAGTGGGAGTGAACTTCGGGAGAAGCGGGAATGGGGTGGGGAGGGGAACTGCAGCAACGCTATGAGCTGGTGGCTGGGGTGCCGCGTGCGGTGTAGTAGCCGATCAGGGGCGCCGGAGGGTGGCAGCCAATTGTCAAAATTCCGCCCCAAATTCAAGTGCCGCCATAGGTGGCCGCCTAATGGGAGGGCCGGCCCTGATTGTCATTATCAATGGATGTAAAAACAGACTTTGTTAACTTGCTGTTTGATGCGAAGAACAACATACTTTGAGAAGCTTCACAGTGATGGTGAGTTAAGAAAATCAGAAATAGTATCAGATCCCCAAATAGGTACATTTTATAGGCCTACATTTGCACTCAGGCCAGGTAGACTAGTCCTACTTCTATATGCGTAATCAGTTGCGTGTCCTTACTCAAGATTAACAAGAGCACTCCAAACAAAAGTCAATGAATAAAATCACAAATGGAATGAAATAAACAAACTTTTCTCACAAGTGTAGCCAAGGTTGTGCACTCTGCAAACAACGTGCCCACTCCGACAATGGCAATGGTAAGACTTTAATAATAATATATTGAATGCATTAACAGAAATAAATCAAACAAACATTGTAGATTAGGAATTAACGGTAAATGTTCTACTGGTGATACTGGTGTGCCATCACCGCGGCTTCCGCAATGGATTCTGACAGACGTGAATCAGACAGTTGTCTCGTGTGCCATAATTGTTTTTATATAAATTTGCCACTGCTCGACTAAAAACAATCTTTGTCGACCAACAGCCTATCAATTAAACAATCAACCAGTCGACTAAATGTGGTCAGCCCTAATAATATTAGTAATTAGTGATGGGCGATCGAAACAGTATCTCAATATTATTTTTGCCGATTTTTATATATGATACTGACTCCACTTATCGATTCTAAAAATATAATTAAAAAACATGTTTTAATAATTGGTAGGTAGTTAACGTTAGCTACCTCTAGTTTAGTCGGCTGTACCTGCTCCAAAACTCATCCTATAGCTTGTTCTCCATGTTCTTTTAAAATGGTGAGCACTTATTTCCATGACTGGAAATATATATATTCTTTTTTTCATGGCTCTCTCTTGTCCATCTGAAGCAGACATATAGTGTGCAATATGTTTGGAACATAGAATCCCAATAAAATCTCAATACATATTGTATCAGCACCTAAGTATCGTGATGTCCCTGACAATTCCCAGCCCTATTCTTAATGACACAGAATAATGTTCTGATATTTTGAGGGGAAATTAAGGGGTTCTCATTGGAATAGATCCTTGAAGGACCAAAGGAATAATAAGAAGGGTTTTGGGTGTGACTCAGTCACATTGAGGTTTAAAATGATGTATCAAAAACACAGCAGCTCAATGACTTTCAACAAATGCCGTGCATTGTGGGGGAATGTCTAGGTAAATTAATATGAATTATTCCTCTCTTCATCCATCCTTTCAGGTTTGTTCCTCTGAATTCAACAATGTCAGGAGCAGCGAACCTGCCCAACCTTGAGGACACCAGTGTGTTTGACCTGTCAGGGTACCAGTACATCATCATGGCGGTGGTGGTGACTAAAGGATACCCCTACAAGAGACCTCTGTACTACAACGGTGAGGCACCAACCAAGGGGCTCCAGACATATCACATCATTCTTTGTGGGGTTCGGTAACGTTGTATGAACGTGCCTTGCAAATCAAAGCCACAAAAAAAGCACCTGTTGCTGGGTCTCCTTTCCCCTCCTTGATGTTCATTCAGTGTGCTGTAAGGGATAGTTTACTTGATTGGTTAATTTAAAAAGTGGTTTTAAATCCACTTAACCAATTTTGAGGTACTAAACCATCTGACACTTAGATTTGAGTGAACTATCCCTTTAAGCAGTGAACTCTGATAATCACAGTAGCTGCCAAGGTCTCTTACATGATGCCCATATTTTCTCTCTCTCCTAACAGTGGTTTTTGTGTGTGTGCTGCTGGTCTTGTTCGCTCTGATGAGTTGGCTGGTGCTAGCTCCCATGCCTTTCCTGCGCAAGCTGCTGAAGCTTTACGACATCCCTGATATGAACTTCAAAATCCTGCTGGTGGCCCTGGCTGCACTCAACTTTGTCTTCTGCTTCCTATTGGAGGTACTGTATGCAGAACCAACCCTAGGGCCCTGTTCTAAAAATTGTCCTTCCTTCCTTGAGGTAATCTCACGTTAGGATTCAGCCCTTAGTGAGTATGGTTACATGCACACAATAATGCGATTTATTGTGGATAGTCAGATTAATATAATAGTTTGATTAAAACATTTACATGCTTTGCAAGAACGATTTCCCCAAAAAATCCTGTTTACATGGACACATCTGAAATCAGGCTACTTGATGGCACTCTGATAAATTCAGAAAAATCGGCAATCAAAATAAACGTTCTACCACAGCGACCATGTTATTTTTCGGAAGCATATTTTATTCTGAGTTTGGACATATAAAATGTGTATGTGAAAACTACTTCAAAGAGGCATACATTCAGTTGTTCCGAACTCACTTCACTTGTGCAAAAGTGGGAGGCTCACTCGGCTGGAGCTAGCACATGCGCAGACCAAATACACCGCAGCAAGACCGATTTAAGGTGTTTACTTGTCCTAATAATTAGAAATTTGCTTAGAAAACCAGGGGCCTCATTTATCAATATTGCGTAGAAACTATTCTAAGAAGAAGAATCAGAATCCTAAAACACGGGGCGAGATGTTAAAACTGTCCATTGTGCCAATAGATGGTATGCACTCACATGAGATTTGCCGTGATGTTGACAAATCAAAAATCAAATTTTATTTGTCACATACACATGGTTAGCAGATGTTAATGCGAGTGTAGCGAAATGCTTGTGCTTCTAGTTCCGACAATGCAGTAATAACCAACGAGTAATCTAACCTAACAATTCCACAACTACTACCTTATACACACAAGTGTAAAGGGATAAAGAATATGTACATAAAGATATATGAATGAGTGATGGTACAGAACGGCATAGGCAAGATGCAGTAGATGGTATAGAGTACAGTATATACATATGAGATGAGTAATGTAGGGTATATAAACATAAAGTGGCATAGTTCAAAGTGGCTAGTGATACATGTATTACATAAAGATGGCAAGATGCAGTAGATGATATAGAGTACAGTATATTCATATACATATGAGATGAGTAATGTAGGGTATGTAAACATTATATTAAGTGGCATTGTTTAAAGTGGCTAGTGATACATTTTTACATACATTTCCATCAATTCCCATTATTAAAGTGGCTGGAGTTGAGTCAGTATGTTGGCAGCGGTCACTAAATGTTAGTGGTGGCTGTTTAACAGTCTGATGGCCTTGAGATAGAAGCTGTTTTTCAGTCTCTCGGTCCCTGCTTTGATGCACCTGTACTGACCTCGCCTTCTGGATGATAGCGGGGTGAACAGGCAGTGGCTCGGGTGGTTGTTGTCCTTGATGATCTTTATGGCCTTCCTGTGACATCGGGTGGTGTAGGTGTCCTGGAGGGCAGGTAGTTTGCCCCCGGTGATGCGTTGTGCAGACCTCACTACCCTCTGGAGAGCCTTACGGTTGTGGGCGGAGCAGTTGCCGTACCAGGCGGTGATACAGCCCGACAGGATGCTCTCGATTGTGCATCTGTAGAAGTTTGTGAGTGCTTTTGGTGACAAGCCGAATTTCTTCAGCCTCCTGAGGTTGAAGAGGCGCTGCTGCGCCTTCTTCACAACGCTGTCTGTGTGGGTGGACCAAATCAGTTTGTCCGTGATGTGTACACCGAGGAACTTAAAACTTACTACCCTCTCCACTACTGTCCCGTCGATGTGGATAGGGGGGTGCTCCCTCTGCTGTTTCCTGAAGTCCACAATCATCTCCTTTGTTTTGTTGAGTGTGAGGTTATTTTCCTGACACCACACTCCGAGGGCCCTCACCTCCTCCCTGTAGGCCGTCTCGTCGTTGTTGGTAATCAAGCCTATCACTGTAGTGTCGTCCGCAAACTTGATGATTGAGTTGGAGGCGTGCATGGCCACGCAGTCGTGGGTGAACAGGGAGTACAGGAGAGGGCTCAGAACGCACCCTTGTTGGGCCCCAGTGTTGAGGATCAGCGGGGTGGAGATGTTGTTACCTACCCTCACCACCTGGGGGTGGCCCGTCAGGAAGTCCAGTACCCAGTTGCACAGGGCGGGGTCGAGACCCAGGGTCTCGAGCTTGATGACGAGTTTGGAGGGTACTATGGTGTTAAATGCTGAGCTGTAGTCAATGAACAGCATTCTCACATAGGTATTCCTCTTGTCCAGATGGGTTAGGGCAGTGTGGTTGCGATTGGGTCGTCTGTGGACCTATTGGGTCGGTAAGCAAATTGGAGTGGGTCTAGGGTGTCAGGTAGGGTGGAGGTTATATGGTCCTTGACTAGTCTCTCAAAGCACTTCATGATGACGGAAGTGAGTGCTACGGGGCGGTAGTCGTTTAGCTCAGTTACCTTAGCTTTCTTGGGAACAGGAACAATGGTGGCCCTCTTGAAGCATGTGGGAACAGCAGACTGGGATAAGGATTGATTGAATATGTCCGTAAACACACCAGCCAGCTGGTCTGCGCATGCTCTGAGGACGCGGCTGGGAATGCCGTCTGGGCCTGCAGCCTTGCGAGGGTTAACACGTTTAAATGTTTTACTCACCTCGGCTGCAGTGAAGGAGAGCCCGCAGGTTTTGGTAGCGGGCCGTGTCAGTGGCACTGTATTGTCCTCAAAGCGAGCAAAAAAGTTATTTAGTCTGTCTGGGAGCAAGACATCCTGGTCCGCGACGGGGCTGGTTTTCTTTTTGTAATCCGTGATTGACTGTAGACCCTGCCACATACCTCTTGTGTCTGAGCTGTTGAATTGCGACTCTACTTTGTCTCTATACTGTCACTTAGCTTGTTTGATTGCCTTGCGGAGGGAATAGCTACACTGTTTGTATTCGGTCATGTTTCCGGTCACCTTGCCCTGGTTAAAAGCTGTGGTTCGCGCGAATGCTGCCATCAATCCACAGTTTCTGGTTTGGGAATGTTTTAATCGTTGCTGTGGGTATTATGTCGCCGATGCACTTTCTAATGAACTCGCTCACCGAATCAGCGTATTCGTCAATGTTGTTGTTGGACGCAATGCGGAACATATCCCAATCCACGTTGCGATCGAAGCAGTCTTGAAGCGTGGAGTCAGATTGGTCGGACCAGCGTTGAACAGACCTGAGCGCTGGAGCTTCTTGTTTTAGTTTCTGTTTGTAGGCTGGAAGCAACAAAATGGAGTCGTGGTCAGCTTTTCCGAAAGGGGGCGGGGGAGGGCCTTATATGCGTCGCGGAAGTTAGAATAACAATGATCCAGGGTTTTTCCAGCCCTGGTAGCACAATCGATATGCTGATAGAATTTAGGGAGTTTTGTTTTCAGATTAGCCTTGTTAAAATCCCCAGCTACGATCAATGCAGCCTCAGGGTGTGTGGTTTCCAGTTTACATAGAGTCAGATAAAGTTCGTTCAGGGCCATCGATGTGTCTGCTTGGGGGGAATATATACGGCTGTGATTATAATCTAAGAGAATTCCCTTGGTAGATAATGCGGTCGACATTTGATTGTGAGGAATTCTAAATCAGGTGAACAGAATGACTTAAGTTCCTGTATGTTGTTATGATCACACTACGTCTCGTTAATCATAAGGCATACCCCCCCGCCCCTCTTCTTACCAGAAAGATGTTTGTTTCTGTCGGCGCGATGCATGAAGAAACCAGCTGGCTGCACCGACTCCGTTAGCGTCTCTCGAGTGAGCCATGTTTCCGTGAAGCAAAGAACGTTACAGTCTCTGATGTCTCTCTGGAATGCTACCCTTGCTCGGATTTCATCAACCTTGTTGTCAAGAGACTGGACATTGGAGAGTAGTATGCTAGGGAGTGGAGCCCGATGTGCCCGTCTCCGAAGCATGACCAGAAGACCGCTTCGTTTGCCCCTTTTACGGCGTCGTTGTTTAGGGTCGCCGACTGGGATCTGATCCATTGTACTGGGTGGAAGGCAAAACACAGGATCCGCTTCGGGAGAGTCATATTCCTGGTCGTAATGATAGTGAGTTGACGTTGCTCTTATATTCAGTAGTTCCTCCCGACTGTATGTAATGAAACCTAAGATTACCTGGGGTACCAATGTAAGAAATAACACGTAAAAAAACAAAATACTGCATAGTTTCCTAGGAACGCGAAGCGAGGCAGCCATCTCTGTCAGCGCCGGAAGTATATAAAACAGGAGTGGCATGGGAGGTTTATTTCTTAGACTGGGTTAAGATGTCAATTTTGGGACACATCCTCAGTAGTGTGCCTTCGAATCAGTGGGTGTTTCGGCCTTTAATCACTAAACACCCTCATCAAAGGTGGCCAGCTAAAGGGTGATCAAGCCTTAGCTTGTGTCCCATGCCCAATTAAGATTTCCCACGGGACTATGCAAGGCAGGGGCGTCCTCTTCCCTGAGCCAGCCCTACAGCTGACCGCATACCTCAGATCTGAATTGGGTTCTCAGGTGGGGGTGGGGGGTCATGAAGTTATAGCCCAGCAAGGGTCCTTCCGTATGATCCAGATCCACTGGCTGCCTCTTTCAGCTGCTTGAGAAACTGCTCTGACGGTCTGCCGCAGAGCCTGTCCATGGATTCCAAGTTCTTTCAGCAACCTGATGGTGGAAAAAGCCACGAATCCTCTGCATCCCACTTCAACTGGCCGGACTTTTGCATTCCAGCCTTGCTGAGTTGCCTCTGCTGCCAACTCTGGCTAACGCAGTTTCTTACGCTCGTAGGCCTCTTCAACAGAGTTTTCCCACGGGACTGTGAGCTCTATGATGTACACAGCATTTCGTGAAGGGGACCAGAGTACCATGTCTGGCCTAAGGTTGGTAGAAGCAATCTCAGGTGGAAAAATGAGTTGCTGGCCAATATCGACAAGCATCTTCCAGTCCCGGGCCATGGCTAGGTGTACAGTTTCTGGCTTCGTAGGAGGATGCTTGGGCCTTTTCTGTCCCTCCCGGATGAATGTTGTTGTTTTGACGGGATTGCTTGCTTTTGGAGGTAATGAATTGGTTGCACTTCTCTTGGTCTCAAGTGCTGCAGCCAGGCTCTTGAGGACCTGATTGTGCCTCCAGGTGTAGCGGCCTTGTGAGAGGCTGGTCTTGCAACCTGTCATTATATGCCTGAGAGTCGCTGGAGCTGGGCAGAGGGGGCAGGTCGGGTCCTCGCCATACCATTGATGTAGGTTTTTTGGTGATGGAAGCACATCATAAACAGCTCTTATGATGAATCTGATGTTGCTTGCCTCCATTTGCCAAAGCTCACTCCAGTTGATCTTTCTCCTCTCCAGGCCTTCCCACCGCGTCCATTGCCCTTGTTTAGCAAGAGAGACAGCCTTTGCACTTCTTGCAGTCTCCTCCTGTCTGCGCATCTCCTCGACCACCAGCTTCCTGCGTTCAGATGTTGTTGCCTTATGGAACGTTGGTTTGCTTGCTGCCAGGCCAAAGCCTCCTCTTCCATGCTGGATATTCCCCACAATGTCTTGGTGTCTCAGGGCTGATGTTGCTTGCTGCACAGCCTTGGATGATGTCCATTTCCGTCCAGTTTGTAGGGGAGGTGCAGCCTTGCTAATGGTCTGGTCTTTGGAGTCCTTCAATGTCATCTGAAGTCTTACTTTAGAGCACTTGTACTCCTCCGTTAGACTTGTAAGAGGTAGTTCAAGGACCCCTTTGCCATAGAGGCCGATGTTACTCAGGCATCGTGGGACACCCAGCCATTTCTTCACGTATGAGGTAATGCTTCGCTCCATCTTCTCCACTGTTGTTATTGGGACCTCATAGAAGGTGAGTGGCCACATTACCCGGGGAAGAAGTCCAAACTGTAGGCACCAAAGCTTGAGCTTCCCAGGCAGTAGGGTCTTGTTGATGTTCTCAAGACCGTCGGCGATGTCCTGCATTACTTGCTGCACTTGATCTTTATCCCGGAGGCTTTCGTTGTACCATCTACCCAGGCTCTTGACGGGTTGCTCAGACACCGTTGGTATCGGGTCATCTCCAATGCAGAACCTCACATCTTTAAGCTGTCCCTTGACTATGGAGATGCTTCGAGATTTGCTTGGCTTGATTTTCATCCGGGCCCACTTGATGTTATCCTGCAGTTTTGCAAGTAGCCGCCTGGTGCATGCTGCAGTGGTGGTCAGTGTAGTCATGTCATCCATGTATGCTCGGATAGGTGGGAGACGGAGCCCTTCCTTAGTTCTCTCACCGCCGACCACCCATCTCGATGCCCTGATGATGACTTCCATGGCCATAGTGAAGGCCAGAGGTGAAATTGTACAGCCTGCCATTATGCCTACTTCCAAGCGCTGCCATGTTGTTGTGAAGTCAGGTGTTGTGAAACACAATTGCAGGTCTTGGAAATAGGCCTTTACCAGTGTAGTGATGGGTTCTGGTACGTGGAAAATGTTGAAGGATTCCCAGAGGAGTTCATGGGGAACTGAGCCAAAGGCATTGGCCAGGTCGAGGAAGATGACATAGAGGTCTCTCTTGTCCTTCTTAGCTGTTTGGATCTGGTGCCAAATCATACTAGTATGTTACAGGCAACCAGAGAAACCAGGAATGCCTGCTTTCTGTACAGATGTATCAATGTACTTGTTCCTTTCCAGGTAAGTGGACAGCCTCTGTGCTATTATACTGAAAAAGATCTTCCCTTCGACGTTGAGAAGGGAGATTGGTCGGAATTGACTGATGTCTGTCGCATCCTTCTCTTTCGGGATTAGCACACCACCAGCCCTTCGCCATGCTTTTGGTATTATTTCCTTCTGCCACAATATCCTCATGAGCCTCCAAAGAAAGCGTAGAACATCCGGGGCGTTCTTGTAGAGCTTGTATGGTATTCCATTAGGCCCAGGAGCCGAGGCCGCTCTTGCTCGTCGTGACAACGTTCACTACTTCCTTCCATTTTGGAGGGTCAGTGTCCAGATTGAATTATGGTGGTTGAATAGGTGGGATGTCATGTGGGATGATTATCTGCTCATGCCTTTTCGTGTCCTGGTGGACCTTTTCCAGATGTTCTTCCAGTTCTGGCTTTTGAGTTTTTAGGATTCCGCACTTTTCCTTTGCGAAGAGGTCTTTGACAAACTTAAAGGGGTTTTTATAGAACCGTGTTCTTGAGTGTTCCTTCTTCCTACGAAGTTTCCTTAAGTTTTCCGCTCTTCGCAAGGTTGCCAGCCGACATTTGATGTCTGCTTGGAGTAGCATGAGACCTTCTCTCTCTGCATCAGAGGCCTTCTTCCACTGCTTTCTCAGCTGCCTTCTCTCTCTGACAAGTATCTCGATCTCTTGCTGCCTCCTAGATTTGACTGGCGCGGGTGGTGTCTTGCCACTTCTCCTTTCGTTTACTCCAAAGCGCTCTTCTCCGTAGTGGTAGATAATGTCTCCCATCCTTTCAAGCTTTTTCTCTGCTGTTCCTACCTGTTCCAATATTTTTGTCAGGTCGTTGTTGATTGTTTCCCACTCTCTCTTTTCAACAGCTTTGGGCCACTTCACACCTGGTCTGTGCCCTTTGATCTTTTCCTGTTTTAGAGGTCTCTGTGGTTGGGTGAGTTCATCCACCGGCATTTCTGTGCTTGTGTTATCCTCCTCCGTTACAGGGGTGCTGATGCTCTGCGAACTTTGGTTTGCGTCCCGTCGCTGTGCTTCATTCGACTGTTTTGACTGGCTGCTTCGTAAGAAGTACTGGTCAATGCGAGGTCCCTGTCTCTGCTCTCCCAAGCACCTTTTCCTCCCTTAATGGATCCTTAACCCCCTTGCCGATGTTACTCTCTCCCAACCACAGCTGCACACCTGAAGTGTGTGTCCTGCTGCTGTTATGGTTGTCTCATGGGCTGTGTTCCTACTCGTAGTCGTTTCCGTTCCTGGGTCCGTAGCCGTGTGATCAGTCGTTGAGCCATCTTGCGCCCCAGCTCTTGCAGGCTCTAGGGGTATGTTCCTTTGTTGACTTTCAGTAGCACTTAGCGGGTGTCTCCAACATACTGAAACAGCGTCGGAGACTGCCAACATGGGTACCTAGCCCATGACAGCCCCAGTGGGGTCTATTCCCCAAATCTCAAATCTCTGCCAAATCTCTAATTCAATTTCCCATTATCGCAGTCTTTTATAGTATTTCAAGAACGATTTCATTTTCACCCGTGCCTCTAATTGAACAAATTACTGTACTTTATATGGATTATTCTTATTAGGGCTGTCCAACAATTTTTTTTTTGAACATTTGATTGTTTGAAAAATATATATAATTTTTCCATATAGACACAAGCTATGTATTTAATAGAATCAACTATATATGCATTGAGCTTGTCTGATGCTTTAAGCATACTGTTTGATGAAATAAGACACAAATGACCCAGCAACATTAAGGAAGTTATATACAATTTAAAATACAACATGACATTACATTTTTGTATTTATTAGGGATCCCCCATTAGGTACTCTTCCAGGGGTCCAAACACATTAAGGCACTTACATCATATAACATTATTACACCACTACATATCTACAATGTATGTGTGTGTAGAGTGTGTGCTTGTGTGCGTATGCGTGTGTCCGTACCTGTGTGTATCTTCACAGCCCCCGTTGTTCCATAAGGTGTTCCATAATCTGATTCTACTGCTTGCATCAGTTACCTGATGTGGAATAGAGTTCCATGTCGCACTGTGTGCCCCCCATAATCTGTTCTGGACTTGGGGATTGTGAAGAGACCTCTGGTGGCATGTCTTGTGTGGTATGCATGGGTGTCCGAGCTGTGTGCTAGTAGTTTAAACAAACAGCTCGGTACATTCAGCTTGTCAACACGTCTTACAAAAACAAGTAGTGACGAAGTCCATCTCTCTTCCACTTTGAGCCATGATAGATTGACATGCGTATCATTAATGTTAGCTCCCTGTGTACTTTTCCTAAGTCCCTCTTTGTGGCACCTGACCACACTACTGAACAGTAGTCCAGGTGTGACAAAACTAGGGCCTGTAGGACCTGCCTTGTTTATAGTGTTGTTAAGAAGGCAGAGCAGCGCTTTATTATGGACAGACTTCTCCACATCTAAGATACTGTTGTATCAATATGTTTTGACCATGACAGTTTACAATCCAAGGTTACTCCAAGCAGTTTAGTCACCTCAACCTCCTAAATTACCACATTTATTATAAGATTTAGGTTTTAGTGAATGATTTGTCCCAAATACAATGCTTTTAGTTGGAAATATTTAGGACAAATGTATTCCTTGCCACCAATTCTGAAACTAACTGCAGCTTTTTGTTAAATGTTGCCGTGATTTCACTCGCTGTAGTAGATGACGTGCATAGTGTTGAGTCATCCGCATACGTAGACACACTGGCTTTACTCAAGGCCAGTTGCATGTCATTAGTAAAGATTGAAAAAGTAAGGGGCCTGATTCTACCAGGATTATGTTGGAGATGCTTCCATTAAAGAACACCCTCTGTGTTCTGTTAGACAGGTAACTCTTTATCCACAATGTAGCAGGGGGCGTAAAGCCATAACACATATGCTTTTCCATCAGCAGACTATGATCGATAATGTCAAAAGCCGCACTGAAGTCTAACAAAAAAGCTCCCTCAATCTTTCTCTCAGAATCATCAGTCATTTGTGTAAGCGCTGTGCTTGTTGAGTGTCCTCCATATAAGCGTGCTGAAAGTCTGTCAATTTGTTTACAGTAAAATAGTATTGTGTCTGGTCAAACACCATTTTCCCCAAAAGTTTATTAAGGGTTGGTAAAAGGCTTATTGGTCGCCTATTTGAGCCAGTAAAGGGGGCTTTACTATTCATGGTTATCGGAATTACTTTTGCTCCCCTCCAGGCCTAAGGACACACTTTCTTATAGGCTTAGATTGAAGATATGGCAAATAGGAGTGGCAATGTCAGCCGCTATTATCCTCAGTAATTTTCCATCCAAGTTGTTAGATCCCGGTGGCTTGTCATTGTTGCTAGATAAACAATTTAACTTCTTCCACACTCACTTTATGGAGTTCAAAATTACAATGCTTGTCTTTTTAATAATTTGATCAGTTATACTTGGCCCCCCCAAAAATGAAATGCTAATTTGGCTATCATAAAGAACTACACATGCCATGTTGGTCTGGACGAGACTGCCGAATCGAGGAAAATGTAAGAATCTCTGGATTAACTATCTAATGTTAGCTAAATGTAGTAATGAATAAATTGGCAAAATGTCTTTAAATTGACAATTCTGTGAATGGTCTTGTGCAAGTTATGTATTTTTGTTTACTTTGATGCTCATTAGTATTTTCGAATCTGAATGTAAATAGAGCCAAATATATTGACATAAGTAGATAGATACTGCCATGGTGAGCCTATACGAAACACAGCCCTTATTTTAAGTCTTTCTAAATATCCTCTATGGGAAAAATTAATGGTGGATAAACAATTAGAACCATTTCCCTGTTTGACAGCTAGGTTTTATGCGTATTAGGACACACACCTCCACTGTGGGGCTCTATAGGCTACACAAGGTATTCAGCAACGTTTTTTCTCATGTGAAATGCCAATTTATCTTGCCAGTTATGGTTTTCATGTGCACAGTTTAATTTAAATGTATAACGTCTTCGCATCTTAAAATCATTGTCATCTAAATCTAAATGATAATGATAAACCTAAAATAAACATTAAATGATAATGATAAACCTAAAAAGTAACTTATATTGCCAACTATCTAAAAATTGCCTATAAAGCAAACAAATAAGACCATTGCAGTCTGCAAGTAGAAAATATCCTGATAAAAATAAATATCCTATAAATCACATTGGCTATGCATGGCCCTGTCTGCAACGAACTTGAAACGTTGTTTCAACTATCTTGGGCCGAAGGATCAGAGAATTACATTTTTCCCTTTCACGCTGAGTGGTTATCGAAAAGGAGAGAACTGTAAAGATTTTTCAAATACATTGAGGAACTATTGTCATTCTCAATGGATGTAAAAACAGACTTTGTTTGCTTGCCATTTGAGGTGAAGAAAACATTAGCCTACTTTGAAAAGCTCCACACCTCATTAGTGGTAGTGCGTTAAGCCAATCAGAAATACTATCAGATCCCCAAATGGAAACATTTATATGCATACATTTGCGCGCATATAGGCCTACTTCTACCTGATTGTGAACGTCCTTACTCAACATTGACAGGAGCACTCCAAACAAAAGACTGACTAAATTGACTTGTTTCTCAAAAGTGTAGCATAGCTTGTGTACTCTGCAAACGATATAATAATATATTGAATGCATTAACAGAAATTACCGTAACCAAACAAACACAGATTAGGAATTAACGGTAAATGTACTACTGGTGATATGTAATGGGGAATTGATAGACGCAAACAATTCACACAATGATGTTATGAAACAATGAATGTACACAAATTGGCGGGAGAGCGCGCATTCTGGAGAGAAAGGTGCATTTTAGCCACACTACACTTCTTCTTGTACTGTGCCATCCCCGTGGCCTCCACAATGGATTAAAGACAATTTATGCTTGAGACGTAAATATGGTTGGTGGCTTCGTATGGAGGGTGTGACGCAATTGCGGAACCTCTGGAGGTCAAATCAAGGTGGAGGGCTCCTTATAGCTCCGCATTGACATGATTGGTTGATGGTAGGTGTGGTGCGGGAGGTCCTGTATGAACACGAACTCACTTTGACAATAGCTCTACTCCGCGATGTGCAAAATGTATGTTTGCTCAGACTTCTGCGGAGGCCTCATCACAGTAAATGCTGTACGGCCACTGCAGATGTCAGATTGACCATGCAGAGCCTTTGTCTCAGTCTCCACTATGGAGTAGTTCACTAAGATGGGCGCAAATAAGACAGGTCTCTCGTGTGCCATGAAAAAAAAAAGATTTGCTTGGTCGACTGACCAGTCGACTATTTGGGTTCAGCCCTAATTATTATCGTAGCAAATTCACTGTGGTCAAATTATGTGATATAGCCTGACAAGATACAGTATGTTGCATGAATTCACAATGAAAATGCAATGAAGTACAAAAAATGTATATTATTACTCACAATTTCACACATTTTCCCCATTCTACGCTTGACAAATAGTTCCCTTATTCCACCACTTGGCACTGTGCCTACGCATGGCTGTGCGTGAAATGTATGCACTCAAGCAAATGTTCATATTGATAAATCACATTTTGTGTGGAAATGATCGCAGACATGGTTTACGCAGATTTGTGCCAACGCATGGTTGATAAGAGGCCCCATATGCTTACTTTGAACTTGACCATAAGCCAATTAAGATAAGCAGAGTAAGGTGTTTACATGACTATTGCATAATCTGCATACTGCCATAATCAGTTTAATATCAAATTATTACTATGCATTTAAACGTACTCAATGACTGTGTGACTATCCTACTGGCTCTCCTGTAGATGCTGATAGACCGAGGTATGCTGAACTGCCTGCGTCTGCTCCGAGGGAGGCGCCAGTCCAAGAAGCAGTACAAGCGCCTAGACGTCCTCCTGTCAGACTCTCCCTCCTGGCCCCCCCTGGACCAACCACTAGTCCCGCCCCAGTGCACAGTCATTGGCCTGAGCTAGCATCAGCCTCTCCTCCCATTGCACAATATTGAGAGATTCGATTATCTGGCCCAGGTTGCGTCGGTGGGAGGAGTCTAAACCGATAGCATTAGTTTTGGAACCGTGCTGCCTCCCGGGCATGAGTCAGCCAAGTGCCCAACTCTGTCCGATGGCGAAGTCGGCTCAAAACAAAAGTGACGTAGGTGAAGCACGTGAAGTAATGAGTAGGATTCTGTGTTCACATGTAAAAGTGATTGCTTTAGATTAACGCTTTCTGTCTTCCCAATGAACGTTCGAAAATTCTAACATTTTATCGATAAACCATGCTCTATTGTTGACATGACCGAGCGGTGCAGATTACTCTTCAATTTGATAAAGGCGCTCCTCCCTCACCGCTTTCGCCCATTTACATCACAGGCCATAGACCGGTGAACCGTGGTTAATTTTAATCGAACTCTCTCAATATTTCCCCAGCCAAAGAGTGCCTAGGATCTGAGCCACATCCACAATGTCGCAGTGAGGACAGTGGACAAACCTCTGAAGTATGTTTCACACATTTTTCCTTTTCAACAGCAGTGTGAAGTACAATACTGTGCCACTGGACTGCCGAGTGGTGCAAGCACTGCATCTCAGCGTTAGGTGTCACTACAGACCCTGGTTCGTTTCCAGGCTGTATCACAACTGGCCGTGATTGGGAGTCCCATAGGGCGGCGCACAATTGGCCCAGCGTCGTCCGGGGTAGGCCATCATTGTAAATTAGAATTTGTTCTTAACTGATTTGCCAAGTTAAATAAAAAAATACCAGCCAGTGATATAAGATTATGAAAAGCTCAAATGTTCAATAGTATTAGGAATAAAACTATTTTTTAAATGTTCTTGTCAGGTTGTATTTATGTTTCTCAGAGGTAGGTGGTTGCAACACAATAGAGAAAAGTGAAATGTTTACAAGAGAGCTAATTTGATCCCATTAATATGTTCAATAGGGGACTCCAATGGACAACAAATGTGGATGATATACGTATCATTTCTGTGGTGAAATCAATATCACTTTAAACTGTCATGGTCATTTTGAGATATAAAGAAAAGCAGTAGATTATTTTATAAATCATTTAAATTAAAATTTAAAATTTACAGGCAGTTTTGTTCTCACTCAGAGCTTCACAAACCCTGTTGATCCTGTCTCTCCCTCTTAGTGCAGACAGAGGACTTTCAGAAAAACCTTAATATCCAGGGTTACCCTCTGGCATGTAAAGTTTTCACAACCAACATCGGATGAAAACTGAATTGTCAGTTGGGAGGCGATGTTACTGAACACTAGGTGAATGGTTGATACAGTACTATGAAAAAGTATTTTCCCCTTTAATTTGCTCTACTTTTGAATAGAACATCAGAAAGGGGGCAAATACTTTTTCACATTTCTATCTGCAGCAGTAATGTGGCTGCTAAAGAGGCAACTGGACTCCCCTGAGTTCTTTGGAATAGTGTGCTGATATTCCTCCATTCAAATATCATCATGGCATACTGAAGAGGCCAGAGGCTGTCCACCTGACAGACTTGGGCTGACGCTCATGGATTCCTTTCATTCCAAACATACATTAGTTTAACATTTGGGCACACTTTCAGATATCGGTGTAGCATTAAGTTTAAAGTAGGTGCTCACTAAAGCTTTTATGGACATCAGTTTTTTTGCACTCGATCCCTCCCCAAACTACAGTCTGACATTGCACCCAAGTTCCTACTTCAGTGAAGTGCATTAGAAGAAATGAACGCAGTTGACAGTGTGTGTATGTATGTGTATATATATATATGTAATGGATGAGCCATGAGGGGAGAACATATGCATTTAGATTCACAGCACATCCCATAGAATTGGAGGCCTTTTGTATTTTTTTTACACCCTACTATAACCCCTTAGAGGGTGCCCAGCCATTTCATCTTCCTCTTAATTACTCTCCCCATGTCAGGATGGCCCCTCTTCCACTTATCTGTTTTGGTGAAAGGCTTGTGTGCCATCTAGGCATGCTGGTTGGCAGACAGCATGATTTTTTTGATTGGTCCTCTGGGGGTGTGGTGGAATTTGTAAGCCCTGGTCTGGAGGTACGGAGAAGACCAAAAACAGTGGTGCTTATGTACAGTATAAATTATGTGATCATCTACAAAAATATTGCTTTAGTCAAAGTTGGGCTTCCAAAATATATGTAGCAGATAAATGACAAGATACCCAGACTTTGTTTACTCAAGTTTACAGAATCAGAGATTGATGTCCGATCCGAACAGCCACATGTATACACACATACAGTAGGCCTATACTTGAGATTAACAATTGTATCATGGCAGCTGTGCAGTGGACACCATTTTGCCCTGCACTGTCAACTGGTAACAGCCTGCATACGGTATTTATTTACCCGTCTGCATTCAGCTTTTCCTGAGGCCACTCTTCACGGCTGGCGCTGCCTAGTATTCTCTTCCTGGCCTCCGCGTATGCCTCCTCCCGCTGGGCCAGGGACTTGACCTGTGGCGCGGGACGGTTCTGGCCCTGGGGCAACCCGTTACTGGAGGGCCTCTTCAGAATGCGGATCTGGGGCGGAGGCGCTGCGTGGGGGGAGTCGTCCTGGATCACGATGGCCGTCTTCAATGGTGACCGTGTAGAATTATTACTGGACAGTCTGGGAGCAAAACAACAAACTAGTGTGAATGGTGATTTCAGTGAGAAGGCTGTGAGTAGGAGAGGGGACTATGAATGTGGCTGTACCAGTGGGAGATGGGGGGAGGTCAATGGAAGTATTTAAGAGAAAATGCTTAGTGCTTGTGAGGTGGACAGATGTTTTGAGTAATGTTAAGGTTATGAAATGCAAATGGCTTTAATTAAGAGACTATTTTCCTAAATGCCTGTCCATTATCAAAAATGTTTGCCCTATGACTTGTTTGAGTAATGCACGTGTCAAACTCATTCCATGGAGAGCTGAGTGTCAGTGGGGTTTTGCTTCTTGTACTTCATTGATGAATTAAGGTCACTAATTAGTAAGGAACTCCCCTCACCTGGTTGTCTAGGACTTAATTGAAAGGAAAAAAAAAAAAACGAGGGCCAACAGCATTTTACTCACTTCTCTTTCTGGCTGATCCTAAACTTTTCTAATCTTCTCTCCATTTCCTGCATTTAAGAGACAGAACAGAAAGATCTGTGATTAAAATGCAATTGTGCATGCGAAATTGTAACGTTATGCCAAATGTAACTTGAAAGTGGTAACCGGGGTGAGTAATGTTAGCAGGAAGAAAGGGGGAGTGGAGGGTGGCTGAAACTATGGAGGCCTAGATTCAATTTCAAAGTTATTTATACACTGGCAGTATTACATTTACATTTAAGTCATTTAGCAGACGCTCTTATCCAGAGCGACTTACAAATTGGTGCATTCACCTTATGATATCCAGTGGAACAACCACTTTACAATAGTGCATCTAACTCTTTAATGGGGGGGGGTTAGAAGGATTACTTTATCCTATCCTAGGTATTCCTTAAAGAGGTGGGGTTTCAGGTGTCTCCGGAAGGTGGTGATTGACTCCGCTGACCTGGCGTCGTGAGGGAGTTTGTTCCACCATTGGGGTGCCAGAGCAGCGAACAGTTTTGACTGGGCTGAGCGGGAACTGTACTTCCTCAGAGGTAGGGAGGCGAGCAGGCCAGAGGTGGATGAACGCAGTGCCCTTGTTTGGGTGTAGGGCCTGATCAGAGCCTGAAGGTACGGAGGTGCCGTTCCCCTCACAGCTCCGTAGGCAAGCACCATGGTCTTTGTAGCGGATGCGAGCTTCAACTGGAAGCCAGTGGAGAGAGCGGAGGAGCGGGGTGACGTGTGACGTGAGAGAACTTGGGAAGGTTGAACACCAGACGGGCTGCGGCGTTCTGGATGAGTTGTAGGGGTTTAATGGCACAGGCAGGGAGCCCAGCCAACAGCGAGTTGCAGTAATCCAGACGGGAGATGACAAGTGCCTGGATTAGGACCTGCGCCGCTTCCTGTGTGAGGCAGGGTCGTACTCTGCGAATGTTGTAGAGCATGAACCTACAGGAACGGGTCACCGCCTTGATGTTAGTTGAGAACGACAGGGTGTTGTCCAGGATCACGCCAAGGTTCTTAGCACTCTGGGAGGAGGACCCAATGGAGTTGTCAACCGTGATGGCGAGATCATGGAACGGGCAGTCCTTCCCCGGGAGGAAGAGCAGCTCCGTCTTGCCGAGGTTCAGCTTGAGGTGGTGATCCATCATCCACACTGATATGTCTGCCAGACATGCAGAGATGCGATTCGCCACCTGGTTATCAGAAGGGGGAAAGGAGAAGATTAATTGTGTGTCGTCTGCATAGCAATGATAGGAGAGACCATGTGAGGATATGACAGAGCCAAGTGACTTGGTGTATAGCGAGAATAGGAGAGGGCCTAGAACAGAGCCCTGGGGGACACCAGTGGTGAGAGCACGTGGTGCGGAGACAGATTCTCGCCACGCCACCTGGTAGGAGCGACCTGTCAGGTAGGACGCAATCCAAGCGTGGGCCGCGCCGGAGATGCCCAACTCGGAGAGGGTGGAGAGGAGGATCTGATGGTTCACAGTATCAAAGGCAGCCGATAGGTCTAGAAGGATGAGAGCAGAGGAGAGAGAGTTAGCTTTAGCAGTGCGGAGCACCTCCGTGACACAGAGAAGAGCAGTCTCAGTTGAATGACTAGTCTTGAAACCTGACTGATTTGGATCAAGAAGGTCATTCTGAGAGAGATAGCAGGAGAGCTGGCCAAGGACGGCACGTTCAAGAGTTTTGGAGAGAAAAGAAAGAAGGGATACTGGTCTGTAGTTGTTGACATCGGAGGGATCGAGTGTAGGTTTTTTCAGAAGGGGTGCAACTCTCGCTCTCTTGAAGACGGAAGGGACGTAGCCAGCGGTCAAGGATGAGTTGATGAGCGAGGTGAGGTAAGGGAGAAGGTCTCCGGAAATGGTCTGGAGAAGAGAGGAGGGGATAGGGTCAAGCGAGCAGGTTGTTGGGCGGCCGGCCGTCACAAGACGCGAGATTTCATCTGGAGAGAGAGGGGAGAAAGAGGTCAAAGCACAGGGTAGGGCAGTGTGAGCAGAACCAGCGGTGTCGTTTGACTTAGCAAATGAGGATCGGATGTCGTCGACCTTCTTTCCAAAATGGTTGACGAAGTCATCCGCAGAGAGGGAGGAGGAGGGGGAGGAGGATTCAGGAGGGAGGAGAAGGTGGCAAAGAGCTTCCTAGGGTTAGAGGCAGATGCTTGGAATTTAGAGTGGTAGAAAGTGGCTTTAGCAGCAGAGACAGAAGAGGAGAATGTAGAGAGGAGGGAGTGAAAGGATGCCAGGTCCCAGGGAGGCGAGTTTTCCTCCATTTCCGCTCGGCTGCCCGGAGCCCTGTTCTGGTATGGCAATAAAGCAAGGCTGGAAATATAGTCTAGTAACGTAAGTTGGAAAATTGACATTGAGATAGACATACGATTGGCACCATAATTATTCAATAGATGCTAGCTGTAATATTGCTATCGCTGCTAGAGGGGCACACGAATCAGTATCAAACGTTTTATGAATTCATAAGTTAGCTAACGTTAGCCAGCTAGCCAAGACGTGGATTTTAAAGCGCAACGTAAAAGCATTTCAACAAACTATTTTGGACTGAGCCCTACAGTAGACGCGTCATAATACCCATGACACCTAGCAGTGGAACACGAAAATGGATCTAATCGTTTTCCAATATGTGATTTTAGAACCACTTCAAAACGGGGAAGAACTACATTGTTTGCATCCATGAGCTTGCTTTTTTTATGACCAGCACTGTAGGTGCGCGAGACAACTTTACCAGCATCATAGCATACGTATCGATGAATCGTTGTGACATAGATTTTACACTATCACTTGTATTTCATGTCACAATGATTCATCGATACGTATGCTATGATGCTGGTAAAATTGTCTCGCACATAATGTTACAGTGCTGGTCATAAAAAAAGCCCCAAAAACATAGCAAAACGACTCTGTTTCAGTACTGTAGCTATAGTTAGCATCATCTAAAAATAGCCCTAATTTATAAGACAGTTTTGTTGTATAGCACACTGTATTACTTATACAACTAATATAAGGACAGGACATGAGACGGGAGTAGAAATTAACGTGGGCATTGTGTAATGCGTTTCACAGGAAGAACATTAAAAGCATTTCAACGTAGGTAAGCAAGGGGGGTTACAAGTGCCCTAAAGGGACAAAACTACAATATCAATACACAACAAGTTCTTATTTGATTAATGGTGGTCGGTGTCTTGTTTTGCACGCTTTGTACAAAATAATAAAATGCAGTACTACAGGATATTTCTTAACGTAGCTCTTTATTAGCTAGCTATAACTGGCATGTTCAAGTATCGCCAACCAGGATCAAACTGACCATGACATAATCATTTGGGTGGTCTTAACCAATCATAGCACAGTATATGGCGGTAAAATGCATCCAATTATAATTCAGTATGTTTACACATATGAATATTACAGTCGGACCTATCTGAAGTTAGCCACAATAAGGATTAGCCACAATAGTGGACTTTCCGGGTAGCCTTCAACATAAAAGTATGGCATAATTCTACTATTCGTATTCATTTGCATCACTGTCAATTACACTTATTTTGAATGCAAACCGCAAATTCCACTATTGTGCCTAATCCTTATTGTGGCTAGCTTCATAACCCGGTCCGGTCAAGCCTGACTAGCCAGATGAAGCTAGCTGGCGCTGCTTATAACGTTATCTTTGGGCAACAGGGTTAAGTAGGTGGCTATGTATTTTCATGAACTGAAGTTCAATTTCAATAGGCGAACAACAAGCGGCAACCTAGCTAATACTTAAAAGAATTCCTAAATCATTGCTAAGAATAATGAAAATGGCTGCAGTTTCTACTGGTCATTGTTTTCAGGCTGGTTGAATTGGTGCTAGTTAGGTACCAAGTTAAAGCTAGCTACCCCACAAGTTGCGGTCGAACAAATTATGCTTTATTACTAACGCGGTATTGTAAACACATCGTTCGTGGCCGGTGTTTGCTTGTTTGCAGACTTTTTTTAATACAGCTTTGACAGTGTTACTGTATATTTTTTGACACGCAAAGACCCAAACGGCATTCCATAGTATGTATGTCGTGAAGCTAATAGCAGTGACGCCATTACTGTGCAACTCCGGTAGGGCAACATTTGAAAACTAGGAGAGGGCACAGGCAAGAGGTGAAGAGAGAGCACAGGCAAGAGGTGAAGAGAGAGCACAGGCAAGAGGTGAAGAGAGAGCACAGGCAATAGGTGAAGAGAGAGCACAGGCAAGAGGTGAAGAGAGAGCACAGGTGAGAGGTGAGGAGAGAGCACAGGTGAGAGATGAGGCGATAGGATTGCCTGTAAATGGACAGAAACAATCACACAAAGGTTATAACTATCCATTAGTTCAAATGTAGTCCGATACGAACATCAAATATATTATTATTAGGTATTGTCATGCTAGTCACCTGCACATCCTCCACAGACAACCACAACACATACAGTGTTGTGTACTCCCGAATGTCATGGTCCTCCAATTACCCATTAATCTTGCTCTTCAGGGTTGCGAAGCCCGCTACTGCCTGGAGGGTAAAAACCTCACTCGAGGCATCATCCTCCCCCACAAAATCAAACAACATCTATATAACAAAAGACCAACATTAACAATTGTAATTCAGCCTGAAATGTACATTTATAATACTGAGTTTATCAACAAGTAAATGAATGACTTACCTGAATGGATTCAGAGAGCCGGAATCTCCTAATCCGCTCCCTTCCATCCGGGTATTTGATCTTAAAGGGCACTCCATCAGGCTGCTCTGGATGAGAGACCCCCCTCTGTCTTCTCTCCTCTATTGACTACAATATGCATTACTGTTAGTGTTAAGTTACAAATATATTTATACCACAGCATTTTTGAATTCTAGAATGGGCATTAAAACCAGTTCAGAAAGAAAACGGCACGTAGAAATACATTTAACCGTGTATTAAAAAATTTATAATACAAGGCGTGGCGATATAGGCCCTGCTCATTCAGGGTAGCTCACTGCCCAAGCAAAGTGTCAATATAAAATAGCCTACAGGCAGTGAGTGCGATAAGCTATACCAATGCCCCCGGCAGGAACATATAACCTAACAGGTGGAGGCTGAGGTGGTGGTGGGAGCAAGAAGCCAGTGCATAGTAGCATTTCTGCAGATAAATGTGTGATTTAGTATTATTTTCTTTGGTAACTAGTATAAGCAGGATAAACGCCCCCTTTCTGTACATTACCTTGGAAAAATGAACTCCGCAAAGGGACTCGGCTCCACTTTGTCCCGCTGCGTCGTCCATTATTTCCAAGGTAATGTAAAGAATGTCTGCATTTGTCCCTTACATAATATACAGATGATATCAACTTGGTGAAATCCCTTACCTTCCTTCGCCTGCTCTCCCACACCTCAAAACGATGACATTTCATCTCCTGTGGCAAAAATAAGAATCTGTTTTGTGTATGAAAACGTAAGTGTTTCCTGTTGGAATGCCGTTGATGTGTGATCTGAACAGATTTACTAAGCTATATCATATACATACTTTCTCCTGGTCTGCAGCCAGAGAGAGATGGTAGGCCTCGTCTTGAAGACGCCGTATCTCCCGCATTTCCTCTAGAGACTGAAATTAATACAGGTACAGTAATAAATAAAGCCATTCTGATTGTTAAGTTACAATGACAATCCTATAACTAATTTTAAACTTTATAATTTGATGCTAAAAGTGGAAAAGGTAATTTAACGTTCCAAACCTCTAGTGTCATTGAAGCTTGTGGTGAGGCAACAGGGAGGCCTATCTCCATAGTCTCTGTCTCCGAGGTTCTGCCCTCCCTTTTCCTTTAACATAAAAATACAAGAAATCACTAGTTGCTCAATTACCTTAGAACTTGTGTATACAGAGGGAAATCCAGTTTCTTTTAAAATTAATTAATTACCTCTGTCATTTATCACGTGACATAATAAAGCTCAATCTACCTCCCCCTTCCTAACACATAAGCTATCAAATAACTTCAATCTTAAGTACAGGGCAGACCTCCCTAGACCAGCTGATTTGATTGCAGCTGGACACATGCTGTCCAGCTGTAGGGGAACAAGCCTCCTCCTGTCTGTCTTAAAGGCCTGTACATTTGGATTCATCTGGGGGAAGGTTTCCCCCAAAACCTTCAAGAAGCTGCTGTCTTCCTGACCATAGAGCACTTTGATCTGCCTCACAGGATACTCTAAAGATACTGAGGTATGGAAACATTATTTAAATCTAATAAAAATTATCCCAATATAAAACAGGGAAACAGTCCATGATCTTTAAATCAGTAAAATAACCTTCAATAAGTCTATGTTTAATCACAATATAGATTCACACTTAGCTTATTTACAAAGCAAGCACTGTGCACCGCACCGTGTCCTCATGTACAGCATGGATATATGTACCTATCCTGTTCAGCTGCCGGATGGTAGGGTCAGCGATCAGGCAAACCCTCATAGTTATCAGCCTGCTTCTCCCGGTTTGCCGCCTTTGGACTCCTGCATTATTCCGTCTCCTGAACGATTGAAATCTGACATGTGCAAACGTTATAAAAGTTACAATAATTACACTCCGCATAATCGATGCTGCCCATACTCGCGCACCCCGCGAGTTAGTGAGGGAGATAAGTCTCCAGCTTCAGTGATTTTTGCAATTCGTTCCAGTCATTGCCAGCATAGAACTAGAAGCAAAGGCAGCCAAAGGAGGAGTTGGCTTTGGGGGTGACCAGTGAAATATACCTGCTGGAGCGCGTGCTACGGGTGGGTGCTGCTACGGTGACCAGTGAGCTGAGATAAGGCGGGACTTTACCTAGCAAGGATGACCTCTAGCCATTGGGTTTGGCGACGAATATGAAGCGAGGGCCAGCCAAAGAGAGCATACAGAGCATACAGTGGTGGGTAGTATATGGGGCTTTGGTGACAAAACAGATGGCACTGTGATCGACTACATCCAATTTGCCAAGTAGAGTGTTGGAGTCTATTTTGTAAATGACATCGCCGAAGTAAAGGATCGGTAGGATAGTCAGTTTTACGAGGGTATGGTGGCAGCATGAGTGAAGGATGCTTTATTGCGAAATAGGAAGCTAGATTTAATTTTGGATTGGAGATGCTTAATGTGAGTCTGGAGAGTTTACAGTCTAACCAGACACCTAGGTATTTGTAGTTGTCCACATATTCTAAGTCAGAACCGTCCAGAGTAGTGATGGTAGATGGGTGGGCGGGTGCAGGCAGCAATCGGTTGAAGAGCATGCATTTAGTTTTGCTTGCATTTAAAGTTGAAGTCAGAAGTTAACATACACTTAGGTTGGAGTCATTAAAACTCATTTTTCAACCACTCCACAAATTTTTTGTTAACAAATTATAGTTTTGGCAAGTCTGTTAGGACATCTACTTTGTGCATGACACAAGTAATTTTTCCAACAATTGTTTACAGACAGATTATTTCACTTATAATTCATTGTATCACAATTCCAGTGGGTCAGAAGTTAACATACACTAAGTTGACTGTGCCTTTAAACAGCTTGGAAGATTACATAAAATTATGTCATTTCTTTAGAAGCTTCTGATAGGCTAATTGACATCATTTCAGTCAATTGGAGGTGTACCTGTGGATGTATTTCAAGGCTTACCTTCAAACGCAGTGCCTCTTTGCTTGACATCATGGGAAAATCAAAAGAAATCAGCCAAGATCTCAGAAAAGAAATTGTAGATCTCCACAAGTCTGGTTCATCTTTGGGAGCAATTTCCAAATGCCTGAAGGTACCACGTAATCTGTATAAACAATAGTACGCAAGTATAAACACCATGGGACCAGGCAGCCGTCGTACCGCTCAGGAAGGAGACACACTTTGGTGCAAAAAGTGCAAATCAATCCCAGAACAACAGCAAAGGACCTTGTGAAGATGCTGGAGGAAACAGGTACCAAAGTATCTATATCCACAGTAAAACGAGTCCTATATCGACATAACCTGAAAGGCCGCTCAGCAAGGAAGAAGCCACTGCTCCAAAGCCTCCATAAACAAATCCAGACTATGGTTTGCAACTGCACATGGGGACAAAGATCGTACTTTTTGGAGAAATGTCCTCTGGTCTGATGAAACAAAAATAGAACTGTTTGGCCATAATGACCATTGTTATGTTTGGAGGAAAAAGGGGGAGGGTTACAAGTCGAAGAACACCATCCCAACCGTGAAGCACGGGGGTGGCAGCATCATGTTGTGGGGGTGCTTTGCTGCAGGAGGGACTGGTGCACTTCACAAAATAGATGGCATCATGGGGGGGGGGGGGGAGAATTACGTGGACATATTAAAGCAACATCTCAAGACATCAGTCAGGAAGTTAAAGCTAGGTCGCAAATGGGTCTTCCAAATGGACAATGACACCAAGTATACTTCCAGTATTTGTGGCAAAATGGCTTAAGGACAACAAGTCAAGGTATTGGAGTGGCCAGCACAAAGCCCTGACCTCAATCCTATAGAAAATGTGTGGGCAGAACTGAAAAAGTGTGCGCAAGCAAGAAAGGAGGCCTACAAACCTGACACAGTTACACCAGCTCTGTCAGGAGGAATGAGCCAAATATTCACCCAATTTATTATGGGAAGCTTGTGGAAGGCTACCCGAAACGTTTGACCCAAGTTAAACAATTTAAAGGCAATGCTACCAAATACTAATTGAGTGCATGTAAACTTCTGACACACTGGGAATGTGATGAAAGAAATAAAAGCTGAAATAAATAATTCTCTCTACTATTATTCTGGCATTTCACATTCTTAAAATAAAGTGGTGATCCTAACTGACCTAAAACAGGGAATTTTTACTAGGATTAAATGTCAGGAATTGTGAAAAACTGAGATTAAATGTATTTGGCTAAGGTGTATGTAAACTTCCGACTTCAACTGTAAGAGCATTTGGATGCCATTGAAGGAGTGTTGTATGGCATTGAAACTCGTCTGGAGGTTTGTTAACAGTGTCCAGAGATGGGCCAGAAGTATACAGAATGGTGTCGTCTGCGTAGAGTTGGATCAGAGAATCACCAGCAGCAAGACAGCAGCAGCAACATCATTGATATATACAGAGAAAATAGTCGGCCCGAGAATTGAACCCTGTGGTACCCCCATAGAGACTGCCAGAGGCCTGGACAACAGGCCCTCCGATTTGACACACTGAACTATATCTGAGAAGTAGTTGGTGAACCAGGCGAGACAGTCATTTGAGAAACCAAGGCTGTTGAGTCTGACGATATTATCCAAGTGTTTTAAATACATCCATTATAAATATTATAATTGTAAGATTATAAATACAAGTTCAATTTGTACTTCAATGCACATCTGTTGTGCATTATAAAAACAGAGGAAGAAAGAGGAGGTGGTGAGAGAGGTGTAAAAGACAAAGGGAAAGAGGTAAGACATAGGAGCAGGGAAGGCAGCATATGATTAATGAATTACAGTGCTACCCAAATATTCTCTCAGATCATCACAATTACATAAGTGTCTCTAGTCGGCCTGAAGGTTATCTTAAAAGTGGGTGAGGTGGCGTTGATGCGACTGAGGGTTGGCACCCTCTCACATCAAACCATATCTGCAGAAGAGAGACAGATGGAGAGAGAGAGCATGCTTAAGCCTTGTGTTTTTCTTTTTTATTCTAACATTGTTAGTCATCATAATAATCAGGAGGTGAAATGCAACACTGACCTTGGATCATTAACTCTGGGACTACTGCATCACTATCTGTATTCCAATGTAAAGCATCTCTTTAATAATACTTTCTACTTACCTCTCACCCCTGATCAGGCTGTGCTCTCTATGTAGCCAGTTCAGATGTGGGAGGGGTTCACCAACACAGCTGATATAACCTATAGGATTTAGGGAGAAGAGGAGAGAGGGATGAAGTAAAGGAGAGAGACTTCTTGAGAAAATACGGTAGTTAAAGACAGTGTTCAACAGGAATCTGTGTGTGTGGCCTCACCTGGTGTCCACACCACACTAAGTGGCTGCTGAGTACTTTATGCTGAAAAACATGAACGGACACACGAGGACAAACAATATTGCGTAGTTATAGAAATAACGGAAGTGTCTTATTCTCCATGGTTGGCCCTCTTGCCTATTCTTTGAAGGTGGAAGGTGCCACAGTTATACACCTGAACCTGCTTACTGCACAACACAATCCATCAAAAAGATTGATACATGAGTGTGTAGGTATGGGTTATAGGGTGTCTAATTGTTCTACATTTTTTCAATATTGGTAATTGAAAATAGCCTGTTTTGTTTTTGTACAGACATCACACCTTTACCTTACTAAAAATCAAAGGGAGAGAAACTGAGAATTGAATAACTGCAGTTGACATAGCTAAGTAAATGGAAGAATATTCTTATTGCAATGTGAAAGACTCTTTAAAAGAGCCTTTGGTTGTGCATAGTGTAGTCTATGGTGTTGCCAGGGAACAGCACCCTCTTCAAAGAAGTAGGAGGTGAAGACCTCCCGCACATGGATTGCCTCTTGCTGCGTTGTTGGACCCCATCCTTGAAACATCCTGCAGAGCAGCAGACTTCTCCTCTGGCACACGGCGGTGAGCTGCAGATCCCCTCCTGGTCCTTGTGTCCATCCTCATGAAGTTATGCAGGACACAGGTAGCCTTCACACACCTGAATTGCTCCAGGAGGCAGTCCCAGATGACCCTGGTCACCCAACCTTGCAGTGCCCTACACATTAACTGTATGCAATTGTTTTGAAGGAATCTCCAGTTACAAGGTATCTGTAGGAATATGGAAGACAATGTAATCGCCAATATACCATAGAAGAAGACACTCCATGCGCTGCAAGCCAAGACCCCTTAATTGGATATGAGGAAGATACAAACCCATGTGGATGCTTGAAAGACAAACGAGGAGAGATTAATTAAAGATAACTAACTAGGTTTCCCTTTTATTAGTGGATTAATCGTCGGAGTGGAGAAATATGATTTTGTATGACTCCGGCTCAAAATTCTATAAAGAACCAGCTAAAGAGAAGCATATGCATGTCAGGTAAAATAACAACCCAATGTTCATCTCCCAGGACAAACTAGTCAGCCACAGCTAGCAAGCTAAATGTCCATGAATGTTTCGACTTACCCCCAAATTAATATAACGTTAGTTGTTTCACAGTTGGTTTTGATATTTTAACCTGTGTGTCATGATCATGTCAGTGGATGGACAGGTGCGATGTTAAAAACAACTCATATTTCAGAATTCAGACTTCAGTGCGTTCAAGACAACTGGGAACTCGGGAAAGACTGGCTCCGACTGGGAAAAATATTTTTGAACAGTCATCCAACTCAGAATTCCAAGTCTGAAACTCTGGCATCTTTCTAAAACTCTGACTTTCCGACCTAAAGTTCCCAGTTGTCTTGAAAGCACCATTCATAGTTCTGATGAAGGGATCTGTAGCCTACAAAATTTTGAATTGGACCAAAGACAGTGGTGTATATGTAACGGATGTGAAATGGCTAGCTAGTTAGCGGTGGTGCGCGCTAATAGCGTTTCAATCGGTTACGTCACTCACTTTGAGACCTTGAAGTAGTGGTTCCCCTTGCTCTGCAAGGCCCGCGGCTTCTGTGGAGCGATGGGTAACGATGCTTCGTGGGTGATAGTTGTTGATGTGTGCAGAGGGTCCCTGGTTCGCGCCCGTGTCGGGGCGAGGGGACGGTCTAGAGTTATACTGTTACATATATACGACTTATTTGCCTCTTCCTCTCTGGTTGGACTTAGTTTTGCAACTGTCTCCACACTGTTGCCTTCGGAAAGTATTCAGACTCCTTGACCTTTTCCACATTTTGGTATGTTACAGCCTTATTCTAAAATTGATTAACCAATTTTTTCCCACTCAATCTACACACAGTACCCTGTATTGACAAAGCAAAAAAAGTTGACATTTTTGCTAATTTATGAAATCACATTTACATAAGTAATTAGACCCTTTACTCAGTACTTTGTTGAAGCACCTTTGGCAGCGATTACAGCATTGAGTCTTCTTGGGTATTACGCTACAGGCTTGGCACACCTGTATTTGGGGAGTTTCTCCCATTCTTCTCTGCAGATCCTCTCAAGCTCTGTCAGGTTGGATGGGGAGCGTCGCTGCACAGCTATTTTCAGGTCTCTCCAGAGATCGGGTTCAAGTCCGGGCACTGGCTGGGCCACTCAAGGACATTCAGAGACTTGTCCCGATGCCACTCCTGCATTGTCTTGGCTGTGTGCTTAGGTTCGTTGTCCTGTTGGAAGGTGAACCTTCGCCACAGTCTGAGGTCCTGAGGCATCTGGAGCAGGTTTTCATCAAGGATCTCTCTGTACTTTGCTCCATTCATATTTCCCTCGATCCTGACCAGTCTCCCAGTCCCTGCCAATGAAAAACATCCCAACAAGATGCTTCACTGTAGGGATGGTGCCAGGTTTCTTCCAGACGTGACGCTTGAGACTTTAGGCTTTTCTATTATTTAACCAGGTAGGCTAGTTGAGAACAAGTTCTCATTTACAACTGTTCTCATTTACAACCTGGCCAAGATAAAGCAAAGCAGTGCAGCACAAACAACAACACAGAGTTACACAAGGAATAAACAAACATACAGTCAATAATACAATAGAAAATAGTATATATACAGTGTGTGCAAATGAGGTAGGATAAGGGAGGTAAGGCAATACATAGGCCATAGTGGTGAAATAATTACAATATAGCAGTTAAACACTGGAGTGATAGATGTGCAGAAGATGAGTGTGCAAGTAGAGATACTGGGGAGTGGCTTCTTCTTCTCCTTTTACTGAGGAGTGGCTTCTGTCTGGCCAGTCTACCATAAAGGCCTAATTGGTGGAGGGCTGCAGAGATGGTTGTCCTTCTGGAAGGTTCTCCTATCTCCACAGAGGAACTCTAGAGCTTTGTCAGAGTGACCATTGGGTTCTTCCCCTTCTCCCCCGATTGCTCAGTTTGGCTGGGTCGGCCAGCTCTAGGAAGAGTCTTGGTAGTTCCAAACTTCTTCCATTTAAGAATGGACCTTCAATGCTGCAGAAATTGTTTTAGTACCCTTCCCCAGATCTGTGCATGTCTCAGAGCTCTACGGATAATTCCTTCGACCTCATGGCTTGGTTTTTGCTCTGACATGATCTGTCAACTGTGGACCTTATCTAGACAGGTGTGTGCCTTTGCAAATCATGTCCAATCAATTGAATTCACCACAAGTGAACTCCAAGCTGTAGAAACATCAAGGATGATCAATGGAAACAGGATGCACTTGAGCTCAATTTCGAGTCTCATAGCAAAGGGTCTGAATACTTATGTAAATAAGGTATCTGTTTTTTGTGGTTAATACATTTGCACAAATGTCTAAAAACCTGTTTTCGCCTTGTCATTATGGGATATTCTGTGTAGATTGCGGAGTTTTTTTATTTGATCAATTTTAGAATAAGACTAACATAACAAAATGTAGAAAAAGTCAAGGGGTCTGAGTACTTTCCGAATGCACTGTACAGAAATAAGAAAGATCCAGCTTTTGTTGCCTGTTTGAGAGTTTGTTTAATAGCCTACTGATTCCGTGAGCTCCATGCCTCACATCACCAACACATGTCGGATAGAACAATTTCACAATTTAGGTGATTTTTTATTTTATTTTAATCTTTGCTATGCTGTAATAAAGGCATTACCATTTTTCCCCATTAGAACACACTCTCTGGTATTAGTTATAATTTATTTAGTGTTTACTCTTCCAAACGGTCAGAAATATTATATTGTAATCTAACAGCACCTGTTTTTTCTTGATCTCCTCCTTATTGTTTTTATTACAATAATAAGTAATGTCATTATCATTAGTAGGCTTAGTATAGTAGCCTTGTATAACCACCATCGAGCTGTAGGCCTAAGAGTGTGTCCTGTCTTAATACGTAACTTACTTAGTAAAATATATATAGGCTACTGTATACTTAAATTCACCACTTTACAAGCTGGACAGCTAACTCTTTCAAATGTTTTATTATGGGATATGCCAAATAAAGCTACAGATCCAGTCTGACATTGGCAATTAGCTAATTGTTACCTTTATTTCAGTATTTCAGTGGGGAGTCAAGTGAGGGGACTATGTTTCATGAAGCCATTACATTCTTAGAAAAAAGGTTATGGATAGAACTCAAAAGGGTTCTATGCTTGCATCATATAAGACCTCTTAAGGTTCTATATACACTGAACAAAAATATAAGCGCAATATGTAAAGTGTTGGTCCCATGTTTCATGAGCTGAAATATAAGATACCAGAAATGTTCCATTTGCACAAAAATCTTATTTCTGAGGCCCATTGTCATGCCATTCATCCTCTGCCATCATCTGCCATCACTTCATGTTTCAGCGTGATAACGCACAGCCCCATGTCGCAAGGTCTGTACACAATTCCTGGAACCTGAAAATGTCCCAGTTCTTTCATGGCCTGCATACTCACCAGATATTCCACCCATTGAGCATGTTTGGGATGTTCTGGATGGACATGTAAGACAGCGTGTTCCAGTTCCCGCCAATATCCAGCAACTTCGCACAGCCATTGAAGAGGAATGGGACAACATTCCACATGCCACAATCAACAGTCCAACTCTGCGAAGGAGATGTGTCGCACTGCATGAGGCAAATGGTGGTCACACCAGACACTGATTGGTCTTCTGATCCACGCCCCTACAGCAGGGCTCTCCAACCCTGTTCCTGGAGAGCTACCCTCCTTTAGGTTTTCAATCCAACCCCAGTTGTAACTAACCTGACTGAGTTTATCAAACAGCTAATTATTAGAATCGGGTGTGCTAGATTAATGTTGGAGTGAAAACCTATAGGGTGGTAGCTCTCCAGGAACAGGGTTGGAGAGCCCTGCCCTAGAGGCACCAATTCCTCCAATTTTATAGTGTATTGTAGGTCATTCCACACGTAAGGTGCAAGGAAAGGCTGATTTACCAAACTCTCTAGACACCAAAGGAGTCTCCAGAGTTAACCAGCCCAGTGAACGGATTTGATAACTTGCCATTTTAAATCTTCACAGTGATGTTCGATAAGTCGGAAATTTGTGGAGCAGGGCTTCGTAAACAAAACGTGTGTAATTATGTTATCTACATTACTTCAAATGGGTCCAGCCAACCTTTTGATAAAGAATACAGTGATGAGTAATAAAAAACT
The DNA here is from genome assembly GCF_045679555.1 of Salvelinus alpinus. Classification (NCBI taxonomy): domain Eukaryota; kingdom Metazoa; phylum Chordata; class Actinopteri; order Salmoniformes; family Salmonidae; genus Salvelinus; species Salvelinus alpinus. The sequence continues at coordinate 27,128,137 of NC_092102.1, read as the reverse complement.
GTCTCCTGTGATAAAAAAGGGCGCTATGAAAAACGGCATCCAGGGATTAAAGAGTATAGGCAGCTGCACTTTGTTAAATAGTATGACCATAATCAAGAACTGATAGAAAGGTTGACTGCACAATCTGCTTCCTGCTGACTAGAGAGAGAGAAGATCTGTTTCTATAAAAAAAAAGCCCACTTTAAATCTTAGTTTCTTAACAAGTTTAGTCGTAAGTTTTTTAAATGATTGACCTCAATCCATATACTAAGGTATTTGTATGCAGGGACTCGTTCGATTATAGAACCATCCGATGAGTAAAGATGTAATCCATCTGAGACAATCTTATGAAGACTTAAACAACATGTATCTAGTTTTGCCCGTATTAAGTATGAGTTAAGTCATAAAGGGCTTCCTGCAAAACTGGAAAATCTGATTGTAGCCTTGTCACAGCAGTCGGGGAAATTGCATACATAATAGTATAATCCGCATATAGATGAAGGTTAGAATTAACAGATTGACCAATAAAATGTATATAAACAGTGAAAAGAAAGGTCTTAGTATCGATCACTGCGGAACACCTTTATGTACTTCAAGAAATTCAGACTTAACCCCATCAATCACGATGGCCTGAGTTTTGTCACTAAGATAATCGTGAAACCATGAACAAGTCTGAGCTCTGATGCCTATCAAGGACAACTTATTCAATAAAATAGCATGATCAACAGTATCAAAAGCTATTGACAGGTCCACAAACAAAGCAGCACATTTCATTTTAGTGTCTAAAGCATTGACAAGAACATTAACAACTAAAGTGGTTGCTGTAATAGTGTTATGCCCAGGCCTAAACCCTGATTGGTTTACATTCAAAATTCATTTCTCAGATAAAGAGCAAAGTTGTAAATTTACCAAGGATTCAAGAATCTTAGCTAGCTAAGGAAGCCTTGAAATGGGGTGAGAACGCAGTCCATACCAAACACAGGAAAATAACCAGAGTCGCACAGCAGGCCTATTATTGGTTATTTGACTATGAGTATTTGATGAAATACAGCATCATAACTTTATCTCTGAAACATTGAGTATAGCAGCACATTTATGAGCACTTCTGATGCAGATTAGGGGAGACGGGGCTATACCGGGGTTATAGGCTACTGAATGCCAAAGTAATATGAAGATTGGGACACAAGTGAAGCTTCATTATATAGATTATTTAACATTAGCATTTTTGTACAATAAAGAAATGACTTGTATGGACACGTGGATTTGTTTAGGTGTTTTACATTTGTCAATCTGAAACCAACCAGACCAGATGAAAAAAATACAATGTAACAAATAATCTTACTCTGATTCAAACTACACCCCAAAACGGTGTGAAAACGCCCTAAATCAAATGTTTTCGACACATCTGACTTCCCCTTTCCCTCCTGTGCAACCATTTCGAGTTTCTTTTTCACGTCCTCCGCATCCATTATGCTGTCACGTGTTATGGTGTTGGAGTTTGTAAAAACCAATTTATTGCTATGATTATGCTATAGGTCAGGCCCTATTGGTCACGTGCATGTGATGCATACGTATCACGTAAAGAGAGCAAGGGTTGAGGGATAATGGAATGTTTTTTCTAAACAAATGAGGGATTTTGGTAACAGAACTTTTCAGTCAGAGAAACAACAAGTAAGAAACTATAAATTGATGTAATTATGTTGCAGCTTTAGCACCACAGACAGCGCAATAAACACTGTTGCTGTGCTGTGGTGCCTGGTTACTCTAGCAGGGAGGCGAGACAGACAATTTGCGCTAGTCACAGGCACTTTTTTTTTTTAACAGAGCGGTAAGTCTGAGCCCGGTCCGGCCCAAATCAATTGCCGTCGAGTTCCCTCTGAGTCATTGTGTCTTAATTATTTCATCAAACAGTGCGCTTAAAGCATGAGACAAGCTCAATAGTTAGTGTTGATTTTATTAATACACATAGGGTGTGTTTTATATATGGAAAAATAGAAGTAAAACATTTTCAACCAATCGATTGACTCTCAGTTGACCAATATTTTTTTTTCTTCCCGGGGACAGCCCTACACATGTTTATATAGATCGGTATCAATTAAGTGAGTAGCATTTAGGCAACTGGTCAGTAGTTCAATCAGATTTCAATCAAAAACTAGATATCAACCAAAATGTGATTTGCTTACAAGACGTCCCGACCAGATTTCAACCAGAATTTTTTTTTTTATCATGTTGTATAGATGTTTTGGTTGTTTGGCAACAAAACCACTGTGTGCAACTATTGGGTAAAACAGACATGCGTCCACAATCGCGCACATATTGATTTTTGTGCTCCACACCAGATGTGATCAGGACACGCAGGTTTAATATCAAAATGAACTCTGAACCAACTAAACTCAGCAAAAAAAGAAACGTCCCTTTTTCAGGACCGTCTTTCAAAGATAATTCGTAAAAATCCAAATAACTTCACAAATCTTCATTGTAAAGGGTTTAAACACTGTTTCCCATGCTTGTTCAATGAACCATAAACAATTAATGAACATGCACCTGTGGAACGTCGTTAAGACGCTAACAGCTTACAGACTGTAGGCAATTAAGGTCACAGTTATGAAAACGTAGGACACTAAAGAGCCCTTTCTACTGACTCTGAAAAACACCAAAAGAAAAATGCCCAGGGTCCCTGCTCATCTGCGTGAACGTGCCTTAGGCATGCTGCAAGGAGGCATGAGGACTGCAGATGTGGACAGGGCATTAAATTGTAATGTCCATGCTGTGAGATGCCTAAGACAGTGCTACAGGGAGTGCTCAAACTGTCCGCAATAGGCTGAGAGAGGCTGGACTGAGGGCTTGTAGGCTTTTTGTAAGGCAAGTCCTCACCAGACATCACCGGCAACAATGTCGCCTATGGGCACAAACCCACTGTTTCTGGACCAGACAGGACTGGCAAAAAGTGCTCTTCACTGACGAGTCGCGGTTTTGTCTCACCAGGGGTGATGGTCGGATTCGCGTTGATCGTCGAAGGAATGAGCGTTACACCGAGGCCTGTACTCTGGAGCGGGATCTATTTGGAAGTGGAGGGTCCATCATGGTCTGGGGCGGTGTGTCACAACATCATCGGACTGAGCTTGTTGTCATTGCAGGCAATCTCAACGCTGTGCATTACAGGGAAGACATCCTCCTCCCTCATGTGGTACCCTTCCTGCAGGCTCATCCTGACATGACCCTCCAGCATGACAATGCCACCAGACATACTGCTCGTTCTGTGCGTGATTTCCTGCAAGACAGGAATGTCAGTGTTCTGCCATAGCCTGTGAAGAGCCCGGATCTCAATCCCATTGAGCACGTCTGGGACCTGTTGGATCGGAAGGTGAGGGCTAGGGCCATTCCCCCCAGAAATGTCTGGGAACTTGCAGGTGCCTTGGTAGAAGAGTGGGGTATCATCTCACAGCAAGAACTGGCAAATCTGGTGCAGTCCATGAAGAGGAGATGCACTGCAGTACTTAATGCAGCTTTTGGCCACACCAGATACTGACTGTTACTTTTGACAGTGAGGATGTTTATTTTTTGCTGAGTTTATATTGAGTTGAGGACAGGTCGAAACACATGAAACACTCATGGACATTTAGCTAGCTAGCTTGCTGTTGTTAGCTAATTTGTCCAGGGATATAAACATTGGGTTGTTATTTTATCTGAAATGGACAAGATCCTTTTATCTGGATCTTTGTATAATTTTTACCCATTTTGAGTCACAAATTGTGTGTTCTCTACTCAGACAACTAATCCACAGATAAGGGGAAATCTACTTAGTTTCTAGTAATCTCTCCTCCTTCAGGCTTCTTTTTCTTTGGACTTTACATATGGTGGTTGGCAACCAACTTTAAGGTGCATCACCACCACCAACTGGACTGGAGGGTACCTCAGTTCATCTTTCATTCCCCCACATGGGTATACGCTCCAAAAAAACAATGAAGAGATGGGAGAGGTGGGACTTGCGGCTCGTCAAGCATCAAAAATAGAACCAAATTAAATTTTAGTGCCTGGTTGAGCAGACGCGTGTGAGCAGTTTAGATTAAATTATTTAATAACTTCTACGGGATCGGTGACCGCCCCCACCCCCCACGGGACGACTGAGCTAACGTGCGCTAATGTGATTAGCATGAGGTTGTAAGTAACAAGAACATTTCCCAGGACATAGACATATCTGATATTGGCAGAAAGCTTAAATTCTTGTTAATCTAACTGCACTGTCCAATTTACAGTAGCTATTACAGTGAAAGAATACCATGCTATTGTTTGAGGAGAGTGCACAGTTATGAACTTAAATGTATTAATAAACCAATTAGGAACATTTGGGCAGTCTTGATACAATATTTTTAACAGAAATGCAATGGTTCATTGAATCAGTCTAAAACTTTGCACATACACTGCTGCCATCTAGTGGCCAAAATGCGCCTAACTTGGAATATTACATTTTGGCCTTTCTCTTGCATTTCAAAGATGATGGAGCAAAAACAAAACAATAAAACACACTTTTTTTCTTTGTATTATCTTTTAGCAGATCTAATGTGTTATTCTCCTACATTCATTTCACATTTCCACAAACTTCAGTGTTTCCTTTCAAATGGTATCAAGAATATGCATATCCTTGCTTCAGGTCCTGAGCTACAGGCAGTTAGATTTGGGTATGTCATTTTAGGTAAAAATTGAAAAAAAGGGTCCGATCCTTAAGAGTATAAAATGTATGTGTACATTTATTTTGCAACACTCGCGAACGCAATGTGGGCAGTGTGGTCAGCATGTTAGATTGTTGACATGAATTGACCTAATTAGTCAAAACACCTGAAAACAAGACATGGTATCAAGAACAGGTTAAACTAGCTGAAACGAGTCACTAACAATTTCCCACATTGCAATTTCTTGTCATTGCTTGTAGCTATCTGGCCAACCAGAATCACAACTCACAGACTACTGCTTCATTGAAGCGTGCGCATCGTTTGTGACATTGTCAGCTAACCCAAATATGCCCAGAGAGTCATCCATCATAGTCCTCCCAGACTTGAAGTGCACATGAATCAAATAGCATTAGGCCTATGTCTACATAAATGGCTTAGCACCCCAGTTTAATAAAATGATTAAAAGACAAAAAAAACAATTGTGATTGGGAATATTGTGTTTGGGAAATAAAGATTAGATATGGTTTTAAAAAGTAGTGGTAATATTTTATTCTGCACAGAAATGTGTAGGTTGCTTAACTTACACTGTCCCGTGGTTCAACTTACCCCATTCCTGGGGTAAGTTGTGCCAAGAGGCCACTTTATATGGACAAGCTATGTTTTCAAAACTGTATAATGTTTACATTAATTATGATTATTTCCAGGGATACACAACATCCTGAAATATATGTATTGTAGATGTTTTCAAATGGTTGAAACTGTTATTTAAAGGCTCAATGCAGCTGTTTTTATATCAATATCAAATAATTTCTGGGTAACAATTAAGTACCTTACTGTAATAGATTTACATTCAAATGGGAAAAAATTGCTTTTTAGCTAAAACTATTTCTCAAGCATGAATTTTGCTAGGACTGTCTGGGAGTGGTCTGAGTGGGGAGGGGAAAACTGAAAACTAGGTTTGGAAATCTTTTTGTTATTGGTCTATTAACTAATTTACGCATGTTGAAACTCTCGCCCCTGCAAACCTGCTGATTAGAAGGTCGTGTAGATTGTATTTTCAACCAGCAACTATCAGGAATTAACACTGATCAAATTACTTTTTACAGTGTTAATTGCATCAGCTGTTGTACAATATGAAATAAAACACAGGAAAAATATATTTTTTATCGATGATTACACATGAGCTACACTGTTAGAATTTATTTAAGTTTTAGAAGAAAATTTGAACGCACCCCAAATGCCTCTGAAGTCGTGAACTCAATGATATCACAACATATAAATCAAATCAAATTGTATTCGTCACATGCTTCATAAAACAACAGGTGTGGGCTAACAGTGGAATACATACTTACGGGCCCTTCCCAACAATGCAGAGAGAAAAAATAATAGAAAAATAATAGAAAAGTAAAACAAGTAATGAGCTCTAGTCAATGAACAGCATTCTCACGTACAATAGGTGTTCCTTTTGTACAATTGGGAAAGGGCAGTGTGGAGTGCATAGAAATTGCGTCATCTGTGGATCTGTTGGGGCAGTAAGCGAATTGGAGTGGGTCCATGGTGTCTGGGATGATGGTATTGTGAGACATTACCATTTCAAAGCATTTCATGGCTACAGATGTGAGCTCATAGAAGGCATTTAGCTCATCTGGTAGGCTTGTGTCACTGGGCAGCTCATGGCTGGGTATCCCTTTGTAATCTGTGATAGTTTGCATGCACTGCCACATCCATTGAGCGTCAGAGCCGGTGTAGTAGGCTTTGCCTGTTTGATATAGGTGACTTAGTTATGCTACTGGGACAATCACCGGACTTCTGATACTCTTATACAGAGTGAATTACAGTAGTGAGTTTTTGTTGTACTTCCAAACACATTATTTACACTATTTTCTCTAGTGAATGTTTATTTTATTAAAATATAACTTTTACATTTACGGTGTATTTTTGCCACACATGTTTGGTTGTAGAGTAATTACATTGGTTGTTTCTACAACAATTAAACGTTCTTTATTTAAAGACACCTTTTTAAAATGAATTTCACATACATTTTTGTCTCACAATGACTGCCCACGACTGACCTTTGAACGGCACAATGACTGAGCAAAGCGTAGTTATTTAATCACAGAGAAATAGACAGAGGTAGTAATTTAAACTTTTGAAATTATTTAAGTATTTTGTCAATTGACCAACTGGCATGGTCTTATCTTTTATCGAAATATAACTGTTGCAATTAAATGACCTATTTCTGAAATTAGCCTATTATTTCAATTCAATGTGTATTGGTCATGTGCACACGATAGGGTGTAAACCGGCAATAGGTTTGATATCGAAACTAACTATAGCTTTAGGGAATCATTAGTCTAATATTCTAGCGATTTAACGAAAATGTTATCTTTAATTACATCGTTTCTTCCGAGTTTACCTGGATGGCTGACGCTTGATGCAAACCCCCTGGACAGTCTACTCCAAGGTGAGATGTTTCTATCGTTCTAGGCTACTCCGGGTAAAGGCCCTTCTCCTTTCTTGGTTTGTGCCGAATGCCTTTTTGCAGGTTGCTACTCATGCTGTACGTTTATTTTAAGAACCATATTTTATAATACAATTTTGTTGATGACAAATGTTTTGTGTGACACAGGACTTGTCGGGGCATGTGGGATCTCTGTTCTCTGTAACCTGTTGAGAGTACACGTATTCTTAGAGGCTGAAAGGTGAGAAACGTATACAATTATGGACAACTCCCAAAATATGACATTAGAAGATATGATTTCACTTGGGTCTCAGGCTACACTTCTTGTTATTATCATACCTTTTTAATTACATTGTAGTTAGGCAACGTCAGTATATAGGTTAGGCTACATTGTTAGTTGTAATAGCGTTTGATAAATAAACAAACTGATTGTTGCTATACCTGTTGCCCTATAATTAGAATCTGGATGCAATTACCATGTTATAGACAGGGACATTTAAAAACACGTGAGAAACAGGACCAAACCATATAGAAGATGTGGATGTAGATAACTAACCTCATACCTACTACTAAGGCCTCTTGATGTAGTTTAATAATTTGTGCTATTGAATATTGTGCTTGATTTCATCACTATGAACAAAGACTGTAATGTGATTTACATTACTATTGACAATCAATGTATCCTTAGAAATCAATGTTTTGTATTTCACTGCTTTGAAATGAATACTTTCTCTACACAGTTCAAGCAACAAAAGCAGCAGTAAACTGACATCTATGCAGAAGAAACCAAGGCATCAAGCCAGTGCTAAAATTGGGCTGAGTGGAACTCTCCAGTTCTTGTTCCTGTCAGTGATGCTGGCTGTAGTGGGCTCTCGGGTTGCCTCCCTGGTGGTTCTAGAGTTCTCCCTCAGAGCAGTGTCAGCTTGGGTCACAGCTGGACCAGTGAGGCACTTGCAAGATAATAACATAAATGTCACTTATAATTATATGAAAATCTCTCTCACATCTCCCATTCATCAGCCTTGATCCATCTCTAAATTAATTTCCCTCCTGCTCTCTGAATCTGCAGGAGTCCAGTAGGTTCCTACAGCAGCTGCTGGTCCAGTGCCAGTTCTCCCTGGGTTGTGCCCTCAGCTGCAGTCTCCATTTCCTCCACGAGGGGGCGCCACAGCGCTGGCTCTGCCTCCTCCTAGCTGCAGGACTGAGCTGGTTCCTGGCCAGCCAGACTGGGCGCCTACGGCTCCATGTCATTTCACTGTACAAACTACACAGTTCCCAGCGCTACTGTGGAGTGTGCATTGCACTGCTCACATCAGGTTGCTCTTTGTTACCACACCTGACCAGGGCCCTTATGCTCAGCTTTGCAGTGGCTGCCATTTCCGCCATATCTATAATAAACAAACACTTCCTCTCAGCTACAGAAGCCCTCAGGTTCTGGACTCCACTGACAATCTGCTACACACTGCTGGTGGTGTATATGCAGGGTGAGAGACTGAACATACTGTATCATGTATGGGGAAACGTTTAAGCAGCAGATTGTCAGATACTATTTGGGTATTTTGTAAATACCACAAAACAACTAAATGACAAGCATAGTGTTGTCATTCTCATTGAGAAAGCGTTCAACTGATGATAATTATTTTTCTACTCAGAGGAGCAACATCACCAGCCAAGTGGCCAAGCTGTAATAAACACAGTGGTGGTGCGTCTGGGGGGGCTCATGGTCCTGATGCTGACTGTCGGCCGCTGGGCAGATGTGCTCCATATCCTTCTGTGCTTCCTGGGTGAGGCTGGCTGTCTGATACCCTCCAGAGACCTGTTGGATGCTACAACACAGGTGAGAATGATTCTCCTTCAATTTACCATGCTGTTGCAGGTTGCCCTGCATCCATCAATCTATGTAAATATTTCTGTCATTTCAATTTATCTAACATAATATAAATGTGTGTTTGTATGCAGGATATGGAGGAAGTTCCCAGACATTCCCAGGGAAGTGAGAACCGGAGGAGACACCTGACACCTGGCAAAGACCACCAGAGTTAAGTCATGGGAAGAAACTATTTGTGCTGGGAATCTTTCTTAAGCAATAGTCTATTATATTCTATGATTATAATCATATCAATTATTGACAAGTGTGGACTTTTATACCTAGGAAGGATATAATGAAAATAATAATAAAATGGTATTATGACACATCTACTAACCTTTTGAATAAGGTACCTTGCAATAATGTTATTTTCACATAGAAATGCAGAGCTCTTGGGAGATAGGAATGATGCTCTTGACTTTGTTTTCAAATGTCACTGCCATTAAATTGAGCCAGAAGCTCTTTAGAATGCACAGAATGGACCTTATCAGCCCTGAAGTAATCTAACAAATGCTGCTTTAGTGTAAAGCATTGGTTAAGGCTACATCATCTCATGTAACAGTAGCAGCTGCTGTAACAGTATCACTTGACACCAGAGATGTGATCATTATCTCCTGAACACAGGATGTTTATGGTATACAATTTCCTCTACTTTCTTTGGGTAGATTGTATTTCATCACAGGCAGGCTCTCCAGTGCAAGCTATGTCATATTATGTTACAGTGGCAAGAAAAAGTATGTGAACCCTTTGGAAATAACTGGACTTCTGCATAAATTGGTCATAAAATGTTATCTGATCTTCATCTAGGTCACAACAATAGACAAACACAGTCTGCTTAAACTAAACACACAAACAATTATACGTTTTCATGTCTTTATTGAACACCGTGTAAACATTCACAGTGCAGGGTTGAAAAAGTATGTGAACCCTTGGATTTAATAACTGGTTGACCATCCTTTGGCAGCAATAACCTTAACCAAACGTTTTCTGTAGTTGCAGATCAGACCTGCACAACGGTCAGGAGGAATTTTGGACCATTCCTCTTTATAACACTGTTTCAGTTCAGCAATATTCTTGTGATGTCTGGTGTGAACTGCTCTCTTGAGGTCATGCCACAGCATCTCAATCGGGTTGAGGTCAGGACTCTCCAGAAGGCGTATCTTCTTCTGTTGAAGCCATTCTGTTGTTGATTTACTTCTGTGTTTTAGGTCGTTGTCCTGTTGCATCACCCAATTTCTGTTGAGCTTTAAATGGCGGACAGATAGCCTTACATTCTCCTGCCAAATGTCTAGATAAACTTGGGAATTCATTTTTCCGGCGATGATAGCAAGCTGTCCAGGCCCTGAGGCAGCAAAGCAGCTCCAAACCATGATGCTCCCTCCACCATACTTTACAGTTGAGATGAGGCTTTGATGTTGGTGTGCTGTGCCTTTTCTTCTCCACACATAGTGTTGTGTTCCTTCCAAACTCAACTGTAGTTTCATCTGTACACAGCATATTTTGCAAGTAGCGCTGTGGAACATCCAGGTGCACTTTTGTAAACTTCAGACGTATAGTAATGTTTTATTTTGACAGCAGTGGCTTCTTCCGTGATGTCCTCCCATGAACACCATCCTTGTTTAGTGTTTTACGTATCGTAGACTCGTCAACAGAGATGTTAGCATGTTCCATAGATTTCTGTAAGTCTTTAGCTGACACTCTAGGATTCTTCTTAAACTCACTGAGCATTCTGCGCTGTGCTCTTGTAGTCATCTTTGCAGGACAGCCACTCCTAGGGTGTAGCAACAGTGCTGAACTTTCTCTATTTATAGGCAATTTGTCTTACCATGGACTGATGAACATCAAGGCTTTTAGATATACTTTTGCAACCCTTTCCAGCTTCATGCATGTCAACAATTCTTAATCTTTGGTCTTCTGAGATCTCTTTTGTTCAAGGCATTGTTCACATCAGGCAATGCTTCTTGTGAATAGCAAACTCACATTTTGTGACTGTTTTTATAGGTCAAAGCAGCTCTAACCAACATCTCCAATCTTGTCTCATTGATTGGACCAGGTTAGCTGACTCCAATTAGCTTTTGGAGAAGTCATTAGCCTAGGGGTTCACATACTTTTTTTCAACCTACAGTCATTGCCAAAAGTTTTGAGAATGACACAAATATTAATTTCCACAAAGTCTGCTGCTTCAGTGTCTTTAGATATTTTCGTCAGATGTTACTATGGAATACTGAAATTACAATCATTTCATAAGTGTCAAAGTGTTTTATTGACAATTACATGAAGTTGATGCAAAGAGTCAATATTTGCAGTGTTGACCCTTCTTTTTCAAGACCTCTGCAATCCGCCCTGGCATGCTGTCAATTAACTTCTGGGCCACATCCTGACTGATGGCAGCCCATTCTTGCATAATCAATGCTTGGAGTTTGTCAGAATTTGTGGGTTTTTGTTTGTCCACCCGCATCTTGAGGATTGACCACAAGTTCTTAATGGGATTAAGGTCTGGGGAGTTTCCTGGCCATGGACCCAAAATATCGATGTTTTGTTCCCCGAGCCACTTAGTTATCACTTTTTCCTTATGGCAAGGTGCTCCATCATGCTGGAAAAGGCATTGTCCGTCACCAAACTGTTCCTGGATGGTTGGGAAAAGTTGCTCTCGGAGGATGTGTTGGTACCATTCTTTATTCATGGCTGTGTTCTTAGGCAAAATTGTGAGTGAGCCCACTCCCTTGGCTGAGAAGCAACCCCACACATGAATGGTCTCAGGATGCTTTACTGTTGGCATGACACAGGACTGATGGTAGCGCTCACCTTGTCTTCTCCGGACAAGCTTTTTTCCGGATGCCCCAAACAATAGGAAAGGGGATTCATCAGAGAAAATTACTTTACCCCAGTCCTCAGCAGTCCAATCCCTGTACCTTTTGCAGAATATCAGTCTGTCCCTGATGTTTTTCCTGGAGAGAAGTGGCTTCTTTGCTGCCCTTCTTGACACCAGGCCATCCTCCAAAAGTCTTCGCCTCACTGTGCGTGCAGATGCACTCACACCTGCCTGCTGCCATTCCTGAGCAAGCTCTGTACTGGTGGTGCCCCGATCCCGCAGCTGAATCAACTTTAGGAGATGGTCCTGGCGCTTGCTGGACTTTCTTGGGCACCCTGAAGCCTTCTTCACAACAACTGAACCGCTCTCCTTGAAGTTCTTGATGATCCGATAAATGGTTGATTCAGGTGCAATCTTACTGGCAACAATATCCTTGCCTGTGAAGCCCTTTTTGTGCAAAGCAATGATGACGGTACGTGTTTCCTTGCAGGTAACCATGGTTGACAGAGGAAGAACAATGATTCCAAGCACCACCCTCCTTTTGAAGCTTCCAGTCTGTTATTCGAACTCAATCAGCATGACAGAGTGATCTCTAGCCTTGTCCTCATCAACTCACACCTATGTTAACGAGAGAATCAATGGCATGTTGTCAGCTGGTCCTTATGGGGCAGGGCTGAAATGCAGTGGAAATGTTTTTTGAGATTCAGTTCATTTGCATGGCAAAGAGGGACTTTGCAATTAATTGCAATTCATCTGATCACTCTTCATAACATTCTGGAGTATATGCAAATTGCCATCATACCAACTGAGACAGCAGACTTTCTAAAAAATTAATGTGTCATTCTCAAATTTTGGCCACAACTGTACACTGTGAATGTTTAAATGATGTATTCAACATATACAAAAATACAATACATTGTGTGTTTATTAGTTTAAGCACACTGTTTGTCTATTGTTGTGACTTAGATGAAAATCCTATCAAATTTGATGACAAATTTATTCAGAAATCCAGGTAATTCCAAAGGGTTCACATACTTTTTCTTGTCACTGTATATTAATGTGAACCATGCCAACTCATCTTGAAAATAAGCTTGTACAAAATGGCTGAAGCATAATGTTGGCACTTGTAAGTCACACAAAATGGCGTTATACAAAGTGACTATACAGGCTATTTTCAGAAAAGAGGAACAAACCAATCCCATAACTCACTGCATAGAACGTGTCAAATCTAATAGTTTGAATTCGGATTGTTTTGAGTGTCTTCAGACAAGTATATTATGTGTATGAATAAATTGAATATACCTAAACACTAAAATGTAAATTATGCCTCCCACGAAAAGCCTATTCGGCGCTGTTTTGCAGTTCTCGTTTAATGCAGTTCTCGTTTAAATCCGAAATTTATGGCAACCACAAACCAGATTTTTATCAGTCCTTTATCTTTTGATAGCAGTTTTGAGACACTGTTTATATGCGCCGATTTTATTTGACAGTGGTTGATTTATTTGCCTGCATCCAAAATGGGGCTTTGTTTATTCCGTTAATTTATTCCATGATCTGTTGAAGAAATGTGGATAATAAAACGGTGCCGCATTTTCAAAATAATCCAGGGTCGACCAAGACCGAAGTTGTAAAGGACATTGGCATGGTATAGGTTCGGTAGTTCCACCACAATGTTTTTAGGCAATACGAACATTTTACAATCCACGATGTTATTGGTAGACTTTATTAAGCGGTTCCTTTTTACAACAGAACGATGAATTCGTTGAGTTTACTGGAAGGACACGATTATTTCCAACAACGCTCAAGTATGGATTTCTTTTTTTTTTAAACAGTGGGAATTATAATTTTCCTGTACCTCCTCTGACGGCTGGACTCTACTGTAGCCTATTTCTAGAAAATGTCTCTCTTGACCCCTTGGTGGCATGCCATACGCATGCGTCCTTGTTCCAAAATGCAGATCCTTTTTTTACCGCATTGCAGCGCATGCCTACGTAGGCCTCCTAATAGAAGGCAAATTCGTTAAAAAAATTCTTTATCAATCTTTATTCAAACTGTCCATTAGATTTCATGAAACCTTCACTGTAAACTGTATCATTCCTTCAAGTAATTTGATATTTAACTAGCATTCTGCACTTGCAACACCATGGACGTTGACCTATAGGCTATCATATCTTATCACATTGTATACTTGGTTTTTTGGACTTTTGGACTTGTGCCTGATTTCTCCTGGCAATTAATAAACAGCTCAGAAAAGAGCAAAAGTGTTGAATTACTGACATTGTGGTATAGCCACTAAATTGTAATGGCATTGTAACTCATTTACTTATTCAAACGGGCAAAGATATATTTTGTACAGGTAATGCACTGCTAGGTATGTTATAGATTCAAGGATGTAATGGTAAAAAACGGGGAAACAACCACTTAAAAATAGGTGGGGACACCCTATTCACTAAATACAAAGGTGCTGGATGAAGTTCACCCTCCACTATATAATTGGCTGTCATAAGTTATGATCCTTGAGGGGCAGTTGAGCAGTACAATGATCACTGTTATAGAGGTATAGGTTAACCATTTTCTCTCGTGACAATTGTGTGATATTATTCTCTTGTTTTCACTCTGTGTTCCTCATGTGGATTTCAAACTATGTTCTGCTCATTCAGAAGAACAGAAGTTAGTTATATGTTTAGTTCTTGCAGATATGAAAAAAGTATAGTCTGTTTGTGCTTGCTCCAATACTGCATATTTCTGTAACGGTCGTCTTTAGGTGAGAGATTGGACCAAGGCGCAGCGGGTGATGAATACATAATGATTTATTTAAACAAAGACGAAACACGAAGAACACTTGAGAAATTACAAAATAATAAACGAAGTCAACAGACCTGAACAAACGAACTTACAATATACGAAGAACGCACGAACAGGAACAGACTACGAACAGGAACAGACTACATACACGAACGAAAACGAAACAGTCCCGTGTGGTGCGACATACACAGACACGGAAGACAACCACCCACAACAAACAATGTGAAACAACCTACCTATATATGGTTCTCAATCAGAGGAAACGTCAAACACCTGCCTCTGATTGAGAACCATACAAGGTCAATTAACAATGACACTTAACATAGAACAAACAACACAGACTGCCCACCCAGCTCACGTCCTGACCCACTAAACACAACTATACAAAAGGACAAACAAGGTCAGGAACGTGACAATTTCAGGTATAGCCTGTCTTATTCACGGTTCAAATCGGGGTTTGTAGGTTATGGTACTCTCCCCCAAAATGGTGGCCCTTCCATTATGTTTTTGACTAGAAATCTGTTTCATTCCTAATGTTAAAGGTCCAATTCAGCCGTTTTTATCTCAATTTTCAATAATTTATTTGTAACAATTAAGCACTTAACTGTGATTGTTTTCAGTTAAAATGGTAAAAAATAAATAAATAAAGCTTCTTATCAAAGACCAATTTCTCAAGCAAGAATTTTGCTAGGACTGTCTGGGAATGGTCTGAGTGGGAAGGGGACAACTGAAAACTAGCTGTTATTGGTAGAAAGGTTAAACTCTCTTTGTGGGTTTTTAACAAATTTACCGCCATGCGCATGTCTCGGAGGGTATTTTTGTGTCTCAGTTGCTATGTGTGCAACCTGAACTTGTGATGTGTTCCAGGGCATCAGTGTTAACACATACAGTTGAAGTCGGAAGTTTACATACACCTTAGCCAAATACATTTAAACTCAGTTTTTCACAATTCCTGACATTTAATCTGAGTAAATATTCCCTGTTTTAGGTGAGTTAGGATCACCACTTTATTTTAAGAATGTGAAATGTCAGAATAACAGTAGAGATAATTATTTATTTCAGCTTTTATTTCTTTCATCACATTCCCAGTGTGTCAGAAGTTTACATACACTCAATTAGTATTTGGTAGCGTTGCCTTTAAATTGTTTAACTTGGGTCAAACGTTTTGGGTAAGCTCCCACAAGCTTCCCACAATAGGTTGGGTGAATTTTAGCCCATTCCTTCTGACAGAGCTGGTGTAGCTGAGTCAGGTTTGTAGGCCTCCTTGCTTGCACACATTTTTTCAGTTCTGCCCACAAATTTTCTATAGGATTGAGGTCAGGGCTTTGTGCTGGCCACTCCAATACCTTGACTTTGTTGTCCTTAAGCCATTTTGCCACAACTTTGGAAGTATGCTTGGGGTCATTGTCCATTTGGAAGACCCATTTGCGACCAAGCTTTAACTTCCTGACTGATGTCTTGAGATGTTGCTTCAATATATCCACAACATTTTCCTACCTCATGATGCCATCTATTTTGTGAAGTGCACCAGTCCCTCCTGCAGCAAAGCACCCCCACAACATGATGCTGCCACCCCGTGCTTCACGGTTGGGATGGTGTTCTTCGGCTTGCAAGCACCCCCCTTTTCCCTCCAAACATAGCAATTGTCATTATGGCCAAACAGTTCTATTTTTGTTTCATCAGACCAGAGGACATTTCTCCAAAAAGTACGATCTTCGTCCCCATGTGCAGTTGCAAACCGTAGTCAGGCTTTTTTATGGCGGTTTTGGAGCGGTGGCTTCTTAGGACTCGTTTTACTGTGGATATAGATACTCTTGTACCTGTTTCATCCAGCATCTTCACAAGGTCCTTTGCTGTTGTTCTGGGATTGATTTGCACTTTTCGCACCAAAGTACGTTCATCTCTAGGAGACAGAACGTGTCTCCTTCCTGAGCGGTATGACAGCTGCGTGGTCCCATGGTGTTTATACTTGCGTACTATTGTTTGTTCAGATGAACGTGGTACCTTCAGGCGTTGGAAATTGCTCCCAAAGATGAACCAGACTTGTGGAGGTCTACCATTTTTTTCTGAGGTCTTGGCTGATTTCTTTTGATTTTCCCATGATGTCAAGCAAAGAGACACTGAGCTTGAAGGTATGCCTTGAAATACATCCACAGGTACACCCCCAATTGACTCAAATTATGTCAAGTAGCTTAACAGAAGCTTCTAAAGCCATGACATAATTTTCTGGAATTTTTCAAGCTGTTTAAAGGCACAGTCAACTTAGTTTATGTAAACTTCTGACCCACTGGAATTGTGATACAGTGAATTATAAGTTAAATAATCTGTCTGTAAACAATTGTTGGAAAAATTACTTGTATCGTGCACAATGTAGATGTCCTAACCGACTTGCCAAAACTATAGTTTGTTAACAAGAAATTTGTGGAGTGGTTGAAAAACAAGTTTTAATGACTAAGTGTATGTAAACTTCGGACTTCAACTGTACCAGTCGGCACACTAGCTCTGATCCAGGGCATTATGTTAGTGTGTTTAGTAGCATAGTGGTTGAAGTTGGGAGAGTTAGCTAGCTAGCTTTTTTCAGGATGAATATATTGTTTTTATAATTTTTGGATACAATGTTATTATTAATGCAAAAGAATCACTACAACCATGCAACCACTGTTGCTTGTGCTTTAGCTGTCACCTTGATAAATTGGCTACACTGGCTAGCTAGTACTACTAGCAAAGATCGACAACTAACCTCTTGTCTGCGCTACTTTTAATTTTAAATGTAATTGCAAACCGATGCTGTTGGTGGTAATGCACCATCCTCTCTGGCACCATTCGACATCCTGTCTCATCTTGTCTCACAGCGAAGGTACAGTGCCTTCAGAAAGTATTCATACCCCTTGACTTATTCCAAATGTTGTTGTGTTACAGCCTGATTTTCAAAATTGATTAAATACAACTATTCTCACCCATCTACACACAATACCCCATAATGACATAGTGAAAACATGTTTTTAGAAATCTTTGCACATTTATTGAAAATGCAATACAGAAATATCTCATTTACATAAGTATTCACATCCCTGAGAATACTTTGTAAAAGCACCTTTGGTGGCAATTACAGCATTGGGTTGTCTTGGGTATATCTATCAGCTTTGGGGATTTTCTTGCATTCTTCCTTGCAGATTTTCTCAAGCTCTGTTAAATTAGAAGGGGAGCAGCAGTAAACAGCAATCTTCATGTCTTTCCACAGATTTTCAATGGGATTCAAGTCTGGACTTAGGGCACTCAAGGTCTTTTACTTTCCCATTCTTGTTCTGAAGCCATTCCAGCTTTGCTTTGACTGTATGCTTGGGGTCATTGTCCTGTTGGAATGTAAATCTTCACCCCAGTCTAAGGTCATTTGCACTCTGAAGCAGGTTCTCATTAAGGATTTGCCTGTATTTGGCTCCATTCATTGTGCCCTCTATCCTTACCAGTCTCTCAGACCCTGCTGCTGAAAAGCATCCCCGTAGCATGCCACTACCATGCTTCACAGTAGGGATGGTATTAGATGGGTGATGAGCTGTGCCTGGTTTTCTCCAGACATAGCGCTTTGCATTCAGGCCAGAGTTCCATTTTTGTCTCATCAGAACACATAATCTTTTGCCTTATGCTCTGAGTCTTTCACATGCCTTTTTGCAAACTCCAGGCATGCTGTCATGTGCCCTTTTCTCATGAGTGGCTTCTGTCTGGCCACTATCCCATAAAGTCCAGATTGGTGAAATGCTGTAGAGACTGTTAAGGAACTCTGTAGTTCTGTCAGAGTGGTCATTTGGTTCTTGGTCACCTCCCTGACCAAGGTCCTTCTTGCCCGGTTGCTCAGTTTGGTCAAAAGACCAGCTCTAGGCTGGTCATTTATTTATTATTTTCAAGAATTCAAGAATTTCTAATTCTTGAAAATAATACATTTCTATAAGCTTATAAATACCGTATGAGCTTAGTACAAATGTCTAATAAATGTTTTATTCTCCATTGTTTGTTTTTGTCATTTGGGTCTTTGAATAGCAACTGAAGCCTACAGTTAATTTTTTTCTTATACCACCTCTTATGTATACTTTGTGACACTATTCAATGTCACAAAGTAAAACATTCTTCAATGGCCTGTTGTAGGACTGCTTGCCAGGTGCTATCTGTCTCTGTGAAACATTCTATTCACACCCTCCTTCTACCCAAACCCCAAACTCACACATCGATACCCACGCATGCGCAAGACGAAAGGCGATCTCGTCTGAAAGCGAAAAAAATAGTTCTCACACAGTGCCACGCGTGCGCTGTGTGCGCCTCATTACGAGCAAGGTTGCTGCATCTTTTTAGGTAGCTACAAGCGTTCTTTCGACAGCCAAAGGGTCGCATGGTGTCAGGGACGCGCCTAGTCACGGGAACAGTAATACAGCGCGTGCTCGTAAGCCCAGATCGCGCTTAGACAGCAAAGGGAATCAAACAGCGTGCAAGAATTGAACCCCAATGGTTACATTGGGCCAGAACATGCAGTCGATGATCTACGCACAATACTTCGCTGCGCTCAATTTCGTAACGTATTTTACTTTGTATCGGAGAAGATAAGGACATCAAACTCATCTGTATGATCGGGGGACAGGAGCGCACAGTATGGTCCGGGAAACCAGACATTTATGGGTGGGAAATTTACCCGAAAATGTACGAGAGGAGAAAATAATTGAGCATTTCAAACGGTGAGTAACGCTAAACAGTTATGCCAAATATTTCACTGAGTAACGTTATCCCACAACTGTCACCATCTGTCTGCCTGATTCCCCTTAAATCAGAGGGAGATCAATTCTGGATCGAATTGCCCAGGCAAGTGACAGCCTGGCTAACCCACTGCCAACAAACCAGCAACCCAATGCAAACAACTCGGGTGAAGAGGAAGATATATATTATAACTAACTAAACAACATGAGCTTACCAATTGCTATCTTATGGCCCATTTACCTGGATTTCAAGGTCTTGCAAGCCACTTCTCCCACGCGGTGGACTTAGAAATAGCTTAGGTAGCTAGCTAATTACTTTAGAAAACAGCTAGCTAGCGCCACTGAACAATCGTGCCACTGTAGCAGCCTGCTGGTTGTGGTGTGTTAAGACCGAGCGACTTGTTTCAAAGTTATGCCATGGTATAGCCTAATTAAAACTTGCCAGTTGTGGAGTGTCTCCAGCAATGGAATTATAACGAACCATGCAGTGACTAGAAGTCTGTCAGCAATCAATCATAGTTCTAAAATCAAAACATACTGCCCACGTGCAATGTACTCACACCTTCGAAGCATGTTAATCACTACTTCGCATCAATGTTTTTCCTTGTTGCAACTGCTCGCTGTTCAACCAAGTGATGGTCCATTGTGAGATCAACTGCCATTGCTGGGCCCCACCGCAACATATGTTGCAAATTTCAAGTAGTTTTAAAGTGTGAAGTTCCGCTGAGACTCGGCAACGTAAAAAATATTGAGGTGATGCAGAGCTGACTTGCCAGCAGCATCATACTGTGTGTGACTACTGGCGTCAATTAGCCAAATAATGTAATAAATGTCAGTGGTTAGCAGTTAACAATCAACATGTTTTTCAAAATAAACTGAAATGTTAATTGAATGCATGTATGGTTGCTATGAATTGTTATTCAAATGAGTAATATAGCCTAACATTTCGTAGGCCTATAGGTAACAGACGACAATAATGATGACCATAAGCCCTAATTAAACTGTCAACGTAGGAACAGGAATAAGAAGCACGGTGATTATAAGGCACTGGTCATATTCCCTATTGGTAGCCTACATGATTGTCGATATAGCTAACCCTATATAAACTATAGGCTATTGGAACATTATTTTTCACTTCTGAAATGTAAAGGGCGATTTTATTGCCATTGTTCCATTATTATTACTTCACATTTTTACCATTTTGTCAAATCAGATTGTGTGATGGTAAACTATATAGCTTTTGTGCATTTAACACAAACATTTCCCAACATCGGAATGGGGGTAAATTTGGTTATTGTCTTGACACTGCGCTCTCTAGTTCCTACTGGCTGTCAAAGAAAAAACAGGCCGCCTATCTGTCGAGCTAAGCAGGAGGAGTAGCCTAATTAAAATACGCGATATCCGTATTATTTCTTTCCGTTAGCTGAAGTGCTGCATTTTTAAGTTACAACATTATGGCTGAATGTCCTAAGTGGCGTATTTCTGCCACGGTTTCCAGCTCAGGTTTTGCTATTGAGCCTATAGAGACAGTGTATTCTCATCAGACCATTATGACTGGCAATTTCAGACTGTATTTTGTAGGTTAATCTCAAACGGATGCTCATTTAGGCCTAGTTTCATTGAATTTAATCCTTATTCTTTGATGTTATGTTCAGATGCAAGCATGAATTCTGGTAACCTATCTGCTATTCAAATATTGCGGTGCATTTATGTCATCCTTATGATTTGCATGCATTATATCATAGGAATTTAATATGCATAGACAATTAAAAACATTTGACAATTGATCACAGACATTTTGATTTTGTTTTGAAGATGAGGCATTCATCGAGGTAATGAGTGCGCATGGAAAAACTTTTCGGGTGCTCACTGCTCGTCAAGCAGCTTCTGGTTATATTGTAACAAACAAAGAAGCAGACAGCGTATGCAGGTGCATGACAGCTGAATGTGTGATAGGAGTCATTGAAGATGGGGGACGGCAGAATGAGTAAGCAGTGTGAACGGGTTTCTAAAATGGCGTCGAAGGCTATTCAATGTGGGAACTGGCATACCTTAGAGTCTACACTTATGGGCATTTTCTGGGTGTCTGTCGGACAATAAGCAGAAATAGATAGATGTTCTGTGGTTTTCATTTTCTCCCTGAATATAAAAGTGTTGTATGGAGTAGCCTAAGCTCCCCAAGACGTTGGCAAATAACTCGGATCAGAAATAACATCGTAACTGTAATATTTTGTTACTCCAGTTGTTTTATAGACGCCATAGGCTACAATGGAAATACATTTTAAGGCAATAACCCATTTTAATTATAGGCTATACCCAGGGAAACGATTGAAATCACTTTTTCCTCTGTGAAATAAACTTTAATTTTCCTTACATAAAACAGTTGCACTTTCCGTATTAAAATGTAGAAGCCCATATAGCTAAATTTCTCTTTAGCAAGCCTTATTGGAAGGACCAGTGAAATTATCCCATATTGCGTAATGCATCGGGTTTGCACCCACAAGCAAGAGGAGGGCTCCACAGTGCGACCATTTTCCTCTTAAATGCGCCTTATATATATAGCTTTCAGACCTGATATTTTAATTTAGGAGCACCAGTACGCGCACACGTGCTCCTTGTAACAACAAAATAACTCAGTGTAGAGCCCTGTGTCCTCCTTTTTAACAGAAAATATTCTGAGCACAAAAATATTGAGAATTGTTTACAGGGCGCACGCCATACATCCCCAAGTTTCCCGTTATAAATCAAACCTGTCATAAAAAAAGTGCGCCCGTTAACGAGCATTATAACGCTGCCTGAAACACGCCCATAATTCATATTTTATGGTGACAAAACCAGCCTGTATACTTTGGAAGTATTGGAGTTAGACCAAGACGGTATCTAAAGGAAATGGCAATGGCGAACTTGATGAAAATTTATTTGGAGGTGTTGGCAGAAAGTTTTTTTCCCCCCAGTGAAATTTGCTGTATTCAATTAATCAATCAAATTTATTTATGAAGCCCTTCTTACATCAGCTGATGTCACAAAGTGCTGTACAGAAATCCAGCCTAAAACCCCAAACAGCAAGCAATGCAGGTGTAGAAGCACGATGTCTAGGAAAAACTCCCTAGAAAGGCCGGAACCTAGGAAGAAACCTAGAGAGGAAACAGGCTATGAGGGGCGGCCAGTCCTCTTCTGGCTGTGCCGGGTGGAGATTATAACAGAACATGGCCAAGATGTTCATAGATGACCAGCAGGGTCAAATAATAATCATAATCATCATCATCACAGTGGTTGTAGAGGATGCAACAGGTCAGCACCTCAGGAGTAAATGTCAGTTGGCTTTTCATAGCTGATCATTCATAGTATCTCTACCGTACCTGCTGTCTCTAGAGAGTTGAAACCAGCAGGTCTGAGACAAGGTAGCACGTTCGGTGAACAGGTCAGGGTTCTATAGCCGCAGGCAGAACCGTTGAAACGAGCAGCAGCACAACCAGGTGGACTGGGGGACAGCAAGGAGTCATCAGGCCAGGTAGTGGGGAGAGGGAGAGACACTTAAATTCACAACGGATAAGAAAGGAGAAATACTCCAGATATAACAGACTGACCCTAGCCCCCTGACACAAACTATTGCAGCATAAATACTGATTGCAAATTGTTGTGGACCTGTAAACAAATCGTTTGAATGCAGCAATGTTTGCATTCACTTTTTCCCTAACCTAAATATGCTGCACTGTCTGAGAATTCTGAAACATTGTCCACTTTGAAAAAAAAAGAAAACTACAGTAGACCTAGTTAGTTTGCATTGAAGTGTGTAGGCTACCACTATCTGTTCACCTATTACATTCTACTGTATACTATAAACCGTGATCCCTGCCCGATACATGGAGCAAAAGCTTGAAATTATAATATCCTTTCTAATAGGCCCAATTTTAAATGAGAGATGGACATGGTCATTTGTTGTATGGCTACTTCGGGAATATGAACTCTGCTGTCTCAACTTGGCCAGAAAAGGTGAGGAATTTATTCTGCAATGGTTATGATAAATGTATATGTTTATAAGTTAAATATTGTCTACTCGAGAGATTTGACTTGCCAAGTGTGTGCAAAGCTGTCATCAAGGCAAAAGGTGTCTACTTTGAAGAATCTCAAATATGAAATATATTTAGATTTTACACTTTTATTGGTTACTACATGATTCCATGTGTGTTATTTCATAGTTTTGATGTCTTCACTATTATTCTACCATGTAGAACATAGTAACAATTAAGAAAAACCCTGGAATGAGTAGGTGTCCAAACTTTTGACTGGTACTGTATACTGAACAAGAATATAAATGCAACATGCAACAATTTCAAAGATTTAACTGAGTTACAGTTCATATAAGGAAATCAGTCAATTTTAAATAAATAAATTGGGGCCTACTCTATGGATTTTACATGACTGGGCAGGGGCACAGCCATGGGTGAGTCTGGGAGGGCATAGGCCCACCCACTGGGGAGCCAGGCCCAGCCAATCAGATTTTTTTTTCTACCACAAAAGGACTTTTACAGACAGAAATAACCCTCAGCATTAACTTGAAACGTATAAATGCCAACTTTTGCGTGAAAACAGGCGTACTCATATTTTGGGTAATATTTTGTGCGTACCCAACATTTATAAATGAGGCCCCGGAAGAGCAAACCAGGAAATTTCACGTGTGTATATATGCTGCGTTGTGCAGACCTCATCAGAGTTCCATCTTTGAATAACTTAAAGGGACCTTTTCTCATAACTAGAATACATGATATATTGAATGTATGTACAGGTAACTCCCAAAATACAGGAAACACTTGAGTACATGAGGGATAGGCCTACAAAGTATATTGAATGCAGGTGCTTCCACACAGGTGTGGTTCCTGAGTTAATTGAAACATTTCAACTTTAAAATCTATGACAAACAAAGTTTAACAAACCATACAACTCGATGCACAAGGACTACATTGAACAATTTAAACAGGACATTTCACAAAAACACTTTTAGTGGAAGAACTTTGCAGATGCAAAGTTTGATAACAGAATTAAAGTAAAATCTCCCTCAGTTTATGGGACTAAGTTTTCCAAAAATTCTTAAGTATCTTCTCCGAATTAAGATTCAGAGATGTCTGCAGAACGAATGGGGTGTCAGCTATGACGTGACACCTTGGGTTTCATTATTATTATTTTTGGCTATTGAACTATGGTAGGTGAAGTGGATTCACATCCGGTAACGGAATTACATCATGGGTCTCTGATCTGTATTATACAGAAATGCCTAATTACGGATATGAATATCATTTTCTTACTTCATGGTAACCAAAGGTAGAAATATGCAATATTCTTCTTTTGCATATCTGTCAGGGACGTGTGTAGGTGGCAGGGAAGTCAGGCTCAGGAGAGTCAAACGGAGTGTAAAATGGAGTCTTTTAATAAATGTCCAAGAAACATGCTCCATAACACTAATAAACAAATATGGGTACGAAGACCCGTCGCGCACCTATACAAAAATAAACACTACACTGACAACAAACAATCTCTGACAAAGACATGAGGGGAAACAGAGGGTTAAATACACAACAGGTAATGGATGGGATTGAAAACAGGTGTGTGGGAAGACAAGACAAAACCAATGGAAAATGAAAAAAGGATCGATGATGGCTAGAAGACTGGTGACATCGACCGCCGAGCACCACCCGAACAAGGAGAGGCAACGGCTTCGGCAGAAGTCGTGACAATATCTGGGTATTATTCGACACGCTGGCTATTATTGTAATGAGTTCCGCCCCAAAACAAGAACACATTTGTTTGTTTCAGATTTGGTCTGGTCAGGACCAATCATAGACATCTGTTTCTCAAGTTTGGACATCACAGTAGAGTACATTTAAAGTCTATGTACAGTAAATTGTACTGTACTGAACTCTGCTCTACTGTACTGTTCTCTACGGTGCTGTCCAAACTTGTGAAACATAAATGTCTATGATTGGTTCAGATTTGGTCCGGCCAGGGTGGACTGACCCAAACTACTTTTTGACGTCCAGTGTCGGTTGGTGCTCAGTAGTTGAGGATGCTTGTTACAGTAAATGTAACTAGGATAGGTGTCATGGTAGGTGCCAGTAAGAGCTGGGTGAGGTAACATTTAACTTGAAAGAAGAGAGAGGGCGGCAGAGAGGGAGAGGTTGTCCAGACGGTTTTCACAGTCTTGCTTTGACCACCAGACGACAAAAAGAGAAACAAAACAGTTATGACCTGAACATAACAGTATGCCAGTGGAAGGGAGTACAGTAGCAGGTGACCCAACTGTGGTTTGTCTCTAGTATGATTTCCCATTGTAGCCAATTAAATTGCAGTAATTCCGTTACTGATTTGGTAACAATTCTGAGTTTCAATCACTTAATATTTAATAAACTTGATATCAGTAAAATCATTATAACTAATTGGCAGGTCTACCTTTACATGTTGCTTCTATGAACTTTCATTATCCTCCCTCATGAGGGAGAGAAATTAGAAAATATCTTAAAGATATGTGCACAAGGCGATGTTTCTTAAATTTACAGAAGGCAAATAATTTCTCAAACTAAATAGAAGTGTTGATATTAGTTGTCAGGGGTCTTCAACATTTATTGTGTTTTGGTGTATTTCTAATACCTTAAGACTTTTTCTGGTAGGTGTATTCTAAGACCCTTTTTCTATCTGTTTGACCAGAAATTAAAACTGTTGCTTATACCTAATTATTAGGATGGAAAATGGTTGTTATATAACAAATTATATATATTTTTAAAACATACTCTTAGCTTTAATTTGACCTTCTCCTATGAACTTCACATGTTAGTGCTCATGGGTCAAACTCATTCCATGGAGGGCCTAGTGTCTGCGGGTTTTGGGGTTTTCCTTTCAATTAAGACATAGACAACCAGGTTAGGGAAGTTCCTTACTAATTAGGGACCTTATTTCATCAAACAAGTACAAGGGAGGAGTAGAAACCCGCAGACACTCGGCCCTCCGTGGAATTACTTTTAGAAGTGTTTTAGATGGAAATGCCCTTAAGCAATTAACATACCATCATGTATAAAAATGACCAGTTGCCCATTACTTTGGCTACCATGGCTAGAAGAAAACATCTGTGACTTTGAAAGAGGGCCTCGAAGGAGCATAGGAAGTTTAAACTACGTGTGTTTGTCACCAGATCTCAAAGCAAATGAACACTTATGGGAGATTCTGGAGTGGTGCCTGAGACTGTGTTTTCTACCACCATCAACAAAATACCAACTGATGGAATTTCTAATGGAAGAATGTTGTCGCATCCCTCCAATAGAGTTGCAGACACTTGTAAAATCTATGCCAAGGCACATTGAAGCTGTTCTGGTGGCCCGACATCCTATTTAGACACTTTATGTTGGTGTTTCCTTTATTTTGGCAGTTACCTGTGTATCATGCTATGTGCCAAGATTTGTAGTTGCTTGGTTACTGTTGCCTGGTGAGGTTGGGAAATGATAGTGGCCAAATAAATATTTTGTAAGGACACCCCTTTGTGGACCCCCCCCTGCACGCACATACACACCTTGACTCAATTTGATAAAATGCATAGGTCTACTTTACCTATTGACTTGTTTCCATTTCCAATAAAACATTCCAATTGGTATACAACTTAAATCAATAAATAAACAATTTTCTTTTCATTCTCCATTTCCTCCCTAGATATGGACGGGTGGAGAGTGTCAAGGTCCTTCCAAAGCGGGGTTCAGAAGGTGGAGTCGCAGCCTTTGTGGATTTTGTGGACATTAAAAGTGCTCAGAAGGCACATAAATCAATCAACAAGATGGGGGACAGAGACCTGCGCACTGATTACAATGAGCCAGGCACAATCCCTAGTGCTGTGAGAGGGCTGGACGATAGCCTGTCCTTAGGCTCTCGTGGACGGGATGTTTCAGGGTTCATAAGGGCGGCAGGGGGCCCGGTGTATGGGCCCCCTGCATCTCTCCACAGCAGAGAGGGACGCTATGAACGCAGACTAGACGGGTAAGTGGACAAAGTTTCTCTGAAGGCAGGGGGAACTTGGTTTCTGATAACTCCTTACCCCCAAGCATTTTTCCATCTATTAATTTATAAGCAGGTTCATAAACAGGAATAAATCTGTAGGCATCCCTTCTAAAGTCCTCAGAGTTGCCATCGCTCATGGATTGATATGGTAGACACCAAGCTATACTGTAAATGAGCATGTATGTACATTATGCACACAATTGTACTTCTATGTGTGTGGTAAATAGCGTATTGGCTGTTGGAGATTATCTTTGTGAGCTTAAACATTCCTGTGAGGTGGATATCCCATTTGCGGAGAGTACGGGGCATATTGGATATCGTAACATTCCTGGGATTAATGGATGCTGGAGAGAGTTTGTTCCAGCGGCCTTCCCTGGGATCTCCCTGATCTGGAGTACCGTGCCCTCCTTGGTGGATTAATGGGTCACCCTATTTTCGTATAACAACCAAGAATACATATTTACACTTTAAGATGCATTAACTAGTTTTTGGATTAATAGAAATTGGGTTCTCGATCATTCTGCAACCCTTCCAGTGGTGTTTTCAAGTGCAGCACTTTCCTTGTGGTCCGGAGTCATGTGGATAACCAAACCCGGATATGTATTCCCCTATTGGATTAAAACTGGCCAATCACGAAAGGATATTCTATCATCTATCTACCATAAAGGTATGGGTTTTACGGTTTTGTGATGAGATTGTTTGATATCAGGGTTTAACAATTAAATCCTGGGAGACCCCAACTGTTGATCAACTTTGTAGAGAAACGACAGAAAGGGTGAGCAAATTATGCACTTTTTTTATCCAAACAAATCTTTGTTGGTGGTTCAAGTAATTTGTTATATTTTTGCTCTTGAAAGAGTGAGACTTTCCAATGGATATAGGGGGAAGCATTAAACAGAATCACGTAATAGAGGATTGGATTATTTTGGAACCATACAAATCAATACAATTACATGGAAATATGGGGCTGAAGAACATGGTACTGGATGTCAGTGGAGATACCTGCCTTCTGTCAGTGGATTACCTCCCTTCTGAATGTGGAACTACATCTGTCCATCCTTGGATACAATTATTCTCAGAATCAGAAAAGACAACATCCTGTCAACATCAAATAATTAGCCTACTGCCTTGCAGGCAACTGTACCTATGAGGGAGAATCATGGAGTTTAAGACATGGATTACTACTGACAAATAAACTGTGTTATTACAAGATAATTTTTGCTTCAATGGATCTAGTTGGACAATTGTTCAATTTTGCACATAGAATGTGGCGGACTATTAAAGATGAAATACTTTTTTCCCACTAGTTGTGTGCCATGATGTTCCAGACTCATTGCTCATGGGGAATCAATAGAGCACTGTTTACACAAGCTGGACAATTGGATATCATTTATTGATTTGACTGGATTATGTTGCCTATTTTCCATGAACATTTAAACATTTATGTAACCTTTTTTGAAAGAATAGTTTAGTCTGACTTCCTATGACTATTTCCACCACAGCAAAATCTTGTTACAATTGGATTAGATTTTTGGATTAGTTGATATTCCAGCCCCTCAAAGCAAGTGACGATTCCCGCCATACTGATGAGGATGACTATTTTGAACATAAACCTGCCCGGAATATATAATTTTTTTTTTAAATATAATTTTTTATACCAACCCTACAGTTTTCCTTTTTGCTCACAAAGTTCTGTCTCCCTAGATTGTATTTGGAATTGTAGGTCGGGTTACCGCTGTCTCAAAAGGTTGGTTTGTCCTGCCTTGTGTATTTTAGCTGTTCTCTCTAACCCCTAGTTTGAACCCCTGTCTCTCTCCATATTTCCTACTAACAGAAATGGCTGTTAAACTGACTGTTTAATTGCTTGTTGTTGTTATTTGCAGATGATGTACCTTTTCCCGGCTGTCCCCCTCACCCTGAACCTACTCGACCCACTTCCCAGCTCCTAATCCCCTAGTCAATAGTACCTTGTTACTTAGGCATTTTTCACATTAAATGAAATGAGAGTGATACATTGACACAGGCCAAATGTTCTAAACAGAGGGATGCACCTCGAATGTTTTTTTTAAACCATGAACAATTACATCATATTTAATAGTTGCGTTAGTTAACAAAAATAAGATTAGATTCAACCTAATTTGAATTGCTACTGTATATTACATTTCACTGTCAGATTTGTCATGACTAAAGGGTTTATGACAATGTTTAGAAGGCTTTGGCAGTCTCTTGTTTTGCCAGTGGCTGAACCTTTTTCTTCTGAGCCAAAGAGTAGGATTTCTCCAGGAACAGATGAACTTGTGCATACCATTTTCATGTCTCCGTGTCCAGTATGACAGAAGTTAGAGGTAGTTTTGCGAGCCAATGCTAACTAGTGTTACCCATAGCCCAATGACTGGAAGTCTATCTGCTAGCATTCTTTGCCCAAGATTATCACAAGACATGAACAAAATGCTTCAGTGATTTGTATTTTCCTTAATCTTTCTGAAGAGGCAAAGCGGGAATGCCTCTGTCTGTTTGTTTACCACTTTGTGTAGCTGTTAGGGATAAGGCTAATGATAACCGTCTTCTGGTAGATGGAAAAGCTTTCCAAAAAACCTTCTCAATTAAATGTTAACTACAAAGTAGCCTATGCCTGCCTGGTAGAATTACATGATTGTTTGCATCAATCCAGTGGCAATTTTTTTTTGCTTTTAGCAAACTCTGTAATAACGTGCACTACAGAAACACCCCAAACCAAACAAGTGTCTTGCTGGTGCAGACTTGAATTAAAGGGTATCTACACCCCAAATTTCTTTGATTTTTCCCAGACCTCAAAAGTGGTCTCCTGATGTCGTTTGAGCGTTGTTGTGGACTTTGAACATCCAATTTTGTTATTATTATTTTAAAGGGATTTCTAAAGAGAACCTGAAAAAACTAAATGGAATTTGGGGGGGAAAATCAATAGAATTACGCAATAAATAAAACAGATTTTATAGGGCCCTTCAATAGGCGTGGTTTTGAAACTTATCATTAAACTTCCATCATACTCATCACTGTATTCAGAAAGGAAGTTATGGTAAAGGTATATTTTACAGATGGCTTATGTACCAGGTAGTTATTTTAAATTACATTTTAAATTGTATAGTAGTTATAATTTGGTTTCTTTGAGATTCATGGACTTAAGTGTCACTATGTACCATTTAGTACCAGGCTGTTACCAATTGTTTTATTCTTTCAGGTGCAAAAAGTACTAGAAAGACAGTATCCATTGTTACCACAGTTTTTTTTTTTAGGTAGCATCTTAAACCAGGCTGTATAAAGTGTTACCGAAGTTAGATCCTGCACCTTCTAAACTGCATCTCAATAAGTCTGATTCATCTCATACGTATGAAAAGGGTAACTAATCATCTAACATGCTGGCCACACCGCTCGTGTCACGTGCGCGAGTATTACAAAATAAATGTACACATACATGTTATTCAATCATTGCACCAACACTGCTCGCGCGCATCAACGAGTGTCTGCGTAGCCAGGCACTGAAATGGAACTTGCTTCTATTTGTGACGCGTGACGCGCTGCAAGTCCTGCTTCTCCCATCTTCTCATTGGTTTTTAGGAGCAAATATCTACACGGGTGATTGAAAGATAAGCTGAGGTTCACACTCCAGTCCAGTTGGTGGCGGTAATGCACCTTAAAGTTGGTTGCCAACCGCCATATAAAGTCCAAAGAAGAAGCCAGAAGGAGGAGAGATTACTAGAAACAAACTCGGTTTACCCTTTTATCTGTGGATTAATTGTCGGTGTAGAGGACCTTGTGCATTTCAGGTAAAATAACAACCCAATGTTTATATCCCAGGACAAATTAGTTAGCACCAGCAAGTTAGCTTGCTGAATGCTTTTCGACTTGTCCCCAAATTAATATAGTTGGTTCAGAGTTCATTTTGATAATTCAACCTGCGTGTCCTGATCGTGTCTGGTGTGGGTGGACAAAATCAACATGCGCGCGGTCTGGTCAGCATGTTAGTGTGATTCTTACATTGTACTCTCAGTGGAGACGACCTGTTTTGTGTTCAATTTTTAAGTAGGCATGCCATTTGCTATTTATTCCTCCCCCTTAATTCTAATATTTGTTGATAAATCGCCACCTCGTTAACTCACACATTTTTGATAGACCCTAACTGCCTCTTTATTGAAGTGGTGGTGTACCTCCTATAAGAACATAAATTAGTATAATTGTTTTCATCAGCAGAGCAGAGCATATGATTCAATTTCAGTGTACATAAAATCTTTAAAATTGGAATGTTGTTTGTACTGTTTTAGGCATTCCGACAGATGAAGGCTCTCGCACCTTGACAAACTACCAGTTAGGAGGTCTGGTGATCTTTTTTTTTTTTTTTTTTTTTTTTTTGTAGTTTATCCTGCAAGATAACTTGCTATCTAATCTTAAGAAACTGCTGCATTTTTGTAATGATTCCAGTAATTGAATATGGATCAGTGCAGTATCTTTCTAGCTATTCCCTAAAAGCTAAAATAACTAGTTGTGCAATAACATTATGATCTTATTTGCACAATACAGTGAAAACCCTCAAAATAATCGCAATTATACAGTTATCATAATATCAAAATCTTATTCTGGACATCCCTAATGGCAATCTCAGTATATTATTATTATTATTATTATTATTGAGCTTTTGTCAAAGAATCCTCCATTTGCAGCATTTTCAGTCTTGCAGACCTTTGGCATTCTAGTTGTTGAGGTAATCTGAAGAGATTTCACCCCATGCTTCCTGAAGCACCTCCCACAAATTGGATTCGCTTGATGGGCACTAGTTATGTACCATATGGTCAAGCTGCTTCCACAACAGCTCAGTAGGGTTGAGATCTGGTGACTGTGCTGGCCACTCCATTATAGACAGTATACCAGCTAACTGCTTCTTCCCTAAATAGTTATTGCATAGTTTGGAGTTGTGCTTTGTGTCATTGTTCTGTTGTAGGAGGAAATTGGCTTCAATTAAGCAACGTCCACATGGCATTGCAAAATGGAGTGATGGCCTTCTTCAAGATCCCACTGTACAAATCTCTCACTTTACCATGCTTGACAGATGGCGTCAAGCACTCCTCCAGCATCTCTTTATTTTTTTCTGCGTCTCACAAATGTTCTTTGTGATCTGAACACCTCAAACTTAGATTTGTCTCTCCCTTGTCTGTGTGCTTTTGCCCATCTATCTTTTCTTTTTTATTGGCCAGTCTGAGATATGGCTCTTCACTGTTGATGTTGAGACTGGTGTTTTGCGGGTACTATTTAATGAAGCTGCCAGTTGAGGACTTGTGCGGTGTCTGTTTCTCAAACTAGACACTCTAATGTACTTGTCCTCTTGCGCTGTTGTGCACCGGGGCCTCCCACTCCTCTTTCTATTCTGGTTAGAGCCAGTTTGCGCGGTTCTGTGAAAGGAGTAGTACACAGCATTGTACGAGATCTTCAGTTTGTTGGCAATTTTTGCATGGAATAGCCTTAATTTCTCAGAACAAGAATAGACTGACGAGTTTCAGAAGAGGTCTTTGTTTCTGGCCATTTTGAGCCTAGAATCGAACCCACAAATGCTGACGCTACAGATACTCAACAAGTCAAAAGAAGGCCCGTTTTATGGCTTCTTTAATCAGAACAACAGTTTTCAGCAGTGCTAACATAATTGCAAAAGGGTTTTCTAATGATCAATTAGCTAATCCAAGTTGATCATTTCAAAAGGCTAACACAACGTGCCATTGGAACACCGGAGGGATGGTTGCTGATATTGGGCCTCTGTACGCCTATGTAGATATTCCATAAAAAATCTGCCGTTTCCAGCTACAATAGTCATTTACACCGTTAACAATGTCAACACTGTATTTCTGATACATTTTGTTATTTTAATGGACAAAAAATGAAATTTCCTTAATTTGTAAGTGACCCCAAACTTTTGAACTGTAGTGTATATATTTTTTGCGTTTAGGTTTTAGCATTAAATCCATTGTGAAGGCCCCAGACTCTTGTTTTTCCAGATCAGGGTGTGCTCTATATTATGGGCCATAAATATATCAACTAATTTATTTTCTTTCTGCTTTTCAGTCGAGTACATGTAATACGGTGTCTAAAATATCTACTCCTTTTTATTTAGGTTCTTACCAGTTTTCAATACATTTTCCAAATCAGAAGATTTGGATGTTCATCAAAATACTAGAATAAAATTCAAACAAGTGAAAGATTTGATATAAATTGCAATGCCTAGTTAGTAGCAGTTAAACATTTTCATTTAGATAATCTGAAAGTATCTAGACAAATATAGGTGACAAATTCTGCAACAAATAATGAGAACATTAGAACATTTTACAAATATTTTAAATTAAATATCTTGCTAATGTAAAGTATGATATGCCAATTGAAATGTTTACTGTATACCGTTTCAAACATATACCCCATTTGAACACTCAACTTGACTGCTGTTTTAGTTATTTGATAACCTGATATACTTTTATTTACCACCGTGTGAAGCTCAACTAGTTTTGTAATTAGTGTCAAAAAGCATAATGTGTATCTCTTTCTTTCTCTCTCGCCATTTTCTCCTTCCATCCCTATCCCTGTCACTCAGGACTGCTGAAAGTCGGGATCGAGCGTATGATCACAGTGCCTATGGTCATCACGAGCGTGCTAGCAGCAGCTTTGACCGGCAGCGTCACTACGACACAGACTATTACCGAGATACCAGGGAGAGAACGCTTAACTCTGGGACTGGAACTGCCTGTGGAGGTGGTGGGGCTGTCTCTGCAGGGATCGGTGGAGGGGTTGTAGGTGCTGGCGTCAGTGGAACAGGTGGAGGGGCTGTGGCTGGAGGAAGTGGAGGATCTTCATCGGTTGGTGTGGGATACTATCGTTCACATAGCCGGAGCCCAAGCCACTTTGATACACCAGAACCTCGATATGAGCCTCGTGCCAGAGAACCATTTATACTGGCCAGCGTAGTTCACAGGGATTTGTACCAAGAAGAGGGAGGTCGGCGTAGAGATCGGTCTTACCACGACAGTCGCAGCCGATCTCCACACTCTACACATTCACGTAACCCCTCTCCACAAAGGTTGTCGACTCAGGCATCCCGGCCTCCACGCTCCCACAGTGGCTCTGGCTCTCGCAGCCGTTCCTCCAGTTCCGACTCAGTCAGCAGTACCAGCAGCAGCACCAGTGGCAGGTAGGTAGAGCGAGTGCTCATTAGTTTCACTTTCATGCATTCTGTCCCCTGCAGTTATCACATGGTGTCTCTGTGCCCATCTTTCTGCTTTACAACTTGCTCAATGAAATAATAAACCTAAAATGTTTCTTAAACAAGAAGCATAGTTAGCCACCAAAATGTTGTACTTAGCCACCCACATTCAAAGTTATGTTAACCTCAAAATGCAACCTAAACTCAGCAAAAAAAGAAACATCCTTTCACTGTCAACTGCATTTATTTTCAACAAACTTAACATGTGTACATATTTGTATGAACATAACAAGATTCAACAACTGAGACATTAAACTGAACAAGTTCCACAGATGTGACTAACAGAAATGGAATAATGTGTCCCGGGAACAAAGGGGAGGTCAAAATCAAAAGTAACAG
This sequence comes from Salvelinus alpinus, assembly GCF_045679555.1. NCBI lineage: Eukaryota > Metazoa > Chordata > Actinopteri > Salmoniformes > Salmonidae > Salvelinus > Salvelinus alpinus. Next base: position 27,093,161 of record NC_092102.1, on the reverse strand, counting down.
TCAGTATATGGTGTGGCCACCAGCTGCATTAAGTACTGCAGTGCATCTCCACCTCATGGACTGCACCAGGCTTTCCAGTTCTTGCTGTGAGATGTTACCCCACTCTTCCACCAAGGCACCTGCAAGTTCCCGGACATTTCTGGGGGGACCCTCACCCTCCAATCCAACAGGTCCCAGATGTCCTCAATGGGATTGAGATCCGGGCTCTTCGCTGGCCATGGCAGAACACTGACATCCCTGTCTTTCAGGAAATCACGCACAGAACGAGCAGTATGTCTGGTGGCATTGTCATGCTGGAGGGTCATGTCAGGATGAGCCTGCAGGAAGGGTACCACATGGAGGAGGACGTCTTCCCTGTAAACGCACAGCTTTGAGATTGCCTGCAATGACAACAAGCTCAGTACGATGATGCTGTGACACACCGACCCAGACCATGACTGACCCTCCACCTCCAAATCGATCCCGCTCCAGAGTACAGGCCTCGGTGTAACGCTCATTCCTTCGACGATAAACGCAAATCTGACCATCACCCCTGGTGAGACAAATCCGTGACTCGTCAGTGAAGAGCACTTTTTGCTAGTTCTGTCTGGTCCAGCGACGGTGGGTTTGTGCCCATAGGCGACGTTGTTGCCGGTGATGTCTGGAGAGGACCTGTCTTACAACATGCCTACAAACCCTCAGTCCAGCCTCTCTCAGCCTATTGCGGACAGTCTGAGCACTGATGAAGGGATTGTGCGTTCCTGGTGTAACTCGGGCAGTTGTTGTTGCCGTCCTGTACCAGTCCCGCCAGTCTGATGCTCAGATGTACCGATCCTGTGCAGGTGTTGTTACACGTGGTCTGCCACTGCGAGGACAATCAGCTGTCCATCCTGTCTCCCTGTAGCGCTGTCTTAGGCGTCTCACAGTACGAACATTGCAATTTATTGCCTTGGCCACATCTGTAGTCCTCATGCCTCCTTGCAGCATGCCTAAGGCACGTTCACGCAGATGAGCAGGGACCCTGGGCATCTTTCCTTTGGTCTTTTCAGAGTTAATAGAAAGGCTTCTTTAGTGTCCTAAGTTTTCATGACTGTGACCTTAATTGCCTACCGTCTGTAAGCTGTTAGTGTCTTAACGACCGTTCCACAGGTGCATGTTCATTAATTGTTTATGGTTCATTGAACTAGCATGGGAAACAGTGTTTACCCCCTTTACAATGAAGATCTGTGAAGTTATTTGGATTATTACGAATTATCTTTGAATTATCTTTTTTTATGCTGAGTTTAGTTATGGGTGATTCCTTATGAAACTAGAACAGAACAAGACCATAATTTTTTTTTGATTTTCATAAAATGTGATCTATAGAAGGGTCCTTTAGAGAGAGGATTGTTTACATATATTTGACATTTGTATCTTAAAGCATAATTGAGACATTCATTTAAGTAGGAATATTTGTGCCATTTTGGCCTTACCAAGGCCTCCTTTATGACTTCATCGGTATCTGTAAAAGCTACAAGCAAAAGTTGGTGTCATATGAATCGTTACAGCTTATACTGCATTATGAGTAGTATTTTGATTTCAATAACCATTTTCTTACATTAATGAATTAATATATAAAACTTGAATTGAAATTAAACAATTTGATTTGTCAATTTGTTTAAAAAAAGTTTTTTTACATAATATATTCTAATGGCATATCAAAGTTCCCGAGTGGGCCGAAATTGGCATAGTAGACAATCACAGCCCTCCTTTTACACCTGCACATCCTGCAAATCACTAGCAGAGGGTGACAATTTTTAATCAATTTTTACATTCACTCTGTTGGCAATGCTTAAAAATTGGATCATAACTTTAAAGGTAGAGATCCCACTCTGGAACTTTTACATGCGCGTAGAGTATATTATGTTCGACAATATATAGAAAAACTACCCAAATCAAAATGGTATATTTTCAATATTCATAAATTTTTAAGAAATGTGCTATTGAAATGTGCAAACTCAAAAAAAAGTTCTGGGACACTGAAGTCCATGGAGAATAAGAGCACCTCCTCCCAGCTGCCCAGTGCACTGAGGCTAGGAAACACTGTCACCACCGATAAATCCACTATAATTGATAATTTCAAGAAGCATTTTTCTACGGCTGGCCATGCTTTCCACCTGGCTACCCCTACCCTGGTCAACTGCCCGGCACCGCTCGCCCAAGCCTCCACCATTTCTCCGTCACCCAAATCCAGATAGCTGATGTTCTGAAAGAGCTGCAAAATTTCGACTCCTACAAATCAACCGGGCTAGACAATCTGGACCCTCTCTTTCTAAAATGATCAGCCGAAATTGTTGCAACCCCTATTACTAGCCTGTTCAACCTCTCTTTCGTATCGTCTGAGATCCCCAAAGATTGGAAAGCTGCCGCGGTCATCACCCTCTTCAAAGGAGGAGACACTCTAGACCCAAACTGCTACAGACCTGTATCTATACTACCCTGCCTTTCTAAGGTCTTCGAAAGCCAAGTTAAACAGATTACCAACCATTTCGAATCCCACTGTACCTTCTCCGCTATGCAATCTGATTTCAGAGCTGGTCATGGGTGCATCTCAGCCACACTCAAGGTCCTAAACGATATCATAACCGCCATCGATAAGAGACATTACTGTGCAGCCGTATTCATCGACCTGGCCAAGGCTTTCGACTCTGTCAATCACCGCATTCTTATCGGCAGACTAAACAGTCTTGGTTTCTCAAATGACTGCCTCGCCTGGTTCACCAACTACTTCTCTGATAGAGTTCAGTGTGTCAAATCGGAGGGCCTGTTGTCCAATCCTCTGACAGTCTCTATGGGGGTGCCACAGGGTTCAATTCTCGGGCCGACTCCTCTCTGTATACATCAATGAGGTTGCTCTTGCTGCTGGTGATTCTCTGTGGCTGGCTCCAGGTCATCTACAACTCTCTGCTAGGTAAAGCCCCGCCTTATCTCAGCTCACTGGTCACCATAGCAGCACCCACCCGTAGCACGCGCTCCAGCAGGTATACTTCACTGGTCACCCCCAAAGCCAATTCCTCCTTCGGACGCCTTTCCTTCCAGTTCTCTGCTGCCAATGACTGGAACGAACTGCAAAAATCACTGAAGCTCGAGACTCATATCTCCCTCACTAGCTTTAAGCTCCAGCTGTCAGAGTAGCTCACAGTTCACTGCACCTGTACATAGCCCATCCAACTACCTCATCCCCATACTATATGTATTTATTTGTCTTGCTCCTTTGCACCCCAGTATCTCTACTTGCACATTCATCTTCTGCACATCAATCACTCCAGTGTCTAATTGGTATGTTGTAATTACTTCGCCATGGTGGCCTATTTATTGCCTTACCTCCCTTATCTTACCTCATTTGCACACATTGTATATAGATTTTCTTCAACTGTATTATTGACTGTATGTTTTGTTTATTCCATGTGTAACTATGTTGTATCTGTCGAACTGCTTTGCTTTATTCTTGGCCAGGTCGCAGTTGTAAATGAGAACTTGTTCTCAACTAGTCTACCTGGTTATTAAATAAAGGTGGGGGGAAAAATCCCTTGGAGGTTAAAGGGATACTTCAGGATTTTGGCTATGAGGACCTTTATCTACTTCCCCAGAGTCAGATGAACTTGTGGATACCATTTTTATGTGTATTGTGCAGATAGAAGGAAGTTGCTCACTAGCACTAGGGCAAATGCTCACTAGCACTAGGGCAAATGCTCACTAGCGCTAGGGCAAATGCTAACTCGCGCTGGCGCAATGACTGGAAGTCTATAGTATCTGCTAGCATGAAACTACCTCCAACTTCCTTCATACTGGATGCAGAGACATATAGATGGTATACATAAATTCATTTTACTCTGTGGAAGTAGATTAAGGGCCTAATTTGCCAAAATCCCGAAGTATTCCTTTAAGATACAAATGTAAAAAAAGATGTTAACAATCCTTCCTCCAAAGGACCCTTCTATAGATAAAATTTGGTGAAAATTCCCAAAATCAAGGTGTTTTGTTCTAGAGTTGTGAGGAATCACCCTTATGTAATGCTTTATGATAACCAATTGTTATTAAAAGTATGCCCCTCCAAGAACTTAAAGGGCTAGCTTATTCATCTTGCTTGTGCCATATGATTTGAATGCACTCAACTCAAATTGATAATAGTTTAAGCGCCTCTGGCTCACAAACTTCTGAGTGAAATTAAAGCTAGTTAGCGTTATTAGCATCAGAACTCCTGTTCAGTGTGCACCAACTTGGCTTTGATGAATGTAATGCAATGAACTCAATAGTAGAAAATGGTTCTAATTTGTTTAAAAAAAAAATTAACAATACTATTTCTACTTTTGCTTATTCGGTGTGAATCTCTCAGACCCACAGAATTCCTTAAAAGATTTGGGTGTGAAATGCTAAAACAAGGGTATTCAAATCTTACCCTGGGAGGTCCGGAGTACTGCTGGTTTTCTGTTCTACCTGATAATTATTGCATCCACCTGCTGTCCCATGTCTAAATCAGTCCCTGATTAGAGGTGACGAATTAAAAAGCTGTGGAACTGGCTTCGAGGTCCAGCTTTGAATTTGAGGGGACTAGAATTTAAAGCCCCACTATCTTGAGCCGAAGTAACTCCTTGGAAATCTGGTATAAATGTGACGACAAATTCCAACAACCGGCTTCAAAAAGTAAATTGCTATGGTATGACAGTGAAAATATGCAAGAATAAGTAGGTTCTATAATTTAAGCAGTTTCATTGGTTATTTGAGAGCATTGCGATCTGACACAACAGACTGTGCAGTTTGACATGCTTGGTGGTTTCAGGAAGAAATGCTACAGGGAATTTTTGGAGACTGCTGGTGTATTTTCTCACTGCCCACCTCTGTGTATGGGTAATGCCCCCCCCCCCCCCTCCCTCCGTGAGATCCAGTTAGAACTGGAAATTTCTAACCACTGCTGGCTCCTTGCCCACTACCACAGGCCAGGCTCCATAAGCAGCACTTATGGGAGTGTCTGAGGGAAGGAGGAGGAGCAGAGGCAAACAAATAGCAGAGGGAAGGCTGGAAAATTGAGAAGGGCATGAGAATAGTGGGGTGTACTACTAAAGGGATGCACGGCTTATGAAATGTCTATTGCAAGTTTAGCAAAGCAAAATAAATTACCATCTCACAAGAGATTGAAATGGAATGGTAGAACTGTACAATGAAAATACGAAAGTAATTGTTTTATTTTTATTACATTTGAGAATTGCGGCTCATATTTATTTTCTAAAACATTTCCTTTTTTTTGCTCCCTTTCTGTTACTTCTGTTATAAAATATATTATTCCATCTAACAACACAAGCAGTATAATTTCAAAATTGCTCTCTATTTGCTCTACAAAAGCCAGTGTCTTTCCGTTTTGTCATCTACCTGTGAGTCATTTGTTTTCTAAAATTGGAATCTATGCACTTGTGATCTATTGTAGTTCTCAGCTGCTCTCAAACCTTGGTTGTTAGTCATGGTGATTTGATTCAAATCCATATGGGCACGATCTGCTGAATGCACTCATGGATAACTCATATATTCACCAACACGGGGAACAGATGTACAGAATATTCTGCTTCAACATATAAATAGAAATAAACAATCTCAACAGATTTGATTCCATTTGTATGAATTGTGAGAACAGTGCCACTCAAAGACAGGTAATGGTATTACATATTCCTTTATGCTAGGGTAACCTTCATTATTTCCAACTTCATATAGAAGTTTGTTCAACATGATTGTTGTTGAGTGTACTGGGTGATTCTCACAAAACTGGCACTTGCCAAAAAATGTTTTACCCCAAAAATTTATTCTACACCATAATTCCTCTTGGATCAATAAGATTAGCATCTGTAGTTATCTATTTCATAATTGTTATGTTTATTGATCAGATATTATGCATTTAACCACAATTTCCACAACTATCAATACAAACACTCTCATTACCACAACAGTTGTCGAAGTCCAAAAAAGTGGGAAACAAATCTATTTGTAATATTTAACATTGCTCACCTAATGAAAAGGCCTAAGTTAATGTATTTTGTAATATATCTCATTACCGCAACACAACCTTCTGAATCTTGTTTTTTGTCATAATTACTTGTGTATGTACAGTTGATGTCGGAAGTTTACATACACTTAGGTTGGAGTCATTAAAACTTGTTTTTCAACCACTCCACAAATGTCTTGTTAATTAACAAACTATAGTTTTGGGAAGTCGGTTATGACATCTACTTTGTGCATGACACAAGTCATTTTTCCAACAATTGTTTACAGACAGAATATTTCCCTTATAATGAACTGTATCACAATTCCAGTGGGTCAGAAGTTTACATGTGTAACAGTATAGCTTCCGTCCCTCACCTCGCCCTACCTGGGCTCGACCAGGGACCCTCTGCACACATCAACAACTGACACCCACGAAGCATAGTTACCAACAGCTCCACAAAAGCCGCGTCCCTTGCAGAGCAAGGGGAACAACTACCTCAAGGTCCCAGAGCGAGTGACGTCACCGACTGAAACGCTATTAGCGCGCACCCCGCTAACTAGCTAGCCATTTCACATCGGTTACACATGCACTAAGTTGACTGCCTTTAAACAGCTTGGAGAATTCCAGAAAAGGATGTCATGGCTTTAGAAGCTTCTGATAGGCTAATTGACATAATTTGAGTCAATTGGGGGTGTACCTGTGGATGTATTTCAAGGCATACCTTCAAACTCAGTGCCTCTTTGCTTGACATTATGGGAAAATCAAAAGAAATCAGCCAAGATCTCAGATAAAGAATTGTAGACCTCCACAAGTCTGGTTCATCCTTGGGAGCAATTTCCCAACGACTGAAGGTACCATGTTCATCTGTACAAACAATAGTACGCAAGTATAAACACCATAGGACCACACAGCCGTCGTACCGCTCAGGAAGCAGACGCATTCTGCCTCCTAGAGATGAACGTACTTTGGTGCGAAAAGTGCAAATCGATTCCAGAACAACAGCAAAGGACCTTGTGAAATGCTGGAGGAAACGGGTACAAAAGTATCTATATCCACAGTAAAACAAGTCCTATTTCAACATAACCTGAAAGGCCGCTCAGCAAGAAAGAAACCACTGCCCCAAAACCGCCATAAAAAAGCCAGAGTATGGTTTGCAACTGCACATGGGGACGAAGATCGTACTTTTTGGAGAAATGTCCTCTGGTCTGATGAAACAAAAATAGAACTGTTTGGCCATAATGACCATTGTTATGTTTGGAGGAAAAGGGGGGAGGCTTGCAAGCCGAGGGAACACCATCCCAACCGTGAAGCATGGGGGTGGCAGCATCCTGTTGTAGGGGTGCTTTGCTACAGGAGGGACTGGTGCCCTTCACAAAATAGATCGCATCATGAGGTAGGAAAATTATGTGGATATATTGAAGCAACATCTCAAGACATCAGTCAGGATGTTAAAGCTTGGTCGCAAATGGGTCTTCCAAATGGCCAATAACCCCAAGCATACTTCCAAAGTTGTGGCAAAATGGCTTAAGGACAACAAAATGAAGGTATTGGAGTGGCCATCACAAAGCCCTGACCTCAATCCTATAGAAAATTTGTAGGCAGAACTGAAAAAGTGTGTGTGAGCAAGGAGGCCTACAAACCTGACTCAGTTACACCAGCTCTGTCAGGAGGAATGGGACAAAATTCACCCAACCTACTGTGGGAAGCTTGTGGGAGCTTACCCAAAACGTTTGACCCAAGTTAAACAATTTAAATGCAAAGCTACCAAATACTAATTGAGTGTATGCAAACTTCTGACCCACTGGGAATGTGATTAAATAAAAGCTGAAATAAATAATTATCTTTAATATTATTCTGACATTTCACATTCTTAAAATAAAATGGTGATCCTAACTGACCTAAAACAGGGAATTTTTACTAGGATTAAATGTCAGGAATTGTGAAACTGAGTTTAAATATGTTTTGCTAAGGTGTATGTAAACTTCCGACTTCAACTGTATGTATGCTATTTTTATGTACACATTTTTGATAAAGAACAAAAGGGACACTATCAGATTCATCCAAAATTCCTAAAGTATACATTTGACTTTTCGTGATATTAAATATTGTTTTATTACGGTAATTTACGGTAAATTAGTGTTGTATTGTTTGCCATTGAAAAACTACATTTGTAAATCCCAAATGCTTTACAAAATACTAAAATCAATGATCTTAATGCAATTGTTTAAAATACTCTTTAGCATAATCATAAATACTGTAATTACGTGCATGTGTTTTCAAAAGTGGACTTAAGTATTAGGTACAATTTTTTTCTCTCAATAATAGTAGTTTCTCCAAGGTCTTTACAGGTAATTGGTGTTAGGATGTGGTTATGTGTTATTCTAAGGTATTTTAGATGCATTTCTAAATTGACATACCACCTTTTTACACACCACCACAGTCAGAGGCAGCCTATAGGGAGGAGGTCAGAGACCTGGCCGTGTGGTGCCAGGACAACAATTTCTCCTACGGGATCAAGACAAAGGAGATGATTGTGGACTACAGGAAAAATGACCGCGGATTCTCATCGACAGGGCTGCAGTGGAGTAGGTGGAGAGCTTCAAGTTCCTTGGTGTCCACATCACTTACAAACTAACATGGTCCGAGTACACCAAGACAGTCGTGAAGAGAGCACAACAAAACCTATTCCCCTTCAGGAGACTGAAAAGATTTGGCATGGGTCCTCAGATCCTCAAAAAGTTCTACAGCTGCACCATCGAGAGCATCTTGATGGGTTGAATCACTGCCTGTTATGGCAACTGTTCGGCCTCCGACCGCAAGGCACTACAGAGGGTAGTGCGAACGGCCCAGTACATCAGTGGGGCCAAGCTTCTTGCCACCCAGGACCTCTATACCAGGCGGTGTCAGAGGAAGGCCCTAAAAATATTCCAAGACTCCAGTCAGACTGTTCTCTCTGCTACCGCACGGCAAGTGGTACCGGAGCGCCAAGTCTAGATCCAAGAGGCTTCTAAACAGCTTCTAACCCGAAGCCATAAAATTCCTGAACACCTAATCAAATGACTACCCAGACTATTTGCATTTCCCCCTCCCCCTCTTTTTGTTTTACACTGTTTCTGCTCTCTGTTGTTATCATCTATGCATAGTCACTTCAATAACCCTACCTATATGTACATACTACCTCAACTAACCGGTGCCCACACACATTGACTTTGTACCAGTACCCCCCTGTATATGGTATTGCTATTGTTATTTAGCTGCTGCTCTTTAATTACTTTTATTTATTATTCTTATCTGTATTTTTTTTAACTGCATTGTTGGTTAGGGGATCGTAAGTAAGCATTTCACTGTAAAATTTACACCTGTTGTATTCGGCGCATGTGACTAATACAATTTTATTTGATGTTTTACAAAAAATATATATTCAATAGTTGTAACAGTGGTACTAGTAAATAAGAAAAGTTACCTGCACAGCACACCCATTGACTATACATTAGAATTTAATTAATTTCATTACCGAAACAGACCAAAAAAATTATTCAGTAATGAGATGTGTGTTTCGGTAATGAAAGCTCAATCTGCAAGTAATAGGAGACAGACATTGAGTCAGCAAACAATTGACCATCACTAAACCCCATTCATGCTTCCATGTTGGTAAGGTAATGGTTTTCGAAGTTTTTCCCAATTGGAGCTTTTTTGTCATTTCGGTGAAAGGTCAAGTGTCTTAAAGCGGTGTTTGAGAAGAAGATCCTCATTCTGAAGGCATATAAATTAAAATAACTTGTACTCATCTAAGGACTACTCCTCTAGATGATGCATCATCGGTGAATTAAACTTTATTTTAAAAATGATTGGTATTTTTTATAGCAACTTAAAGTGTTATGGTAATGAGAAACATCCACATACACTGTTTTAAGTAATAAATATAACTTGTATGATTTATGGACAAACTACAGCAACATATTTTGTGTTTTATTCAACATTTTATAAAGTTACCCGAAAATTTAATTGGGCTCATTTCGGTAAAAAATGTACAATTTATGTAAAATAAAACACTGTGCCATAAACTAGGCATCTTAGTCTTCAGAATGATAGTTGATTGTTGCAGATGCATCAGTTTTCTAAACTCGAAATTTGTTACTGCCATTGTTAAAACTGGATTCATGAGAATCACCCGTATATATCGGAATCATCGCCAATCCATTATATCGCATCTGTGAGCTATATCAATATCTTTGTGCATAGAGATGTCTTTTAAATGTAAATTTCAGACAAAAGCACACTATCTAAGTCATCAGTTCTTTACAGTGATTTGCTCCTCTTATGACGGATGTATGAGATTCTGTGCACACAAATCTATTTTTCATTAAGCCTCTGTGTTCCTCTTTGGCAGCAGTGATTCCAGCAGTTGTTCAAGTGATGGCTCCCCAGCACGTTCAGTTCAGTCTGCTGCCATCCCTGCACCTTTATCTCTGCCTTTATCTGCCCTTGACAAGGATGAGCCTCGAAAAAGCTTTGGTGTCAAGGTCCAGAATCTTCCTGTGCGTTCTACAGGTGAGGATTTGACCCCTTCAGCTGTGCAGTGGAGGGAAAAAGTACCCAAAGGTCATACTTAAATAAAAGTAAAGTTACCTTAATAGAAAATGACTAAAGTATAATTTAAGTCACCCAGTAAAATACTACTTCTCTAAAAGTATTTGGTTTTAAATATACATAAGTATCAAAAGTATAAATCATTTAAAATTCCTTATATTAAGGAAACCAGACGGCTTCATTTTCTTGTTTTAAAAATGTACGGATAGCCAGGGCCACACAGACGTAATTTATAAATGAAGCATTTGTGTTTAGTGAGTCTGCCAGATCAGAGGTAGTAGGGCTGACCAGAGATGTTTTCTTGATAAGTGCGTCAATTGGACCATTTTCCTGTTCTGCTAAGCATTCAAATTGTACCGGATGCTTTTGCGTGTCAGGAAAAATGTATGGAGTAAAACTACATTATTTTCTTTAGGAATGTAAAAGTTGTCAAAAATATAAATAGTGAAGTACAAATACCCCCAAAAATGACTTATTTTTATTTCATATTTTATTTAACTAGGCAAGATACCACCCAAAAATGTAAAAGTACTTTAAAATATTTTTACTTTAGTAGTTTACACCACTGCTGCTGTGTTTATACCATACATTATCTACTCCACGCTACATTTGGGCAATACACCGTTAGGTTTTGGTATTAATATAATTTGTTGAGTTAATTACATTGTTGATTTTTGTACTGCAGATAAGAATTAGTCACTCTGTATGCACCTGAAGGTATTAAGTCAACATTTATTTTAGCATTTGTTCCCTCCTCTGCTTTCAGATACAAGTCTAAAGGATGGCCTGTTCCATGAGTTCAAGAAGTATGGGAAGGTGACGTCTGTGCAAATCCATGGAGCTTTAGAAGAGCGCTATGGACTAGTGTTCTTTCGCCAGCAGGAGGACCAGGAAAAGGCCCTGGCTGCATCAAAGGGGAAGCTGTTTTTTGGCATGCAAATTGAGGTCATTGCCTGGAACGGCCCTGGTGCGTCCACAACTGGTATATAAAGGGGCTTGAGTTTTTCCTAACCATGTAACCTGACCAGGAAAATCTCTGGGTTCTATTAAGATTATGTAAAAATATATAATATATACAGTGGGGAGAACAAGTATTTGATACACTGCCGTTTTTGCAGGTTTTACTACTTACAAAGCATGTAGAGGTCTGTCATTTTTATCATAGGTACACTTCAACTGTGAGAGACGGAATCTAAAACAAAAATCCAGAAAATCACATTGTATGATTTTTAAGTAATTAATTTGCATTTTATTGCATGACATAAGTTTTTGATACATCAGAAAAGCAGAACTTAATATTTGGTACAGAAACCTTTGTTTGCAATTACAGAGATCATACGTTTCCTGTAGTTCTTGACCAGGTTTGCACACACTGCAGCAGGGATTTTGGCCCACTCCTCCATACAGACCTTCTCCAGATCCTTCAGGTTTCGGGGCTGTCGCTGGGCAATACGGACTTTCAGCTCCCTCCAAAGATTTTCTATTGGGTTCAGGTCTGGAGACTGGCTAGGCCACTCCAGGACCTTGAGATGCTTCTTACGGAGCCACTCCTTAGTTGCCCTGGCTGTGTGTTTCGGGTCGTTGTCATGCTGGAAGACCCAGCCACGACCCATCTTCAATGCTCTTACTGAGGGAAGGAGGTTGTTGGCCAAGATCTCGCGATACATGGCCCCATCCATCCTCCCCTCAATACGGTGCAGTCGTCCTGTCCCCTTTGCAGAAAAGCATCCCCAAAGAATGATGTTTCCACCTCCATGCTTCACGGTTGGGATGGTGTTCTTGGGGTTGTACTCATCCTTCTTCTTCCTCCAAACACGGAGAGTGGAGTTTAGACCAAAAAGCTATATTTTTGTCTCATCAGACCACATGACCTTCTCCCATTCCTCCTCTGGATCATCCAGCTGGTCATTGGCAAACTTCAGACGGGCCTGGACATGCACTGGCTTGAGCAGGGGGACCTTGCGTGCGCTGCAGGATTTTAATCCATGACGGCGTAGTGTGTTACTAATGGTTTTCTTTGAGACTGTGGTCCCAGCTCTCTTCAGGTCATTGACCAGGTCCTGCCGTGTAGTTCTGGGCTGATCCCTCACCTTCCTCATGATCATTGATGCCCCACGAGGTGAGATCTTGCATGGAGCCCCAGACCGAGGATGATTGACCGTCATCTTGAACTTCTTCCATTTTCTAATAATTGCCCCAACAGTTTTTGCCTTCACACCAAGCTGCTTGCCTATTGTCCTGTAGCCCATCCCAGCCTTGTGCAGGTCTACAATTTTATCCCTGATGTCCTTACACAGCTCTCTGGTCTTGGCCATTGTGGAGAAGTTGGAGTCTGTTTGATTGAGTGTGTGGACAGGTGTCTTTTATACAGGTAACGAGTTCAAACGGGTACAGTTAATACAGGTAATGAGTGGAGAACAGGAGGGCTTCTTAAAGAAAAACTAACAGGTCTGTGAGAGCCGGAATTCTAACTGGTTGGTAGGTGATCAAATACTTATGTCATGCAATAAAATGCAAATTAATTACTTAAAAATCATAGAATGTGATTTTCTGGATTCCGTCTCTCACAGTTGAAGTGTACCTATGATAAAAAATTACAGACCTCTACATGCTTTGTAAGTAGGAAAACCTGCAAAATCGGCAGTGTATCAAATACTTGTTCTCCCCACTGTATATATATTTTTTTAAAGATTTGTACAGGTTCATGAAAACATGCATTTCTCTTTTCAGAGACTGAAAGCGAGAATGAGTTCCGGCCTCTGGATGAGAGGATAGACGAGTTTCACCCCAAAGCCACACGGACTCTGTTTATTGGCAACCTGGAAAAGACCACCAGCTACCATGATCTGCTCAATATCTTTCAGCGCTTTGGGGAGATAGTGGTAAGTGAAATACATTATGAATCTGCATGCTGCAAATGAGATTTTATGAGGAACACGTTTCCTATTCGACACTGCCTCTCTTAATGCAGTGTTGCCTTTCTTTCCATTCACATAGGATATTGACATCAAGAAAGTTAATGGTGCCCCTCAGTATGCCTTTCTACAGTACAGTGACATTACCAGTGTCTGTAAGGCCATAAAGCAGATGGATGGAGAGTACCTCGGCAACAATAGGCTAAAGGTGAGAAGAGCATAAAACTGGAATTTCACGAAACACATCTTTTGAATGTACAACTGAGATTTTTTGTTGTTGATGGTTGACTGGAGTGATGTCAACAGGATAATATTGTTGACATGTTAATTCTCCATCTTTCTACAGCTTGGATTTGGAAAAAGTATGCCCACAACTTGTGTTTGGTTGGATGGTTTAGCCTCCAACATCACAGAGCAGTATCTCACTCGTCATTTCTGTCGTTATGGACATGTTATCAAGGTAAGCCTGCTCCTTATTCCTGTTTAAGCCTTTCTCTTGTGACACATCCCCATGTCATTATATATATATAGATATGCATGCATAGTTGGAGTCATTAAAACTCGTTTTGCAACCACTCCACAAATGTCTTGTAAAAAAAACTATAGTTTTGGCAAGTCTGTTAGGACATCTACTTTGTGCATGTCACAAGTAATTTTTCCAACAATTGTTTACAGACAGATTATTTCACTTATAATTCACTGTATCACAATTCCAGTGGGTCAGAAGTTTACATAAACTAAGTTGACTGTGCCTTTTAAACAGCTTGGAAAATTCCAGAAAATTATGTCATGGCTTTAGAAGCTTCTGATAGGCTAATTGACATCATCTGGTCCCGTGTGGCTCAGTTGGTAGAGCATGGCGCTTGCAACGCCAGGGTTGTGGGTTCATTCCCCACGGGGGGACCAGGATGAATATGTATGAACTTTCCAATTTGTAAGTCGCTCTGGATAAGAGCGTCAGCTAAATGACTTAAATGTAAATGTAAAATTGGAGGTGTACCTGTGGATGTATTTCAAGGCCTACCTTCAAACTCTGTGCCTCTTTGCTTGACATCATGGGAAAATCAAAAGAAATCGGCCAAGACCTCAGAAAATTTTATTGTAGACCTCAAGTCTGGTTCATCCTTGGGAGCAATTTCCAAACGCCTGAAGGTACCACGTTCATCTGTACAAACAATAGTACACAAGTATAAACACCATGGGACCACGCAGCTGTCATACCGCTCCGGAAGGAGACACGTTCTGTCTCCTAGAGATGAATGTACTTTGGTGCGAAAAGTGCAAATCAATCCCAGAACAACAGCAAAGGACCTTGTGAAGATGCTGGAGGAAACCGATACCAAAGTATCTATATCCACAGTAAAACAAGCCCTGTATCGACATAATCTGAAAGGCCGCTCAGCAAGGAAGAAGCCACTGCTCCAAAACCACCATTTAAAAAGCCAGGCTACGGTTTGCTGCACATGGGGACGAAGATCGTACTTTTTGGAGAAATGTCCTCTGGTCTGATGAAACAAAAATAGAACTGTTTGGCCATAATGACCATCGTTACGTTTGGAGTAAAAGGGGGAAGCTTGCAAGGTGAAGAAAACCATCCCAACCGTGAAGCATGGGGGTGGCAGCATCATGTTGTGGGGGTGCTTTGCTGCAGGAGAGACTGGTGCACTTCACAAAATAGATGGCATCATTAGGGAAAGAAATTGTGGACATATTGAAGCAACATCTCAAGACATCAGTCTGGAAGTTAAAGCTTGGTCGCAAATGGGTCTTCCAAATGGACAATGAACCCAGGCATACTTCCAAAGTTGTGGCAAAATGGCTTAAGGACAACAAAGTCAAGGTATTGGAATGGCCATCACAAAGCCCTAACCTCAATCCTATAGAAAATTTGTGGGCAGAACTGAAAAAGCGTATGCGAGCAAGGAGGCCTACAAACCTGACTCAGTTACACCAGCTCTGTCAGGAGGAATGGGCCAAAATTCACCGAACTTATTGTGGGAAACTTGTGGAAGGCTACCCAAAACGTTTGACCCAAGTTAAACAATTTAAAGGCAATGCTACCAAATACTAATTGAGTGTATGTAAACTTCTGACACACTGGGAATGTGATGAAAGAAATTAAAGCTGAAATAAATCATTCTCTCTACTGTTATTCTGACTTTTCACATTCTGAAAATAAAGTGGTGATCCTAACTGACCTAAAACAGGGAATTTTTACTAGGATTAAATGTCAGGAATTGTGAAACTGAGATTAAATGTATTTGGCTAAGGTGTATGTAAACTTCCGACTTCAACTGTATGTACATACATACAGTGGCAAGAAAAAGTATGTGAACCATTTGGAATTATCTGGATTTCTACATAAATTGGTCATAAAATTAGATCTGATCTTCATCTAAGTCACAACAACGGACTGCTTAAACTAATAACACACAAATGATTGTATTTTTCTTGTCTTTATTGAACACATTCACAGTGTAGTTTGGAAAAAGTATGTTAACCCCTAGGCTGACTTCTCCAAAAGCTAATTGGAGTCAGCTAACCTGGAGTACAATCATTGAGACGAGAGTGGAGATGTTGGTTAGAGCTGCCCTGCCCTTTAAAAAACACTCACAACATTTGAGTTTGCTATTCACAAGAAGCATTGCTTAATGTGAACCATGCCTCGAGCAAAAGAGATCTCAGAAGACCCAAGATTAAGAATTGTTGACTTGCATAAAGCTGGAAAGGGTTTCAAAAGTATATCTAAAAGCCTTGATCTTCATCAGTCCACAATAAGACAAATTGTCTATAAATAGAGAAAGTTCAGCACTGTTGCTACTCTCCCTAGGAGTGGCCGTCCTGAAAAGATGACTGCAAGAGCACAGAGCGGAATGCTCAATGAAGTTAAGAAGAATCCTAGAGTGTCAGCCATAGACTTACAGACATTTCTGGAACATGTTAACATCTCTGACAAGTCTATGATATGTAAAACACTAAACAAGAATGGTGTTCATGGGAGGACACCACGGAGGAAACCACTGCTGTCCAAAAAAAACATTGCTGTACGTCTGAAGTTCGCAAAAGAGCATCTGGATGTTCCAAAATATTCTGTGTACAGATGAAACTACAGTTGAGTTGTTTGGAAGGAACACACATAACTATGTGTGGAGAAAAAAAGGCACAACACACCAACATCAAAACCTCATCCCAAATGTAAAGTATAGTGGAGGGAGCATCATGGTTTGGAGCTGCTTTACTGCATCAGTGCCTGGACAGCTTGCTATCATCGCCCGAAAAATGTATTCCCAAGTTTATCTAGACATTTTGCAGGAGAATGTAGGGCTATCTGTCCGCCAATTGAAGCTCAACAGAAGTTGGGTAATGCAACAGGACAACAACCCAAAACAGAAGTAAGTCAACAACAGAATGGCTTCAACAGAAGAAGATACGCCTTCTGGAGAGTCCTGACCTCAACCCGATTGAGATGCTGTGGCATGACCTCAAGAGAGCAGTTCACACCAGACATCACAAGAATATTGCTGAACTGAAACAGTGTTATAAAGTGGAATGGTCCAAAATTCCTCCTGACCATTGTGCAGTTTTGATCCGCAACTACAGAAAATGTTTGGGGTTGAGGTTATTGCTGCCAAAGAAGGGTCAACCAGTTATTAAATCCAAGGGTTCACATACCTTTTCCACCCTGCACTGTGAATGTTTACACGGTGTGTTCAATAGACATGAAAATGTATTATTGTTTGTGTGTTATTAGTTTAAGCAGACTGTCTATTGTTGTGACTTAGATGAAGATCAGATAAAATTTGATGACCAATTTATGCAGAAGTCCAGGTATTTCCAAAGGGTTCACATACTTTTTCTTGCCACTGTACGTACATACATACATACATACATACATACATACATACATACATACATACAAAAGTTTGGGGTCACTTAGAAATGTCCTTGTTTTTGAAAGAAAAGCACTTTTTTTGGTACATTTTTAAAATGACATCAAATTGATTAAAAAATAGTGTAGACATTGTTAATGTTGGAAATTACTATTGTAACTGGAAACGCTGATTTAAAAAATATATATATATCCTTTTTTTTAAATGAAATATCTATATAGGCGTACAGAGGCCCATTATCAGCGACCATCACTCCTGTGTTCCAGTGGCACGTTGTGTTAGCTAATCCAAGTTTATAATTTTAAAAGGCTAATTGATCATTAGAAAACCCTTTTGCAATTATATTAGCACAGCTGAAAAGAAGCAATAAAACTGGCCTCCTTTATACTAGTTGAGTGTCTGGATCATCAGCATTTGTCAGAAACAACAGTCTATTCTTGTTCTGAGAAATGAAGGCTATACCATGCGAGAAATTGCCAAGAAACTGAAGAACTCGTACAACGCTGTATACTACTCCCTTCACAGAACAGCGCAAACTGGCTCTAACCAGAATAGAAAGAGGAGTGGGAAGCCCCGGTGCACAACTGAGCAAGAGGACAAGTACATTAGAGTGTCTAGTTGAGAAACAGACGCCTCACAAGTCCTCAACTGGCAGATTCATTAAATAGTACCCGCAAAACACCAGTCTCAATGTCAACAATGAAGAGGCGACTCTGGGATGCTGGCCATTTAGGCAGAGTTCCTCTGTCCAGTGTCTGTTATTTTTTCCATTTTAATCTTTTATTTTTATTGGCCAGTCTAAGATATGGCTTTTTCTTTGCGACTCTGCCTATGAGGCCAGCATCCCAGAGTTGCCTCTTCACTGTTGACGTTGAGACTGGTGTTTTGCGGGTACTATTTAATGAAGCTGCCAGTTAAGGACTTGTGACACACACACACTCACAGTACCAGTCAAAAGTTTGGACACACCTACTCATTCAAGGGTTTTTCTTTATATTTACAATTTTCTACATTGTAGAATAATAGTGAAGACATCAAAACTATGAAAAAACACTTATGGAATCATGTTGTAACCAAAAACAAATCAAAATATATTTTAGATACTTCAAAGTAGCCCAGCTTTGCCTTGCTGTCAGCTTTGCACACTCTTGGCATTCTGTCAACCAGCTTCACCTGGAATGCTTTTCCGAACAGTCTTGAAGGAGTTCCCACATATGCTGAGCACTTGTTGGCTGCTTTTCCTTCACTCTGCAGTCCAACTCATCCCAAACCATCTCAATTGGGTTGAGGTCGGGTGATTGTGGAGGCCAGGTCATCTGATGCAGCATTCCATCACCCTTACACAGCCTGGAGGTGTGTTGATTGATTTGTCCTGTTGAAAACAAATTATAGTCCCACTAAAGGTGTTAGCCATGCTGGTTAAGTGTGCCTTGAATTTTAAATAAATCACAGACCGTGTCACCAGCAAATCAACCCCACACCATCACACCTCCTCCATGCTTCACGGTGGGAAGGGAACCACCGATGCGGAGATCATCCGTTCACTTACTCTACATCTCACAAAGACACGGCGGTTGTTATCAAAAATCTCAAATTTAGACTCATCAGACCAGAGGACCGATTTCCACCGGTCTAATGTTAATTGCTTGTGTTTCTTGGCCCAAGCAGATCTCTTCTTCTTATTGGTGTCCTTTAGTAGTGGTTTCTTTGAAAAGAAAAAGAAAAACCCTTGAATGAGTAGGTGTCCTAACTTTTCACTGGTACTGTGTGTTTGTATTCGTACAGTGGCTTCAGAATGTTGTCAGACTCCTTCCTCTTTCATTTTTTTTTGTTATGTTTACAGCCTTATTGTAAAATTGATTTAAAAAAAAAAATATATATATATATATACGTAATTTCAACCTACCTATTTTTGTAAATTTATTACAAATAAAAAAACATCTTTATAAGTATTCAGACCCTGGGCCAGTAACCGAAAGGTTGCTGAATCAAATCCCCAAGCTGACAAGGTTACAACTGAATGCCCCATTCTGCCCCTGAGCAAGGCAGTCAGCCCACTGTTCCCTGGGCACCGATGACGTAGATGTCGATTTTAAGTCCGCTCCCCGCACATCTCGTATTCAGAGGGGTTGAGTTAAATGCAGAAGACACATTTCAATTGAATGCATTCAGTTGTAATACTGACTAGGTATCCCCTTTCCCTTTGCTATGAGACTAAAAATTGAGCTCCGATGCATCCGGTTTCCATTGATCATCCTTGATGTATCTATAACTTGATTGGAGTCCACCTGTGGTAAATTCAATTGATTGGACATGATTTGCAAAGGCACACGCCTGTCTTCAAGAAGGTCCCACAGTTGACAGTGCATGTCAGAGCAAAAACCAAGCCATGAGGTCGAAGGAATTGTCCGTAGAGCTCCTAGACAGGATTGTATCGAGGCACATATCTGGGTAAGGGTACCAAAACAATCTGCAGCTTTGAAGGCCCCCAAGAACACAGTGGCCTCCATCATTCTTAAATGGAAGAAGTTTGGCACTACCAATCCTGTTCCTAGAGCTGGCTTCTCAGCCGTACTCAGCAATCGGGGGAGAATGATCTTGGTCACTTCCCTGACCAAGAACCCGATGGTCACTCTGACCGCGCTCCAGAGTTCCTCTGCAGAGATGGGAGAACCTTCCAGAAGGACAACCACTTCTGCAGCACTCCACCATTCAGGCCTTTTATGATAGAGTGGCCAGACGGAAGCCACTCCTCAATAAAAGGCACATGACAGCCCGCTTGGAGTTAGCCCAAAGGAACCTAAAGGACTGTCAGACCATGAGAAACACGATTCTCTGGTCTGATGAAACCAAGATTGAACTCTTTGGCCTGCATGCCAAGCATCACGTCTGAAAGAAACCTGGCACCATCCCTATGGTGAAGCGTGGTGGCAGCATCATGCTGCGGGGATGGTTTTCAGCGGCACGGACTGGGAGACTAGTCAAGATGAAGGGAAAGATTAACGGAGCGAAGTACAGAGATCCTTGATGAAAACCTGCTCAGACTGAGGCAAAGGTTCACCTTCCAACATGACATTGACCCTAAGCACAGAGCCAAGACGACACAGGAATGGCTTCGGGACAAGTCTTAATGTCCTTGAGTGGCCTAGCCAGAGCCTGGACTTGAACCTGACCGGAAAATAGCTGTGTTGTGACGCTCCCCATCCAACCTGACAGCGCTTGAGAGGATCTGCAGAAAAGAATGGGAGAAACTCTCCAAATACAGGTGTGCTAAGCTTGTAGTGTACCCAAGAAGACTCTAGGCTGTAATCGCTACCAAAGGTGCTTCAAAAGTACTGAGTAAAGGGTCTGAATACTTACAGTAAATGTGTAATTTTTTTTGCAAATAAATTCTAAAAGCCTGTTTTTCCCTTAGTAATTATGTGGTATTGTGTGTAGAGTGATTGGGGGGGGGGGGGGGCTATTTAATCCATTTTAGAACAAGGCTGTAATTTAACAAAATGTGGGAAAATTCAAGGGGTCTACTACTTTCCGAATGCACTGTATATAAAGAAGATAATTTTGGTTTTACTAAATATGTTTCTTTCTTCTCTCCCCTCCCACCACAGGTTGTATTTGACAGACCCAAAGGAATGGCCCTTATACTGTATAATAACATAGAATATGCGCAGGCAGCTGTCAAGGAGACCAAGGGTTGGAAGATTGGTGGCAACAAAATTAAGGTAGCAAAAAAATGTCTTATGAAATACAATCCCTGTTGGTTGGGGAAATAGGCCAGGTGATTGAAGACCATAGTCCAAACAATGATATTTGTCTCTGATTTATCAACTTCCATGTGTTTTTGTTTGCAGGTGGACTTTGCCAATCAGGAAAGTCAGATGGCTTTCTATCACTCAATGCAGGCATCTGGTCAGGACATTCGCGACTTCTATGAAATCCTGTCTGAGCGAAGGTTTGTATCATTTTTACTAGATTCATTTTGTCACATATCCCCATTTGAAAAATTCCAATGACATTGAATAATATGAGTTTGATTCCTCTTTTTTGTGTGTTTATCAGGGATGAGCGCAGGCCGCAATATGAGTTTACAGCTGAACGGCCATTCTTTGATAATAGTGTGCGAACACCTGGAGGAACCTTCACAGAAGATCCCCGTCGCAAGTTACCTGACAGAGGCCGCGAGTTCTACACAGAATGGGACTCATACCAGGGGGATTTCTATGACCCGCGTTACTTTGATGATTCGCGTGAATACAGAGATTACAGAGACCCCTATGAGCAGGACATCCGCAAATACAGTTACTTGCAGAGGGAGCGTGAGCGGGAGCGCTTTGAAACAGACCGCGAACGTGACCATGGGCGGAGAACAATGGAACACAGCCAGAGCCCTTCTCACCCTCATCGCCCTGCCAGTCCTACAGCGTCCCACTCCCTCTCTGAGCGTCTACCAAATGACTCTGATCGCCGCATTTGCTGTAGATCCTCAGAGCGAAGTGCCAGCTGCAGTTCACTCTCACCTCTGAGATTTGACAAGGAACGACCCGATCGGTATAATAAGAGCGATAAGCCAGAGAAGGAGAGACCATTTGAAACTGAACATGGTACTGGGGGTGATAAGGAAAAGAGGTCTGGGCGCAAGGAGAAGGGTGAGAAACAGAGGTTGAGAAAACTTAAATTGCAATCTCCCAGCATTCCATCGCCTGAGACAGTGCCTAAACTGGAAAGAGAAGTTAGTCCAGATGCAGGCCCTCGAAGCAAAGTCAGCAAGTTTCCTCTTAAGGAAAAAGAAGGCTCAGGCAAAGGACGGCTAGATCTACCACCTTGTGTGGTGCAGCTAACACGTGTGAAGGAGAAGGAAGGGAAATTGCTTGGTCATGCTATCCTAGAAAAACAAAGAGTTAGAGGTGGGAATGACAGTATTCGGCTTGCATCACCTTCAAGGGATCAGAAAAGTCCTCCCTTCCGCATAGATCCCCAAAAAGGAGATATAGTCAAGCATGGGAAGGTGCCAAAAGACAAAAACCTTGAAGTTGTAGACAAGGATGGTAAAATGAAAGCCAAAAAACATATGAAAGCTGACTCTAGGTATGATGATTCTAACTCTGTGGATGTTCACCGTCTAGCTGCACGAAAGAGGCGTTTTGAAGACTCCATGGGGAAGACCGATCAACTGAAGAGGGAGAGTCCGGAAGAGGGCAGTAGACTGGGACTTAGGAAGACACCTGACAGTGCTATGGCAAAGGAGAATGAGGGTGAAAAGAGCTTATTGCGAAAAGTGGTGCATAAGATGGAGCATTGCAAGGCTAAATCTGAGAGACTTGTTACTGTTTGCAGTCCTCAAGATGAAAAAGAGTCTGAAATAGTCTCCATGGGAATGGGGCTTGGACTCAGTTTGGAACTTCAGTCACGACTTGGAGAACCAACAGAAGAGGCAACAGATCCATTAGACCCAACCTGTCTGAAAATTCAGTTTTGGGGATCAAGTCTCACGAAAATCTCTGATGGGAGTCTTGACCAGGACGCATTCACGCAACTGCCGCAACAAGACAATGGCGAGCAGGGTGTAGGATTTTACAAAAGTAGAGGGGAGACTGAGGAACGACTTAAGTCTGACCTTGACCACTCTCAGACCTGCAGAAAACAAATGGAACAGAGCCGACAGCTTCGGCTGAAGCTAGAAGAGCCTGACAAATCACATAAATCAGAAAGCTCACAAGATGGCGACACAGAGGACTTTGAAAGGTGCAATCTGGTGCATGAGGTAGGAAAAGCACTTCAAGATGTTACAGACGATTCTCCATCTAGCAAACATAAGAAATCCGAGAGTTTTGACTTTGACTTGCTAAGTGGTAAGAGAGCCCGCAACTACAGGTCTTCCTGTGAATTAAATGAAGACCCTGACCTGAGTGTCATATCTTTTTCTGGCTCTGGTCCCTTTCCCTCAAATGAAGAAGAGTGTACTTCCCGGTTAGCACAATCAGTTACCAATAAAGAGACTAAAGACTCCCCAAAAGAAGAGGACAAAGTCTACTCGCAAGTAGATTCATTGAAATACAGCTTGGACATGACACCTAATCATTTCCGTTCCCCTATCACAGAATTTCCTAAGCTTAAAACAGCATTGCTTGGGTGTAACGAGCAGCTACTTCAACGATGGGAGAGTAGAATCAAATCTGACTGCCTCAGAATGGACATGACCTTCCCCAGTAGCATTGTGAAACAAGAAAGCATTTGCAAACATCTTGTGTGTGAACTAGAGCCTGGAGAAGTACCGTCAGATTCAGATGATGATGGTGAGAACAAAAACCACTCCCCTAAGCCCAACACCTCACTGTCCTCTATCCTCGGGGAACGTGAAGAAAGGTTGACAGGCCTCAAGCTCTCATGCTCCCTGGAGAAGAACAAGTTCTATTCTTTTGCATTAGACAAGACTATCACTCCAGACACACAAGCACTTCTTGAGCGAGCCAAGTCATTGTCCTCCGCAAGGGAGGATAATTGGTCCTTTCTTGACAGAGACTCTCGCTTTGCCAGTCTTCGCAGTAGCTCAGACAAAGAAAAGGTAGAGTCTGTACCACGACCTATCCCGTCTTGGTACATGAAAAAGAAGAAGATTCGTACCGACTCTGAAGGTAAACTGGATGACAATAAGAAAGACCACAAAGCAGAGGATCTGGAACGGCAGGAGCTGTTTGCATCTCGTTTTCTTCATAGTTCAATCTTTGAGCAAGATTCACGGCGTCTACAACATCTTGAGCGCAAAGATCCTGAGTTGGGAATTGGCAGACATCCTGCCAAACAGGATGCTGTCAAAGGACAACCTGGGCCATGGGGAGGGGACCTTCAAGAGCCCATAGTGCTTTTTCATAGCCGCTTTCTGGAGCTTCAACAACAGAAGGAGACCTCATGGGGCCACTTTCCACAAGAAATTGAAAGTGTTGATGAGAGTGAACAAGAAGAGTCTCCCAAGGTTTTAGAGTTCATGCAGAAGGCCGATATTAAATCAGTCAGCCCTGCTCTCATCTTGCCAATTTCACAGTTTCTTTCTTCACCCAGAGAGATTTCTCCACAGCAGGAGAAAGAGGTTGTTTTAACTACTTCATCCTCTGAACAGACTGTTTCACTGATTGAAGAGGAAAAAGTAGAACATAATCTTGAAGTGTTCCCACCCCAATCTCCTCTAGTAGAGATCCAACCCCCTGCCTCGATTTTAATCACACCCATATCACCTTTCCTTTCAGATGCTGAGGTTAAAGTTGAACCTAAAGAGGTATTATGTGAACCCAGAGTTACAACTGAAGGCAATCTTACAGTGGATCATACATCTATCCTTGATAATAAGCTTCCCACTCCTGGTGCCTCATTAAGTAGTTTTGAGGCAAATGCTGCTGAATTCACCTGCTCTGCTTCCCCCAAGGTTGACGAGAATATAGAAATGGTAAAGATAGAGACCCAACCAGAGAAACTATATTCTAAGGACATTGACAAACTTCAGAAATCTGACGATTCCCAAGAGGTTCACATACCAGTCTCAGAGGCTGGAATCAAACCAGCAAAGCCAATTCGCAAACAACCCAAGAGTAAAAGAGCTAAGCCAAATGTGTCAGAAACACAAATCCTGGAGCCACCCAAAACCGCTGTCTCTGAGAAACCAGTAACTCGAAAGAGTGAGCGAATTGACAGAGAGAAGCTGAAAAGGTCTTCATCTCCACGAGGAGAAGTATTAAAGGCATCATCAGAACCTAAAACCACAGCCAAGTCACCAGTTAATGTCCCTGACTCTGAGAATGAATCAATTCTAATCCACGGAAGGAGCAGACGGCGAAATGTTCGGTCAGTTTATGCCACACCATCTGAGGGGGATGCCCAGCCACCATGTAAAGAGGTGGTGGAGTCCTCTTGCTCCACCCGTAAGTGTGGTGTTGACAAGGATCTAGTGCTGCAGCAGGATGCATTGAACACATCTACCTACACAAGGCGAGGTCGCCCACCCAAGTCACGCAGGCGAGGGGAAGATGTGTCACCAGTGAAAGGGGACTCGCAGAAATCATCAGAGGAAGACATTGACATGAAAGAGCCTACGAACACTGGACAGGGTTCCAGAATGTCTGAGGGGTGGTGTTCACCCCGTATGCAGAAAGTGCAGACAGCTCAAGTGTCTTCACTTACTGGGGCTTCAATTGGTAGGAAAGCAAGTAGAGTAGACAAACAATCCGAGAGTGCAACATCATCAGGAGAGAAGTCAGTTGATAGTACAACTACTGAAGAGCCTGAGCCCAAAATAAAAGATGAGTCAGAAGAAGCAGGGAAATTATTAGAGGAAGCAATGCAATGCTTGCCAACACAGAAAGACGAAGGAAACAAAGTGCTAACTGATCAAATTGAGAAAAAGTATTCTGAAGGGGACATTGAGAGGATAGAATCTACCCATGTGGAGAAAAGACAACAATCTGAAAAGAGCACCAAGGTTTACACAAAAGCACCAAGGTTTACACGAAATGCCAAATTGGTGACAGAAGATAAATCGCATGGCTTGAGAAACCTTGAGATTCGTGTAAGCGTAGATGATGTGAAAGGGTTGCTTTGCTCTGAGGAGGATGAGGCTGAATCTTTTGAGACCACTGCTAAAAATGCCAAACCAGGAGTACCAGATAAAGAAGAAGCAAGGACTCAGTGTTATCTGAAAGATGCCGCAGAGTTCAGCCCAGAGGAAAAGGAAGATGTTCTGTTAGACCCTGAACAAACGGTAGACCCAGCAGCCTCTATTTTGGCACGTCAGATGGAACTGGAACGAGCAGTGGAGAATATTGCCAAACTTACAGTTGTGCAACCTCTTCAACCCTATAAGGAACCACCTGCAGAGCCACCTACCCTGTTGCCCCCTGTCACTGTAGAACCAGAGAATGAAATGGAGGGGGAGAAGTCAGCTATTCCTGCCAGTGAAACCGAACTAGCTGCTGCTATTGATTCTATTACTGCTGAAGACATATCTACTGATACAGATGGTTTCACAGCTCCTTCCACTTATACTGCAATTGTTCCTACCCCAGAGCCTCTGGTCTTACCCTCTGCCAATGATGTCTTGGAACCAGAAACACACATGGCTATCAGCAACATTATTGACCCAGAGATGGGAGTTTTGATTCCCAGTGCCAAACCCCTGACGACAGATGCTAAAGCCTCTGAATCAACAGTCTCTGGGGCCTCTGCTGAAGATGAGTCCCTTCTACCAGAAACACACGCAAAAAAAGGGAAAGCAGTCAGACCTAAGACTCCAAAGAGGTCCAGAGGACGAAAGGCTGTCAACCGGAAGGGAGAACCTGCTGAAGAGGTATCAGAAGCTGAGACCTCCCCCTTAAAGCTACCAGAGTCCATTCCTGAAGAAGTTGAAGTCATCAACTCTAAGGCAGCTACTGCTACAGCAACAGCCACTGTTGTCACTGCAGCTGCTACCTGCAAATGTGATATCACATGTACCATGACTGTGAACACTCCCAAGGAGGCAGAACAACCTGCTGTGGAACAACCCGTACCTGAAGAATCAGCCTTTCACTCTGGCACCAAGAGACTTCCTCATTTCAAAAAGTTTCAAATATCAGCAGTAGCCCCTACTCTCTCTCCATCCCCTGCTCTCACACCTTCTCCAACCCAATTGAATGTCCCTCCACCCTGCCAAGGCAAGATGCCTGTTTCACCAGACTGGCTTCACAGATCTGAAGAAAGTATAATACATGCTACTCCTGCAACTCTAGTTTCTGTAGTGACTCCCTCTGCACCAGCAGTAACAGCACTTGGAAGCCAGTCGGCAAATCCACTTATGCCTCCTGATACTAAGGCATCGGATATTGACTCTAGCTCCAGCACTCTCAGAAAGATCCTCATGGATCCCAAATATGTGTCAGCATCAAACAGCAATGCCATTCCTACTACAGTGCTAACCACAACGCTGGCAGACCCTCGCATGTCAGAGAATGAAAACTCATCTGACACAATGGCTGCTAGGCACACGCATCCTGAAGACAGACCCTTTCCTTTCACTCTTCAAAAACCATCCCCGCTCACCGAGACCCAGCAGAACTTTGGAGAGAAGATGGTGCATTCAGTCATTTCTTCCCCTACTACCTCTGTCATCAGCCGGATTCCAATGCCCTTTGACACTGAGGAAGCACCTCGAATCTCCCTAAGTAACCGTAATGCTGGCCTATCTCTAACCAAACAGAAATCCAGATCAAGTATGAACGAGAACAACTGCTACCATGGAGTGGATGTGGCAGAGGATGTAAACTGCAGAGGACGGTCTGTAGTTGAGAGCACACCCTACAACACAGGCTCCAGTCGTGGCCTCAGGGTAAATACATCCGAGGGTGTGGTAGTACTAAGTTACTCAGGGCAAAAAACAGAGGGACCTCAACGGATCAGTGCCAAAATTAGCCAGATCCCACCGGCCAGTGCAGTTGACATAGAGTTTCAGCAGTCTGTGTCTAAATCTCAGATTAAGCAAGAACCATTTGCCCCATCCCAGCTTTGCACTCCCAAGGGACCCCTGACACCCACAGGGTACGGACACCCGGGGGTACTCTTAACTGGCCATACATACAATTCTCAGCCTGTCATCTCCACCATTAAGCAGGAGAGTCCTGGTTCTGAAAAGTCAGAGTCGTCATATCACACTGGACCCCAGGGTAGCGCAGTAAGGATGTTTCAACAACCGGTCACTAGTCCTCAAATATTGATGTACAATCGGGCTGTGATGCAGCAGCACGTAAAGAAAGAGCCTGGAGCAGAATCCAAACCAATGATGGTGGATATGGCAAAGGCACACCAGACATCCAACCTCAGCCCAATCATGAATCCACATTACCCATCTTTGACTGGAAACCGCATGAGTCCTAGTCCCAGTACCCCATCTGATTGGTCAGTCCCACACCTCAAGCAAGAGCCTCATTCCCCTCGAGCAACGGGCCACTCACCTTTACCCTTTGCGAAAGTTTGCTCTCCCAGAAACTCAATGTCCCCCCATGCCAGCTCTATGGTTTTGCATCCTGGCATGCCTGAGATGTCTCCATATGTTGCCAGTATGCACCACCCCCACCCAGAGCAGTCTGTTATAATGACCCCGGTGTCACACAGCGTCACCCAGTCAGTGTCTATAGGTCACCTCTCGCACAGCGATGTCAGAATGAATACCCCACAGCTCTCTGGAATGAATCATGGAAGACGGGCGAATTCCATGCCATCTCCCCGCACTGGACCTCCTCAGCGCGCCAACACCATCAGAGAAATGGTGCTGCAGTCACATACGGGCCCCACTCGGGGAGCATCAGACAGCTGTGCCGAAGAGAACATGAAGCACTACCACCAGGGGCTGTGCAGACCCTCTGCACCCCAGCTCCAGTCAGATGTGATGATGATGCAGGCAGAGCAGCACAGAGGGCTGCATCACGCAGGCCTACGTCTGGACCAGTACAGCATGGCCTCCCGAGACATCAGAGACATGCGCGACATACGGGACATGCGCATCCTGATGCACCATCAGCTAGGAGAGCACACCATTGCAGAGGGACGTCGGTCACAAACTCCTGAGGCAGGAGCAACCTCAATCACCAACCTCTCTGCTGCCTCCAAGACTCCAAAAGGCATGACGCAGATGCGGAAGGAGATTCCTAAAACATTGGAGGCAAAGATGTCTCACCCACCTCATACTGAGAGCAGCAGGATGATGGGGGTCCATCCATCTGTCCCTGTTATGGTGTCTCCTCATCATCATCCTCAAGGTGTTCAGCTGATTCATCCAGGTGGCACTGGCTCCTTCCCAGTGTACCGGGATATGCAGGGCTTCCACTCCCAGTTTTCTAGTCACTCTTCGATGGGATTGAACCTGGCTCCCCGCGGCATCACACCTTCCCAGGTCAGAGAACTATGCATTCATGTTTAAATTTAGTTCATTAGTTTCAGATGTTTAGTGTTTTTGCCAGTGTTTTCAGTTAGGATTGACTTTGACTATTATTTTAGTGTTTCTCTCCTACAGTACATTACTTCTATGTAGATAGCACTGAAGTCTTATTCGTTTCCTCAGGATGATGATCTCAGCCACAGGGGCAAGCTAT
The DNA here is from genome assembly GCF_045679555.1 of Salvelinus alpinus. Classification (NCBI taxonomy): domain Eukaryota; kingdom Metazoa; phylum Chordata; class Actinopteri; order Salmoniformes; family Salmonidae; genus Salvelinus; species Salvelinus alpinus. Next base: position 27,063,670 of record NC_092102.1, on the reverse strand, counting down.
CTCAGTCACTCTCTGCTGGGTCACTTGGTGGAGGAAGTGAAACCAAATCGGACAACTCCCACCTCCGTCACACAGCCTCCATGGACTTATCCCACATGCCCCGGATGCAGAGGGACACCATTTCACCCTCTTATACTTCTCCCATGGCTCTCTCCCACAAGCAAGAGCTAGCTCTGCAGAAGGGCCCACCAGTCTTCATGCCGAGCCCTCCAGTAGCACCCCTCTCAAGTTCCTCACAGTTGCACCCTGAAGGTAAACTGGGGCACTCAGGATACCGGTCCGTCGATATGGTGCAGCTTTTAATGGTAAGGAGGCTGATCATGGGAATTAAAACAATCCTGAAGACTTTCAGTCATCATTAGTAAGGATAGATTAGAATTAGAAATCAGTTCAGATAATATTGCTTATACTTAAAATGTCATATATTTCTCTGATCTTTCTTTGCTACACTTTTGTTTGTGCAGAAATACCCCATAGTATGGCAAGGCCTGCTGGCTCTGAAGAATGACTCGGCTGCCGTGCAGCTCCACTTTGTCTCTGGCAACAACGTTCTTGCCCACCGTTCACTGCCGCCACTGGAGGGAGGGGCCCCGCTCCGCATCGCACAGAGGATGAGGTTGGAAGCGTCCCAGCTTGAGGGCGTGGCTCGCAGGATGATGGTGAGTTGCTAGTTGTCCGTCATTGAAATTATGCATTTTATCACGGTTCTTGTAGAATGTTTCCAAACTAAGACACTCTTAGGTAATGTTTTCTTTGCAGGCAACTAGTTCTCATTACAACTGTGAATGTAAACATGCTTAATATTTCAGTAACATTTCAGGTGAAAGCACAACCGATTTGATGATTGTTGTTTATAGGTGGAGAGTGACTACTGCCTCCTGCTAGCTCTGCCATGTGGACGGGATCAGGAGGACGTTCTCAGTCAGACCCTTCTCCTGAAAGGAGGCTTCATCACCTACCTACAGCAAAAACAAGCAGCTGGGATCATCAATGTCCCCAACCCCGGCTCCAATCAGGTATGTGTTGCATTCTGACTGTTAAGCCATATCAGCATCCATTTCAAATGGACCTGTAATGGCCCTTCTGTATTCAAGTAAATATTAGGTGGAGATGGGAGTATGGTACTGAACTGATTTCAAACAATGAGGTTGGAAACACAACTGACACGTCTTGTCTCTTCCTTCACCAGCCGGCATATGTGGTGCAGATTTTTCCACCATGTGATTTCTCTGAGAGCCACCTGTCGCGGCTCGCCCCCGACCTTCTCAACAGTATCTCCAGCATCTCCCCTCACATCATGATTGTCATTGCCTCCGTGTAATACCTCCAATAAAAAAAACTCCATTCTCTAGAACCCAACAGAATCAAGCCAACACCAGCCTTTTTGGACTTTCATCCAGGTTAGAAAACTGGAAATGCCTCAGTTTGGATGGGTTTGACCTCTTTTTTTGTTTTTAAAACATGCACTCACTCTTACTTCTCTTCACCAAGTCCTTAAGTCATCCTTCCACCTCTGATTCCACAACTCCCTGCCTTTACGGAGAGCATACGGAAGGGTGGATTGGGGGTTTTCATGATCAATTCTATGATCATACATTTCACTTTTGCAATCGTTGGAAGTAAACCGGATTGCGTATTGATTTTGAAAGCATTCGAGGAGTCGAAGGAACATAAAGAGAAAGACTGCTAAGGGATGTTTTTACTCTCATTGAAATAATGATTGTGATTTTATTTACATCCTTTGGGGATTTTCTTAGAGAACAGATCCAATCAGTCATTGCACTATGTTGAGAAAAAAAACATGATCTTTGTACAGATTAGAGAATAAAATGCTACCTAATTATAATAGACATGCGCCAGTGACCAGCTTTACTTGTGCACGAGAAAAATAGAAAAAGGAATAATGTCTGCTTCATCAATCTTCTGTACTGCTTCAACTCTTCTACCATCGGCCAACTTGATTTCCTTCTACTTCATTTCCAGAGTCAACTCTATCCTCAGAGGGTACTATTTGAGTTGTACAGTTTGCACTTAATGCCTCAACAGGTGACTATATATATAATTTGTTTATTTTTGTTTGTCTTATTTACAAGTCAAGGTGTCGTAGACAATTGCAAAATTGTAAATATTATAAATATTTAAAGATTAAAAGTATGTAAGGAGGCCAAGTGGATTATATGACAACTCATCACTATCAACCTTTTGGGGGTGGTGAGGGGTGGCAACTGGCAAGGACCCCTACAAAACTCCTAGGCGTGACATTTACAAACTTTTGTTATTGGAATTGATTCTGTGCCAAAATCTCTTTTTCAATGAACCCCCAGAACCTATTTTCATACTTGACTTTGTATTTGTCACTCAGATCTACTGTACCAGACTGTACCAGCCTCTGTTTGTACTTAGTTTTTTATATTTTTTCTTCATCAGCCCAACCTGTTACAGCATACATACTACTACTCCATTGTGAAATCCTGTCCTCATTTCCATGGAGTGCCATAAACTGTTCTATTTGATGTTGTTGAACATAGTCCTTCTGTCTCTCTCCTTGTGTCCTCCACTGCCCTCTACCGTTCCTCTGAAAATACTCCTGGATACCAATATGTGCTCCCAAAGTCAAAAAGCAAATTACTCAATGACAGCTGTAGCATGCTTAACTTGAATAAGTAAAGGGTAAATACAATCCGTAAGGCAACGAATGTGACTAAAACTTTAAACAATGCTGGGAATGTATGTGTAAACGGTCTCTCTTTCCTTTCCCTGAACTAGTGTCTCCCTGAGCCAATTCTGTAAATACTCATGTTCTCAATATGTGCTCTTGTGTACTTTCCCTTATTACTGTCTCCATTCAGGGTCTTCATGTTTTGTTTTGTGTGACAAAACAAAGCAGTCCGAAAGACGAAGCTAGTTGTGAACCGATGCAGATTCTCAGTTTTTGTGGTGTAAATATTTCTATGACTGCAGGCTGAATACTTTCATGGTGATGTTGAAGGCACTTATAATTTTTGTATACAACTTACAAGAAAATACCCCAAAAACAAAATTATTTATCTTAAACTGTCTTTTGATCAATCTTATTTCATAATTTTCAGTGTATTTTGCTGTTCCTCCATGAGGACATTTTTAAACTAAAATAAATGGTTGTTTAACATCTACAGATCCATTAAATGGTCCGTCACTCTTGATTTGTGTTTGCTTGCTTTTGCCCGTTGTCTTGGTATGCCTTGTTCCACTGCAGATACATTACTGTATGATATATTACCAACAGTATTATCTAGTTGTTACTCTGATTATGCAGAACATTGTTTTCAGGTTACTACTTGTTGTGAAATATGCAGCGTCTTCAGGTTACTACTTGTGAAAATATGCAGCGTCTTCAGGTTACTACTTGTTGTGAAATATGTTGCAGTTCACCTTGAAGTCACAAGATGTCAGCATAGGATAATACCCACTGGGCACAGACATCAGTTCAATGTTTAGTTTTGATTTCCATTTGGCTGAGTTATCAACTAATGTGAATTAAACATGTAATCACCCTGTCATTGGAATTAGGTTTAACATTGGGTGAAAAGACAACTCCCTTACATTGATGACTTTTGCAAATCCAATCAGTTTTCCAAATTAATTTAATGTCGTTACACAGATTGTTTTGTTGAAATTTCTGTTTGTACTTCTGTAGCCTAAAGCTTACCATGCTCATTTTATGTTTTGAGTCAGAGTTCTCTAACTGCACTATTAGTTGACAATCCTAGTTTATGTAGACAAATGGCTCACATAAATGAGTTTTGGAAAAACTACCACTAAATCATAAACATGGCAACTGCAGTGAAAAATCCACAGTACAGCTGTGTGTACATGCATAGGAGAGAGCGAAGAGAAGTTAATTTCTCCAACAATGGCCTTGCATTGTTAGTCTTCCAAAGAAAGTCAGACATTTATCTGATATGTGCCCATATTTTGCATTTATGTGAAGCAGTCTGAAGATAAGTGACTATGGAGAAGTATGTTCAAACCTGGGATCGGCACAAGGGAAGGGCAATTAAAGTTGCACTTTTGTACTTATCCTCCCCGAGGCTATAGGGCTCTATAGTTTAAAAATGTTAAGACTAATGCCTGAACATTAGGGTGTCCTGCTGCTCCTGTTACATTCAAAAGCACACTGAAGAATCCTCAGAGGGATGCCGATTGGGAGTTATTGGTGAGGAATTCCCTGTGGGAATGTTCAGCGGACAGGCCTGTGTGGACTCTCATCACATTTGGAGGTACTGAAAAGGCTAAAATGAATGTCCTCAAAGGGGGACTGCCTGCAGCGAAGAGACCCCAAGTACCCCAACTGTACATTATGGTTTTATAACCCTCAATTTCAGCCATCAAAGGATGTTCTAGAGTTCCAAACTGGTGGCTTCTTCCTGAAATGTCAACTGTGGTTTTCGCTTATTTAAACACTCATCCCACATGCTTAATGCAATAATATAGAATTTTTCATAACAGTATTTTATATCAGAGAGAAAACAGAGCTACAAAGAGATGTAGAAGGGCTGAGGTTGTGAAAATAAAGGTTCTCAAACTAAGAGGCCACTGGATATCTGAGGGAGGGAAAGCAGATCATGCTGGAACTCATCAAAGACACATCACGCCTCTCCTCTCTTTCTTTTTTCATTACAGGAGGAAGAAGGGAGTGTGACCATGGAAAAGAGGTGAAGCGCAAGCGATTTATAGTGCCTCGACAGGCTAAGACAAGGAATGTTAATTGAGGCCCAGCATGAGAAGAAGCAAAGATGGTGGAACACAGTGTGAAGAGAGAGAGCACGGAGAGCAAAGGGGAAACTCAAGATGCTGTTCCTCTCCTCACTTTGTCCCCCCCTCCTACCCTGCCCTCTGAAATTACAGACCTAGCCTATGACAAACGAGATGGGGAAGCAGCAGCAGGAAGAGTAGGAAGGAAAAAAGTTATGAGTCCTTCATGCTTGCTCAACCCCCTCCATCTTTCTGTCTTTTTAGTCTGTCGTTTGAAGTCTTAGCCCGCAACATTACATTCCAAAGGCCAAATTGAGCTAGTAAAAGAAGATGCAAAGAACTTTGAAAATAATGGTTTTGGCCTTTTCTGACATTGATAAGTGCTTGTTTTCTTGTTTTGAGTTTTAGGCTTTTTGCTGATGTTCCATGCAGATGTTGCTCTGAATGTATTATCCACAGACACATTTCAACACATGATAAACACAACTAGATCGGAAGCATTACAGTTATGTAATGCATTTTTTCAATTCTTTCTTCTGGGTCTTAGAGATACCCTAAAGTTACATAATGTAGGGGTAAACTCACTTCATCTATGTCAATGTGGAGCATCCACCTGGGTGGATCCTCAAAGGGTTCTACAGCTGCACCATCGAGAACATCCTGACGGGTTGCAACACTGCCTGTTATGGCAACTGCTCGGCATCCGATCGCAAGGCACTACAGAGCGTACGGTCCAGTACATCAGTGGGGCCAAGCTTTCTGCCATCCAGGACCTCTATACCAGGCGGTGTCAGAGGAAGACCCTAAAAATTGTCAAGACTTCAGCCACCCCAGTCATAGACTGTTCTCTCTGCTACTGCACGGCAAGCGGTACCGGAGCACCAAGTCCAAGAGGCTTCTAAACAGCTTCTACCCCCAAGCCATAAGACTCCTGAACACCTAATCAAATGGCTACCCAGACTATTTGCATTGCCCTCCCCTTTTACGCTGCTGCTACTCTCTGTTATTATCTATGCATAGTCACTTTAATAACTCTACCTACATGCACACATCACCTCAATTACCTCGACTAACCGGTGCCTCCGCACTTCGACTCTTTACCGGTACCCCCTGTATATTGCCTCGCTATTGTTATTTTACTGCTGCTCTTTAATTATTTGTTGCATTTATTTATTTAAAAAGAAAATTTAGGTATTTCTCTTAAAACTTCATTGTTGGTTAAGTGCTTGTAAGTAAGCATTTCACTGTAAGGTCTACACCTGTTGTATGTGACAAATTACATTTGATTTGATTTGATTTGGATCTGGATGCAACAGCAAAATCATAAAGACCTCTTGAGACTCTTACATGTTCTGTTTATATTGTTGCAGATTTTGTCACATTGGCATTTGAATTGTCTGAACAATAACCTTTGCTGAACCATTCGGAAGAGGTCTAGAGTGGGGGCAGCAGTTGTGGCCTGGAGAGAATTGTGACTCCAAATGATGAATGGGAGGATGTTCACTGTTTAGTAAGCTCTTCATTTGGGAGATTAGACCAAAGAAGCCTGTGTTTTACATATCTGGTTTGTGGATACTCTGGGTTGGGAGACTTTAACGGCATGTATCGCCCCTCCCTTAACTGTGTGTGGGAGGACTTGATAATAGGGTGGTGTGGAGAGTTCCAGGTCCTTGTCAAAAACAGCCTCATTTGGTGGAGCAGCTATATGGAATTGTTTTAAGGTCTTACCAATGATCAGTTTGCTATTTGATTTAGAATTTTAAAACCCCTTGAGGTATCGAAAACAAATATGAAAAAATGATTTGTTGAAATGCATTGAATAACAGATTCACTACACGGAACAACAGATAGTCCCCCAAAAATCAAATGGAAGTTTTTTCTGAAGTGTCTGTCCTATATTTGAGAGATATAATAAAGATCAGTATTTTTATTTTTGTAATCTTGATTTAACTAGGCAAGTCAGTTAAGAACAAATTCTTATTAACAATGACGGCCTACACCAGCCAAACCCAGACGACGCTTGGCCAGTTGTGCGCCGCCCTATAGGACTCCAAATCACGGCCAGTTGTGATACAGCCTGGATTCAAACCAGAGTGTCTGTAGTGACTCCTCTAGCACTGAGATGCAGTGCCTTAGACCACTGTGCCACTCGGGAGCCCAAACATTTATTTTTTGGGACATGTATTTAACCAATTTAATCAATTTTAGAATAAGGCTGTAACGTAACAAAATGTGGAAAAAGTCAAGGGGTCTAAATACTTTCCGAATGCGCTATACTTACATACATTTTTTCAACTGGTACCAGGGGACCTTCAGATGAGTCTGGTGAGGCATGTGGGCGTCCTAGAGCAAAACAACCCATGTGTATGTGTTTGTGATTGTCTCACCTTTACACAGAGGGGTAATATTAGGCCAAAACGTATGGACTCTACAGACGATTTTGTGAGCAGACCGATTTTCAGGATGTCTCATGGTCTGACAAACACTGCACTAGCTCTGTCACCTTTCAGATGCATCCAATGCAACAACAAAAAAGATACTCTATGTCTATCTTAAATTGATGAATTTTTATCGGGATTATTTTATTATGCTAATTAGATGTCCCCGGGGTCATGGACATCGACCTTAGGGGGCTAATCCAAGAGCCTAGATAAGAACACAGACAATGTGGAAAGACACAGATGAGAGGCTGCTTGTGGTAGCAGAAAAATAACAGAAGCAGGAAGTACAAGGGAGCAAAGGTCATGTGTATACATATTTATTCAGTAACACACAAAATGTACAAAATCACACAGCCCAATAAGCCTACTGCTAATACTGCATTTGGTCTCTGACTCAGTCTTTCTAAATCCTGATTTTGGCCCATTTTTCTCAGTAGAACATGGCTATACCTCCATACACTCTTCTATGTACAGTCTAATACCTCCCAGTCCTCTTTTGTCCCAAATACCTGGTTATAAGAGAAAGGTGTCAGCCCACCCAAGGTGCATACTACATGTATGACCCATCCCACACACTTCACAATAAGTGAGCTCACGTCCGGAGGCCTTGTTGTCAACATTGTTGTCAATGTTGTCATGCTAACACGATAGGACCAGTGAAAGGATGAGGATAAGGTGATCGTTCCACCTTTTCCAGACTCCAGTATTTTTTTTTATTTAGAATTTTCTTCACCTTTATTTAACCAGGTAGGCTAGTTGAGAACAAGTTCTCATTTACAACTGCGACCTGGCCAAGATAAAGCAAAGCAGTGACACAAACAACAACACAGAGTTACACATGGAATAAACAAACATACTGTCAATAATACAGTAGAAAAAGTCTATATACAGTGTGTGCAAATGTGGTAGGATAATGGAGGTAATGCAATAAATAGGCCATAATGGTGAAATAATTACAATATAGCAATTAAACACTGGAGTGATAGATGTGAAGAAGATTAGTTTACAAGTAGAGATACTGGGGTGCAAAGGAGCAAAAATAAATAAAATAGATAACAGTATGGGGATGAGGTAGTTGGATGAGCTATTTACAGATAGGCTATGTACAGGTGCAGTGATCTGTGAGCTGCTCTGACAGCTGGTGTGTAAAGCTAGTGAGGGAGATATGAGTCTCCAGCTTCAGTGATTTTTGCAGTTTGTTCCAGTCATTGGCAGCAGAGAACTGGAAGGAAAGGTGGCCGAAGGAGGAATTGGCTTTGGGGGTGACCAGTGAAATATACCTGCTGGAGTGTGTGCTATGGGTGGGTGCTGCTATGGGGACCAGTGAGCTGAGATAAGGCGGGGCTTTACCTAGCAAAGTCTTATAGATGACCTGGAGCCAGTGGGTTTGGCGACGAGTATGAAGCGAGGACCAGCCAACGAGAGCATACAGGTCGCAGTGGTGGGTAGTATATGGGGCTTTGGTGACGAAACGGATGGCACTGTGATAGACTGCATCCAATTTGCTGAGTAGAGTGTTGGAGGCTATTTTGTAAATGACATCGCCGAAGTCGAGGATCGGTAGGATAGTCAGTTTTACGAGGGTATGTTTTGCAGCATGAGTGAAGGATGCTTTGTTACGAAATAGGAAGCTGATTCTAGATTTAATTTTTGATTGGAGATGCTTAATGTGAGTCTGGAAGGAGAGTTTACAGTCTAACCAGACACCTAGGTATTTGTAATTGTCCACATATTCTAAGTCGGAACCGTCCAGAGTAGTGATGCTGGATGGGCGGGCAGGTGTGGGCAGCGATCGGTTGATGAGCATGCAATTAGTTTGATTGGCATTTAAGAGCAGTTGGAGGCCACGGAAGGAGTGTTGTATGGCATTGAAGCACGTCTGGAGGTTAGTTAACACAGTGTCCAAAAAAGGGCCAGAAGTATACAGAGTGGTATCGTCCGCGTAGAGGTGGGTCAGAGAATCACCAGCAGCAAGAGCGACATCATTGATGTATACAGAGAAAAGAGTTGGCCCGAGGATTGAACCCTGTGGCACCCCCATAGAGACTGTCAGAAGTCCGGAACAGGCCCTCCGATTTGACACACTGAACTCTGTCTGAGAAGTAGTTGGTGAACCAGGCGAGGCAGTCATTTGAGAAACCAAGGCTGTTGAGTCTGCCGATAAGAATGCGGTGATTGACAGAGTCAAAAGCCTTGGCCAGGTCGATGAAGACAGCTGCACAGTACAATCTTTTATCAATGGTGGTTAGTATATCATTTAGGACCTTGAGCGTGGCTGAGGTGCACCCGTGACCAGCTCGGAAACCGGATTGCACAGCGGAGAAGGTACGATGGGATTCGAAATGGTTGGTGATCAGTTTGTTAACTTGGCTTTCGAAGACCTTAGAAAGGCAGGGTAGGATAGATATAGGTCTGTAGAAGTTTGGGTCTAGAGTGTCTCCTCCTTTGAAGAGGGGGATGACCGCGGCAGCTTTCCAATCTTTGGGGATCTCAGACGATACGAAAGAGAGGTTGAACAGGCTAGTAATAGGGTTTGCAACAATTTTGGCGGATAATTTTAGAAAGAGAGGGTCCAGATTGTCTAGCCTGGCTGATTTGAAGGGGAACAGATTTTGCTATAGGGGTCCAGATTATGCTGCAATAGTTTATGTGTCGGGGGGCTGTCTTATTCGGTGTCCTGTGTGAATTTAAGCATGCTCCCTCTAATTCTCTCTCTCTCTTTCTCTCTCTTTCTCTCTCTCTTCTCTCGGAGGACCTGAGCCCTAGGATCATGCCTCAGGACTACCTGGCCTGATGACTCCTTGCTGTCCCCAGTCCACTTGGTCATGCTGCTGCAGTTTCAACTGTTCTGCCTGCGGCTATGGAATCCTGACCTGTTCACTGGACGTGCTACCTTGAACTGGACCTGCTGTTTTGGACTCTCTCTCTACCGCACCTGCTGTCTCTAACTCTGAATGATCGGCCATGAAAAGCCAACTGACATTTACTCCTAAGGTGCTGACCTGTTGCACCCTCTACAACCACTGTGATTATTATTATCTGACCCTGCTGGTCATCTATGTACGTTTGAACATCTTGGCCATGTTCTGTTATAATCTCCACCCGGCACAGCCAGAAGAGGACTGGCCACCCCTCATAGCATGGTTCCTCTCTAGGTTTCTTCCTAGGTTCCGGCCTTTCTAGGGAGTTTTTCCTAGCCACCGTGCTTCTATATCTGCATTGCTTGCTGTTTGGGGTTTTAGGTTGGGTTTCTATACAGCACTTGTGACATCGGTTGATGTAAAAAGGGCTTTTTAAATACATTTGATTGATTGATTGAATATCGAATACAATGCCACAGGAGGAATCATGAAATGGATCAAATAGCTCTAAGGGGTGATAGTACATGTTGTAAAGTAGACTCCTAGGTGGGGACAGGGAGGGAGAGCTCCAGATATGGGTCTTAACCAGATGACTCAGAGTCACCATGAATACATTAAATGTGTCACCATCCGGCTACATCAGCTCCTCTCATCCCAGGCTGAAATTGGATTTTGGGCCATATGTATCAAGCATCTCAGAGTAGAATAGATACTTCACACTGGTTGAATCAACATTATTTCAACGTAATTTGTCAATGTATTATGACGTAGAGTCAACACGGAAAATACACTACAAGTTGTGATCCCTTATTGATGTTATTTGTTAAATCCACTTCAATCAGTGTAAATGAAGGGGCGGAGACGGTCAACAGTTTCCCATGTGTATCAAGAATGGTCCACCACCCAAAGGACATCCAGCCAACTTGACATAACTGTGGGAAGCATTGTAGTGAACATGGGCCAACATCCCTGTGGATCGCTTTCGACACCTTGTAGAGTCCATACCCTGACGAATTGAGGCTGTTCTGAGGGCAAAAGGGGGTCCAACTCAATATTAGGAAGGTGTTCCTAATATTTTGGACAGTCGGTGTACACACACACACACACACACACACACACACACACACACGTTGAGAGGCAGTGCAGCGCCCCTGGCTGGAGAGCAATAGGGGGGAGTAGGAGGGCTAATTTAGGATCAGTTCCCCCATGTCCATGTAACGTTTTCATTGTAATCTAAAAGGCTAAACTAATCCTAGATCAGCACTCCAATTCTGAGACACTTGATTGACATGAATATGCCCCTGAAATACAAGTAATAAGCAGATTTATCTGAATTATATGATTTTTCATCACCCCTCTTAGGTTCTTGTTTTCCTCCTCCTGTGTTGCTGTGGAGGGGATGAAATGGGATGTGGCTTTGGGGGAACTTGGGGAAGTGATCTTGTTTTGCACCAGTTTCACTTTTGTTTTTGTAAATAAAATAGTGTATTTGTGGTTTATCAATTCTACGGAATTCAAAAATTCTGTGCCCCTTCTCTTTTGGCTATAGCCACTCCAGAATTGAACCCAATATGCCAGTGACAGTGACAGTGCGTGTGAGAGAGTGTTATCTTTTGGGTTCTTACTATAGGTAGGAGGTGAAGCAGGATTTACATCACCTTTTTCATTTTGTAACTCAGGACTTTAACTGCCTTTTCAACTTCCTTGTAAGTCAGTGTCTATGGCAAGGAAACACAGTATTTGAGTGGATAGTGAGAGGGCTATTAGGCCGATGATGCTGTATCTACAGTAAAGCAGAGGGTTAATGGACTTATGCAATTCTCTATCTATCCATATCTATCAAAATACTCACTGATGATGGATGATAAAGATCAAAGTAAAGGATTCTTTCCGGATGAGGTAAAGTGGATGACAAAAATAACAGATATGTAGGAAGAGGGCACTTTTGAGGGGGTGGGAGAATTGAAATTCCCCAATTAAGGTTTTGTGCAGGGCTCTTCAGAAAAATGGTGGGGTGGCGGTGGGTAGTAGTGAAGGGGTTAGGAAGGGACAGAAACATTTACTGGACTGTTCAGGCCATCAGTATTTGTTTGTTAGGTCCACTTTGCAGATATGCTGGTTGAAAAGTTCCCTTTTCCTGCCTGCGTCTGTCATGGCCGTCAAAGGAAGTGGACCAAAGCGCAGCGTGGTGAGCGTACATATTCCTTTTTATTTGAATAACGCCGACAAAAATAATACAAAAACGACCGTGAAGCTTAAGCGCTATCGTGCCACAAACAAAGACAACTACCCACAACGAAAGGAGGGAAAAAGGGCTACCTAAGTATAGTTCCCAATCAGAGACAACGATAGACAGCTGTCTCTGATTGAGAACCATACCCGGCCAAAACATAGAAACACAAAATCATAGAAAACAAAACATAGAATGCCCACCCCAAATCACACCCTGACCAAACCAAATAGAGACATAAAAAGGCTCTCTAAGGTCAGGGCGTGACAGCGTCGCAATGCGTGGTGACCACTGTGGCATCAAACACAATTTGCACAGTTTGATTTTCTTCTCACATTAAAAGGTCAAGTGAGTTTTGATATCAACATCACAAGATGCAAGGAATTGACTGTAGAACGTCAGGTATTTATTGAATTAGCATTGGGGACGATACAAAAAAACTCCCACATCCCGGGTGGCGCAGTGGTCTAGGGCACTGCATCGCAGTACTAGCTGCGCCACCAGAGTCTCTGGGTTCGCGCCCAGGCTGGGCTGGGTTCGCGCCCAGGCTCTGTCGCAACCGGGAGATCCGTGACCCGTTGTCCGGGTTAGGGAGGGTTTGGCCGGTAGGGAGGGTTTGGCCGGTAGGGATATCCTTGTCTCAGTATGTAAAAAAAAATTTTTAATAAAATGTATGCACTCTACTGTAAGTCGCTCTGGATAAGAGCGTCTGCTCTTGGCCCGTAGGGATATCCTCGTCTCAGTATGTAAAAATGTAATAAAATGTATGCACTCTACTGTAAGTCGCTCTGGATAAGAGCGTCTGCTAAATGACTAAAATGTAAATGTAAAATATCGCCAGGGCTAACTTGCATAACTGTAGATGTAATCATGAAATATTATTGATGTTATTTCACAAAACCAATTCTATCCCTCAAACCACTCCCATTCTGATGTGCAGTAAGTACACTGTGGTTTGACGGTGGTTGAGACAATTATCATGTTCTGGTTTATTGTCTGGTATTGTTGTCAGATTTTTACATTAATATGTGATTTACGCCTTGTAAAAAGCACTGGGGCACAGCGTCCCGACTAAGATCTTTGGACTCCATGCTTGCTTAATCCAACAGTCACATGTGTTACATAACTGTTTCTCTTCACGTGCTTTCACTGAATCACTGCCGTCTCAGAAGGACACACTTTACATGCCAACCGTTTCACAGACTTTCAGAATTCTGTCTTGTCCTGGAGAAAATATAGGTTTCTCTGTGGTTTGGAACTGGGAGCTGTTGAAAGAGAGCAGACAAGCAGGAACAAGCTTTCTGAGACATGCTGGAGGAGTGACAAGCGTTGATATGAGCTGCCATTCCACAGGCAGCTGTCATACACACTACTTTGTTCCCCCAGCACTGTATAACTATCTAAGTCCCATTGACCCTTAGCTTAGCACTCACATGGCTGGGCAACACCTGTTTGTATGCTTGCTCCCCTTTCTCCCACACTTGCCTCAAGGGAGGTTACGGCTGTATTTGGTCACCTAATTGTTGAACTCTCTGTTTTCACCCGCAGAGCAGGATGAGAAAGTGAATGTGTGTGTGTGTGTGTTTGTGGTTTTGTGCATGTGTCTGTGCATGTGTGTGTGTTGGTGTGTGTATGTGTATGTGTGTGTCTTTCCTGGTGTGTTAAGACTATGGAAACATCACTGCTTTAAAACCACCTCCCCTGGTGACCAAGAAGATGACAGCTGTATGGCACCACCTGTGTGTATGTAAACAGGGACACTAATTGATATCTCCTCATATGCAGGTTCTAGCCACACACACTCCCTACATCCTCCTGGGTAACTATAGCCTTATTTGGCACTGCAACTATTATATACAGTACACAAGCCTTTGTTATGATGAGATGATGAGATGATTAGATGACGTGGTTGAAAGGCCTACTGTATAAGAACACCACTTATCTCAATCAAAAAGGCTCTTAAATATTTTCCCTCTGAGCAGTGATTGTTTAATAATCTTTCCAAGTAACAATGTAAGCCTGATTTATGAAGCTACCTTTTCACCAACCCTGCTTCTACTTGTCTACTTAAGGCAAATTGCTAGTGAGCAAAAGTACCACACTCCTACACAACAACAACTATCAACACTGTGAAATTCTTACTTTTGGTAACAGTCTTGCATGTATGCACACACACACACACACACACACACACACACGCACGCACGCACGCACGCACGCACGCACGCACGCACGCACGCACGCACGCACGCACACACACACACACACACACACACACACACAGGCTTACACAAACACTTTATATAGTTGTCCTAACACTTTCATTGGCACAACCCCCCTTCTTTGCCAGGAAGTGGGGGCCGGTAACATATGGAGGAGGGTCAGACATGCTTCACATGCCTACCTCAGCAAACCACAGACCACCATAGGTTTGCAGGGGCAACTACAAGAACAGGTGCTGCCTAACAGCATGACATCACTGATCAGCATCGTCAACCATTTTGCCTGGAAACCCCCTGAAGAACCTGGCACTTCTCTACTACATCTCTCTCTCTCTTTCCTTTTCTCACTTTCTTTTAATTATTTCTTTATGTTTATCTTTCTCTTCCTCTTTCCCTCTCTCTTGCTCTCTCTCTCTCTCCCTCTCTATTTCTCTCTTTGTCACACAGACACACAGACACAAACACACACACACACACACACACACACACACACACACACACACACACACACACACACACACACACACACACACACACACACACACACACACACACACACACACACACACACACACACACACACACAAACAAACACACACATACACCTGATCGAGTAATCTAAAAAAGTTTAGGTCATTTGGAACAGAATCAACAGGTGGCTATCAATGGGCACCCCTCATGCCCTCCAGACTCTCTTCCGCCCTAAGCTCTCAGGGGTCCATCTCACACATTCTGGATGCGCTTTCTCCAGTGCACTTCCTTCAAGCCATTGTCTTGAATGTATTCTGACCCCAGTAGTGTCATTTGATATCGAGGAGGTACGCATGGCCTCAGGATCAGCTCATTCTACTTGGGTGAGCAAATACAACATCTGCTCTCACTAGCCCTCTCTAGCGTGACCTGTGTCTCCAATAAAAAGGGAGGCAACGAATATGAGTGTGTTCCAGCTCAGGGCATCGGAATGTTGTGATAATGACTGAATTAATATATAGCGCCTATTCACTTCAGCCCAGAGGGATGGATGATCTGTAATTTCCAAAGAGTTCATTTAGATGAGATTTCTGAATAACTTTGTTGTTGTGTCATGATTCTCAGATTCTTGCACAAGGTTAGAGAACTTTGAATATGAGAGAGAGCTCCTTGTTACAGGTGTGGAGATACACTTAGTGTACAAAGTTTCACACCCTTTTGCACTCAGAACAGCTTAAATTTGTCAGGGCATGGACTCTACAAGGTGTTGAAAGCGTTCGACAGGGATGCTGGCCCATGTTGACTCCAATGCTTCCCACCATTGTGCCAAGAAGGCTGGATGTGCTTTTGGACCATTCTTGATATATATGGGAAACTCTTGAGCATGAAAAGCCCAGCAGCGTTGCAGTTCTTGACACAAACCTGGCAGCTACTACCATACCCCATTCAAAGGCACATAAATATTTTGTCTTGCCCATTTACCCTCTGAATGGCACACACACAATCCATGTCTCAATTGTCACAAGGCTTCAAAATCCTTCTTTAACCCGCCTCGTCCCCCTTCATCTACACAGATTAAGGGATCATAGCTTTCCTACCTGAATTAACCTGGTCAGTCTATGTCATGGAAAGAGCACAATGTTTTGTACACTCAGTGTGTTTCAATATAATAATGATTGCTTTGTATTGGGTTTGTTGACATATGGATTGTAAAAACCTATGCCATCCTTTCCTCTCTATTCAGAGCATGAGTGTTTTCCAGTCCCAGACTTTCATAACGCAAAACTGACCTTAGATCAGTCTCTTCAAGGAACTTGACCCTACTCCATACCCCTCCCCCCCCCAGTATAGAATTGTGTAGTATACTGTAGAATACTATATAGTATACTTTTTTTAACAGCACTGTAGTAAACACTACAGTCTGCAAAAACACATTTATTTTTACTCTAGTAAATACTACAGTATGTAATTTGCATAAACCCTGCCCATTCCCCTTCCATATCCCAAGTTGTGCCACCCATAAGTTAGAAACCTACACGCCAAGTATAGACCATATATTGTGTTCCCTGTGGTTATAGAAAAGAGCAGAAGCTTTGCACTCCCTTTTCAGAACCCAGACCTACTTACTTACCTATCTACCTACCTACCTACAGGTTATGGAACATTTGTAGTATTGTATTATTTTTTAGTATTTCTGTAAATACCACATTATACTACAGTGACTACTACAGTAAATTCAGCAACAACACTGCTGTCACGCCCTGGCCTTAGTTATCTTTGTTTTCTGTAATATTTTGGTTAGGTCAGGGTGTGACAGGGGGGATGTGTGTGTGTATTTGTCTCGTCTTGGGTGGTTGTATGGTATAGGGGGGTTTAGTTGAGTGTAGGTATCTAGGTATGTCTATGGTTGCCTGAATGGTTCTCAATCAGAGACAGCTGTCATTCATTGTCTCTGATTGGGAGCCATATTTAAGGCAGCCATAGGCATTAGATTAATGTGGGTAATTGTCTATGTGTAGTGTTCAGTGTCAGCACTATTTTGTTTGTATAGCTTCACGGTCGTCTGTTTGTTGTTTTTGTTCGTCTTCATAATAAAAGAAGATGTATTTCTCTCACGCTGCGCCTTGGTCCACTCTGCCTCATTACGCCGATCGTGACAACTGCAGTGAATACTACAGTATTCCGACCATAGTATACAGTACACTGTAGTATTTTCTCATGTGGGATCTTTCTGAATAGTGTATAGTATATTACTGGGATGATAGTGTTCAATCAAGACTCACCCTGTCAGCCTTTAGCTACCCCACAGATAGTTTGCTCAGCACTTTGAACTTTGCTATCATTGTATTGAAAAAAATATCTTGACTACTTAGGAACCGAATAGCTGTAAGTCTGACAGGAAGTGGGGAACAGTGTCGTATACAGAGCCAAAAACAGGTATAACATAGCCACAAATCAACAGTGTCATGTGTTTGGTATCATTTGTAGGGTATTGGGGGGTAATCAAACTAACAAATGAGGCTCTCACACATGCTCTCTGGTCGGTCCACACTTTCTGCTGTTGCTGCTGTGTGTTGTTGGGGCTGGGTAACAATGGGCCTGCTGTCCCCCCCACTCTGATGATGCTGAGTTGAGTTACTACACCTGTGCTTGGCAGCTCTCCCAACCAAGTCAGCCCCCTTGAACCCCCTTCACTGGGGGACAGCAGGCCCATTGTTACCCAGCCCCAACAACACACAGCAGCAGCAGGAGAAAGTGTGGGCCGACCAAGGGAGCATATGTGAGAGCCTTATCTGTTAGTCTGATTACCCCCCAATACCCTACAGATTTGTAGCATCGAATCTCCGAGCTGACAAGGTAAAAATCTGCCGTTCTGCCCCTGAACAAGGCAGTTAACCAAACCCACTGTTCCTAGGCCGTCATTGTAAATCTGCCCCTGAACAAGGCAGTTAACCGATCCCACTGTTCCTAGGCCGTCATTGTAAATAAGAATTTGTCCTTAACTGACTCGCCTAGTTAAATAAAGGTTAAATAAAAAAATCTACAGATGTCATAAATAAGCCAACTTTGATCAATTCTTTCTAATTATGCTCTTAGATACAAATGTCAAATATATGCCAACAACCCTTCCTGCAAAGGACTATTCCATGGATTACATTTTGTGAGAATTCCCAAAACCATTGTCTTTTTTGTCTGGGTTTCATGAGGAATCACTCTTATGTGGCATTTCATAAGGCTCCAGGCATTCTCCCTGGTGTGAGAGGTGCTTTATGAAACCAGAGCCCCGGGGTAAGGGGAGGTCGGATGGGGAGGGAGGATTCGCACAAGGCTGGGGCCCGTCTGCCGGGGAAACAGAGAGAAGCCTAATCTTTCCCCACAGAGTTGGGCCCACAGGTCTGACCCATGCAAAATAAATGTCATACTGTATTGTAATAATTTATTGTGAAGACAGCGCAATCAATGGTAAACATTTACCTAGAAAATCTAACAGGTTGATAAAATATTCAGGAGGTTTTTAGTGAAAACTACAAGATACAGATAAGCATTCATAAATCACAGAGTTACACTGTACAACAAATAATGAAGGTAGACAGAGGTTGACTCCCAAATTAATTTGCTCTGGATAAGAGCGTCTGCTAAATGACTTAAATGTAAATGTAAATGTAAATTTGCGAAAGAGTTGCTAGGTGATGGATTATTTAATTCCCTATGTTCATACTCATACCAGCACACCCTCCCACTCCCCATTCTCCCACCTCTCTATCTTTCCCATTGAAAATACAGATGTTTCACTTCACTTATATTCATCAAGAGTATGTTATTTCAAATTCTAAAGCCAATTAGTACAATTATTTGTAATTTTATTTATCTTGACTATGGATTCAGTTGTCTTTGCTTCAGATTCTAGATTATATGAATATGATAATAATGTGATTGATAAACTTGTATCATGAGTTTCATGCAGAATTCTCTCTTCTTATTTTTGTACACAAAAAAAAGAATCATAAAAAGGTAAATAGGCCAACATTGTATTGATATCTGCTTTGCTTGTCGCTAAGGTAAATGGCTGAGGCCATCAAAACCATAATGCCAATTTGCCACACACCCTCCTTTATGGAATTGATGACAATCCAACAGGCGGAGTTGGTGACGTCCTCATTCGTGAATGAGGCTTTCGCGAGCTCACGGTTTAGTTGAGCAACTGATGAGAGGGTGGAAGGGTCCCAACCAAGCCTAGAAATAAGAAGAAAACATTCTCAAATGGATTCCCGTGGAATTAAGCGCTTGTTGTTTTCCTATGTATTAATTAACGGTATATTTATTACACTGCAAACTAAAGAAGGTAAGCGAAAGTCTTGACTACTTTTCAAACGTTGGGAACTATTTGAAATCAAAATGTTTCTGTTGCAAGAAGTATATCCTGCTCTGTTCAGGTTGTGGGACCACGAAGAAGTGGATGTTTAAAGCACAGGGCAAGAACATGGGCTATTGATACAATGTCGCAACTTGTAGAAGTTTTTAAGTTTGTTGATTTTGACCAGAAACTGTTTATAATGCAATCCCTTATACTTTTTTAGATGTTCAAGTTTCGCCCGCATTCGATTCAGTATCTATGCTGATCTCTTTATCAAGATGAGGGTGTGTTGAGAGCAGTCTTGCTACATTATAGAGTGCCACTACCTGTTGGAATTTTGAACTTTTATATTGTCTCTAGATCAATAAGATTGCAGTAAGATATTGTGAACATATTAAATATAACAATATAAAATGAATAATTATCTGCGTGGTTGGGCTGAACATTCATGCCTGGTACCACTTATTGCGCAGCAAAGTTGAATGATGAGAAAGTTAGGATATTCCATCTCAAGTTAATGATTACACCCTAAGCTTCCTTTTTAATTGTATAAGTCACTAACATAGGCCTATGTTTGAGCCTCACTTGAAGTGTAGGGGATTTAGACAATTACTATTCTTGGGGTAAGATATTAGAGTTCAAATGATAATACCTAATAGAAAGAAGCAAATTAACTTCAAAATGTACATGTCCCAGCTTTCTGTGGTAAGTCAATCACATTTTAGTAGGTTAAGACCTATTTGATTGAATTTGACTTTTCCCCTCTGCAGAGGTGCTGTTGGATATGAGGGCATCAGGGAGTGAGCTAGGCTGGCTGACCTGGCCCTATGAACAAGGATCCAAGCAAGGGGTCAGTATCCATCCATTCTTTCCATTGCCCTGTCTCTGTACTCTTCTCTTTGGGGAAGTATGGATGGGGTAGCACATAGTATGCCATGTCTGACTTTCTTACCTTCACACAACTTTAACAACTCTTATTTGCCAGTGTAACAGTTTAACTTTAGTCCGTCCCCTTGCCCCGACCCGGGCACGAACCAGGGACCCTCTGCACACATCAACAACAGTCACCCACGAAGCATCGTTACCCATCGCTCCACAAAAGCCGCGGCTCTTGCAGAGCAAGGGGAACCACTACTTCAAGGTCTCAAAGCGAGTGACGTCACCGATTGAAACGCTATTAGCGCGCACCACCGCTAACTAGCTAGCCATTTCACATCGGTTACACCAGTATCTACTTTTCTGGGTGCTATAACTTGGTGCTCACGTATAAACATTACTAAAAGTGTAACGTTCAAGTTGAATATGTGAAAGGGTCACATTATTCTAGTGGGGGTTGGGTTTTAGATGGCAGCATGTCAGGACTATTCCAAGGGAGAGAATGGTAGCTATAGCAAGTGTGGTAGAGAATACTTGTGGTTTTAAGTCCCTCATTTCAGAAGTGTATGTAAGGGTGCAATTGACCTAAAGTTTGGAGCATATAGTGCTTTTTGGGAAATGTAGATGTAGTGAGTTAAGTTGGCTATCTTTTTCTCATAAGGAGAAAATGTGTTGTCTTTCGTCAGAGTAAAACACAACAGATTATTGTTTTTTGCTATCGTGTGCTTTTGTGTAGTATGTGTGCTTGGGTCCAATTTAGTTTAATTTACATTTGAGTGGTCATTCACGTTTGACTCTCCCTTGTTCAGTAGTGTTATGGAGGCGCTCTCTCTCCTGTTGCATGCCCCCGTTCATGTGATGCCACACAGTCAGCCAACAAAGCACATTCCTTTAATTAATAGCAGTGGTAACATGCAGAGAGAACCCCTGTGTGGACACATGTATTTCAGCAGCTACTATTAAGCTGAACATTGAAGACTTCTCACTAAAATGTCTAACTTCTGTGCCAGCAAGAGTTGGCTGCATGGATCAACATATGTTGCATAAGATGTTGACAGACATTGTTGACAGACCTCAGTGTTATTTCAATGGCATTGTCAAAATCAGCTGGCTTCAACCCTTTGCTAAGGCCTCGTCTTTTCTCGCCACTTTTATGTCTTAATATGTTCCTTTGGGGTCTCCCTCGCTCTCTCTCACGCTTTCCCTTTGTCTCCAGGGTTCAAATTACAGGAGTGCCGGGGGTCCGGGAACTCATCTAACAAATTAAGGCACACCATTAGCATTTCAGATGTCAACATGGGCAGTTGGGCACCCCCCATAAGCATTGAACATTTTAACTTTGTTCCATCCCACTATTAGTCATGTATCCCCGGAGTCAGTATGTGACTGGAGTCCTGATGGTCTGTCTGTGTGTTTCAGTGGGAGGTGGTCCAGAGGAGTCTGAATGGCTCCCAGTTGTACACCTACTCTGTGTGTAATGTGGGCGAGCATGAGCAGGACAACTGGTTGCGCACCACCTTCATCCAGCGCCGCCCGTCGGCCTCTCGCTTCTTCGTGGAGCTGCAGTTCATTGTGCGTGACTGCAACTCATTTGATGGCTCGTCGCTCACCTGCAAGGAGACCTTCAACCTGTTCTCCTCTGAGTCGGACGCCGACATCGGCACCAGCTTCCGCAAGGGCCAGTTCAAGAAGGTGGCCACCATCGCGCCGGACGAGATCACCAGCCGAAATGAGCTGCGCATCAACACAGAGACGCGGGTGGTGGAGAGCCTCAGCAGGAAAGGCTTCTACCTGGCCTTCCAGGACATTGGGGCCTGCATGGCGCTGCTCTCTGTCAGGGTCTACTACAAGACCTGCCCGGCCACCGTCAAGAGCCTGGCAGCCTTCCCTGAGACAGTGGCGGGTGGGGGGGTGAACCAGGCCCTAAGGGAAGTGGCGGGGGCCTGCGTGGAGAACGCAGTGAGTGAGGAGTCGCCCCGCATCTACTGCACGATGGACGGAGAGTGGGTGGTGCCTGTTGGACAGTGCCAATGCATGCCCGGCTACGAGGCCTTCAACGACACATGTCGAGGTAAGGTATAATGTTCCTGTGTTCTCTTGGCTCACTGACAGATGGGCATTCTGAGAGCTGGCCTCTAGCATCATGGACTCTAATGCTGTGTTTGCCCGTGCGTGCGTGTGTGAGCTGACGTGAGTCTGCATAGAGATATTTAGCAGAAGGTGTTTACCATTTGTGTTATAAAACATGCATGTCACTACATTATCTCTGACCTTGAACCCAAACTACATTGTAGAAACATTGTAACAAAATTCAGCTACTCTTAGGCCATGCATGTGATGTGATATCAAATGTATCAAGATAAAAGTACTTTATATTATATTTTTAAGTCAGAAATGTTCCTCTTAATTGAAACGGGTTTGTAAGGTGCCCAGTTTTGGTAGTAGCCATGCTTATCAGGACCTCTGGCCCTCGTAAGCTAGTTTCCTACTAATTTGTCATTCATTCTATTTTCTAAGATACTCATAGGTAGTCTTACCATCACTCAACCCCTGGGCTTTGTAGTTCCATTGCAACCATGTTGCATTCAAGTCCTCATCAGAGGCCCTCTAGTCTACATTCTTCTGAGTCCTGACAAAATGACAGATGTTGATCAAAGATGGGAGGTTCACAAGTCAAACTCGGAGACTATACTGGTGATGAATTTACTTTACTTTACTACTAGGTGGCAGGGGAGGAGGGAAAACTACCCCCTCTGGTTGTCTCTGACTTTGTTGGTTACATGCATCAGATAAATATGCATTCCTTAAGCCATTGGGCATGCTCTCTCTCTCTGTCCTTCACTCTCTCCTTCACATTCCACTTTTCACTCTATCTCAGAGCTGCTGTGAGAGACGAGGTTTCAACATTTGAGGGTTTTGTGTGGTACTGCAGCAGGGTGTGTGAGAGAGTGTTGGCATGCTCAGGCCTGTTAGGAGCTGTTCTGTGAGAGCACCACAAAACTATCATCACCTGAATACTAGGCATGTTACTGCACCACTGATTTTGGAACACACACACACACATTTTCTCAGCTTCCCCTCCATTGGTAATGGACATTTCCTGTCATTTTATTTCCGTCAGGACATAGTTTTAGATGAAAGTATAGTGGGGTGGGTGACAGAGAAACACTCGCACACAGAGACTGAGAAAGGTTGTGATAAAAAGGTGAGGAATGGAATGTAAAGGTAGAACAGTGAGGTGCAGTGTTGAGCTGTAGGCACTGGCTCCCCTTGTCCTCCCCTTCTTCTCCACTGCATTCCTCTTCCATTTACTGAGGAACCTCCCAGATTACTGCAGGTCTGAGGCATTCCTTAGGGAGGACTCCTGCAATGTATCCCAAATGGCACCTTATCTAATATAGTGCACAACTTTTGACCACAGCCCTATACATGGGGAATAGAATGCCATTTGAAGTGTACTCCATCTTACAGGACAATGAATGGAAGTGATGGATTGAGAAAGGGAGTGGATAGAGTCAGATGGATATATTCATTCCATGGGAGGTTGAATACAGACAGCTACAGTGTAAGTTGAATGAGCTTGGGATTTTGAGTTGAAAAAATCATGGATACAACCATGCATGCAGTACAAACACGCAAGCATGCCTACGTATGCATACACACACACGCGCGCATGCACGTACCCTCTCCCCCTTTTCCCCCATGCTGTGTGTTCCAGTTGACTCACTGTTGACATTGACACAGTTTTCCTCCTTTAAAAAGAACGCCCTTCCTTACACAATCTTCGCTGGCACAAAAGTACACATACCTTGTGTTACCACAGAAAGATAAACATTTGGCCCAGCTGCTCCTTGGATTGTGTCGAGCTGTCCATGCCCACACCATGTCACCCACAGTAAAGCCGTGTGCACACTCGTCCCGGAGCTGGGCAAATATGACTTAGGACCAACTATATGCGTTCCAAATTGCACCCTATGGTCAAAAGTAGAGCACTATATTGTGAATTGGGACGCACACTCAGTTTCCAAATGCTCGTGTTTACACACAGTCAATGTTGGGCTCTTTTTTTAGAATACTTTCTGTAGGAAAAATCCTGATAGAACCAGTAAATGAGTTCTGGTAAGGTTATTTTCACCCGAAGGAGGAGTTCCCTTTTCCAGTAATCTAGGCCTAGTTTTCCTCCCCCCTAAAGTGATGTCAAGTTAAACTGTCGGTGACACTGAAGCTGAATGACTGTGCCTTCCATGTGGTGAGTGATTTGTGTGGGTAGTAAATTACTTGGGTGTGTGTTTTATGTGCAGTAACTACTGGTACTGCCTGCATCTTTGTCTTCCTGATAATCTTAAATAAGACGTCTCAGTCATTCTTATTCCCTTGTCTGTTCCTACTAGCACTGACTTTGCTGATAACTTCTTTATTGAGGAAAAATGTACTTACTACGACTGTGATATGGTAGTCTCACCTAGCCATCTTAAGATGAATGCTCTAAATGTAATGTAAAATCCTGCCTATTTATTTTGCTCCTTCTGTTTTTTTTCTTTTTCTTTCACCCTCATTCATTCACTCTCTGTCTACATATATTTTATTGCTCCCAGGCTCTACCCCCCCCCCTCTCTCTTTTCACATCTCCATTTTCAAACTCTCCTATGAGTTTATGATCATAAGCGACATCATTACTGAGTTTTTATTGTAAACCAGCTACAAGATGACCACATTCCTTCTTGGTTTTCTATTGCTCTCTGAATGATGAAGGTTTTATTATGGTTGGCCAGTGTGTAGGTCCTGAATGTGACACTATTTGAATCGCAACATCCCGTTTCACACGACCCATATGTGACTGATTATTTAGACTTTGCTCTGTTCTGTGTATGCTAGTAAATAAATAAGTATTTTTGCTTATTTGACAACTGTCTCTTAAAATGATTAACACACCCTAAATTTGAACAGTATTCCCTATATGTATCCCACAGTTTTGGGTGGATACACTTACATGCAGCAAAAACTGTTGCCATTCTTCACATATTGACCAAGAAACATAAACCTATAATCCTGATTTAAAATGTGAACTGAAATATTTTAATGTTCAGAATATGTGTATTGGGATTACAGCCTTGATATGACACAGACGATTCAGTGAATACGTGACAAAACGAGAGGATTCACCCCAGTTTACTCTCCGGAGAGTCATTATGAAGAAGACCAGCGCAATTGTTATTTTGGTGCAACATAATATCAGCAGTGCAGTCTCTGTTGCTGGAGCCAAGGAAGGAAACCTCTCTGGGAACCTCTCTGAGACTGGTTTGTTGTGACATTTCGTTCCTGATCAGATTGGGTGCATACGCCTACAGTGTTACGTACACTTTGTCCCTCCTTGCGATCCATAGCTTAACTCATCATTATGGATACTGTGGATTTACTAGGCCTATGATCACATTGTGTTCATAGTCCAAGAAATCATTAAGGATCTTCTTATCAGACTAGTTTTGCACTTTCAGCATGTTCATATAAAAGCGCCTTTCTTACCCTTTGGAAATTGGAAATGGGGAATGGTGAAGTTTCGGGAGATTGGCTGTGATTACTTTTAATGTGATTCTGTGATCTTGTGCCAAGTTGATGTTGACCTCTCACATGGAGGTTCAGAGCGTTCTATAAGAGATGACATAAAACTGAGTAGTGGCCAATATTTATCTAAATTGTGCATTTCAAAATGTTTTACTGATTTTTAAATTGATGGAGCAAGTTTAGCCTTTTGCTTTAGAATTCATTCAATAGGCCTGTATGTTGTGGTTGCAATGTCGTATGTCAAATCCTATTACTTTTCTGAGACGTACATTTCATAAGTAAATAAGGGTTATGGTTAGAAACTCGTAGGAAGCACTTAATATGGTATAATAGCATTGGCTAGTCATGAGGATGAGCAAAGATGGCTCTTCTCTGGGCATATGTAGGCCAAAGAGATTCCTACTTTCTGGTATGGCTGACAGTGCAACAGCAGAGTAACTTGAACAAAACACAGAGCAATAAACCTTTGGTGTCTCAGTGTTCTCATACAAAGACATTTGTGCCA
Source organism: Salvelinus alpinus (assembly GCF_045679555.1). Taxonomy (NCBI): domain Eukaryota; kingdom Metazoa; phylum Chordata; class Actinopteri; order Salmoniformes; family Salmonidae; genus Salvelinus; species Salvelinus alpinus. The sequence goes on along the minus strand of NC_092102.1, from coordinate 27,037,414 downwards.
TTTATTCTAACAGTATCCAGACATACCATTACTCCCAGGTGGCATGTAGCTCCATTTCCCCCTATGTTGGTACTTTGCTGAAAAACTATTCCGTGGCATGTTTTTGGTGCATATTTTCTCTGTATGGCATTCCTGTACAATGTGGTTGGGCCGTGGAGATTTGTGTATTGTGCTGCCGGTGTGTGAGCTCAGCACTTTCCGTCCCCCCACCGGACAGGACGGGCTCCAACGGAAACCGGACGCCACCTAATCCTCAACCACTCTCCAACCTGTTGGCTCAGGGCTTTCCATTGTTGCGCTGCAGTCAATCCCCCCCCTTTCACTCCTTTGGTTTTTGCGGCCCACTGATAAGTCATTTTGTTTATTGGTTCATTAATTTGGCCTCTTAACAGGAAGCAGACACGTTGGAATCCAGCTTGCGTGGCCACCTGGATGTCTGGCCTTGACTTTTAGGAAAGGCAAAGGAAGTGTGTCCTAGATGACTGTGGTGGCTGTTGTTGGGCAGTGTAGTCGAAGGACAGGACATGATTAGAAAGGAAAGAAGAATATTATTTAATCAGACCATGACATCTATTTTGTGTTAGACCTCTTTGTTGGTTTGTGTGATGGTTGTTTTAATGCATGCATTGCTGCTTGCACTCCTCTGACTTCCCCTGTCACTTCCCCTCTGTGAGCAGCACAAGGGAAGAGGAGTGTGAAGAAAAAGGTATTAGGGAATTTATTGTGTTAGTTGACAACCAGATGAAAGCCTAAGTGGAATTGTAAAACAGATGTAATTCCCTTACAGCTGCTCCATCGGTCAGCTTATCCTTTTGACTAATGTCCCTACACACCTTCACCCCCCCCCCCCCCCCCCCCCCCGCTCTCTCTGCCCCACTCCTCCATCTGTGACCCCATGGCTTCAGGTTACCACTACCCCTCCCCCGTCAGATACACACATTGTTCTACTCAACCACCCCCTAATACACCTATGACAAGTTGTCCTGCACATGTAAACATGGTATTAGTGACATCACATGGGAAAATGGAAGCAGAAAATGCATTTTAGCAGATGCTCTTTTCCAGAGCAACTTAAATAAGTGCATTCAACCAAGGTATATGAAACTACAACATATTACAAACATTGCAACTAAAACCTGCTTCAAAATAGCCGATACCTGCAAAATCTGATGGATGCTGACTTTTCCCTGGATATCTACAATTAGTCATGATAATGATCTCAACATTGTTGCTTTTCTGGAGCTTTATTTTTATACCCTTTTTTTGTGTACTCCCCCTCCCTGCGAAATAAGTTGTGGTTTCCCCTTTCTTGCTCCTTCCCTCACTTCTCTCCTGTGTTTGTTTTAGTAGGCCATCAACTCCCTGTAGTCGGACAATTTTACTACTACCCTGGGGCAGACATGACCCTCCTGTGCTCTAAAACCAAAAGAGCCCGGGACTTGACTTAGGCTTTTTGTTTTGCACCTCTCCTCTAGCGCACCCCCACTTTATTCAAGGGCTTGAGGGCTTTCTGTTGTCCGGCCGCTGTGTACCTATTCATCCATCCATCCATTCGTCCGTGCATTTATCACTGTCTCCATCTCATCCATCTTAACTCCGGCTGACAAACCAGCCCACTCAACTCCCAGAATCTACCAGGACCCGCCAGTCACTCACTATAAACAAACGCCCAGGCTCTTTAGGCACAGGGCCTCTCAAATGACAAACCGGGCCTACATCCCAGGGGATCCCAAAGGGCAAATAAAGGAGGCATTCTCACTTCAGTTTCTCAGCTGTCTGACTCTTAGAGGTTGACAGACTTTTATTTACTTGAGAAATGCACCCGGTTTTCCTCAAGAGTCTTACTCCCTGTTCTGTTCTTTGTCAACAACATTTCAGCTCTCTCCCCTAATTTTTCCCTGGACTCAATCTGTGGCCCTCTTCCCTTGCATACTTTGATTGGCTGCTGGAGGAAGGAAGCTCAGCGTCAGCCTCGCGCTTCCTGTTGTGTCCAACAGCAAAGACGAACCACTCTCTCACTTTCAGAGGAACATTCCTTTACCCTTCTTCAGTTCCTATTCCTCCTCAAAAACGAATCAGCTGGTGGTCACCGATACCTCTTGGATTCATTTCCTATGATTGTGAGTCAGTTTACACGTGCTGACCTTTCTAGAGAAAGGCAGTAAAGGAAATGGGCCTGAACTATATTGTAAAGGGCTAGAGGTCTTCACGGGTCCAAAACGTTGCCTTTCCCACCCGACCTGATATGCATAAATATATATATTTTTTAAACTGAGACACGTTCCCGAAATGGACGCGAGTACAGTTAGACCCGTTCTGCAAAAAACAGTGGGAAACGTTCGCAAATAGACCCGTGCTAGTTCAGATCTGAGAGTAGAAAGAAACCTGGGCGCTGCCAGCACCATCAATAAACAAGCGACATTGGCCAAATGATCCACAGTTGCGTGTTCTTAAACTGCCTATATATAACAAATTACAAAAACGATTCGATGTGTAGCATATTCAAAACCTATTGTTTTTTAAAACGTATTAAACTGTCTACCTCGCGGTTCAGCTGTCGGAGATTTGAGCGCTAAATGCATCAGGCCATTGCAATCATATAGGCCTAGGTGTCCACTGTATGATATTAATATTTAAAATATAAATATTAAGGGAGAAGAGCTTAGGCCTAGAGACCGAGAGAAAGAAAGAAAGATATGCCAGCGCCATGTTCCCGACCGACATGGATTTAAAAAAATACTAGGCTACTAGGCTATTACTCCTAAACAGATATTGACGTCCGGAAGGAGGCTAATTTGTTAATTTTCTATCTGAATATGATTTATAAAGACAAGCCTTATTGTTCGATTAAAGGAGTAACTCTGGTAGGCCTAAAACATTCTTCCTCACCTCAAGTTCAACTGTCGGAGTTCGATGGAGTGGCGGTGCTCACTGCCTTCATAGGCCTGCAGTAGCTATATCAGACAAAAGTTGCTTGACTTTATTAGGGTAATTTCAAAAGAAAGTGAAGTAATTGTTTATAGGGAAAATACGAAGAGGTTATTATATTGCAGCATTAAATTACGTTTTGCATCTTGCCCTCTTTGGTTTTTCCTTTTTCATGGTTTGAGTGAAGGTAGCGTAGTAGGCCTACCGGTATTTATATTATTGCAGCAAACACCATTACAGCTGCAACTTAATTTGGCTAACGAAAATGTCTCAACAGAATGAAACCTTTGATTTGAACAGGCTAGCCTATATTGCAACTATTACCAACAAATGTTCTACCCAACAAATAACATCAATAGGCTAATGCTATTTATTTTACAACAGACCAACTTTTAACCTTAAACTAAATATGAAGCAAAAAATTAGACAGAGCTTCATTTAGTTAACAAATGTCTTAACAAAATTAAACAAAGCACTTTACATAGGCTATTTAAAGAACTGGTTTCATTATTTAAATAGGCCAATAATTATTAATAATAATAATAATAATAATAATGACCAACCAATTCATAATAAATACGGAAATACACTGCTCAAAAAAATAAAGGGAACACTAAAATAACACATCCTAGATCTGAATGAAATATTCTTATTAAATACTTTTTTCTTTACATAGTTGAATGTGCTGACAACAAAATCACACAAAAATGATCAATGTAAATCAAATTTATCAACCCATGGAGGTCTGGATTTGGAGTCACACTCAAAATTAAAGTGGAAAACAACAATACAGGCTGATCCAACTTTGATGTAATGTCCTTAAAACAAGTCAAAATGAGGCTCAGTAGTGTGTGTGGCCTCCACGTGCCTGTATGACCTCCCTACAACGCCTGGGCATGCTCCTGATGAGGAGCATGCCCTGCCAACTCCTGGACAGTCTGTGGTGCAACGTGGCGTTGGTGGATGGAGCGAGACATGATGTCCCAGATGTGCTCAATTGGATTCAGGTCTGGGGAACGGGCGGGCCAGTCCATAGCATCAATGCCTTCCTCTTGCAGGAACTGCTGACACACTCCAGCCACACGAGGTCTAGCATTAGGAGGAACCCAGGGCCAACCGCACCAGCATATGGTCTCACAAGTGGTCTGAGGATCTCATCTCGGTACCTAATGGCAGTCAGGCTACCTCTGGCAAGCACATGGAGGGCTGTGCGGCCCCCCAAAGAAATGCCACCCCACACCATGACTGACCCACCGCCAAACCGGTCATGCTGGAGGATGTTGCAGGCAGCAGAACGTTCTCCACGGCGTCTCCAGACTCTGTCACGTCTGTCACATGTGCTCAGTGTGAACCTGCTTTCATCTGTGAAGAGCACAGGGCGCCAGTGGCGAATTTGCCAATCTTGGTGTTCTCTGGCAAATGCCAAACGTCCTGCACGGTGTTGGGCTGTAAGCACAACCCCCACCTGTGGACGTCGGGCCCTCATACCACCCTCATGGAGTCTGTTTCTGACTGTTTGAGCAGGCACATGCACATTTGTGGCCTGCTGGAGGTCATTTTGCAGGGCTCTGGCAGTGCTCCTCCTTGCACAAATGCGGAGGTAGCGGTCCTGCTGCTGGCTTGTTGCCCTCCTACGGCCTCCTCCACGTCTCCTGATGTACTGGCCTGTCTCTTGGTAGCGCCTCCATGCTCTGGACACTACGCTGACAGACACAGCAAACCTTCTTGCCACAGCTCGCATTGATGTGCCATCCTGGATGAGCTGCACTACCTGAGCCACTTGTGTGGATTGTAGACTCTGTCTCATGCTACCACTAGAGTGAAAGCACCACCAGCATTCAAAAGTGATCAAAACATCAGCCAGGAAGCATAGGAACTGAGAAGTGGTCTGTGGTCACCACCTGCAGAACCACTCCTTTATTGGGGGTGTCTTGCTAATTGCCTATAATTTCCACCTGTTGTCTATTCCATTTGCACAACAGCATGTGAAATTTATTGTCAATCAGTGTTTCTTCCTAAGTGGACAGTTTGATTTCACAGAAGTGTGATTGACTTGGAGTTACATTGTGTTGTTTAAGTGTTCCCTTTATTTTTTTGAGCAGTGTATATAAATGAAAAGTAACGTTCTCATCTTTGTCCACTAAAACTTGTCTCCAAGGACATTCCTCTTGTCGCCTTCTTTTCACAATACAGTTTTTCCTCTAACTTTTTTTTGTTTTATTTCAAAGAAAAAAGTTTCCCATCGTCAACAGTAGCCTGGGCCAAGGCTCCTTTCACTCGCTCTCCTCAGCAGCAGGCACGTGATGCGAGCAGCCAGAACCAGTTTCAGCTGGACATAAGCTATACATTTTATTGAGTTGCAGTTGGCTGAGACAGAGAACAAGCTTGCGCAGTTCTCATCACACAAACATTAACGGTCCAATCGGGTCCAGTCGGTAAATCAAATTAAGCATTTCTCGAACAGCAGCACACCATTTTTCAGCATCAGCATACAGGCCTAGTAATGTAGCACATCCATTGATGTGAATCTACTCCTTTCCCATTCACCCGGCTTGGGGAGAAAGGGGTGCTAATTGCACATCCAGACACCAGTGGCAATTATATCAGACCTGAGCCAGATCCGAGACAAAAGTCAGAATTTAGTACCCGGACCAACTCGGGTCCCAGGTCGGATCTCGGAATTTTGGGTCTGTTGAAACCGTGAAGACCTCTATTCTAGGCCCATGGGCCTCCCGTTGGGTGGTGTATTCTGGACTGCTTGTTGATTACAGAGTCTGCCTCTTAGTGTAAGGCCATCTCACCACAGCCCTGACCATACGCATTGCAGCCACTTTTTTCCCTGCCGCTGCTGTGCAAAAAGAGCATATTCTCCTCTATTCAGTTGCCATGTGGCATTTCTACTATTTGCAACAAGTGTTCCCCCCCCCTCTCTCTGGAGTTTAATGGCAAAGCATTCTCCTGCCTGCTGGTTGCTAGTGAAAGGAGATGCTAATGGGTTAGCTGGAAACCTTTGGTGAGGCTGGAAGGGAGTAGCAGGGAGGACAGAGGAATTTGGGGATTATGAGAGGGGAGGCAGAGGCCTATGAATTGGGGTTCGAGACAGCAGCTGTTTCGTTTGCCCACTCAATGCAATTCTCCTCTCGCTCGCCGTTTTTCTTCTTAAGTCTCCAGCAGGATTCGATACCCCTCTGTCTTTCTATCAATCTACTCCCCTTCTGTTTCTCTATCCCTCCATTTCTTTTTGGCGTTCGAGGTGGTGTTAATGAGTAGTCGTGAATGTTCTAGAAACAGCAAGCAGAGAAAGAGAGAAGGGTAACATGAAAGAATGAGCAACGTGCAGGCTGCATGCAGGACGTCATTCACAATCCAAATTCTTTTCATGCTAGGAATTTTCTCTCAAACAAAGATTGCACCATTGCCGCCCACGTTTACTGTAATGTATATCCTTTGTTCACCTCCTATTGCTGACAAATGGCTCGACTGCAACTTGGAGGCCCCAACGAGACAAAAGATGAATGGAGCAAACGAAGGGGAATGTCTCAGTCACTTGAGTTAATACCCTCGAAATAAATGAAACGCAGGCAGTTTCTTTCAGGCAAGCGTGAGGTTACTTGCAGTTTCCAAGTAAACTTCAGTCATACTTGACCACAACTAAGGCAGCAACTAAACAAAGCTGATATTTTTCTGAGAATAGACATCTGTTTCTTTCTCGACTTGTCCCTGTTGTCTTTTGGATGCAGACACTGAAACCATCTGTCATTTATTCTTGACATATTTCACCTTTCTCAGGTCAATCCTCAATTGCCTGTAATCTCTCTTTCATTTTAGCATTCTCTCGCTCACACACACACACACTCCAACTGTCCTTTTTTCTAACACCTTGTTACCTGGTACCTACTTTGCATACAGTCGCTCACATCAAACATATCATCCATCTACATGATATCATTCATCTATCCATCTGTCTTAAATTAGGGCCTCAGACTCTTCATGTCTGATAAAGCAATGAAGTCAACCTAGGTAAAGAGAGCTGGCTAAGGAAGAGCTGCTATTTGAAATTATTGGGACACAGCCCCGTACCGCAGGATCTGGAAATAGAAGAACCAAAGTAAGGTGTGTGTGTGTGTGGAGAAGAGAACAGTAATCCTTCCACTGAAGTCAGATTTCCTCTCCCAAGTGTGTGTGATCATGTAAGGGGATATAGCAAGGACATGACCAGCAGCCATTGGAATGTTTTTGGCGCGTTTAAGGGTGGCCTTCTCATTTTCACTTTCCTCCATGAGACCCTCAGAGATTTCACGACGTCTTACTCTGATTCCCCTACTGTTGGTGCACAGCTGGAGCCTACCTGCAGTTCTCCCACTATATTCTCCCACGTGTGAAATCAGCAGACATCTAAGCGATACGGTTTCATATCTGCACAGGTGTCTTTTTAAAAGACGGCTGAATTATGCACATAATGGTTCCGCTCAGTTTTTCATTATCTATCTCTCTTTCTGCCTTTTCACACTTGATTCTGTCTTGCTCTCTGTTTTCTCTCGCGAAGTATTGATGGCTGACATACTGTCCTGGAATGTGGGACGACTAGTTATATTAGTTTAGAGCGATGGAGAGAGAAGGGGGATGGTTTAAAGGAAGTGTAGGAGTTCAAAGTACACTGAACAAGAATATAAATTCGCTTTCCAGGATAATACATCCACCTGACAGGTGTGGCATATCAAGAACCTGATTAAACAGCATGATCATTACACAATAAAAGGCCACCTTAAAATGTGCAGTTTTGTCACACAACACAATGCCACAGATGTCTCAAGTTTTGTTGGAGTGTGCAATTGGCATGCTAACTGCAGGAATGTCCACCAAAGATGTTCCCAGATAATTTAATGTTAATTTCTCTACCATAAGCCGCCTCCAAGGTCGTTTTAGAGAATTTGGCAGTACGTCCAACTGGCCTCACAACCGCAGACCACGTGTAACCACGCCAGCCCAGGACCTCCACATCCGGCTTCTTCACTTGCAGCATGGTCTGAGACAAGCCACCCGGACAACTGATGAAACTGTGGATTTGCACAAACTGTCAGAAAACGTCTCAGGGAAGCTCATCTGCGTGCTCGTCGTCCTCACCAGGGTTTTGACCTGACTGCAGTTTGGTGTCGTAACCAACTTCAGTCGGCAAATGCTCACCTTCGATGGCCACTGGCACGCTGGAGAAGTGTGTTCTTCATGGATGAATCACAGTTTCAGCCTTACTGGGCAAATGGCAGACAGTGTGTATGGCGTTGTGGGTGAGAGGTTTGCTAATGTCAACGTTGTGAACAGAATGTCTCATGGTGGCCATTTGGTTATGGTATGGGTAGGCATAAGCTATGGACAACGAGCCCAATTGCAGTTTATCGATGGCAATTTCAATGCAGAGATACCGTGACGAGATCCCGAGGTCCATTTGTCGTGCCCTTTATCCGCCGCCATCACCTCATGTTTCAGCATGATAATGCATGGTGCTAGGATCTGTACACAATTTCTGGAAGGTGAAAATGTCCCAGTTCTTCCATGGCCTGGATAGTCGCCATACATGTCACCCATTGAGCATGTTTTGGATGCTCTGGTTCGATGTGTAGGACAGCGTGTTCCAGTTCCCACCAATATCCAGCAAATTCGCACAGCCATTGAAGTGGGTCAACATTCCACAGGCCACAATCAAGTCTGATCAACTCTATGTGAATGTCTCGCTGCATGAGGCAAATGGTGGTCACACCAGATGCCGACTGGTTTTCTGATCCACGTCCCCTACTTTAAAAAAGTATATACAGTGGGGAGAACAAGTATTTGATACACTGCCGATTTTGCAGGTTTTCCTACTTACAAAGCATGTAGAGGTCTGTAATTTGTATCATCACTTCAACTGTGAGAGACGGAATCTAAAACAAAAATCCAGAAAATCACATTGTATGATTTTTAAGTAATTAATTTGCATTTTATTGCATGACATAAGTTTTTGATACATCAGAAAAGCAGAACTTAATATTTGGTACAGAAACCTTTGTTTGCAATTACAGAGATCATACGTTTCCTGTAGTTCTTGACCAGGTTTGCACACACTGCAGCAGGGATTTTGGCCCACTCCTCCATACAGACCTTCTCCAGATCCTTCAGGTTTCGGGGCTGTCGCTGGGCAATACGGACTTTCAGCTCCCTCCAAAGATTTTCTATTGGGTTCAGGTCTGGAGACTGGCTAGGCCACTCCAGGACCTTGAGATGCTTCTTACGGAGCCAGTCCTTAGTTGCCCTGGCTGTGTGTTTCGGGTCGTTGTCATGCTGGAAGACCCAGCCACGACCCATCTTCAATGCTCTTACTGAGGGAAGGAGGTTGTTGGCCAAGATCTCGCGATACATGGCCCATCCATCCTCCCCTCAATACGGTGCAGTCGTCCTGTCCCTTTTGCAGAAAGGCATCCCCAAAGAATGATGTTTCCACCTCCATGCTTCACGGTTGGGATGGTGTTCTTGGGGTTGTACTCATCCTTCTTCTTCCTCCAAACACGGCGAGTGGAGTTTAGACCAAAAAGCTCTATTTTTGTCTCTTCAGACCACATGACCTTCTCCCATTTCTCCTCTGGATCATCCAGATGGTCATTGGCAAACTTCAGACGGGCCTGGACATGCGCTGGCTTCAGCAGGGGGACCTTGGGTGTGCTGCAGGATTTTAATCCATGACGGCGTAGTGTGTTACTAATGGTTTTCTTTGAGACTGTGGTCCCAGCTCTCTTCAGGTCATTGACCAGGTCCTGCCGTGTAGTTCTGGGCTGATCCCTCACCTTCCTCATGATCATTGATGCCCCACAAGGTGAGATCTTGCATGGAGCCCCAGACCGAGGGTGATTGACCGTCATCTTGAACTTCTTCCATTTTCTAATAATTGCGCCAACAGTTGTTGCCTTCTCACCAAGCTGCTTGCCTATTGTCTTGTAGCCCATCCCAGCCTTGTGCAGGTCTACAATTTAACCCTGATGTCCTTACACAGCTCTCTGGTCTTGGCCATTGTGGAGAAGTTGGAGTCTGTTTGATTGAGTGTGTGGACAGGTGTCTTTTATACAGGTAACGAGTTCAAACAGGTGCAGTTAATACAGGTAATGAGTGGAGAACAGGAGGGCTTCTTAAAGAAAAACTAACAGGTCTGCGAGAGCCTGAATTCTTACTGGTTGGTAGGTGATCAAATACTTATGTCATGCAATAAAATGCAAATTAATTTCTTAAAAATCATACAATGTGATTTTCTGGATTTTTGTTTTAGATTCCGTCTCTCACAGTTGAAGTGTACCTATGATAAAAATTACAGACCTCTACATGCTTTGTAAGTAGGAAAACCTGCAAAATCGGCAGTGTATCAAATACTTGTTCTCCCCACTGTATATATCTGTGACGAACAGATGCATATCTGTATTCCCAGTCATGTGAAATCCATAGATTAGAGCCTAATCTGCACCAAAACTCCTCCTCGGATGTAGGAAAACACTGTATTAGTCATCTACGTAACAATGTTGTGTTTGCGTCCCAAATAGCACCCTATTCCCTTAGTGCGCTACTTTTGACCAGGGCCCATAGGACAGTGCATTATATAGGGAATAGGGTGCCATTTGGGTCATAGCATGTTGTCCTTGCCATATTTTCATTTGCAGTTTCTCAACTAGTTCCCCTCAGGTCCCCATGAAAGTCTCCCCTATCTGTGTGTTGTGTTTTCAGATTGTCAGCCAGGCTTCTTCAAAGAGTTTGTGTCCAACAACCAATGCGAGCTTTGTCCTGTTAACACCAAGCTGCTGAGCTCCGGGGCACTGCTCTGTCCGTGTGCAGAAGACTTCTATCGTGCTCCCGATGATCCAACTACAGGGCCCTGCTCAGGTGAGGAGGACATTTTGGAAATTTACTTTTAATGCACTGTCAGCATTGGTGGATCCTACACTGAAAACAAATTAGAGATTTGCTTTTCATTGTGCACAAAGTGCTCTCTTGACCAAAGAATTATGACACTAAAAAGATTAGAATGACCCAGAATGCTACAGTTTTTAACATAATGTTAATGACGACATTAATCATACATGAACTAACATGCTTCTATTTTCCTGCTCTTGTTTCCTCAGGCCTGCCCTCAGCACCGCGAGAACTGGTCGCCACGACCACCCAGCTGGCGGCGGGCAAGCTGCAGCTGTCATGGAGTCCGCCGGAGGACACGGGCGGCCGCAGTGACATCAGCTACAGCGTGGAGTGCCGTCGCTGCGAGGGCACCGCGTGCCAGCCATGCGGGAAGAAGGTGCGCCTCGAGCCGGCCAGCTCAGGCCTGATGGACACCAAGGTGGCAGTGAGCGAGCTGGAGCCCCACCTCAACTACACGTTCACCGTGGAGGCCCACAGCGGAGTGTCGCTGTTCGCCAGCCAGGGGGCGCCACGCTCCAACAGGCCCCCATCCACCAGCATATTGACCACTGCCCTGCACTACACAGGTGGGTCACTGTACTTGGGGGTAATAGGGGTGGTGGTGGTAGTTATTATTGGTGGTAGTTATTATTATTATGCATGATCTAAAATGTAGTTGTATGGCCTTATATAAGCACGATCCCTAAATACTCCATCAAACATAATGCAGTGAAAGCATTTCAAAAGCTCTTGGTTGGAACTTGTGAAGGACATTGCACAGTCTCCAAAATTGTTAACATCTCCCCTCCTCCCTCCTCAGACCCGCCCAAAGTGACGTCCATGCGTCTGGACGAGCGGAGCCTCACCAGCGTTTCCCTGTCCTGGGCTGTAGCGCCCCGCAGGCCCATGCCCCAGCCCACCCGCTACAAACTCACTTACCGCAAGAAGGTACAGTAAACCATCCACGCCAAACTAGCTGCTGAAAATGTTTGCAATGTTCTATTTGGATATGTCTTTTGATACATAATATAACTTAAAAATGGAATTTTGTGGTAGTGCATGAAGGGGGGAAAAAAGAAAGAAAGAAATGAGAGGGGTTTCGGGGTTGACAAACACCACAGGGGGAGCAATACCGCATAACAAAACAGTGTACCTTATTATTATGATTCCTTACCGAAAGGCATGTTGGTTCACTGTGTTCTCATCTTTCAATTCCCCCCCCCCCCTTCTCCAACTCTACCAGGATGACAATCTAGATGTGACCACGTACACTGTTCTGATTCTGGAGAAGAGATCTGTGCAGATCAGTGACTTGTCCCCAGGCACAGCCTACCTATTCAGGGTACAGGCCCTGAGCCCCGAGGGCAGCCCTGGAGGATCCAGCATAGAGGATGAATTTGAGACCCTGA